>NC_047087.1:196674755-197318594 GCF_902459505.1 Geotrypetes seraphini
TCTTTTTGGTTTGGTCTCTCTCTTCCCTTCACTTCACCCCAGTTCTGGCATCTCCCCTCCCCTCTCTGCACAGGCCTGCCTCCTCATCATGAAGGCCTTCTTCCCCCCTGCAAAGGCATCGGCAAGAGGTAGCTCCACCAGAGCTCCTCCTTAAAAGGGGAGGGGCCAATGGAGCTCAGTTAAATAGGCTTGGACAGGCAAGCAGGAGGCAGGAAAAGAGAAGGAGAGAAAAGCAGGGATGACACTCTTCCTCCTCCTCCCCACCACGAAGGCCTGTTCCCCCTGCTAGCCGGTATGTTCCCCCAGCTTCCCCGCTCTTACTTTAAGCAGCTAATACGGCAGCCTGCAGGATCGCTGGTGCTATAGCGATCCCTGCAGCTGCCCGTCATCCTCAGTGGCACGTTCTCTCTGCCGCAATCCTGCCCCTGACGTCAGAGCAGGGGCAGGATTGCGGCAGAGAGAAAGTGCCACTGAGGACGACGGGCAGCTGCAGGGATCGCTATAGCACCAGCGATCCTGCAGGCTGCTGTATTAGCTGCTTAAGGTAAGAGCGGGGAAGCTGGGGGGAACATGTAGGCCTTTCTGATTGACCCTCTTCCCCTCAAGCTGGAGCGGCAGCGGACGGCCAGAAAGAGGCAGCGCTGCCGCTCCTGTTTTAGGTAGGCATGGGGGAAGGGTCGGTCATTGAATCGGGAGGCTGATTTATATTTTTTTTAATTGAATTTATTCGAATCGGGCAGCACTACTCTGCATACACTCGGACTTGCTTTCCCTTTTATCTAAGGTGAACAGGACAAATAAACTTTTCCTTTTTCCTACAAATTTTAGGTAACTTAAATTGAGCTCTTTTTTATTTTTAAAGTGTTTGGTTTTTCTAGTATAAAGTTGGATAGTTTTAGGAAAGTGTACAGTTTTTTCCACTGTGTATTCTTCTGCTATTCTCCCTTCAAACTTCCCCTCTCCCACACACTCAAGACAAAAACAGGCTGCATGACCTAGATGGTATTTCCAATCTTTCAGGCCCCACAGCACTCTTTCTACATGGTTTTTGAATTTTATTTGAAATGATTTTTGTATTATAGGCTTCTGCATCATTCTCTACTAACTTGAGAATTTATGATGCAGAAAATCTGTTGTGTATTTTTTTTCCCTTATTTGAACTGTATTTTATTTAACTTGTGAGTTTTAAAAAGTTAACAGATTTTGAGGACATTTCTACAGGGATGGCACTATGAAGGCCTAAATTTTGCTCCAGAAACCCATATAAATTCATAGTGCTATGTTAACACTTCTGTACAGACTCATATAGGGTTCTTATAATGTCTCTAATAAGTTGGACAAGGTATATATGTATAATGCTTGTATTTTAATATGGAAAACCTGAAAACATCGCTGCCTATTGATATACCACAAAATGCCAATGAGCGGTTGCAGTGTGGTTTATAAATTAATGAAAAGATCTGAAGGCAAGCAGAGAAAGAGAGAGATAGTGGTGAGAGATCAGGAGATGTGGGAATCAGTGTTCCCGCTAAGCTGCGCTGGCGTGCGCTTGCGCACAAAATATTACCTCGCAGCGCACAAGTTTCTCGTCACAGCGCAGAGCACAGTTCTTCAACCGGCGGACCGGTGCCGGTCCGCAAACAAAATCTTGCCGGTCCGCGAAGGATTCGGTCCCCGCCGCAACGAAAGGCCGGCGTCAGCTGACTTGCAACTTCCTGTTGCAGTCGCTGTGCCGGGACTCCTGCCTTCGCCGGGACTCCTGCCTTCCACCGCGTTTGCCTCCTGCCTTGTCTCCGCACCTCCAGACCAGCAGCGGCAGCTGTGTATGCTTTTAACTTCGGCACAGAGCTGCCCCTAATCAATAGTTTAGCGCGGTTTCATAAGGCAGCCTCGGGGCCTTTGCTAGGCCGGCCCACATCGCATCATCGAAGCGGGCCGGCTATCAAAGGCCCCGAGGCTGCCTCATGAAACCGCGCTAAACTATTGATTAGGGGCAGCTCTGTGCCGAAGTTAAAAGCATACAGAGCTGCCGCTGCTGGTCTGAACTCTTGGGCCGCTGAAGGAGGGCAAAAAACAGCTGTCCTGGAGGTTTCCCTTCCTCTCGCCTTTACAGGTTCCTTTTTTCCACCTTTTTTTTTTTCCTTCAAACGGCAACGGGCCCCAGCATCGACATCAATCAAGTAAGTTCCACTGTCAATCAAGCGGTTCTGCTCGGCCAAAGCTTCCCCTGTGACATGAGCCACCCTCAGGGGAAAGAAAGTGACCCACAAAGGTGAGGGGAAGGGGGGCAGATGATGGAAGTTGGGGGGGGGAGAGAGAGAGAGAGAGAAGGGGCAGATGATGGAATGGAGGAGATGAGAGAGAGAGAGAAGGGGACAGATGATGGAAGTGAGAAGAAGGGAGAGAGAGCAGAAGGCAGATGGATGTCAGTTGAGAGGGGAGAGCAGATGCTGAATGGAAGTGGGGAAAGAACACATACTGGATGGAAGGAGGAGATAAATAAAGGGGGAAGAAAATAGTAAGATAATGGAGGGGTGAGGGAAAGGGGTGACAAGCTGTGTGTAGACACAGTGAAAAGAGGGAAACGGGACTAAATAGTAAGAAAGAATTTAATTTAGATGGAGGCAGAAAATAGAGAAGGAAGACCAGAGAAGAAAAGGGAAGAGAGAGTAGAGAATGATCAGATCTGAGTGGAGGAAATGAGAAGAGAGATATGCTAAAAACCACAGGGGGGAGGGAAGGATAGAGATGCCAGACCATGAGGGGAACAGAAGGAAGATGATGGATGCTAGACCAAATTGGGGGGTGGGGGGGGGGGGGCAGGAGGAGAGATGGCAGTGCTTCTTTAGCTTCCAGCTGGCTTAGGGCTCTCTCTGACCAGGGGGCAGTTGCCCTAGTTCCACTCCCCTAACACCATTCCTGTCATGTGTGACTGTGATATTCTGTTACTTGATATTTGTGTAGCATTCTGTAATAATTTGGCTTATTCAGTTTTCTTGATAGTAGAGGGGATATATGTGAAGGGGAGGGGAGACAGGGGTTTTGTTGATTTTGCCCTGTATTATTTGTATTTATAAAATGACAATTGTATAGAATATTGTTTCTTTTTATACTTTAATAAAATATGTTCAATATAAAATTATAACTATTTGAGGCTTGTGCGGATGGGATCAGATGGTTTTTGGGACCGAGCTTGCGGGGACGGGGCGGCGATGGTTTTTAAAAAAAAATTTCAGTCTTAGTAGTTTGCCGGTCCACGAAATAATTATTTTATTTCCGCCGGTCCATAGGTGTAAAAAGGTTGAAGAACACTGCCTTAGAGAGTTTCCCTTTGTAAATTTTCCTGTTACACTATACGGACTAGAGTATGTCCCCATGAACCTACAAATCTTAAATTCAGTTCCATAACTGGCCTGGAACTTAAGCTGGCCTGATGCCTTGACAACATATTTATTTGGCTCATAACTTGCTGGCGCCCGATATTTTTAGCTCACAGTGAAAAAAGTTTGCTCACAACACCCGCCCGCTTAGAGGGAACACTGGTGGGAATAAATAAGTGTGAAAAGATGATGATTTTAGTGCTGCTTGGTATAGGACTGTTCAAGATTTAGGGTCATGGGGAGGGAGTGCCAAACCTTAGGTCCAATGTAACTAATGGCAGAGGTAAGTGTAATTTTAAGGCAAATTACATTGGGCGGGGGAACGTGAAGTTGACTAGAATTGGATTAGCAGAGGGAGCATAGGGAATACACTGTGTGCCTCCAGAGATTTCCGGTGTGCCGCGACACTGGGGAGGAGGAGAGGCACCGGTGCCTCTCCTCCTCGCTGGCCCTTTTCCTTGCTGGCACCCCCTACTGCCGGCACAGAGCCCATTTGAAGGACCTTTGCGTGGACGCATGATGTCATCACGGCAATGTCGTGCACTTCCGGGTGTCTCGAACCATGGATACTAGGTTTAGTTTGCAGCGTCTCGAGAAAGATTGCCGAGACACTGGTGTAGATAATCTGGAGACACAAAAAGTGACTTGAAAACAAGAATTTGAACTCGTATGTGGGTCATTCCATATCAGGTGGACCAGGAGCCCACGCTCGACCCCCCCCCCTTGAAATCCAACCAAATTTTACAGGAGTGTTGTCTAGGGTCTCAAATGAAACTCAGCTAATTTTTTGGGATCTATCTCAATTTGGTCAGGAGCTAGGGGTGGTTGAACAAAAGCAATCAATCCACTCCCATGCCTCATATGACCTAAAACGCCAACTTCGCTTAAGCACTGCGGTAGAAGGAAACTACCTAGGAGTCTGAAATTTTGCAGTTTGGTACAACACCTTGGGGCAAGTTTCTGTGCCAAGCTTGGAATATTTTGTGAACGTGCTTCCATTTCTAAAGGTCAGCAAAGTAGGCAAAAAAAATCATGAACGAAAAGAGATCATGGGAAACCACTACCACAGAGAAGTGCTGATCCAAGAAGGCCAACCAGCAGGTTTAGATATTTGGAATAATGTCTTGTGAGAGACATACCAGAAGCAATGGGAGGAACGGGGAAAAATATCTTAAGCCAGGTGCTTAAAAAGCCAAGCTGGCTAGCTGTTTCATAAAATCACAGAATTGACCCTTTGAGCCCTAGCCAAATAAGCAGGTTGGGCCCCTTACTGTAATGTAAACTCATTTTAAAGCTCCCTCATATGGGTTCTCATGTGATTCTGGCTGCAGAGAAAGAGACAGCAGGTAAGAAGCTGACTGGAAGACACTTGCACAGGAAATGAGGAAGAATAGACAGACCTCGGTGGGGAAAAATTATCCCAGGACAAGCAGGCAGCCTATTCTCACATATGGGTGACGTCATCCACGGAGCCTGGATGCGGACAGCTTCTCAAGCAGACTTGCTTGTAGAAACGTAAAAGTTTCAAGTCAGCTGCACTGCGCATGCGCGAGTGCCTTCCCGCCCAACGCAGGGCGAGTCTCCTCAGTTCTCAGTTTTCCGCAAAGCCGAGAAGTTCATCTTTGACACTGCGTTTAACTTTGCTACTTCGTGCCTTCGCTCATCTCGGTTTGTGTTTATTTTCTTCGCGAATCGCTGTGTTGATTTCTTTCTTTACAGTTTAAAAAAAAAAAAAAAATTATTTTTTTTCTTCGTTCGACTGGAGAGCCAGACCGCTCGGCTGCAGCCTGCAGGCTTCGACTTTGCTGCAGCTATCTTTCCTCCTGCAATGGGCTTCAAGAAGTGTAGCCAGTGCCAGCGTGCGATTTCTCTCACAGACCCATACCGTTGGTGCCTCAAGTGCCTTGGGCCTGACCATAATCCGAAGTCGTGTGAGCACTGTGCTACTCTTCAACCTTGAGCCCTTAAACGTCGTCGGATTTTAGTGGAGAAACTTTTTGGGATGGACTGTTCAGTCACACCCTCGACTTCGAGCGCGGCCTCGGTTCCACCTTCTACCGAGGGTCCTCCTGCTTCCACGATTCCGACCTCGAGCCTCATCAGACCTTTCTTGTTTGGGACGTCTCGCAGCTCGAGCACACCTGCTGTATCTTCCCCTGAATCCTCAGGTCAGATAGCTCAGAAGAAAGTTCCGGCAGTGGTCCTCAAGCTCTCCAAGACTACTAAGTTGAAGCACATTTCTACTGCCACTTTGAAGCCTATAGCCGTAGAAAGTGGTCCGGTTTCAGACGCGAATCCATCTTTGCCGGCTTCTTTCCAGACCATGTTAGAGAAGCAATTTGTTCAGTTCCTGACCAAAATGGGACCGAAGCTGTTTTCTCTAATCCAGCCTGGGCAATCTGCAGATTCCTGCGAGGTTGAACCTCTTTCTATGCCTCGAGCTGAACCTTTACACTCTATGCAAGGAGCAAAGTCTTTGCAAGTATCTGGTCTGGCATCTATGCACTCCATACAAGGAGTAGATTCTTTGCGAGTGCCTCAAGATTCCTCCATCAAACCTCCTGCGTTTCGATCTACAGCTTCTAGCCCTATTCATTCACCAGTAGCATTGTCTGCTTCCATCTCTAGGGTGAAGTCTACTCGATCCTCGAGACCTGCTTCTACGCACCACTCTCGTCGATCGAGGCACACCTCCAGGCATAGCTCTTCTTCCAAAGAGAGTCCTTCTTCATCTAAGCCTTATTCCACACCTTCCAGCTCTTCCAGACCACTGACTCCTCGATCGAGGTCTCCGCTTCCAGACCTTGAGAATTCAGCTGCTTCTATTGCCTCATCAAGTCTCCATATTCTTTTGATGATCATTTCCCCAGGGAGGCTTCACCTGAGACCCAGGCCGCCTCAAGGTCATCGAGTCCCTCTCGAAGCAAGGCCTTGGCGGATCAGCTGTCTTCTCTTCATTTCTTCACCAGATGGCTGATGACTTGGAACTTCAATTAGATGCTGGTTCTAAGTACTCTAAGGAGTATCTCGAGGTCATGCATCTTCCTCAACCTCCTGCAGAGTCACTTAAGCTTCCTCTTCACAAGCTTTTGTCTCAAACTTTTACCAGATGCCTGGAGACTCCTTATGCAATTCCAACTGTTCCAGGAAAATTAGACTCCAGATATAAAACTCTCCATTGTAAAGGATTTGAGAATTCAAAGTTATCTCACCAATCCCTACTTGTGGAGTCTTCCTTGAAAAGATCCCATCCTTCCAAGGTTTATGCTACTGTTCCTCCTGGAAGAGAAGGGAAAACTATGGACAAATTTGGATGTCGCATCTATCAAAATGCCATGATGTTCTCTAAAGTCCTCAATTACAATTTCCATTTTGTCAGTTATTTAGATACTCAAAAGCACTTTGAATTGCAAGAAGTCATCGCTTCTCTATCACAACTCAGATTACATCTACTTCAGTCTTCTTATGATGCCTTTGAGTTGTCTGCCTGGGCGGCTGCTTGTTCTGTAGCAATGCGTCGCCTTGCCTGGCTTCGTACCATTGACATGGATCCTAATCTTCAGGACCGCTTGGCTAATATTCCTTGTGCAGGCAATGACCTCTTCAATGAATCTATTGAGGCAGCCACCAAGAAATTGTTTGAGCATGAAACATCCTTTGCTTCTATTGTCAGACCTAAGCCAGCTCTTGCCAAGCCTGCACGCCCTCCTCCTATTTACCAGAGGCGTTTTGCTCTGAGGACGGCTCCTTACACTCGCCCTCCTCCCAAGAAACAACAGAAATCTCAACCTTCTGCTGCACCTAAGGCTACATAGCCTTTTTGACTGTTTAAAACAGAGCATAACCTCCACAGTTCTGTCTCTGAATTATCTTCCCCCTTATTGAAGGTTGTCTTATCATTTTTACCACCGATGGGAGACAATAACATCCGACCTCTGAGTGCTGTCAATCATCAGGGAAGGATATTCTTTTCATTTCACTCAGGTTCCACCAGAGCTCCCTCCAAGAGAGTATCCTTCCAGTCCATCCCAGACCGCCCTTCTTCAGGAAGCTCAAGCTCTGCTTCGTCTCCATGCCATCGATCCAATTCCTTTGGAACAGCAGTTCAAAGGGTTTTACTCCCGTTATTTTTTTGTTCCAAAGAAGACGGGCAATCTACGACCCATTCTGGATCTCAGGGCTCTCGACAAATTTTTAGTCAAAGAAAAATTTTGTATGTTATCCCTGACATCCCTTTATCCCCTCCTAGATCAGAACGACTGGTTATGCTCTCTGGATCTCAAGGAGGCTTATACTCATATTTCCATTCATTCAGCCTCCCATCAATATCTCAGATTTCGGATGGGGAATCTGTATTACCAATGCAGAGTGCTACTCTTTTGCCTGGCTTCATCTCCCAGAGTATTCACCAAGTGCCTGGTGGTGGTAGCAGGAGCTCTAAGGAACCATGGTCTTCAGGTGTTCCCCTACCTAGATGACTGGCTCATCAAGGATTCCACATCTCAGGAGGTTATTGTAGCGACCCAACGGACTACGTGGTTCCTACAAAGTTTGGGATTCAAAATCAACTTTCCAAAATCTCAACTTCAGCCCTCTCAGAATCTACAGTTCAACTCGGAGCATTCCTTCCGCAACAACGTCTGGAAGCTCTCCTTCAACTCTGTCATGCAGTGTCTTCCTGCTCTTCAATCTCAGCGAGACACATGATGGCGCTGCTGGGTCACATGGCCTCCACAGTACACGTGACTCCTTTTACCAGACTTCACCTCAGAATTCCTCAGTGGACTCTGGCATATCAGTGAACGCAGGTTTGCGACTCACTTTCTTGACACATAACAGTCACTCCTCTCCGTTGTTGGATGCTCTCTTCCAATCTCTCCAGAGGCTTGCTTTTTCAAACGCCGTCCCCCCCCAATCAGAAGGTCTTCACGACAGATTCTTCGACCTACACTTGGGGTGCTCATCTCGATGGTCTCCATACACAAGACCACTGGACCAGTACGGATTGTCAATGTGACATCAATCTGTTGGAACTCAGAGCGATTTTCAAGGCTCTCAACGCTTTTCAACATCTTCACGACCAGGTAGTCCTTATTCGGATGGACAACCAAGTCGCCATGTATTATGTCAACAAACAGGGAGATACGGGATGTTCCTCCCTTTGTCAAGAAGCTCTGAAGGTTTGGGACTGGGCAATCCGCCACAACACCTTCCTCAAAGCTGTCTATATCTAAGGGGCCAAAAATTGCTTGGCGGACAACTTAAGTCGTCTTCTGCAACCTCACGAATGGACACTTCATTCCTCACCTCTACATGACATTTTTTCACAGTGGGGAACGCCTCAGATAGATCTCTTTGCAGCTCCCCACAACCACAAACTGCCTCAGTTCTGCTCCAGGATATATTCTCCTGATCACCTCGAGGCAGATGCTTTTCTTCTGGAATGGATGAATCTCTTCCTGTATGCATTCCCTCTTATTCTCAAGACTCTGGTCAAGTTGAATAACGATCATGCCACCATGATTCTGATTGCTCTTCGGTGGCTGAGACAACCTTGGTACTCCCTTCTATTTCAACTCAGCAGCAGGGAGCCATACCTTCTACCAGTTTTTCCATCTCTGCTTACATAGAGTCAGGGATCTCTGCTTCATCCCAACCTGTAGTCTCTACACCTGACAGCTTGGTACTTCTCAACATGACTTCTCTTCAGTTTTCTCAACCTGTCGGAGACATTTTAGAGGCTTCTAGGAAGCCTACCACTAGAAAATGTTATCATCAAAAATGGACTAGATTTTCTACGTGGTGTTTTTCTCATGATAAGGACCCTCAACATTCCTCCTTATCTTCTGTTTTGGATTACCTTTTACACTTATCCACTTCTGGTCTCAAATCTACATCGATCCGAGTCCATCTCAGTGCAATTCTGGCTTTCCATCAGCCTATTGAAGGGAAACCCCTCTCTGCTCATCCGGTGGTTTCCAGATTCATGAAAGGACTTTTAAGTGTCAATCCTCCTCTCAAACCGCTTCCTGTGGTTTGGGACCTCAATGTTGTTCTTGCTCAATTGATGAAGCCTCCATTTGAACCAATGTCTACGGCTCATCTGAAGTATCTCACTTGGAATGTGAGAGTCAGTGAACTGCAAGCTTTAGTTGCTAATCCACCTTTCACTGTCTTCCATCATGACAAGGTGGTCCTCCGTACTCATCCTAAATTCCTTCCTAAGGTGGTATCGGTATTTCATCTCAACCAATCCATTGTTCTTCCAGTGTTTTTCCCAAGTCCTCACTCTGGAGAATCAGCTCTTCATACTCTGGACTGTAAATGTGCTTTGGCCTTCTACTTGGAACGCACCAAACCACACAGAACTGCTCCTCAACTTTTTATCTCCGATCCAAACAAGTTGGGCTATCCAATCTCTAAGCGTACCATCTCCAACTGGATGGCTGCTTGTATCTCTTTCTGCTATGCCCAAGCTGGATTACAACTTCAGAGTCGAGTCACAGCCCACAAAGTCAGAGCACTGGCAGCTTCAGTAGCTTTCCTCAGATCTACACCTATTGAGGAAATTTGCAAAGCTGCTACCTGGTCCTCGGTTCATACTTTCACTTCTTACTATTGTCTGGATGTTTTCTGGATACTATTGTCTGGATGGCCATTTTGGCCAGAGGGTATTACAAAATGTATTCTCCTAAGTTGCCAACACTCCTATCATCCCATTCTGGTTAGCTTGGAAGTTACCCATATGTGAGAATAGGCTGCCTGCTTGTCCTGGGATAAAGCACAGTTACTTACCGTTAACGGGTGTTATCCAGGGACAGCAGGCAGCTATTCTTACGACCCACCCACCTCCCCTGGTTGGCTTCTCCGCTAGCTATCTGAACTGAGGAGATTCGCCCTGCGCTGGGCAGGAAGGCACTCGCACATGCACGGTGCGGCTGACTCGAAACTTCTATGTTGCTACATGCAAGTCTGCTTGCGAGGATGTCTGCTTCTGGGCTGTGTCACCCATACTGTCATACGCCTATGCCTCCGTCATACACCTACTGTCCCTGGATAACACCTGTTATGATAAGTAACTGTGCTTTCTGGTCCCTCCCAATACTTTTTTTTTCCTGCCAGCCGTGAAAAAAAATATGCTTTCAGAACCTTTGACTTGCACATCTGCGTGTGTGGTTGGAGGGGGGGGGGGGGAGATTCCCATCTTGGATCTCTGCAGATCACAGGCCAGCCAAGGGGCCATGCTTGGATGCCTGAGATGATTGGTCTGGAAAACTTGATGGGTTCAGCTAGGGAGTTGCTGAATGAGGATAAGAACTGTTGGAGAAGGGAATGACTTCTCAGTGGTACTTCTCTTCCAGAGGGTAGAGCTGCTGTTCATGATTACTTGGGTATTGGATGTGTCCAATATAGTGGAGTAGTCTGGAGGAGTCTCAGAAGAACTGATCTTGGAGGGCTCTAAAAGCCTGATAGGGCCCTCTTAAACATTTGGGCCATAGGGACATGCCTAGTTTATTTATACTTTAATCCTTCCCTGCAAAAGATGAAGTATTAACATCGTTGGTTAATTCTACTAGTATAGCAAAGTCAAATGGTTATCTTTAATTTTATGAAATAAATCTGGGTAGAGGTGGGAAAAGCTTAGGTTTCAGGACTGAATAGAAATTTCTCTTTCCTTACACTGTGTTTTTGCTTATCGTGATGCTTGTTCATTTACATATCTGCTGCAAGTGCAAGATCCTTTATCCGAAATCCTTGGGAGCTGGCATATTTCGGTTTTTGGAATAATAATGTTAAGTCAGAAAAAGACAGACCATAAGACTATAAAATTGCCACTGGTTCTTTTTATTTTAAAATAAGGCAAACATTAAACACTTCAAGCACTTCAAAACTTCATGCACTTCAAACAGAAACATGTTCCAAACTATGGTACTGGAGCAATACCTTCAAGCATAAATGCAATCAAATTTCGGGTTTCAGAGCTTTTCAGTTTCTGGAATTTCAGACAAAGGATCTTGTACCTGTATTATTAAAGAATTATATTATTAAAGAATTTTCTCTAAACAATACTTAATCTGTTGAGTCTGACTTAGCTGCTGCTATCCTCTGATCTCTCACCTTGGCAGCAATATTGGAGACCTTGCTGTTATCCTAGATAGCAGATATTGTGGGGGGGGAATACTGTGGTACAGAATTTCCCAATTTTATGCAGAATTTTACTGCATGCATGTCAGCAAGCAAAGGGAGGCTCTTATCAGCTAGACAAGATGGCTTCAGTATTGGAAGTAAAAACATAGACCTGAGTGGCTCTGAGGCAGGCAAGCAGTATTACAGTGGGTATTTACAAAACACCAAAAAATAATCAAGCTGTGAGCTCCAATACCACAAACAAAATCAAACAGACGGGAGTAACAAATATCATGGGTGGAGGAAAAGACCTCAAGAGCTCAGTGAAACAGAACTGCAAAGCCAGATAGAATTCATGTACTGATCACAAACTTGGAGCAATCATTGGTCAGAAAAACCTCCCTCTTTTTTGAAATTGAAAACTCCCTTTTGAATTATTCTTCTGTATTTTTTTTTTAAATCAGTTTTCATACAATGTATTAAGTCCTTCCCATATACCAAGGAAAAAGTTCACTTAGCTGAAAGATGTAAATAGTCCACCAGATGAAATAGTCCAATGTACCACACAGATCTTTTTAAGTATTAAGAGATGAGCAGTTCAGCACTGCTGGCAGGTTCAGATTCACCCTGGTGGGTTCTTCTGATAGTGTCATGCTTTGCAGGTAGTTTGTCACCACAGTAAATCAGAGTGAGTGGCACCTGTAGCACCACACTTTGCTGCTGTAAAAGGTAGTCATGGAGTGCCAGCAGAGAGCATGATGGCAATGCTCCCGATGTAAGATCTGCTGAGGGAACTCGGGACAGTGTAGCTCTTGATAAACTATATCAGAGCTGGTCAAACAGGTGAAAATGATTCCATGTGTACCTGCGGAACAGTGAACTGATTATTAATATGTAATAGCCTCAATTGTGCTAGTACTAGTGCTGTCCAATTCAGGAAAAAAATTTCAATTTGATTCAGCCTATTGAATTGAATTTTCAATTTGATTTTTCTGCCCAAGTGGGTGTGTTTCAAACATCCTGGTGGGTTTATTTTATAGCCTCTTCACCCTCTCTGCCCTCTCCTACCCACACTGGCGCTGTGGTGTAAACAAAAACTTTTCCTTTCTCTGTTAAATCCTAGCTCAGGTTTGCAGTCTAACACCATCTCTGGGAGGATACACATTTCAAATCTGACATATTGTAATCGCAAACAGAAAATAAAATTTTTCTACCTTTTTGTTGTCTAGTCATTATTCAAATCTGTTTGGGCCCAGGCTCTGCTAACTCGCTTGCCAGGGTCTCCTTTCTTCTTTCTCGGTGCTAACCATCCATCTTCCATATCTGTCCTCCCCTTCCATTTCCCTTTCCTCCCCCCGGAGGTCTGGCATCTTCCCTTTTTTCATCTCCATCCATGCAGCTGCAGCGATGGACCCCACCACCCCCAGATTCACCATCTCTCCTTTTCTCAAGTATCCTTTCCTTAGCAACAGCAGCAAATAAATCCAGAGACCAATGGAATAGCACACATCTACCAGCAGGTGGAAATAGAGAAACTGATTAATAGGTGGTCTTATTGGCTGGCACGCCTCCAGCATCTTCCCAGCAGATGATGGTTGCTATTCACCTAGCTCCTGGATTCTGGTTGTGACTGGCAATTATTTTCTCCTGTTGAGGTTTCTCTTCAGTGAGACAGGGGTGTCCAGCTGAACGGTGCCAGCTTTAGGGGTTACACCTGCCCCCTCCCCTCCCTCCAATGATAGAGGGTCTGACTGGGTCTCGAGTTTTCTTCTTTCTCTTCACTGTAAAAAAAAAAAAAGGAGACCACAGTGACTATTAAACAATACTGCCCTCATAGTGCTAAGCAACCGGCATCTGCCAGCACTATCAACAAAGTTGTGCGTATATGTTTTATTTGAGCTTCTTTTCTGGTTGTGGTGGAACTGTGGGTTTGGTGTGAGTCTACAGAAGGAATATGTTTTTTTAATGAAATGCTATATTTTGTAGAGTTGTGGAAATGATTTAGTGACTGACAAGTAAATTTACATTTGTATGAAGTTTATGCTGTAAAGGGCTTTGGATGTATGGATAGAGCTCTGTTGACGGAACTAGTGCCTTCCCGCGTGTTGTAGGTGCCCGCTTGTTTTCATACTCTGGCAGCAGCACCACAGCGGTAGTGGGATTTCTCCCCGAGGCGGACTTGCTTGGCAGGTCCCGCGGCCGGGTGGAGGTGAATATTTGGATGGCTCTGGGTGTATTCTTCACATAGCTGGTTCCTGAATGAGGGCAAGAGGCACACGCTTATTTTCCTAAGTTGAGGAGAACAAAGCAGAATTCATTTATTTCTCTCCAATGTTCATTTTAAGCATTTTATGTCATGACAGTGGGAAAAATATTTTAATGGTTGGATCTGGTTAGGTTTTTAATGCACTTTTGATAGAGCCAGCTCATTTCAGCATGAAACAGGCACGTGCTTGGGTCTCCGGCACTAGCAGGAGCACCGTACCGTTCATGGGGTTTATTTTGCAGCTTACTTAGGTCACTGTATCCCGCGGCTTCCCTGTTTTCAGGGTTCTATGCTTTAGGAGTGTTTCAACAGCTTTTGCCACTGTTGCGGTGATATACCTTGTGTGTGTGTGTTTCTCCACTCTCTCTACTTGAAAATACTTGACTACTTTAATCGGGACTGTACTGTTACACCTCACGGTGCTTAAGAAAGAGATTTTGCCCTATGCTAAGCTGCCCAATCTTGTTTTTTGCTGTTATGGGTTGGCAGAAGGCAAATTGCTGCACAGTGATGTCGGCGGCATGAGTACCCCCGTGTTTCATATGAGTATCTTCTAGTCTCTCTCGGGGTCCCTGAAGGGTGAGTCTATGGCGGTTTAGAGGTTTTCTTATTCTATGTGCCTCTGTGAAGCGCTGTGTGTGTCTGGTAGAACTATAGAATTGATTCCTGAACGTAGTACAAATAGATTACGAATTGGGGGAGTCTCTAGGGTCATAATGGCACTTCACATCTTTCTGTGGGCAGAACTGTCTTTTCTATTTCTAGGGTGCCAGGGACTGCAAGTTTCAAAGCTTCTTGCCATCTTCTCATGGCACCTGCTAGACAGTCCCTCAAACTGGCAGGAAGAGCTGTGTGGTTCCTTCTAACCAGGGACAAGTTACTTATTCTCCCAAACCCACAGAGTAGCAAATGCTATATGGCTGTTGGAATCATCCCTGAAGCTCTCTTTAGGGATGTGAGCTTTGTCTGATAACAATTAGGATGCAGATTGTTTCCCATGGGGCGGTCAATGCAGCTTCTAAATTGTCTAGTACATCTTCACTTTAAAAGCAGTACGTTTTTGGCTAATATTGCATGGAGTTATGTTTTCAGAATTCCATCATACTCCATCTTGCATCGCAAAGCTGGATTTTTATTATGGGCAAGTTCCTTTCTTCCAGAATTTACAGCTCTCGTCCAGCCATTCCCCGACTGTCTGCTCTTCATTCTGAAGGGGTCTTTACTTCCTCTAGTAACTCTTTATGATTTCTCGTGAGGTGGGAGACACTATGATGTCAGGTCAGGGGACTTTGGACATTTTTCAGGATGCTTGCAACTTTGAATCCTTTTCCCATTTCAGTTTCTTTCTTGGAATCACCATGTATTGAGCTTCCAAAGATTACATTCGTGCGAGACCCCTTTTAAGTATTACTGGTACTCGGGGCAGTAGTTTTAGTTCTTCAGGAACTAAGGGAAGTTATTCCATTTACTTCAAAGTGCCTAAGACGGGGGAATTGGTCAGACGGGGGCTGGATGTCATTCTGATAAATTAGTTTCTCAGAGTTAGACATTTCCAGAGAAAAACAGAATATTTACAGTTTCCCTAGGGACACCGAATTAGCACTATCTTCGCTTGGCTCTCATCGAGCAGCGCTATCAGTTTTGACAGCTGCCATTTGGCCTAGCCACGGCTCCACGAACATTTTAGAAATGAGGGCAGTAGTGGTGTTTTGGCGCAAACAGGAGATTCATGTACTTTCTTTCTTAGACGACCGCTTGATTCGGATGTCTTCCAGCCAGGTCAATTTGTCAGACACAAATGGGTGATTTCTTTTATTGAACTTCTTTTCTTCAATTCTTTGGATGTGAAGCTTCAAATTTCCAAAGAGCATAACGAAACTCCAATCTTGGGCCCTCTCTGTACAAATGAAGCTGAATGAGTCTAAAACAAAACTACTCTGGCTTGGCCCAAAATTAGATCAGGTACCCACTCTCATTCCACTACCTTCTGGTCCCACACCAGAGAGAAGGGAGACATGATCGAGACGTTCAAATATCTCACGGGCCGTATCGAGGTGGAAGAGGATATCTTCTTTTTCAAAGGCCCCACGGCAACAAGAGGGCATCCGTGGAAAATCAGGGGTGGGAAACTACACGGTGACACCAGAAAATACTTCTTCACCGAAAGGGTGGTTGATCGCTGGAATAATCTTCCACTGCAGGTGGTCGAGGCCAGCAGCGTGCCTGATTTTAAGACAAAATGGGATCGTCACGTGGGATCTCTTCACAGAGAAAGGTAGGGGAGGGTTATTGGGGGACGGCAGACTTGATGGGCCGTGGCCCTTATCTGCCGTCTATTTCTATGTTTCTATACTAGGAATCTCAACAGTTCGGCCATCAAAAGACTCATCAGATCTGCATAGCAAGGACAGCACAGCCAATCCGGCGATTCTGATTACTGTGTCCTGAAAGCGAGCTTGAGATGGCAAATCCATCCAATCATCAGCCAGGGGAAAACACTTAAAAAAGAGAAACCAGAGGTGAGAAAGAAGCAACGGTGCTACACCCTCTGACTGCCACTCCCTGCATCTGCTGAAGAAGCGAGTAAGCTTTGAATTTCGAGACGAGGACATGAGGTCTAGAGTTCTAGGAGATCTCACCTTTATACAAAGAGCTGACCTCCCCCCCCCCCCAAGACCAGGCCATAGCAGTGGAATCCCCCCTCCCCCCGCCCGTGAGTCCAGCAGCTGCCTCCCCAATGCGAGTCGACATTGAGCGCAGGATCCGGCGTCCAAGCCCAACATGGCTACTCCCTAAGCCAATAACTCATACAAAGGTATGCATTTTCAATAAAAAAATAAATTTATTCAATGTATATTAAAATTAAAATACCAATTATATGCATTTTCATAAAACAAAACCTCAGTACCCCCTTCTTTCTTTTTTAATGCTTTTGCCCTCTGTGGTCCTTGTCTTTAACTTCATGTCCTCTTCAGGCTCTCTGGCACATGTATCTCAGGTGTGGACAGTGTCCAATCTGATTTCCTCAGCAGAAAGATTCTGGATCCGGGCAATTGGACGCTGTATACAGCAGCCTTCCAAACCATTGTTTGTCACAGGGGTCGCCCAATGTTCGATTTCATGGCGATAACAACAAACAAGAAGGCAGACATATTCTTCAATTGAAGGTCCAAGCCCGGAAGCACAGGTCTTGGATGCTCTGGTCCAGGCATGGCTAAAGAGTGAGCTTTGCATTCCTTCATGGCCCATGATAAGAAAAATCCTCTACAGGATCGCAATCTACTGGAGAACAGTCATTCTCGTGGCTCCAGATTGGCCAAACAGACACTGGTATGAAGATCTAGTGTGTCTTCAGACAGGCCTAAGTCTCAGACTACAAGTACAGCCGGACCTTCTTTTTCAGAGACCAGTGGCCATAGAAGATCTGTATTGCTTTGCTCTTATGGCATCGCTATTAAGCATGCAGCGTTGGTGCATAAGGGATACGCGAAGGTAATTATTGCTATTCTGCTTGGATCCAAGAAGCAGACAACGGTCTCTGCCAATGCTAAGGCATGGGATTCTTTCCAGCACTGGTGCATTTAGTAAAAGGAGAAGGCTTTCTCTACTCTCTCTGTGATGGTGGCCTTCCTCCAGGCTGGCCTTGACAGGGGACTTCCAGTGGCATCCCTCAGAGTCCAAGTGGCAGGACTCTCTTGTTTCAGGCCTCGAGACCGAAGAACTTCATTGGTGTCTTATTCGAAGAAAGTCAAATTACTAAAGGGGGCAATGTAAAACCCCTGTTCCCTTCATGGAATCTTAACGTGGTTTTGCAGGGTCTCAGCCAGGTTCCATATGAACTGCTGAAGAAAGTGTCCTGACGCTCAAGACAGTTTTTTCTTGTGGCCATTACCTCAGCAAGAAGAGTCTTGGAGCTACAGGCTCTTTCTTACAAAGGCTGGAGTTTCTTAGTGCACTGTTCCATCCTTTTTGCCAAAGGTTGTTTTGGCATTCCATGTAAATCAGGTTCTGAAAAAGTTGGATGTAAGGAAGAGTACTTTGATTTTTTTTGAGGTCACAGAGTTCAGGCTTTGACCATCTTTTTGTGTTTACTAGTCAGGCTAGATGTGGTGCACTGGCTTCCAAGGCTATGATCTCCAGATGGATCAATAGGGCCGTTTTGTTAGCATATTTTGCTTGTGGAAAATGGTCGCCAGTCTCCATAAAGGCGCGTTCAATTAGAAACATGGCCACTATCCCCCTGAGTACATTTGTAGGGCATTGACTTGGTCCATTCTTCATACATTTTCCAAGTTTTACTGAGGGCATTTGTAGGGCATTGACTTGGTCCATTCTTCATACATTTTCCAAGTTTTACAGAGTGGATATAGTGGCAAGTGAGTACTCAGCCTTTCGATCCTCAGTGTTACAAGCCAGCACAGTACTAGATTTTTGGGACTGTTTTTGTATATCCCATCCATCCAGAATGACACAACTATTGCATTAGAAAAGAGATTATTAGGTTCTTATCTTGCTAATATCTTTTCTAATATATAGTTGTCATTCTGGACTTCCACCCTGTCATTCATTTTGTGCGCCTGCCTACTGTCTAAATCAGAAAGTACATATCCAAACCTTAAATATGGATGTCGGTCAGACTTAAGGGTATGAAGAATATAGTTTATTGCTATAACACATCAGGGTATTTGATCTCCATAAAGGTTTCTGTTTGACATATTTGTTTCGCTGTTTTGATTGTTCAGTGGCAATGTTTAACATGTTATGATTTCAGAGCAGAACAGAGTTATAGTTCAGAGAGTTGCCCCCTACCCCAACTTCACATGTGTTTCTACTGTATATGGGGCTATCACCTACTTTGGTACGACTAAAGGGGGCAGCAAAGCCCTCTGGTGAAGGAGGAGGGATGCAAAAGCTGGAGTAGATTCCTTCTGCGCGGCTTGTAAGTGATGGTATTTTACCCGTCTGTCCAGAATGAAACACTATCTACTAGAAAAGATATTAGCAAGGTAAGAACCTAATCTCTTATTGCAAATCAAGCAGACAAATTTCTTGTTAAATCAGGTCTTTTTTGTAGTTTGTGGTTTTCTTTTTAAATTTAATCAAATTTAATTTTCTTGTCAGGAATCTTAACTTTATGTTTTTGTTTTTTTGTTGTGTTCTCTCATTTGTCTGTCTTTCCTTCACTGAATCTTTTCTTTTTGGGAAGGAGGATCAGGTACGTGATGGGCTGTTTTGTGGTACTTTGCATTCCTTGCTTGATGGACTGTATTCACCTTTTCTGCTTACTTTGTATATGTATGCATGAATGTTTGTATCTTTAACTGTGACAAGGGAATATTTTGAGCCAGCTGTAAAGGGGGAGGGATAAATGAAGATAGATACATGCATGTTTACATACGGATCTTCTTGTCTAAGATATTAGATATCACCCAAGAAAAAGGTCTAGTGTTGTCAATAGTCCAATAGACATCATAGGCATCACGGAAACATGGTGGACTGAGGAAAACTTCTGGGACACTGTGCTACCGGGATACAAACTATACCGCAGAGACAGAGTGGCTCAAAAAGGTGGGGGCGTTGCCATATACGTCAAAGAGGAAATTGAATCTGCTGGAGAGAAAACGCCACAACTGACGGATAAGTTAGAGTCTCTATGAGTCAAAATTCCAGGAACAAATGGCCTGGAAACGAAGATCGGCATCTACTACCGACCCCCAGGGCAGTCCAAAGAAATTGATGGAGAAATGACAGACGAGATTAAACGCAACTGCAAGGGAGGCAACACAGTTATCATGGGTGACTTCAACTATCCGGGAATAGACTGGAACCTAGGCATCTCCGGTTGCATTAGAGAGACCAAGTTCTTGGATGCTGTAGGCAATTGCTTCCTGGAACAACTTGTCAAGGAAAATACTAGAGGAAATGCAATTCTGGACTTAATTCTAAATGGCCTGCGAGGACCAGCACAAGATGTAGAAGTAGAAGGGACGCTGAGAAGCAGTGATCACAATATGATCCGCTTTAATCTGGACGCAAGGGAGAAACATCGGTCCAAAACAGCAGCCACGGTACTGAACTTCCGAAAAGGGAATTACGAAGGGATGAGACTCATGGTAGGGAAGAAGATTAAGAAGAGGATAAGCACTGTAAAAACGCTAGAGCAAGCTTGGTCCCTTTTTAAGGACACAGTCACCGAATCGCAAAATATATATATACCGCGTATCAACAAGGGATCCAAGAGGAAAAAGAACAAAGAACCGGAGTGGCTCACTGTAGAGGTGAAGGAAGCGATCAGAGACAAGAAAATTTCATTTAAGGAATGGAAAAGGTCAAAAATGGATGAAAACTGGAACAAGCACAAACAACATCAACGCAGGTGCCAGAACATAAGAACATAAGAATTGCCACTGCTGAGTCAGATCAGTGGTCCATCATGCCCAGCAATCCGCTCATGTGGCAGCCCTCTGGTCTAAGACCAGCACCCTAAATGAGACTAGCCCTACCAGCGCACATTCTTGTTCAACAGAAACTTGTCTTACTTTGTCTTGAATCCTTGGAGGGTGTTTTCCCCTATAATAGCCTCTGGAAGGGCGTTCCAGCTTTCTACCACTCTCTGGGTGAAGAAGAAGTTCCTTACGTTTGTATGGAATCTATCCCCTTTCAACTTTAGAGAGTGCCCTCTTGTTCTCCCTACCTTGGAGAGGGTGAACAACCTGTCCTTATCTACTAAGTCTATCCCCTTCAGTACCTTGAATGTTTCAATCATGTCCCCTCTCAATCTCCTCTGTACGGCAGCTCCTCCAGCCCCTTAACCATCTTAGTTGCTCTTCTCTGGACCCTTTTGAGTAGTACCGTGTCCTTCTTCAGGTACGGCGACCAGTGCTGGACGCAGTACTCCAAGTGAGGGCATACCATGGCCCGGTACAGCGGCATGATAACCTTCTCTGATCTGTTCGTGATCCCCTTCTTTATCATTCCTAGCATTCTGTTTGCCCTTTTTGCTGCCGCCGCACATTGTGTGGACAGCTTCATCGACTTGTCGATCAGAACTCCCAAGTCCCTTTCCTGGGAGGTCTCTCCAAGTACCGCCCCGGACATCCTGTATTCGTGCAT
Organism: Geotrypetes seraphini; assembly: GCF_902459505.1. NCBI lineage: Eukaryota > Metazoa > Chordata > Amphibia > Gymnophiona > Dermophiidae > Geotrypetes > Geotrypetes seraphini. The sequence continues at coordinate 196,695,642 of NC_047087.1, forward strand.
GAGATTTTTGTTACCGACATGCATCACTTTACACTTATCCATGTTGAACCTCATCTACCATGTCGATGCCCATTCCTTGAGCTTGATTATGTCACGTTGCAGATCTTCACAATCCCCCTGCGTCTTTACTACTCTTAATATATCGAAAGAACGGCTTGAAGTTCTTCGCCTCCTTGGCTATTTTTTCCTCGTAGTCTCTTTTGACCCCTTTTACCGCTGTATCTGGATTTTCAGAAGGCGTTCAACAAGGTTCCACTTGAACGACTACTTCGGAAAATTGCAAGCCATGGAATTGAGGGTGAAATACTCACGTGGATTAAAAACTTGCTGGAGCATAAGAAACAGAGAGTGGGGGTAAATGGACAATACTTGGGACTGGAAGAGCGTCACCAGTGGGGTGCTGCAGGGCTCGGTGCTCTTTAACATCTTTATAAACGATCTGGACATAGGTACGACGAGCGAGGTGATTAAATTTGCAGATGATACGAAATTATTCAGAGTAGTAAAGACGCAGTAAATTATACTTTTTGGTGGAATTCAGTATGCCATATTTATAAAATGGAAAGGGTGCTTGCTATACAACAAGGTAATTATGATAAGTTTAAAAAGATTTGGGGGCCATTGATTATTTATTCTAATGATCAGATATCTTAAACACCGCAGTATTGGACAAGATAGAGGGAGGGTGGGAGTATGAATGATAATAATTGATAAGTGTTAATTATTAGTATATGGGAGGGAGGGGTGGGATTTTTTTTTATATTTATGTATTTGGAAGATTACAAGTAAGATTGTCAAGTGATTAATATATTTCTGATGAATTATTGTACACTTGTAATTTTTGAAAACGAATAAAGATTTATTAAAAAAAAAAAAAGTAAAATGACAGGCCAACCCTTTTCATACAGTAAAGAAGCAATATAGCAGTATATTTTGATCTGTAATTGTTGTGTTGCTTGCTTGTATTGTGTTTACAGAAACCAGTTGAGTTATGTTGCATGGGTGGCTTTTGTCCTGCCTTGAAATCCGTACCCCTTCAAACTCTTGTTCCAGCTAAAGTTCATCATTCAGTGAAAGAGGATATAGCTGAAAAGGTAAGCGAGAACAATGTGCATGCCTGGTTTCTAGAGACATCAGCTTAGTAGTACATCACACTGCAAAGGGAAAACTTATAGTCTAAGGCAGAGGTGCCCACACTTTTTGAGCTTGCAAGCTACTTTTTAAAATGACCAAGTCAAAATGATCTACCAACAATAAAATTTTTAAAAAGCACACTGTACGCAGAGAAAATGTTAATTATCATTTATATTCTGGGGTTTTTTCAAAGCAGTCAAGGCAGATGACTCTGTGCAAATGTCACCTCAGTAACAACTATACAAAAATAGACAAATATACCCTCCTCCCTTTTTACTAAACAGCGATAGCGTTTTTTAGCGCAGGGAGCTGCACTGAATGCCCTGCGCTGCTCTTGATGCTCATAGGCTCCTTGCGTTAAAAACCACTATTGCGGTTAAAGGGGGCCATAGTGTAAAATATAGACAGTTGATATAAATTCTCAAAACGGACACATTTTGAACATTAAATTGAAAATAAAATCATTTTTCCTACCTTTGTTGTCTGATGATTTCATGAGTCTCTGGTTGCACTTTCTTCTTCTGACTGTGTATCCAGTATTTCTTCCCTTCTTTCAGCCTACTGTATGCTTCCTCTCCTCCAGACCTCATTCCCTCCCCCAACTTTTTCTTCCTCTCTCCCTGCCCCTCCTCTCTTTCTCCCTGCCCCCTTTCTTTCTGTTTTTCTCTCTCCATGCCCCCATTTCTTTCTTTTTGTCTCCCTGTCCCCCCTTTCTTTCTTTGTTTCCCTTCTTTTTCTGTCAAAATGGCTGCGGCAGACTTATTTGTGGCACATACCTGTCGCATTACACCGGGTGACCTCAGAGTTCTGGCTAAGATCTCTGCTTATGCAATGCTGGCAAATTGGATGCTTTGGATTAGTCACTGAGCTGGAGAGTTGGCCTCTAAGGTGACACAGAGCAGACTACCTTTTAAAAGTCAGATGCTTTTTGGAAAGAGGCCGGATGACCTTATTAGCACAGCGGATTGCCATCCTAAGTCTCTTCTGGATAGTAAGCCTCTATGTAATCCTGGTGGTAGTCGTAGTATGTTTCACCTCTCATGCAGAATTCCATGGGCTTCTCAGCCCAGAGATATTTCCAGGGGTACAGGCAACACTACAGCAATAGCTCGACACCCACAGGCATTGGGTTCTCTCCCCAGCCCTACATCTAAGAAGTCCCAATGATGCCAGAAGACCAGCAGTGCTTCATATCAGGGGCTCGTTGTTGGTGTTTTACTAGGAATGGGCATGAATTTCCTCGGATCAATTGGTGATGGACCATTCGGAAGGGTCACAAGATAGACTTCTTTCACCTTCCCTCGGATTTGTTTCTGGACTTGTCGGCCGGAGGAGTCATCCAAGGTCTAAGCTACTCACTACAGTGTCTTGTAGATGTCCGAGCGGTAGAGCCTATTCTAGAAAGCAAATTAGGCTTAGGTAGATACTCCTTATATTTTGTGCTAAAGAAAGGCTCAGAGGTCTGGAGACCCATTCTGGATCTAAAGTTGGTCCGCAGATTCCGCATTTCCAAATGGAAACAATGCGTTCGGTCATCCCAGCTGTAACCCCAGGGGAGTTTCTGGCATCTCTGGATCTGACAGAGGCTTATCTTCCATATTCAAATTTTCCTAGGGTATGGAAGGTATCTGAAGTTTCATGTTCTCCAGCAGCATTTCCAGTTCACTAGCCTCTCCTTTGGGCTGGCGATGGCTCCACCCCCACTTTCACCAAAGTGATGGTGTTTGTGGCAATGTTCCTCTGCAGAATGGGGGTCCAAGTCATCCCTATCTGAACGATGGGCTGATCTAGGCTCTGTCCAGGCTGGAGTGCAAGCAAGCGGTGGAGACTATGTCTTCTACAGCGCTTGAGCTGGATTGTCAACTTGAAGAAGAGCTAGCTAACGCCTTTGCAGTGATTGGAATATCTGGGAGTTCAATTTGACACAGTACAAGGTTGTGTCTTTCTTTCCAAGCCAAGTTTGTGAAGGATGGGTGGCTGAAGAGAGCCCTTGTACCATGTGCCATGTCGTTCAAAATGGGAAGGCAGGAACTTTAAGTTTAGCTCCCACATGGTCTCAGGGGGATGGCAAACAGCTTTTGAGCCTGTTGAGGGGAGCGCAAAATTCCACAGGAGCCCCAGAATTTGGCATGATGAGCCAAACTGGCATAGATGCTCCACAGCCAAAGAAGAGGTACCTCCTCCCTTCTACAGGGGAAGGAGAATTGCCTGCTATGGCACTTACCACAGAGTTCATTATTCTACTCTGACAGGCTTATGCACATAGCCATAATGCTAATGACCTTCAGCGTACACCTCTAAAGATCCTTAGAGTGCTGCTTCTGTGAGTGGAGCTCCTTCCTGCCTCTGATTTAGTCAAACAGGGATTCAAGGGACAAAAGTTTGATCTTCATCCCCTTACTGTCACAAAGCAAGGCCTCCCTGAAGGCGGTATGCTGTTTATTATTATCTGATAATAATAAACAGCAACAATGTGTCTTGGTTTTTCAAGATACGAAGCTGGAAGTAGAGCCTTGGTCAAAATCTGAACCATGTGTTTCCTCCATGGCTCATGATAGGCCGGGTGTTCTATTGCATTGCATCTCGCCCAGGGAAGGTGATCATCGTGGCCCTGGATTGGCCCAGGTATGCAGATCTAGTATGCCTACAAGTTGTCAGAAGTCTCCAACTCTAGGTGTATTTGGATTTGCTCACACAGGAGCTGATTGCCCTAGAACAGGGCTGCCCAAGTCCGGTCCTCGAAATCTACTGGCAGGCCAGGTTTTCTGGATATCCACAATGAACATGCATGAGAGAGATTTGCATACCAAGAAGGCAGTGCAGGCAAATCTCTCATGCATATTCATTGCGGATATCTAGAAACCCTGGCCTGCCAGTAGATCTCGAGGACCAGCAAAACATTGCATAGGACAAAAACCAAAGATTTAGATCATGTGCTGTTTGAGTGGGTTCGGCAAAGAAGGAGTGAACACATGCCATTGACTGGTTTGATGGTAGTAAAGCAAGCCAAAAATACAATCAAGAACTGAACATAGATGGCGAGTGTGAATATTCAGAAGGTTGATTTCAGAAATTTAAGAAGTGCTGTAGTGGTAAATATCTCAATCTGTGGTGAAAAAGCTTCTGTTGATTATGAGGCAGCTGAAAGTTACATCGAAAAATTTTCTAAGAGAATATCTGATGGAAACCTTGGTCCTGAACAAATTTACAGTGCTAATGAAATAGCTCTACTGGCGATACAAGTATGTTCCTAGAACATTGACAATCGCTGATGAACAAGCACCATCTGGTTTTAAGGACACAAAGGACAGTCCTTCGACTGAGCATGCATGCGAGAGCTGTCCCCTAAAATCAGTAGACTTTTTTTCTTTTCTTTTTTTTTCTACTGAGCATGTGCGGATTACCTTCCCTCTGGGATGTTGCCTTCCAACTGTCAGTTATGTAACTAGCTAATTGAAATAGTGACGAGGGGGATGATGGGCAAGTGTAGCTGCATTCCCCTACTGTCTACGGAGAACACCTGTTACAGGTAAGCAACTTTGCTTTCTCTGGGTAATGCAGCCACACTTGCTGGTGAGTCCCTAGTTGAAAAGTGAGGTGAGTGGAGGTACAGGACTACAATGCAAATAACAGGATAACTGTTCTTGCATGTAACAAAGCTTCAAGTACACACAAATAAAGTTTGCAGTGATTGGAAAAAGCCAACATCCTTGATGTTGGAAGAGTGTATGTCATCTACCTACAGATTATTATGCTAACATAGCATGGGTAATTGGAGAAACATTTAGTGATTGGTTCCATAACCACTCTGTGCCAGTAACAAGAGCTCATTGTAGAGAAGCTGAAGTAGAACTGAATTTTTTTTTTAACTAGTTCTAGATAACTGCTCTGTACATCCATCTCAAGAACTTCTTGTGAAAAATGTTTCTGCCATTTACTTCCCACTCAATGTTGACATCCTTACTATATAACCTTGTGACCAAAGAATTTTGCATTCCATGAAGACTAAGTATAAAGACTGTGTTTTCTAAATTGCATGCTGGATGCAATTAACAGATGCACAAAAATTCAAGACTTTCTCAAGGGGTTCAAATTATTTTGCTTTGGATGTTATAATAATTTATGTGTTTGTTTTTTGCTTGGGTTCTTCTGTTCTTTGAGCATTCTCTGGGACTTTGGTGTATCCTGCTGTAGAACTTCTAGTTACGTTGATCTGTATGGGACTTCTCAATGGTTTCCACTTTTTTCCCACCACTATCCTGCTGAATATAGTTCCACACCACCTCATTTGAGAGTAGAACTGATCTATTTATTCCTGTATTTGGATTCATATCTTTGTCTTTTGAAAAATGTTTTGAATATTAGTGGAATTTTTTTTGGCTTATGATTGTGTGCTTGTTTGACTACTTCAGGCTTGCTTGGATTAAACTGAGCACTGTGAACACTGAGGCCTTTTTTCTCCACTTTTTCTGTACACTTGACAAGGTTGAATATGTACAGAAGAGGTATTGTCTTGTTTATTTGATTGATATTTTCATTCTCTTGTCCTTTTTGTATATTTTCTCTTTGTGTATATTAGCCATTTGCCAGGTTTCCACCTCCTTAAATGTATTCCCTCATTGCAACCTATAATTCTAATTCTTTTTCTAAATCTGATTTCATTTCTCTGCTGTAGTCAGTCTGCACTATCACTAAATGCTCTACTTTCCATGACAGAATAACATGCTACTGGTGAAGTTGTCTCCCGAATGTATTATCTGTGAGCTATTGATGAAAGAACTTGATAAACTTCTGGAAAACAACAGAACTGAGGTATGAACTATTTGGACACTTTGTATAGTGAGCCAGAGATACTAGTGTTTTTAGTGGGATGTGAGGTTTTGAGCAGTATTTCTCAACTTAAAGCCAAGTACCCCTTAAGCCTAACAAATACCAACTGAGTACCCCTGCTCAAGTTCCACCCCCATAATAATAGTACTGATTGTAATGCAATTTCTTCCATCCATTTTCCATATACACACAATATAATCTTATTAATACATAATGGTAACCACAAAATTAAACCCCCCTCCACAAAAGCACACTGTGTTCACAGAGAAAATGTCAATTATTTATATTCGGGGGGTTTCTCTTTTCAAAGAGGTCAAGGCAGATGACTTTAAAATATGCAAAGTCACTTCAGTAACTACTATAGAAAAATAGACAAATATAGTGCAAAATATAGACAGCAGATATATTCTCAAAACTGACTTTTTTATTTTTTTTGAATCATGTTTATTAAGGAATCAAAGGCAATCAGGCAACAAGAAACAATACTGAGCATCTGTATGGTGCCTCTACAGTTTATGTTCATCACTTAGATGGAGGTCAATGTTTAGTAGAGTACTATGTTGATTCTAGCCAATCTTGCTTGATGGTATCCTGCAGTATTGTTCAAGTTTTCTTCCAAATTATTGCTTGTATTCTGCACTTTTGCAGATGCTCTGAATTGTTTCTTGACACATTTTGATCAACTTTTTGATCCTTTAAAATAGGTAAAATGGTCGATTTTTTTCTAGACTGTTGGAACTATACTATGTTGCAAACAAAAGGTAATTAAAGTATGTATATAGGGACCGAAGATAGAGAAATATTTTTTGATGGTGATAGGAGGAATGGTTTCTATAAGGGATCCTTTAGGGTTAACAGATTTAATTATTAATTCTAAGTCTTTAAGACTAGGAAGTTTGAAATAGGAACATTTCGAATTTAAAGAAGAAGGCCTATCAAGATCAAGTGTTGAGATGGATTGTTGTTTTGGTATGAAATTTTTCCTGATGTTGTTCACTTTTTCGACAAAACAATCCGCTAATTCTTGAGCTGTAGGAAGGGGCTGAGTGACATAAGGCAAGTTTTTGGATTGCTGATTAATAGATTTTAGAATTTTATAAAGTGTAGATGTGTTTTTGGCCTGTATAATTTGTCTGGAAAAGTATGAAGATTTAGCTTGAGCTATTTTTCCTTTGTAATATGTTGCCTGTTCTTTAAATTTTGATAAGGTGAATTGGTTTTTATTTTTCCTCCATATTCGTTCCAATGAGCGGAGTTGCTTTTTAATTAAGTCTAATTCAGTATTAAACCATGGATTGGTTTTCTTTCTATGTGAAATATTTTTTATTTGAGTTGGAGCCACTTTATCCATTAACATCTGGGTTGAATTATGCCATTTAAAAATGAGATCATCTATAGAAGCTGAATCAAGATTTCCGAAATCCAGGCTAAAGTTTGATAAGATTATCTCAGATGAAAGTTTACTTAAATCTCTAAACTTCCTAACTAGAGGAGTATCTTTTAGTTTACGCAGTGTGGCTTCAAAAGTAGCTGATATTACAAAGTGGTCAGACCAAGGTACAGATTGAGAAGAGTGAAATTGAATTTGAAATTTGTTTAATGAGGAAGTAGAAGATAGAATCATATCAATCGTGTGACCTGCTATATGAGTAGGTACTGAAAGTAGTGGAGAGAGGTCTAGCAATCCCAAATGTGAAAGAATGTCTTTGGTAAAATTATTATTATAATCTTCGAAATGAATATTAAAATCCCCTAAAATTAAGGGGTTGGTAGTCGAAGAACCAAAGTCAAATAATAAAGATTGTAAATGATATAGATTATTACTTTTGATTGGTGGAATAAGGTAAATCAAAAGTACATCTAGCTTAGGTTTGGTCCGTAATGAAAATTGAAGATATTCTATTGGGGAGTTTAAAGAGGAAGAATCTAAGCTATTTACTAAAGAGTTTCTATAGATGACAGCTAGACCCCCACCCCGTTTTTGTAGACGGTGGTTAAAGATAAATGAAAATCCTGGGGGGCAGGCATAAGTAAGGTAAGCTTCCTCACCTTCGGAGAGCCAAGTTTCTACTAAACAAAATATATCATAGGATGATTCTAGAATTAGATCTTTAACCAAATGGTGTTTATTTTTTAAGGAGCGAACATTTAGTAATCCTATTTTTGTTTGATCAGGTTTTATAAAATCCGTGGTTTTGATTTTAATTAAATTCTGGTATTGGGCTGGCTGTAATATGTTATAAGGAGAAACTTTATTAGTAAGTTTTGGAGGCCTCTGCATATATAGGACAGGAATTTCAAATGTAGGGATATCCATTTCTAAAAAGTATTTGGGTGGAAACTGCCTAAAGGTGCTAGGGGTTAAAATTAAACTAAGATAAAAGTTAAATATTAAGAAGAGAAGCCAAAACAGTGTTTGAATGTGCTTACTTGGGGTTGATTTGCGAATAACAATAAATGTGAATGGTCGCGCACAAAGGAGCGCAATAAGGAGCAGGACCTGCTCCTTAGGTGCGCCGCAAGAGGCTTGTATTTAAAGTCCATGTACCGGGGTAAATTAGGGGGCGGAGTCCTCAGTGTGCCGCCGCTGTGCGGCGGCAAAAGGTCAAATGGAAGACGAATGTAATGTACGAATGCCTGTCTGCATCCAATGCTTCCAGAAGATCCCAGACCCACCAGTTTGAATCTTGGAGTTTATCCATAGGGATTGATAAGTAGATTTTTCTACTGGAATATCTGTTAATTTATTAATAAATTTTAAAGTTTTCTATGTATCAGATAAAATACTATTGTCCTTAACATATATAGGTAATTTAATGCTCAACACATAAAACAGTCGTAATGGGGACATCAGTTGCCACTCCAAATATAACCAATCCAGGAGAGTTTCCATGAGCTCCGGGAGAGTTTCCAGAAGGATCCATTACATACCCTGGCACATAATATAGGCTTGATGATACCTATAAAAATTGGGAAAATTTACCCCTCCCTTCACAATTGCTTTTTGTAGAGATACTAAAGCAATTTGAGCAGTTTTACCCAGCCAAATAAATTTAACTCTTTATAAAAGGACCCCAGAAAATATACTGCAGCATATTCATTTGGTAGCAAACCACAGGCAAAATCATCATTTTAACACTGTTTAGAGTATAAGTATGATCCAAAATTAAAGTATTGTTGCAACAATATGTTGAGGACTCTACTAAACTATGAAGGTAGTGTTTTAGGAACTGTAATCATCTGAGGATAGAAATTGATTATTTTATTGTAATATAGGTATGTATGTAATTGGATTTGTTATCCCATCCTCACAGAAGAGCTCAGAATAGGTTACAAGTTTAAATACATAATAAAACATAACCGGGTATAGTAACATAGTAACAACTAAGATGAAACAGTATCTCAAATATACACATTTAACAGCACTGTAAATTTAATATCAATACTTATGTCTCTCACCATCTAATTCAAGGTGGGTTACATTCAAAGATTATCTTATAGTAGCCAAAGGGACAAGCACAGTTGAGATATATAGATGGGGGCAAGATAGTATAAAGTCATTATAATAAATAAATAAAGTGATAATGGATAAGTTGAATAAGATATGTAGACACCTATGTGTCTTTGTAAAATAAGCATCTGGATATTAACAGATAAACTCCAGCTGGAGCAGTTGAATTCTTAAAAGTATTGTAGAGCATGACGGTACATTTTCATGACATGTATGAGAGTATTCAAAAAGCATGGCAATACTTAAGATATGACAGGACAAGACCTTATTCAGCATGGGGTGGTGATGTTATGAGTTTGGTATGACATTTTGGTAACTAATACAGCTTGACAGTACATTATAGTGCCTGACAGTATAAAGCGTGTTTAGGCAGTACATAACAGCATGGCAGTGCAATAGGATGCATGACAATACATAGAAGAGCATGGCTGGGTGCATGGCCTGGTAGGACAATACATAACTGTGAATTAGAGAATGACAAAGGGACAAATTTTTCCCCGTCCTGCAGGAATTCTGTTTCCCTATCCTGTCCCTGATGACACAGCAATAAATTTTTCCCTGTCTCCACAGGAACTCTATTTCCCTGTCCTGTCCCGTCCCTGCAAATTTTGCCACTGTCCCTGCTCCATTCTTGTAAGCTCTGCCTTAACCGCACAAGCCTCAAACGCTTATGATTTTAAAGTGTTTGAGGCTTGTGCAGATGAGGACAGAGCTTGCAGGAATGGGACAGGAAAAGAACTCGACTAGATGGAAAAATGAGTCCCCTTGGGGACAGGGAAAAATTTGTCCCTGTGTCATTCCCTACTGTGAATGAAAATATATGCTAGGTAATGGTATAGCATGAAATGTCTGGCGAAGTGTGGAAGTGTCAGCAATGAGAGTGAAAGTGTGTTGCCTGGCAAGATAATATATAAAAGATAACCATCCACAGTGGAGCGGGTATACAATCTTCCCAAAATTGTTAAAAATCTGTTTTAAGTATACTTCATAAATGCTATAAATACATCAAACCTATATTGACTGTAGGATATCTCATAAATGTCTGAAAAATATTAGAGGAAGGTGGAAGGACCTCAGACACCCCTTATCTACTCACAATGGAGCAACATATACTGGTCCATTCAATGGCTTTGATTTTTCAATCATCGGTCCACCACCCCCTCCATTCATAAATTAAGTATAGCTAAGGTACACTACAATTCCAAAACAGAGACTTAGCTTATAGTTAATGGATTTCTGATCTCTAGTCTCAGTAGCTACAATCAATAGACTTCTGATATCTGATCTCGAAGGGAGCTATTTTGCCCTGAGTTTCTTCAGGAGATCAGGAAATAAACTATCCTCATACAGCCACGTTCCAAAGCACTCCTGATATAACAAAGAGTATCTACAGCACATACCTGCAACATACATAAAACTCTATCAGCCAACTAACATACAGACAGAAGTTTATTGATTGCAGCTACTGAGACAAGAGATTAGAAGTCAACTGACTACAAGCTAAGTCTGTTTTGGAATTGTAGCATACCTTATAGTTTGTGATTTTAAGGGGACTGCAAGGGATGTAGTGTGAAGGGATTGGAGAAAGTATGGACTGTGAGAGAATGTGTGTTGGGGGAGGTATAGTTAAAGGAATTGGATTGGGGGAGGTGAAACATGCACCTGCAGCCATCCCACACATGTGCAGACCCCCAACCACTCCTGTGCACTCTCCCTGACCCCCAAAATACTGATGTACTTCACTGAACACCTAAATCCATCAGTTTTCATCTTAAGTCACTTAGGTTTTATTTAAAAATAAAAAACACCAGTAAACACTTATTTTCAGTGCCCTTGACAAAACATCTAATTGCCAGAAAGAAACTTGCAAATCCTCTATAATAAAACCCTTAATAAAACGCACTTACGGTTTCATGTTCCCTGCCGTCGTGGTCAGTGGCTGAAATCTATTTTAGAACACTGCAGCAGGGAACACTCCGGCAATTCCCCCCGCCCACCAACCGCTGCCGCTCCTCTTCAAAGCAGCCTGCTGAGGATCGCCGGCCGGCTGTAGTGAACCTCACAGGCCGCTCTCCACCTGGTAGTACATTCCCTCTGACGCGATTGCGTCAGGGGGAACATGCCACCAAGGTGGAGAGTAGCCTGAGAGGTTCGCTACAGCCAGCTGCTTTGAAGAGGAGCGGCAGCGGTTTGTGCCGGTGGGAGGGTAAGGACAGGTATGGCACAACAGAGGGCAGGGGGAGAGGGGGGCTGCTTTGGGGGGAGGGGTATGCACAGCAGTCATGCTTTGTTCTGGGAGGGGGGACAGAAGCGGGTCACAGAGCAGGCAGGCAGGCATGGCACAAAAGGGGGCAGGGGGAGAGGGAAAGGGGGCTGCTTTGGGGGAGGGGTGTGCTGGGGGGCAGACATCATGCTTTGTTTTGGGAGGGGGAAATCAGAAGGGGCCATGGAACAGGCAGGTATGACACAACAGGGGGCAGGGGGAGAGGGAAAGGGGGCTGCTTTGGGGGGAGGGGAGTGCTGAGGCAGACAGCAATCATGCTTTGCTCTGGGAGGGAGGGAACAGAAGGGGACCACAGAGCAGGCAGGCATGGCACAACAGGGAGAGAGGGAAAGGGGGCTGCTTTGGGGGAGGGGTGTGCTGGGGCAGCAGACAGTAATCATGCTTTGTTCTGGGAGGGGGAACAGAAGGGGGCCACAGAGCAGGCAAGCATGGCACAACGGGGGGGAGAGGGGGCTGATTTGGGGGGAGGGGTGTGCACAGCAATCATGCTTTGTTCTGGGAGGGGAGACAAGCGGATCACAGAGCAGGCAGGCATGGCACAACAGGGGGCAGGGGGAGAGGGAAAGGGGGCTGCTTTGGGGGAGGGGTGTGCTGGGGGGCAGACATGCTTTGTTTTGGGAGGGGGAATCAGAAGGGGGCCATGGAACAGGCAGACATGACACAACAGGGCATGGGGAGAGGGAAAGGGGGTTGCTTTGGTGGAGGGGTATGCTGGGGCAGCAGACAGTAAGGGGGGGAACAGAAGGGGGCCACGAAGGGGGGAACAGAAGGGGCCACGGAGCAGGCAAGCATGGCACAACAGGGGGGAAGGGGGCTGCTTTGGGGGAGGGGTGTGCTGAGAGGCCGACAGCAATCATGCTTTGCTCTGGGAGGGGGGAACAGAAGGGGGCCACGGAGAGACAGGCAGGCAGGCAGGGCACAACAGAGAAATACAGGCAGGCAGGGAGACAGAAAGGGAGAGAGACAGACAGAAAGAATGACAGACAGACAACGTCCAAGGGGAGAGAGACAAGGAAAAAAACTCAGATAGATAGACATCTACTCTAGCACCCATTAATGTAACGGGCTTAAACACTAGTGAATATATAAATTCCTAGGATCAGAACTATTAAAAATATTTAAGTAGCTGGTGAATATATTTGTAAACATTATGAAAATTGTTTTATCCCAGGACAAGCAGGCAGCATATTCTCACATGTGGGTGACGTCATCCATGGAATCCTAGAAGAGAAAGTCCCAAGTGCATCGTCACTTTAAGAACTTTAGAAAGTTTGTGACTGACTGCACCGTGCATGCTCGAGTGCCTTCCCGCCTGATGTAAGTGCGTGGCTCCTCGGAGCTGAGAAGTTGCGTCATTGAACATTCGTTCTTTTTTTTCCCTTGCCTTTCTGCTCACGCGATCATTTTCTCTGTTTTTAGTTAATTATTTCTTCGTTTTTTCATTTAAAAAAGAAAAAAAACTGTTTTCTTTTTCCCTGTTCACCCTAGGGCCTAGGATTTTGCCTCAGCCTCCTGCGTTTGACTTGGCTGAGGCGGTTCTTCTTAAATTTTGTGGCCGTTAACGGGGTTCAAGAAGTGCAGCAGGTGCCAGCGGACAATTTCCATGATGGACCCACACTCGTGGTGTATCCAGTGTCTTGGGCTGAACCACCGCATTGATTCTTGTACATGATATTCTTTTTTGAAAAAGCACACCTTAAAAAGCTGTCTTCTACACCAGTGGTTCTCAACCCTGTCCTGGAGGACCACCAGCCAGTCATGTTTTCGGATAGCCGTAATGAAAATGCATGAGACAGATTTGCACATAATGGAGGTGACAGGCATGTAAATCTGCCCCATGCATATTCATTAGGACTATCTTGAAAACCTGACTGCTTGGTGGTCCTTCAGGACAGGGTTGGGAACCACTGTTCTACACAACAAAAGTAACTCTTCAGTACCACCATGGAAGGGGACCACTCTCCACATCCTTCGACGTCCAGTATACTGGCACCGCCTGTATAGGCACCACACTCTGCGGCACCGACAGCCAAGGCATCGCTCTCCATGGCATCGTCCTCAAAGGCACCACAGTCTTCATTGGCACCACCTTCCACACCGGTGTCGCAGCCTCTTGCTCCATCCAGTAAGCCAGCGAAGAAGTCACCAGCTTCCCAGGTAGGGTTGCAGGTCACTAAGGCATTGAGTCCAGTCATGCCGGCCAAGCGATAACCCTTTATGCGACTCGCTCCACAATCCAGGGATTTCTCTTCTTCAGAGTCATCCTCTTCGGAGCGGGTCAAGGCACCAGTGGCACCAGTGACAAACCCATAGGTACCAGTGCCTTCTCTGAAGGAACAGTTTGAAGAGTTCTTTCAAGTGGAGTACGGGTATATTTTTCAAAAATTATTACAACCGACACCGACTCTGTGGGTAAACTAAACTTTAGGCTTATATACCGCATCTTCTCTATAACAGTAGGGTTCGGCACGGTTTACAAGAAATTAGAAAAGAGAAGAAATACAGTGTGGATTTGGAATAGTATGGAGAGGAGCGGAATTTACAACTTTGAAAATAGCCAGGTTTTCAGATGTTTTCAAAATGGTTAGAAAGAGCCCAGATCCTGCAGTTGAACAGGAAAATTATTCCACAACTCGGTAATTTAGAAAAGTAGAGACTTTCCTAATTTGCCAGTGTAGATTATTCCTTTCGACATAGGAAAGGACAATTTAAATTTTTGAGTAGATCTGGTAATGTCAGATCTTACAGAATTCCAAGACAGGGGAATTAAAGGAGGAAGGATGCCATACAAGGTCTCAAATGTTAATCAGGCACATTTAAAATAAACCCTGGAAATTATTGGAAGCCAATGAAGTATTTGCAGAAGCAGAGAGATGTGATTAAATTTACTTTTGCAGAGATCAGCCTAGCCGCCGTATTCTTGATCAGTTGAAATCTTGAAAGCTCTTTTTGGTCAAGCTTAAATAGACCGAATTACAATAGTTCAGCCTTGAAAGAATGATTGATTGAACAAGGACAGCAAAATGTTGTTGATAGAAACAGGATCTCACTTTCCTCAACATATGGAGACTAAAAATCATTTTTTTAACCAGAGAATTAAGATGGTTGTTGAATGAAAGTGTTGAATCTATAATGGCCCAAAACTTTACTTGAGAATTCAATCTGCAGTAAGGATCCTGAAGGTAACAGAATATACGAAGGTAGCTGCTCTAATTTTGGGCCAAGCCAAAGTAATTTTGTTTTGGACTCGTTCAGTTTCGTTTGTACAGCCCATAAAGTTTGAGCTATGGCAGCTTCTGTAGCTTTTCTTTACTCTACTCCTATTTTTCCAGATGGAATGGGTGCTTCGGCCAAACTGTATTACAAAATTTATTTTCCTGAAAGACCAACACTTCCACCATCCCATTCTGGTTAACTTGGAGGTCACACACATGCTGCCTGCTTGTCCTGGGATAAAGCACAGTTACTATAACAAGTGTTATCCAGGGACAGCAGGCAGATATTCTCATAACCCACTCACCTCCTCTGGTTGGCTTCTTAGATAGCTAACTGAACTGAGGAGCCATGCATTTATGTCGGGCAGGAAGGCACTCGTTTATGTGCAGTTGGTCGCAAACTTTCTAAAGTTCTTCAGGTGGCGATGCACTTGGAATCTTCCATCACCTGAGCTCTGTGGATGACATCACCCACATGTGAGAATATCTGCCTGCTGTCCTTGGATAACACCTGTTAACGGTAAGTAACTGTGCTTTGTAATAAATGACTGGTTAAGTGGAATGGGGCGAGAATTGGTGGATTCAGTTTGTGCAGTTATCATGCTTGTTTGTCTTATTTTGTACTTCAGGAAAGCATAAAACAAGCATTGGATCGAGTATGTTCCTTTTTACCAAAACCTACATCTGAGCAGTGCATGGACTTTGTAAACATATACACCGATTTCATCATTAAAATACTACTAGAAGAGGCCAGTCCCGGGCTTGTATGTTCCACGCTTGGATGCTGCCCTAAAAACAAGCTTTTCCTAGTTGGTAAGAACTCCCATGACTGGTGTAGTAGTATTCTTAGTTGTACTAAAGCAGCATATATTTGTAATTTTGGTAGGATTTATTAATATTTTCAGTGTCAAATAAATAGGTGGAAGAAAGATCAATGTGAAACAATGTACTTAGGTTCTTTGAGTCTATATTTATTTGTTTTATTTATTTAAAGATTTATCAACCGCCTATTCCTAAGCACCATTACAGAAAATAAGACAGTGTCTTATATTAATTTTGGGCCCAAAAAATGCACTAGGGCTTATTTTCGGGATAGGGCTTATTTTTTTTTTCATGTACATGATCATCTCTCCCTTCCTCTCCTTCACCCCAATTCTTCCTCTTTCCTTTCTCTCCTTCACATGTGCAGCATCTTTCCTCCCCTCTCACCAATCCCCTTGTGCCTTCCCTCTGCAGCATCTTTCTATCCCTTCCATCCCTCGTGCAGCAGAACCCTTTCACAGCTTCTATCACTCCCTCCCGCAGCTGAACCCCGCTAATCCTCCCATCCTTCCATCTTTCCATCTCTCCCTCCCTTCCAAACCCCATCCGCCGCAAGACCTCCCTTCAAAGTGCAGTGTCAGCAGCACTCTAAACAGGCTGCTTCGACTTATTCCCACCAGGGCCTTCAGTGCGCCACGTTACTGATGACATCAATGATTCGGCAGAGGGAATGCTCTGGCGGGAGAAGGCCGTGAAGCAGCCTGTTTAGAGTGCTGACTACGCTGCTCTTTGTAGGTCTTGTGATCGGAGAATGAACAGGGTTCGGTCGGGAGGGAAAGATGGGAGTGTCAGCAGGAGTTCGGGGGGGGGGGGGCAGGGGGAAGTGCTGCTGCTGGTGAACCCAGGGACATTTGGGTTAGGTTTCCGGGGACTAGGACTTACTTTTGGGGTAGGGCTTATTTTAAGACCTACCCTGAAAATCATGCTAGGTCTTATTTTCGGGGAAACACTGTAGTCTTTTGGGGGTAGAGAGCTTTTGTAAACTGTCAACATCAGAGTTTGCAGATGCTTCTAATGTGCACTCATTTTCAAAGGGAAAATATACACATGCACTGGGTTTTATTGCAAAAAAATGAGTATAAAATTAGGGGTAGGCTTTTTTTTTTTTCCCAATGTAGACTTGAAAATTGCTTGTTTTTCTCCCCTGCCCCTTAACTCTATCCTCAAACACCTCTTCATAATGTAGCTGCAAGTCATGTACAGACTTTAAGCCACATTGAGGGAGGACAGTTTAAGACAGCTGATTAAGTTATTTTTACCTACATAAATATGGCTTTGGAACTTGTTTCCACATTTGTGTTCTTTCTGATTTGGAAATAAATATGAAGGACAAGTAGGAATTTTTCTTCCAAGTTCTTAAGCTATTGTCTTAAGCTACTGTTGCCATATTTGGATGGTAGTGATACGGTAGACCCAGTACTTACGGTTTTACACTGAATATTGTGCTAGTGACTGAAAAAATAGGCAGTCTTACCCTTTTATTCATGTTCTTCTGCCCATTTATTTTTCTGCTTTTCTTGTGTGTAGCCATATAGAACATTTCACAGTCTGTTCCATGAAGTGTCATTGCTAATACTTACATTTTCTTGCTTTCTCAACAGAGAGAATTACTCCAGAACAGTTAAGGTCTGGTGAATTTTGCACAGTATGTAAACTAATAGTAAATTACATTGACATACTCTTGGAGAAGAATGCTACACAGGAGAAAATTGAAAATGCACTGCATAAAGTCTGTAACTTTCTTCAATCTTCTGCTCAAGAACAGGTAACAAGATTAAGGAGATGATTGAAGAAAGACTAAAATTAGATTTCTTTAGCCTAATGAAGAAACAAACTGAGGGGGGATATCACTGGGGTTTATAAAATGTGTGACATGGAACAGGTTTATGTGACATGGTTATTCATGCTTTAAATTTAGTGCTAGTGTTATGAAACTGGTAGCATATTTAAGATATGTAAGAATATTTTGTTCAGTTGTAATCCATGAAATTTCTTGATAGATACTGTGCTTAGAGCTAGTAGAATGAGTTAAAGGATTGGAATAGATTCAATGTTCTCCCCAGAAATTTTTTCCAGCCGGGTGGCATGAAAAAGTAGCCAGCTGGGGCGGGGCGGGATGGGGAAATTTGGAGGTGGGGAAAATTAAATGTATACTATTTTTATTAGTTAGTTAGTTTATTATTATTTTCCAATGCTCAATATGACTTCCTTTTTTAAGGTTTGACACTTGTGCCAGAATATTTTTACTAAATTTAAGAAGTATTCAATTCTAGAAGTGAATAATTATATATCCACCCTCTTTCAAATGGTATAGAGGTTTTAAAAAGGGAAATGCGTTAATGAAGTCATTAGGTTCAATCTAGCCATTTATTTCTGCATAAATTTAAACAACTAAAAAAAAAAAAAAAAGATAAATATAGCTCATCCAGTCATACAAGAAATGGCTGTACAACACCTCTAATAATGTTTTGATCACTAGGTTCCTTCCTGAGGTCTCACTGAGGATATGAAATAGATGCTATCCCCACTTCCAGACCTCTTCCACATAATTTATGGAGAGGTGTTACTGAGCCTTGAAGGACATCTGTATGATTGATCTTTATCTGCTTCTTTTTTATTTTGCTATAGTGCAAAGTAAGAGCTAGGGCAAAACAGTATAGGTAAAGATGCAGGTAATAATTAGCAATGTATTAAAAATATTTTACTTTTATTTGCTTATAATGTCATTTGAAAGCTGCTTGATGATAATACAACTTTAATTTAATTCTTTATAAAGTGTGTGTCTGTGTGTTGGGGGAACAACACCTACGTCAACAGTAAAGTTAGAATAGGGTCATTAAATCCAGTGGTGTACCTAGTATATATGACAGCCAGTGCTGTCCTCTATATAAAAAAGATAGAAATAATCCATGAGTCACACAATAAGGGTGTATCTAGGAAAAGGCAGCATCATAAACACTGCAGTGAGCACTAGATCACAAACACACGCATTGTAAAACTAAACAAACCAGATCCTACACAGTCAATTGATCCTGTAGTTGATGCCAACAGAAAGTCATGTCCTTTTCATACACACAGACAGATACACCCTCGCCCAATATGGAATAATCACAAACTAAAAATAGAAATATGTAGACAAAAGTTAAACTGAACCAAGAAACCAGACTCTGCATACAATGCAACACCACATTAACAGTGACATGTCCCCTAATACTGTGCAAAATATAAAGACAGTAGATGTAAATTTGAAAAAAACTTCTACTAACAATCACCACTTTACAAATTAACAAATAGAAATAAAACAAATAATGAGAAATATGAAAATACCATTTTATTGGACTAATCCATTTTTCAATTAGCTTTCAGAGGCCAAATCTTTCTTCAAGACAGTACAGTATACAGCTGTTATGGTATCCTGTCCTGACCTGAGGAAAATGGTTTAGTCCCACCCCCCCAAAATTGCCTTATTTCCATTTCCTATTGATAAATTTTAATCAATACGGTTACAATACTACTTGATTCTACGTAAAAACAACAAAAATATTTTTTTTCTACCTTTTGTCGTTTCTGCTTTAGTCATCTTCTCTTCACTCTCTTCTTTCTATTCAGCATTTGTCCTCTCTCTTTGCCCTTTCCATCCAGCCTCTGCCCTCTCTCTACCCTTTCCATCTACTGTCCACCCTTTCTCTGCCCCTTGCATCCACTGTCCACCCTTTCTGCCTTTTCCATCCAGTGTCCGCCCTCTCTCTGTTCCATATGGTATCTTCTCTCTTTCTATGTCCCTTCAATAAACTCTATATCCTGTGCCCTTTCTCTCCTTTGTACATGATTTATTTCAGCTTCACCCCCTCTCCATATTTTGTCTCCTCCCCTATGCTCTGGCATCTCTCTATTCTCCTTTCCTTCCTTCCCACTCCACCCTATGGTTTGACATCTCTTTATCTCCTTCCTTTCTATTCCTCCTCTCCAGTATCTGCCTCCTGTCTTTCCCCTTTGGTCCAGGCCTCTCTCTTTCTCTCCGTCTTTCTTCTGTGAGGATATCATGCTGATCTTGAACACTGAATAATTTTTCCACATTCTCCATATCACTGTACTGTAGTCTGGTCCAGCAGACTGCTTTGGCACTATTACATGGGTAATAGTAAATTCATTATGCACATAATGATGTGTGGAAAGAAACATAGAAACATAGAAGATGACGGCAGAAAAGGGCTAGAGCCCATCAAGTCTGCCCACTCTGCTTACCCACCCCCCTGTCTATGCCCTAATGACCCAATTTCCTTATCTTGACCCTCGTAGGGATCCCACATGGGTATCCCATTTATTCTTAAAGTCTGGCACGCTGTCTGCCTCGATCACCTGCACTGGAAGCTTGTTCCAATGATCAACCACTCTCTCTGTGAAGAAATACTTTCTGGTGTCGCCATGAAATTTTCCGCCCCTAAGTTTGAGCGGGTGGCCGAGGGTCCCTTGAGAAAGAAAATATCATCTTCCACTTCGACACGTCCCGTGAGGTACTTAAATGTTTCGATCATGTCTCCCCTCTCCCTACGTTCCTCGAGAGTGTAGAGCTGCAATTTGTTCAGTCTCTCTTCGTACGAGAGACCCTTGAGCCCCGAGATCATCCTGGTGGCCGTCCGTTGAACCGATTCAATTCTGCGCACATCTTTACTGTAATGTGGCCTCCAGAATTGCACACAGTACTCCAGATGAGGTCTCACCATGGCCCTGTACAATGGCATTATGACTTCAGGCTTTCGGCTGACAAAACTTCTATTGATACAACCCAATATCTGCCTTGCCTTAGATGAAGCCTTCTCCACTTGATTGTCAGTTTTCATGTCTGCACTGATGATTACTCCTAAATCTCATTCTGCTGAAGTCCTAGTTAAAGTTTCTCCTTTCAAGAAGTACGTCCTGCATGGATTTCCGCTTCCGAGGTGCATAACCTTACATTTCTTAGCATTGAAGCCTAGCTGCCAGGTTGAAGACCAACTTTCCAATGAAAGCAGGTCCTGTGCCATATAATTCTGTAAACTACATTCACTTACTATATTACATAGTTTGGCGTCATTGGCGAATAGTGTTATTTTACCATGAAGCCCTTGAGTCAGATCCCCTATGAATATGTTGAAAAGGAGTGGACCCAGGACCGAGCCCTGTGGCACTCCACTGGTCACCTCCGATGTTTTAGAGAGGGTACCATTAACCACCACCCTCTGAAGTCTGCCACTCAGCCAATCATTGACCCATGCAGTTAGTGTCTCTCCTAACCCCATCGATTCCATCTTGCTTAGCAGCCTGCGGTGTGGGACACTGTCAAAAGCTTTACTGAAGTCCAGGTACACGATGTCCAAAGACTCTCCCAAGTCCAACTTTTTTGTTACCCAGTCAAAGAAGCTGATGAAATTGAATTGGCAGGACCTACCCTTAGTGAATCCATGCTGACTGGGATCCCGAAGATTCCCTTCATTCAAGATCGTGTCCAATTTGCTTTTAATTAGTGTTTCCATGAGTTTGCACACTATTGATGTGAGACTCACCGGTCTATAATTCGCAGCCTCTGCCCTGCAACCCTTTTTATGCAGAGGAACGACATTAGCTAATTTCCAGTCCAGGGGAACTTTCCCCTTTCTTAGGGAGAGATTGAATAGCTCAGCCAACGGTTTCGCCAGGACATCGCTCAATTCTCTGAGCACTCTTGGGTGCAAATTGTCTGGTCCCATGGCTTTGTTCATCTTGAGTCTTGCCAGTTCACTGTAAACTTCACCTGGTGTGAACTCAAAATTCTGAAACGGGTCTTCTGTGCTTTGTGTTGCCTTCAACTGCGGACCGTGTCCCGGTGCCTCACAGGTGAAAGACTGAGCAGAAGTATTCATTCAGTAGTTCGGCTTTATCGGAATATGCTTCCACGTAACTTCCGTCCGGTCTTCTAAGGCATACTATCCTGCCTGTGTTCCTTTTTCTGTCACTAATATACCTGAAGAAGGATTTGTCCCCCTTTTTAATGTTTTTTGCCAGAATTTTTTCCACTCGAAGTTTTGCCTCCCTAACTGCCATTTTGACCGCTGTAGACCTGGTCCTATATTCTACTTTTGCCTCTCTTTTCTCCGTGCGCTTGTAGGAGAGAAACGCTTTTTTCTTCTCCTCAATGAGGTGCGAGATCTCCACGGTGAACCATTGGGGTTTATTGTTTCTTTGTCGTTATTTACTGATTTTATGAAGCGGCTAGTTGTTTCATGTATGGTTGATTTCAGTGTTAACCACTTAGCTTCTACATCGTCGGTCTCCACTTGGTCCTGCAGCGTCCGATGGACGAAATCTCCCATGCGTGCGAAGTCTGTGTCCCAGAAATTGAGTACCTTTGTTTTCGTGTTTGATCTAGGGAAGCCTTTCCTAAGGTTGAACCATACTATGTTGTGGTCGCTGGAGGCTAGTGTATCTCCTACTGAGACCTCTGAGACGCTTTCCCTGTTGGTGAGTACCAGGTCGAGGATCGCCTGGGCCCTAGTGGGCTCCATTACCATTTGTTTGAGACGTGCTCCCTAATGCATAATGAATTTACTATTACCCATGTCTCTATTTCTTGTGCTGTGTTTTCATATTCACATCGTCT
This sequence comes from Geotrypetes seraphini, assembly GCF_902459505.1. Taxonomy (NCBI): domain Eukaryota; kingdom Metazoa; phylum Chordata; class Amphibia; order Gymnophiona; family Dermophiidae; genus Geotrypetes; species Geotrypetes seraphini. Next base: position 196,718,054 of record NC_047087.1, read on the forward strand.
TCCCAATCCTTCTATCCTTGGAAGTATTGTCTTCTGAATTTTCACATTCTTGTCAAGAGCCTGCTGCGAGGCACAGGATCACGCACGCGACAGCAGAACAGATTTGCCTCGAGCCGTTTCTAGGCAAACTGGGATGCTTCTGCTCCTGGGCCTTCCTGCCTCAGTGAAGAGAAAAAGGAAACGTGTATTTTCACAGCTGGACTTCCCTCAACACCTTTTTCCCCTTCTCACGTCGAGGTCTATTCTTGAGAAGCAAGAGCAAGAGTGACGCTTCCAGCTGGTGGTTCCTGTTAGTGGGAGAAGCTGGCACGGTCTGAACCCCAACAAGCAGGAGAGCGGAGTGAGAGCCATATCGGGCGCGAGCCACAGTGAGATCCATTTTGGGCCGCATGTTGTTCAGGGCTGGACTAAGGCAAGTTGTAAGCTTCCTTCCATCGCTGACCTATCTTCCATAGGTCAGCGACGGAGGGAAGCTTACAACTCGCTGGTCTTGCTTGCTTCGGGCCTTCCTCGTTGCCGGGTCCTGCCTTCACTGAAACAGAAAGTAGGCAAGATCCAGCAGCGAGAAAGCCCGAAGCAAGCAAGAGCAAGTTGTAAGCTGACCTGTCTCCTGTAGCGAACCCATGCTCTAGGGCTCTAAAGTGTGCATGCCAACTTCCCTTCTCTCTCCCCTCCCCCCCCACCCCCCCAGGATGTGACTTCCAGTTTCGGAGGGAAGCCGGCACGCACATGTTAGAGCCTCGGAGCATGGGTTCAAGTCGCTTGCTGGTGTTAAAAACTTAAAAAAAAAGTCAGGCTCCTGCGATTCAGGCTGTGCCGAGTCAGCCTGGTAAATCTCCAAGCTGGTGAGAAGGTTTTTTTAAAAAAAATGTTGAGCAGCGGTGGTAGCAGTAGCAGCAGGATTGCGATAGATTACAGCAAGGCGGTCATCTAAATTAGCTGGGCGGAGTGCCTGGCTAAAAGGCCCGGTCCATACTAACCCTAACCCCTCCCCTCCCCTGTGTACCTTTTTCTTTATGGGCCAGCGGTGTATCCCGCGCCGAGCCCGCGCCGCCAGCGGCGTACCCAGGCTGGCATGTGCAGGAGTGTGCTTTTGGAGTTCCCACGCCGCTCACTGAAATTTTTCCATCAGTTCTTGCGGGACTTGCGATTCTAACAGCATCCATTGAGAGAGCTGCGCTGGTTGGGAGCTCCAAAAGCTCACTCCTGCGAGTGCTGTTGGCTTCTGACCACTGACATCAGCAGGAAGGGCCCAGCGTGGGATACACCGCTGGACCACCAGGGAAAAGGTATGCGAAGGAGAGGAGGGGTAAAAAAGTTAATATGGGCCGGGACAGGAGATGAGAGGGATCCCTCCTTTTCCGGCCTAACGGCAGGCCTGCTGCAAGTCCGGGAGGGTGTAGGGTGGTCACTGGGTGATGACCTGAATATAGGACAAGACCCCCATTTTTGGCACAAAAATCTCATCCTATATTCGAATATATACGGTAGTCGCCCCATTGTGGAGTCCTAGTTATGTCACACTTTGAAAAAGAGGTCTGGTGGTGTAGCCTGGTAGGAAGTTGGTATTTCTGATTTTATGTATATGTAATGTATGTTTGATTTGTTACTGCATGTGGGGTGGTTTTCATCTATCTACTGTGTTTTAGATTGGAGTTGTTGTATATTTATTTTCTGCCTTAGGTGAAGCTTGCTTTAAATTTAGATGATACTTTGTAATAAATTACTCTGAAGTGCTTTTAAATTACAAAAGTGCTTTTAAATTCCAATATATATACTGCTCATCAGTATTGTTGTTTTTGTGTATGCTTTATATTGTAGTGCAATCAGCTTGTTACACAATATTACGTGGAGATCCTGCAACTGCTTTTACAGATAATAGATCCTGAATTTGTTTGTTCTGTAAGTAAATTACATTTATACAGTAACTTAGCTATTTACATATTTCTTTAAAGTGAGGGATAGCAGTAAAGTCTTTTATTAGAGATTTTCATATGTATCCTCTGTCCTCCGTCTTGTATCTCTAAGCAGCTTTTCTGAATTTTGAACATTTTACTACTACTAAATTACTTTTGATTTTTATAGTGTTACTAGATGTATGCAGCATTGTACACTAAACACAATTTAAAGCGATTGCTGAGAAGCATAAGAACACAGCTTTGCTCAGCATACATCATGGTTTTTCTGACCAGGGAAGGGGGGAGTTGGTGGGGTGGGGGGGATAGGAGATGGCTTGCTGGGGGGGGGATGGGAAAGGAGCAAGTGTATGGGGGTGGGAACAAAGTTACCTATAGTTATACTTTTTGGTTTTTTCCAGATTGTGCTACTGGTTTACTGTGCTTGTTTGTTTTTTTACAACAATAAAAAAAGATTTGCACTAAATTGAAAATTATATAGGTATTATATAGGTAATAGGTTGGTCAAAATTTTAACAAAATGTGAGCACACTAACAGTGGCTGAACCGGATGGGAAAATGGAGAAAGAGTATACTAAAGACCTACAAGAAACTCCCAGGAGTTAGCTGGGAAAGACTGTCCTCTTGACTGCATTTGGGCTATGATCTGATCTAATCTAAGGCTTGGCTTTATATACCAAGTCATCATTCTGAGAAAGCTCAACTCGGTTTACAATAATTAATTTAACAAATAAAAACCATTAAAAAATAAGACTAAATTTTGGGAAATTAATTTTCAAAGTGTTTAGCAAATAAAGTAGTTTTTAAAGATTTGCAAAAAAATTGAAGTGAGCCGGAACTATGATGAGGTTCAAATGTGTAAAAGTGACGAAAGAGTATGATGAACTCTCGTCACTCAAATTTGTCGGCATTTTTGTAGCACGGCAGCTGGGTTGAGGTACTATTAGAGATGAAGAACTTACTTCGTAGCGCTTTGTTAAACTATAAAATAAAGTCTGTATTATCATAATTTCTTTACTGTTGATACAGCAGACACTAACTATCCTTTAGCAAGGATGGGTTACTCAATTAATCCTCCTGGAGTCTTACCTGGAAGCATCGGTTCTCTGACGAGCAAAAAATTAGCCACATAAGTGGGTGATGACATCTAACATTTCTGAGTTCTGAGCATGTTACCTATGCCAACAAATAACAAGCAGGCAGGAGAGGCTCCTGTCCATTAAAAACCTAATCAGTGGCACCATCCTGGGTATTCAGCAGCACTTAACTGAAAAGTGCTGCTGAATGTTCCTGCTGACCATTATGGAGTTGTGGTTAATGCCTTGACTGCCCACAGATAGGGAGGAGCTGACAGTTATGTGGGTACCAGCAATATTCATTACCAGTACCCATTTAGCTAACTGGACAAATAAGATTGCAGAAAAGGCAGTCCTAGCTTTGCCTGGTTAACTATATGAATGCTGGCATTTGCAGAACTTCCAGGCCTGCAGCTGACCTAGGTAATTGGTGCCAGCACCTGCATGTGGCCTGGCATTGAATAGTGGGGTTAGATTCAGCCCATGGTGGTCAGCAGCTTTAAATCCATTGATTGATTGATTGCAAACTGAAATTTTTTTTCTTGCCCGGGAGGTTCTTAGCTTTTGAGAGATTTCCCACTCAAATTTTGTCCAGGTTTTGCAGACATAATTTTGGTTGTCAAACCCCTTTTTTACCTTTGCTGTTAAATTGTCTGGTTTATAATGCCCAGTTTCTCTTAATTCTTCCCCTAGCCTTCCTTTGGTGGGTGGGAGAGGGGCAAAGAGAAATCTTTTCAACAAGCCTGGGAGATGTAGGAAATGTCTTTGGGTGAAAGACGGCCTTTATGCATTCCTACCAGAACCACTGTTCATTTACATATGTGTGCCCTATACCAGGATGTCTCTTTGGGAAGGCAATTCAGAAGCTACAATATAAAGTTTCTTCAGTCCTTATAAATAATCATTTCTGCCTCTTAAACATACAAAAGGAATGAGAAAATAGCTTTTTAAAAGCCTGGGTATCTTCAGCCAGAGGAGAAGAAATCAGTACTCAACCTGAGAGAAAAGAGAAAATGCTGGGAAATAGATGCCCCATGGGAGAGAGATCCTTCAAAGGATGAGTGCAAACCTTAAAGAAACTAGATCCTTTGCAGAAGGCAGCCAGTATGTAGCAGTCCTTGCAGGTGCTGAATGCATAGCCTCTTGCAGTGCAGAAAAATAACCACTGAAAAACTCTTATGCGTGATCAAGGAGATGTAGTGTAGGCAGATTATTTTTGCATGAACTACTGTATATGCTGAGCATAAAGTCCTTCCTTCCTCTTGGCATCGAGAAACACTACACTGAAACTATGTGCAGAACAGAAGATTGCCTCAGAGTTCTGCACAGAGGACACATTTATTCCTAAGGCTGCATACTGTTCTTTTAGGGCTGTCCTCGCTGGACTTAGGGCCTCAATGTGCGCTTTCAAGGAAATGAACACTTTGAGGAGTTTGTGTGAATAATTTTCATAGAGATGCCAAAGCTCCTGCCTATAAATGAACCCGTAAAACCTGGTTGGAGGTATTTTGCACAGAAAGAACTTTTGCAATTCCACACCAGCCAGGAGCAGTTCTTCAGCCTGATGAACATCTGAAGTCATGGATCTCTACAAATTGGTCTGAGAGTTTTCAGAAGACACTTGGCAATGTCTCTAGACTACTCCAAGAACCGTAGTCAAGCATTTGAAAGAAGCCCAGTTTCTTGTAATTCTGTAGCAAGAAAACTAGATGTTAAACATTTAGGATCAGATGTCCTAGTTATACTTATTTTGGAATTAAGGCTTTAGACAATCAGGTCTTCCTTGGGGAAAAATAGGTGTTGCACAAAATGGGGTTTTTTTTTGGGGGGGGGGTTTAGGTGGATTATCAGATTATCCCAGGACAAGCAGGCAGCATATTCTTAACGCATGGGTGACGTCACCGACGGAGCCCCGGTACGGACCTTTTTAACTAGAAAGTTCTAGTTGGCCGCACCGCGCATGCGCGAGTGCCTTCCCGCCCGACGGAGGAGTGCGTGGTCCCCAGTTTCTTCGTTTCCGCGGAGCGAAGAAGTCGCATGTGGTTTCAACGGCCGTTGAAAACTTCCTTTTTGCCTTCCCGCTCGCGTTATTTTCTTGTTTTTTCTCTTTTTCCCTTCGGGTTTCTTTTCCATTCTAAATTGTAAAAAAAAAAACAAAAAACCCTTTGTTTTTTCCTTTATTTTTCAGGCCGGCCCCGGCGGGGCCTGTTGCCATCATACAAGCCTCCGGGTTTGATTTTGCGGAGGCCGTGTTCCCATTCATGCCCCCGCAGCCGGGTTTTAAGAAGTGCCAGCGGTGTGCACGCCCGATCTCCCTCACTGACCCACACAATTGGTGCCTACAGTGTTTGGGTCCTGAGCATCGGGTGGACTCCTGCACCCGCTGTGCTACTCTTAAAAAACGTACTCTAAAGAATCGACAAATCAAGCAGAACATCCTCTTCGGCACCGCATCTGCTATGGAGCCGATTCCGTCGACTATGGTACCGCCAAAATCGGCACCCACCACTTCGACGACGCCCGATCCTTCATCAGCGTCACTGGCGCCAGGTAAGCCGGCTAAGAAGCCTTCCACCTCCCTTGAGCGCCCTCCGGCCACAGTGGCGACACCGGTCCTACCGGCTTCACGCCGACCCCGGAAACGCTCCGCCCCGATCTCGGTGAGTGCCTCGTCATCGGCCTCCTCATTGCCGGGGCGTGGAGCGGCACCTAAGGAACCGAAGCAGAAAAAAGCGGTTCCGGTGCAACCACTGGATGATCGCATCGCGACCATCCTCCAAGACAAATTACAGGAACAGCTGCAGCAACAACTCCAGCACCTGTTACCGACCCTCCTGGCACCACTCCTTTCGGTACCAGACCAGCCCAAGCCTCGTGCCGTCCAACCGGTATCCACCCCATCGGTGCCCCTTAACTCTTCCATGCAGATTCTCTCGGCTGAACACCGTGCCCACCCCATAGGTCATACCCACGCTGATGTCGATCCTCCTCGATACCAGGCGGGGCACCGGTCCTCTCCGGACCGAGACCGGCACCGTTCTTCCCGGGACCGAGACCAGCTTCGCTCTTCCTCTCCCGGTAATGTCGCGGTGCGCTTTGGCAAGTCTCTGTCTAAGATCCACCATACTGAGCCTTCCACCCCGATATCTCGACATGCGCACACTGATGTCAGGGACCCGGACCTATGGGAAGACTCCCCTCCCGGTACCGAGGAGGACGCATCGTCATCGGACGAGAAGCCCTCAGCGCCCGATACCACTTCTAAGCCTGAGCAATCCTCCTTCTCAAGGTTCCTCAGGGAGATGTCAGCGGCTCTCTCTATCCCTCTAGAGTCTGACTCCAAAAAATCCCAGGCCTTTCTGGAGGCCTTGGATTTTGAACAGCCTCCCAAGGAGTTTCTCAAGTTACCCATACATGACATACTGCGGGAAACTTTTTATAAGAACTGGGAGAACCCACTCACCGTCCCCGGGGCCCCCCGTAAGCTGGATAGCCTTTACAGGGTCATCCCGATCCCGGGTTTTGACAAACCTCAGCTACCCCATGAGTCTCTCCTGGTTGAGTCTACATTGAAGAAAACTCAGGGCTCCAGTGTTTATGCCTCCACCCCTCCTGGCAGAGAAGGCAAGACGATGGACAAGTTTGGCAAGCGCCTTTATCAAAATTCAATGCTGGCCAACAGGGCGAACAATTACACATTTCATTTTTCATTTTACATGAAACATCTGATTCAACAACTGTCCACCCTTCAAAAATACATTCCAGAACGTAAAGTTCCGCTCTTCCAGCAGCAAATCTCCAGCCTTCTTCAACTGAGGAAGTTTATGGTGCACTCTATTTATGATTCTTTTGAGCTCACCTCCCGTGCATCTGCCATGGCTGTGGCCATGCGCCGCCTGGTTTGGTTGAGGGTATCTGATTTGGACATCAACCACCAAGACCGCCTAGCCAATGCTCCCTGTCTTGGGGATGAACTTTTTGGGGAGTCCCTAGACTTGACCACCCAAAAGCTCTCGGCCCACGAGACCAGATGGGACACTCTTATTAAACCTAAGAAAAAGGCCCCACCTGCTCGCCCTTACAGATCACAGTCCTCATATCAGCGCAGGTTCTCTGCCAGACCCCTCAATCCGCCTTCACAGCAACCTCGGTGGCCCCGTCAACAACATCAACACACTCAGGCTCGTTCTCAGTCTAGTCAACCTGCCAAGCCTCTCCCTCTTTCGAAACCCTCTCAGCCCTTTTGACTCCTCTCTCCAGGGCATAGCCAGTCTTCCTCCCTCGTTGCCTCTTCCTCAACCAATCGGAGGAAGTCTACATATCTTCCTCAGCCGTTGGGAGGTCATCACATCAGACCAATGGGTCCTCAACATCATCCGCCATGGCTACTCTCTCAACTTCCAGACTCTTCCACCGAACAATCCTCCCGTAGAGTATGCTTCTCACTCACCCCAAACCCCCCTCCTCCTGAGGGAGGTTCAATCCCTCCTTCTTCTCAATGCCATCGAAGAGGTGCCTCCGGACCAAAGGGGTCAGGGATTCTACTCCCGCTACTTCCTGGTTCCCAAGAAGACAGGAGACCTTCGTCCCATCCTTGATCTCAGGGACCTCAACAAATGTCTGGTCAAGGAGAAGTTCAGAATGCTCTCCCTTACCACGCTGTACCCTCTTCTTTCTCAACACGACTGGCTATGTTCCCTGGACCTCAAAGAGGCCTACACTCACATCCCAATCAATCCGACTTCACGTCGCTACCTACGGTTTCAGATACAGCACCGTCACTATCAGTACAAAGTGCTACCTTTTGGCCTTGCTTCATCGCCCAGGGTGTTCACCAAGTGCCTTATTGTGGTGGCGGCCTTCCTCAGGTCTCACAACCTCCAGGTGTTCCCCTACTTGGACGATTGGTTGGTGAAAGCTCCTACGTCGCCACTTGTGCTGCAAGCCACTCATCACACCATCTCGCTCCTCCATCTCCTGGGGTTCGAGATCAACTACCCCAAGTCGCATCTGCTTACTACACAGCGACTTCAGTTCATTGGAGCAGTTCTCGACACCACACTAATGAGGGCGTTTCTCCCCTCCGATCGTCAACGGACCCTGCTCCACCTCTGTCGTCAGGTGCTCCTTCATCACTCCATTCCTGCCCGACAGATGATGGTCCTCCTGGGCCACATGGCCTCCACGGTACATGTTCTTCCTCTGGCACGACTCCACCTCAGGACACCTCAATGGACTCTTGCCAACCAATGGTCGCAGACCACGGATCTTCTTTCTCATCCCACAATCCGACTTCACGTCGCTACCTACGGTTTCAGATACAGCACCGTCACTATCAGTACAAAGTGCTACCTTTTGGCCTTGCTTCATCGCCCAGGGTGTTCACCAAGTGCCTTATTGTGGTGGCGGCCTTCCTCAGGTCTCACAACCTCCAGGTGTTCCCCTACTTGGACGATTGGTTGGTGAAAGCTCCTACGTCGCCACTTGTGCTGCAAGCCACTCATCACACCATCTCGCTCCTCCATCTCCTGGGGTTCGAGATCAACTACCCCAAGTCGCATCTGCTTACTACACAGCGACTTCAGTTCATTGGAGCAGTTCTCGACACCACACTAATGAGGGCGTTTCTCCCCTCCGATCGTCAACGGACCCTGCTCCACCTCTGTCGTCAGGTGCTCCTTCATCACTCCATTCCTGCCCGACAGATGATGGTCCTCCTGGGCCACATGGCCTCCACGGTACATGTTCTTCCTCTGGCACGACTCCACCTCAGGACACCTCAATGGACTCTTGCCAACCAATGGTCGCAGACCACGGATCTTCTTTCTCATCCCATCTCTGTGACATCGTCTCTTCAGCAATCTCTTAAATGGTGGTTGAACTCCTAAAATCTTTCCAGGGGTCTACTCTTTCATCTACCCCCTCACTCCATGATCATAACCACGGATGCCTCCCCCTATGCGTGGGGAGCTCACCTAGGAGATCTACGCACCCAGGGACTCTGGACCCCTCAGGAGCGTCAACATCACATCAATTTCCTAGAACTCAGAGCCATGTTCTATGCTCTCAGAGCCTTCCAGCACCTTCTCTGCCCTCAGGTTCTTCTCCTGTGCACAGACAATCAAGTCGCCATGTACTACATAAACAAGCAAGGCGGCACCGGATCTCGCCTCCTTTGTCAGGAGGCTCTCCGCATCTGGACCTGGGCCACGGCCCGCAATCTCTTCCTCAAAGCTGTCTATATCCAGGGCGAACAGAACTCCCTGGCCGACAATCTCAGCCGCATTCTTCAACCTCACGAGTGGACTCTGGACCCGTCCACACTCCACTCCATCTTTGCTCGCTGGGGCACTCCGCAGGTGGACCTCTTTGCAGGGCCTCACAACCATCAGCTGCCCCAGTTCTGTTCCAGACTTTTCTCTCCTCATCGTCTGACCCCAGATGCATTCCTGCTCGACTGGACGGATCGGTTCCTCTATGCCTTTCCTCCACTACCTCTGATGTTGCGGACGTTAGCCAAACTCCACAAGGACAGGGCCACCATGATTCTCATCGCTCCTCGGTGGCCTCGTCAACACTGGTTCTCCCTCCTGCTTCAGCTCAGCTCCAGGGAGCCCATTCCTCTTCCTGTGTTTCCTACTCTACTTACGCAGCAACGTCAGTCTCTACTGCATCCCAATCTGTCTTCGCTCCACCTGACAGCTTGGTTTCTCTCGGGCTGACCTCTCCAGAGAATCTGTCTCAGCCTGTCCGTCGCATTTTGGATGCCTCCAGGAAACCGGCCACCCTCCAATGTTACCATCAGAAGTGGACCAGGTTCTTCTCTTGGTGTCTGCTGCATCATCACGATCCCACCTCATTAGCGGTGGAAACTGTACTGGACTATTTGCTCTCTCTGTCCGTCGCTGGCCTCAAGTCTACCTCAATCAGAGTCCACCTCAGTGCCATCACTGCGTTTCATGAGCCTATCCACGGAAAACCTCTCACGGCTCATCCACTGGTTTCCCGGTTCATGAGAGGCCTCTTCAATGTCAAACCACCTCTGAAGCCTCCTCCTGTCGTCTGGGACCTGAATGTGGTTTTATCAGCCCTCATGAAACCCCCTTTTGAGCCTCTTGCCACAACTTCGCTCAAACTTCTAACATGGAAGGTGCTTTTGCTCGTTGCCATCACCTCTGCCAAGAGGGTTAGTGAGCTGCATGCACTGGTCGCCGATCCACCGTTCACTGTTTTTCACCATGACAAGGTGGTTCTGCGTACCCATCCTAAATTCCTTCCCAAGGTGGTCTCGGCTTTTCACCTCAACCAGTCCATTGTGTTGCCTGTCTTTTTCCCTAAACCCCACTCTCATCCTGGGGAACAGGCGTTGCACACGCTGGATTGTAAGCGTGCCCTTGCATACTACCTTGACCGTACCAGGGCTCACCGCTCGTCCCCTCAGCTCTTTCTGACCTTCGATCCTAACCGTCTAGGTCGTCCTGTCTCTAAACGGACGCTTTCCAACTGGCTTGCTGCCTGTATTGCGTTCTGTTATGCTCGGGCCGGTCTCTCACTGGAAGGTGCTGTTGCGGCCCACAGGGTCAGAGCTATGGCTGCTTCTGTGGCTTTCCTCCGTTCCACGCCCATCGAGGAAATCTGCAAGGCTGCCACTTGGTCCTCAGTTCACACGTTCACTACTCATTACTGTCTGGATGCCTTCTCCAGACGGGATGGACACTTCGGCCAATCCGTGTTACAAAATTTATTTTCCTAATGGCCAACCATCCCTCCTCCCTCTCTGTTAGCTTGGAGGTCACCCATGCATTAAGAATATGCTGCCTGCTTGTCCTGGAATAAAGCACAGTTACTTACCGTAACGGGTGTTATCCAGGGACAGCAGGCAGATATTCTTACGTCCCACCCGCCTCCCCGGGTTGGCTTCTTAGCTGGCTTATCTTAACTGGGGACCACGCACTCCTCCGTCGGGCGGGAAGGCACTCGAGCATGCGCGGTGCGGCCAACTAGAACTTTCTAGTTAAAAAGGTCCGTACCGGGGCTCCGTCGGTGACGTCACCCTTGCGTTAAGAATATCTGCCTGCTGTCCCTGGATAACACCTGTTACGGTAAGTAACTGTGCTTTCTGTTCAGTGACCGAAAACACAATTTTCCAGTGCCAATCCCTGTTTATTCAAGCTACCTCCCCCCCCTCCCCCATCTCCAACCACTAACGACCAGCAAAAACATCGGCCACAGTCTCCTTTGGAAGATGTAGAGAGAGAGTTGCTGTAAGGAAGCAAGCTCATAGGCAGTGGTAAACTTCAGTGTGAGTTTACAGCAACAGTGGCAGCAAATACAACTTTACTGCTACTGTTTATATTTCTATAGCGCTACCAGACACACACAGCAAGAGACAGTCCCTGCTTGAAAGAAATTACAATCTAATTATGACAAGACGCATAGGACAAAAAGGGTGCTTTACAAGTTGTTAGGGATAGGACTTAAACTCAGCTTCGAAAAAGTGGGCTTTCTGCCTGGATTTGAATACCGCCAGAGACGGAGCCCAACGTACCTAGTCAGGCAGGTTGTTCCAGGCATACAGCAAGGCAGAAGGGACGGAATCGGGAGTTGGCAGTAGAGGGGAAGGATGCATATAAGAGAGACCCACTCGACGAACAGAGTTCACAGGGTGGAGTATAGAGAGAGATAGGAGAAGTATTGAGGAGCTGCAGAATGAATACACTTGGAGGTCAGTAAGAGGAGTTTGAACTGTATGCGGAAACGGACAGGGAGCCAATGAAGTAACTTGAGGAGAGGGGTAACATGAGCATAACAGATGGCATATGAGTTGTGCAGCAGAATTCTGAACAGATTGAAAGGGAGAGAGATGGCTTAACGGAAGACCTGTGAGAAGCAAGTTGCAGTAATCCAGACAAGTTTTGGTGGTCTGTTGGATATGCGAAGAGAGACTACTTTCTAGAGTGAGCAGTTAGAGATGGGAGAAGGCGGCCACCTGGGATTTATAATTGCAGTTTCTTCAGGTTACAGATCATCGGTGAACTACAGCATCTGCCCTGCCCTGCGGCTATTTGACTGGAGGGAGTATGAGAGGCAGGTGGGAGGAGAAACAGACAGACTTGTATACCTGTCACTAGTGCTGCCTGATACAGGGAAAAAAATTTCGATTCGATTCAGCCTAATTAATTGATTTTTCAATTCGATTTTCCTGCCCAAGTTTTTTTTCAAACATCCCGGTGGGTTTATTTTATAACATCTTCACCCCTTTTATAGCCTTTTCACCCCCTTTGCACTCTCCTACCCATACTGGCACTGTGGTGTAAACAAAATAAACAAAAAAGACTTTTCCTCTCTGTTAAATCCTAGCAGCTCACATTTGCAGTCTATAACACCAGCTCTGGCAGGATACACATTTCAAATCTGACATATTGTAATCCCAAAACAGAAAATTAATTTTTCTACCTTTTGTTATCTGGTCATTATTCAAATCTTGTTGGTCCCAGGCTCTGGTTGTCTTCTCCTAACTCGCTTGCCAGGGTCTCCTTCTTTCTTCATTCTCGGTGCTAACCATCCATCTTCCATATCTAAGAACATAAGAATTGCCGCTGCTGGGTCAGACCAGTGGTCCATCGTGCCCAACAGTCTGCTCATGCGGCAGCCCTCTGGGCAAAGACCAGCACCCTAACTGAGACTAGTCCTACTGCATACGTTCTGGTTCAGTAGGAACTTATCTAACTTTGTCTTGAATCCCTGGAGGGTGTTTTCCCCTATGACAGACTCCGGAAGAGCATTCCAGTTTTCTACCACTCTGGGTAAAGAAGAACTTCCTTATGTTCGTACGGAATCTTATCACCTTTCAATTTTAGAGTGCCCTCTTGTTCTCCCTACCTTGGAGAGGGTGAACAACCTGTCCTTATCTACTAAGCCTATTCCCTTCAGTACCTTGAATATTTCGATCTTGTCCCCTTTCAATCTGCTCTATTCGAGGGAGAAAAAGCCCAGTTTCTCTAATCTTTCGCTGTACGGCACTCCTCCAGCCCCTTAACCATCTTAGTCGTTCCTCTCTGGACCCTTTTGAGTAGAACCGTGTCCTTCATGTACAGCGACCAGGTGAGGGCGCACCATGGCCCGGTACAGCGGCATGATAACCTTCTCCAATTTGTTCGTCATCCCCTTCTTTATCATTCCTAGCATTCTGTTCACCCTTTTCGCCACTACCGCACATTGCGTTGACGGCTTCTTCGACTTGTCAATCAGAACTCTCAAGTCTCTTTCCTTGGAGATCTCTCCAAGTACCGCCCCGGACATTCTGTATTCATGCTTGAGATTTTTGTTACCTATATGCATCACTTTACACTTATCCATGTTGAACCTCATCTGCCATGTTGATGCCCATTCCTCGAGCCTGATTATGTCACATTACAGATCTTCACGATCCCCCTGTGTCTTCACTACTATGAATAACTTTGTATCGTCCGCAATTTAATAACCTCACTCATCATACCAATCTCCAGATTGTTTATAAAGATGTTGAAGAGCACGGGTCCAAGTACCGAGCCCTGCGGCACCCCACTGGTGATGCTCTTCCAGTCCAAATATTTTCCATTTACCCCCACTCTCTGTTTCCTATGCTCCAGCCAGTTTTTAATCCACGTGAATATTTCACCTTCCATTCTATGGCTCGCAATTTTCCAAAATAGTCATTCATGTGGAACTTTGTCAAACGTCTTCTGAAAATCCAGATATACAATGTCGACTGGGTCGCCATTGTCTATCTGTCTGTTTACTCCTTCAAAGAAGTGCAGCAAGTTCGTCAAACACGTGCTGACTGGTCCTCATCATCTCGTGTCCGTCAAGGCGACTCTACCATCTTTCCCGGTACTGAGGTCAGACTTACTCATCTGTAATTTCCCGGATCTCCCCTCGAACCTTTCTTGAAGATCGGCGTAACATCGCCACTTTCCAGTCTTCCGGAATCTTTCCCAATTTGATCGACAGATTGTCTTTATTAGTTGAAGCAGTTCAGCTATAGTCCCTTTCAGTTCCTTGATGACCCTCGGATGGATGCCATCCGGTCCCAGAGATTTATCGCTCTTAAGCCTATCAATCTGCCTACACACCTCCTCTTGATTGACCGTCAAACCTGTCAGCGTTCCGTCTTCGTTTCCAACATATAGCCTAATGGGTTCCGGTATGCTGTGTAAATCTTCGGTAAATACAGACGCAAAAAATGTGTTCAGTTTGTCGGCGATTGCTTTGTCCTCCTTTAGCGCTCCCCTTTATTCCATGGGAATCCACCGCTTCCTTCGCGGGTCGTTTCCCCTTAATATATCGAATGAACGGCTTGAAGTTCTTCGCCTCCATGGCTAATTTTTCCTCATAGTCTCTTTGGGCCCCTTTTACCGCCTTATGGCACCTGCATTGATGTTTGTGCTTGTTCGAGTTTTCGTCCGTTTTTGACCTTTTCCATTCCTTAAACAAAGTTTTCTTGTCTCTGATCGCTTCCTTCACCTCTACAGTGAGCCACGCTGGTTCTTTGTTCTTTTTCCTCTTGGATCCCTTGTTGATACGCAGTATATATAAATTTTGCGCCTCAATGACTGTGTCCTTAAAAAGGGACCAAGCTTACTCTAGTCTTTTTATAGTGCTTATCCTCTTCTTAATCTTCTTCTCTACCATGAGTCTCATCCCTTCGTAATTCCCTTTTTGGAAGTTCAGTGCCGTGGCTGTCATTTTGGACCGATGTTTCTCCCCTGCGTCCAGATCGAAGCGGATCATATTGTGATCGCTGTTTCCCAGCGTCCCTTCTACTTCTACATCTTGTGCTGGTCCTCGCACAAGAATCCAGAATTGCATTTCCTCTAGTATTTTCCTTGATAAGTTGTTCCAGGAAGCATTCGCCTACAGCATCCAAGAACATGGTCTCCCTAATGCAGCTGGAGGTGCCTAGGTTCCAGTCTATTCCCGGATTGTTGAAGTTGCCCATGATAACTACGTTGCCTCCCTCACAGTTGCGTTTAATCTCATCCGTCATTTCTCCGTCAATTTCTTCGGACTGCCCTTGGGGGTTGGTAGTAGATATCGATCTTCGTTTCCAGGCTATTTGTTCCTAGAATTGTGACCCATAGAGACTATAACTTATCTGTCAGTTGTGGTGTGTTCTCTCCAGTAGATTCAGTTCCCTCTTTGACGTATATGGCAATGCCCCCACATTTTGAGCCAATCTGTCTCTGCGGTATAGTTTGTATCCCGGTAGCACAGTGTTCCAGATGTTTTTCTCAGTCCACCATGTTTCCCTATGATGCCTATGATGTCAACGTTATCTTTTTGTGCCATAGCTCCTAAGGCTCCTTGCGTTCGTGAACATACACTTGAGTTTGCAGCCTGTTCCTTTCTTGCATTTCCTTCCCTCTTGTGTCTTTTTCAATCTGTCTTCCTGTGATCCGGTGAGTCTTTCCCTCTATCTTCCGGGTATACCGGTTCCAGAACCATCGACTCTCTCTCGGTTGACTGTCGGCTTTCTCCTTCTTCCTAGTTTAAAAACTTCTCAACTTCTCTCTTGATGTTTCTTGCAAGTAGTCTCGTTCCGTCTCTGCTGAGGTGGAGTCCGTCCTTCCTTTATAGCTTGCTCTTCCCCCAGAACGTCGTCCAGTTGCGCACAAAGTGAAACCTTTCTGTTTCCCTTACCTCTCCTGGAGGTCTGGCATCTTCCCTTTTTCATCTCCATCCACGCAGCTGCAGCAATGGACTCCACCATCCCCAGATCCACCATCTCTCCTTTTCTCAACTACCCTTTCATCCAGCATCTCTCCCTCCTTCCCCAATGTAGCATTTCTCCTACCATCCTTTCTGCCTCCCCATCCATTTCGCCCTCTCCATGAGTCCAACACGTTCTGCCTCCTGCATGCTTTCTCTCTCTGTCCTTGCCTCTTCCCTCTTGTGGCAACCCTCCTTCCCACCCCCAACCCAACAGCTCTCTCCCCATGTACCATCTCACCCTCCCCTCCAGTGTGTAGCACCTTTCCTTTCCTTCCTGCCAGGTCCAGCAGCACTTCTTCTCCCTTAATTGTACCTCCCTCCTGTCCAGCAGTACCCCTTCTCTCTTCCCTTCCCTGCTTCCCCTGTCCAGCAGTGCTCCTTCTCCCTTCCCTGCTCCCCCCCTCTTTTTGCAGGTCCTCCAGCTTCCCCCTGGGCCTCCTGCTCTTACCTCAGCCTGCAGAGAGGATTGCAGGTGCTCTACACGATCCTTGCAGACTACCACCGTCCTCAGAAGCACGTTCCTTCTGACACGATCCTGCCCCTGATATCAGAGGAGGGACGGGACCGTATCAGAGGGAATGTGCCTCTGAGGATGGTGGTAGCATGCAAGGATCGTGTAGCGCACCGGCAATCCTCTCTGCAGGCTGCGGTATGAGCGGGAGGTCAGGGGGAAAGCTGGAGGATGCAGCAAAGAGCGCCAAAGCAGGGAACAAGGTAAAACCAGGATTTCTGCAGGTCTTCCCGACTGACCATCCCCCCTCGCCCCCCTATAGCAGGAGCGGCAGTTGCAAGCCAGCAAGAGGCAGTGCTGCCGCTCCTGCTATAGGAAGGCACGGGGAGGAGGGTCGGACACCGAATCAGCCAGGCTGATTTTTTTTTTTTTTTTTTTAATCGATTCGAATCAGTTCACCCGAAGTGAATCGATTCGAATTGGAAATCGGGCAGCACTATCTGTCACTACATCTATTCACTAGTGTCCAGTAAGGAAACTTCTAATGCTGTTGAACTTCTATGTAGTTCTAACTCAGCTAATGGAGCTTCCATTTCAACCTTTGGAACTGACATAGTTGAAATGCCTATCTTGTTAGTCTGAAGAGTAAGCAAGTTTCATGCAGCTGTCTTTATTTTCCTGATCTGCAGTTCTTCCACAATAGGGTAATCTTGTGATCTTGCCCAAAATCTTTTTTCAAAAGTAGCTTCAGCATTTTTCTAAGGCCTTATGGACATAAAGGTAAACAGTGTCCTCATCCTGGGATGCAAGAAGGTGCTGGTTTCTTTGACAAGTCCTCTAAACTATCCTTTCATCTAATAGGCTAACAACTTTACAATATTTGGCTCAGATTGCGTATCCTACTGCTGTGACCTAGCAGAGACCAATGAAGGCACATCAATTGACAATGTTGCCATGACATAATCTCCCTTTAGTTTCAATTGAAGAAAAAGAAGTTATACTTTCACATGTTCTCTCATTGTCTAAACGAGTGATTCCCCAACCTAGTTTTTCACTCACACCCACTTACCTTCCCTATGAATTGGTTCGTAAGCTGTGCATTAGGCTGACAGAACACAGGCAGCTCCCCCACTCCCACACACTTTTTTTTTTTTTTTCTGAAGCTCTGAGGGCTACTGTCTAGTAGAAAACCCCTGTTAACAAGTAAACAGTTTTCACTGTTTTGCTGTAGGTCACGTGTATTTACGGACGTGCACAGGGAAATGGTAAATTTAATGGGGCTTCATACGACGCTTTTTCTGTGTGCTTTCAAACCGGTTTACATATTTGACAGGTACAGTACTCCCCTGATATTTGTGGGGGTTCTGTTCCAGGAACCCCCTGTAAATATTAAAAAACTGCAAATATGGTTTTTTGCCTGGGGAGGCAGGAGAGGGTAGCTGGAGCGTCGGCAAGTGAAGGAAATCACTCGTGGCATGCTTAGACTGCCTCTTCCTGTACTAAAGTCAGACTTCACCAATCAGGAGCTGCTTTGACACGCAGCTCCTGATTGGTGAAGCCCAACTTTAGTACAGGAAGAGGCGGTCAGAGAATACCACAAATGACCAGGTCCGCGAACCGCAAATTCATGGAGGAACACTGTACTTATTTTGTACCGGGGGAAAATGAAGTGTTAAGTAACTTGCCCAGAGTCACAAGGAGCTGCAGTAGGAATTGAACTCGCAATCTCAGGGTGCTAAGGCAACTGCTCTAACCCCTAGGCCACTACTCTCCACATTTTCGAGCTTTATTCTTCCTTTCTTCCCCCCCCTCAATTTTCAATATGTTAATTTGTAGGTTAATATGAAATAAATAGGTTTTGTGCTTACTTGGGTGTTTTGGGGGCGGGGTTTGTTTCTTTTTATGGCGCACACAGTGCACATCCTAATATGCGTTTGTTTCCAATGGGGATGGTGGTTTGAGTACTTCCTATCATATATAGGAGTTTAATTGAAACAAAATATGGTTTTTAATAAAGTTTTCGTGTTCAGGTCAAACTATAGTTTAAAGGCTTAACTAATAAAAGGATTCTTGAAATTCTCAAAGACCTTTTTTAAGGCTTAGATTTTGGGCAATTTTTTTTTTTTTTGCTTTTGACTTTCAGAATTGAGGAAATCACATTAATTTCTTATCCTTTTATTAAATAGAAACTGCATACTTGTGTGTCGGTGAAGAAACCTATGTTAGGATCAGAGGATTGCGTGTGGGGACCAGGCTACTGGTGTAAGAGTATTGAAACAGCAGCACGGTGTAATGTAAGTCGCTTAATCTTTTTGTACAACAGCACTTAACACTGCCGTATATTATATAAAAATTACTGAAAAAGATTGATAGTGTCCACCGATAAGTATGCACTGTCATGCTTTGGTTGTGCCGAAGTGTAGAAAGTAAATAATATACAGTGGTACCTTGGATTACGAGCATAATCCGTTCCAGGAGCATGCTCGTAATCCAAAATGCTCGTATATCAAAGCAAGTTTCCCTATAGGAAGTAAGGGAAACTTGCTTTGATATGTTTCCACCCCCCACCTAGGCTCCCCCCGTGAACCGGCACCCCCCTGCCGCCATCGGGCACCCCCCCCCGCCGCGACCTGAGGTCTCCCCAACCCACCCGAACCCTCTTCTTACTTTTCTGTAGCCTCCGCAGCGGCACAGACACCAGCATGTCCTGTGCGTGGTGCCGGTGCCTGAAGATCTGTTTCCTGTGCTGGGCCTTGAGAGTTCACGTTTGACGTGAACTCTCAGGCCTTGCACAGGAAACAGATCTTCAGGCACCGGCACCACGCACAGGACATGCTGGTGCCTGTGCTGCTGCGGAGGCTACAGAAAAGTAAGAAGAGGGTTCGGGTGGGTTGGGGGGACCTCAGGCCACGGCGTGGGAGTGGGGGGTGCCGGTTCGCAGGGGGGGGCGCTCGCAAATCGAAGCGCGCTCGGTTTCCGAGGCGCCGATTTTGCGAATGTTTTGCTCATCTTGCAAAACACTCGCAAACCGGTGCACTCGTAAACCGAGGTACCACTGTAATTTGCTTTTATCCACTGCAGTATATATATCTGAAGTACTTTGACTGTGGAGTTCAATTCAAAAAGAAATATTGTTTGTATATTCAGCTTTATTAATTCAACTTGTTTTAATGTTTGAATTTAATCTAGTGTGTCGTGACAAATAATACTTTACCTTCTTGATCAGCAAAATAGAATGGAGGAAATATTAGACTAGTAATGAAATATACAAATAAACATTCAAATTCCAGATGGGATACCAGCCACGTATTGCAGTGTCTGTGAGCTCTATCTGAAGATGTGAAGAAGTGTGTGTGTTTGCCCAGTTGTCATATTTATTGAAACTTAAGTGAAAAGGGCAATGTTTATTGCATATGAATGTTTGATGAGCCTCTGAAGTAAGCTGTTGTGCCTAAAGATATCAAGCTCTGAACTTCAACTGGATACTTTGAATTGAATCTAGCTGAAATCCATTGGAACTTTGAGGCCCATATTCTATAAATGGCACCTTTAGGTTAGGTGCCAGTAGGCACCCTACTGGCGCCTAACTTGAGTGCAAAACCTTAAAAACAAAAAAGGCATTAAGAAATGTGGGCACCTGCTATGGAGGCTTTTTATGGTGCTTAATGCCACTGTAGGTGTGGCTGATGCTGAAAGTGGCATTGGGTATTGTAAAGCACCTCCATAACTACAATTCATGTGAAAGGTAGGTGCCTGAAATGTAGAAAACCCTGGCCTATATTTCTGGCACTACCTTTCACGAAGCCACGATTCTACAAACTGCGCCAATGCATGATAGACATGTGATCGTCTGCTGATTTTTAGGCAGCTGGTGATAATTGGCATTGTAAGAAGAATCTGGTCCTCAATGTTTTGTTTGTGTATTTTCATTAAAAATATTAATACTACTAGCCTGTATTTCTTGCACTCTTTTCTGACATTGAACAACACAATAGGTTTTTGTCTCTTGTTTGATATTCCCTTCACAATTCCCTTTCACTTTCCTGGTTCCATTGATATTGTGGGAAATTTATGTAAATGGGTCTCCTGAATACTAATCTAATCTAAATCTTGGATTTATACACCGTGTCATCTCTCTAAAAGGAGCTCGACTCGATAATCAAATTGAAATAGAGAGAAAATAACTTATTAATGAAGACGCTTATCCGACATTCTAGAGAACAAACAGTTTTCTAAGAACTGTTGAAATAAATGTTTTCATAGATTTATGGAAAATCTGGAGGGAGAGGAGTTCTAACAGAAGAGGAAATCTCATTCCAAATCACTGTATGAGAAAGATTACCAATAGATGGAAAGAACAATTTCAGTTTCTGAGTTTCTTGAATCGGAAGATCTCTGATTATTCAAAGATAGAGGAATCAAAGACGTAAATAGTCCATATATGATTTTCAAAAACCATAGAAGCACATTTAAACTGTACTCTTAAGATAGACAGGAAGCCAGTGAAGATTTCTCAAGAGGAGACGCATGATCAAATTTCTTTTTCCTTTCCCACA
Source organism: Geotrypetes seraphini (assembly GCF_902459505.1). NCBI lineage: Eukaryota > Metazoa > Chordata > Amphibia > Gymnophiona > Dermophiidae > Geotrypetes > Geotrypetes seraphini. The sequence continues at coordinate 196,738,806 of NC_047087.1, forward strand.
GTCTGGCATCTCTTCCCCCCCCCCTCTCTCCATTTGTGGTCTGACACATGTTTCCCCTCTCCATACCTTAGCCTGGAATCTCTCTTTTTCTCTCCACACTCCCATGGTCTGGAATCTTCTATTCTTCACCTTCCCTTTCTACCCCTGGAGGTTATAAGAACATAAGAATAGCCTTTCTGGGTCGGACCAATTGTCCATCTAGCCCAGTAACCCATCCTCAAGGTAGCTAATAAGGTCACCAGTACCCAAAGACTAGCAATATTCCATACTACCGTCCCAGGACAAGCAGTGGCTTCTCCCGTGTCTGTCTCAATAACAGACCATGGACTTTTCCTCCAGGAAATTGTCCAAACCTTTCTTAAACTAGCTACGCTATTTGCTCTTACCATAACCTCTGGTAATGCGTTCCAGAGCTTAACTATTCTCTGAGTGAAAAAATATTTCCTCCTATTGATTTTAAAAATATTTCTCTGTACCTTTAAGTGTCTCCTAGTCTGTCATTTTTAACGGAGTGAAAAATCGATCCACTTATACCTGTTCTATTCCACTCAGGATTTTGTAGACTTGAATCATATCTCCCCTCAGCCATCTCTTTTTTTTTTTTCCCAAGCTGAAGAGCCCTAACCTTTTTAGTCTTTCCTCATATGAGAGAAGTTCATCCCCTTCATCTTGGTCACTCTTCTTTGAAGCTTTTCTAGTGCCATTATATCTTCCTTGAGATATGGAGACTAGAATTGAATGCAATACTCCAGGTGAGGCATTATAATATTCTTAGCCCTGTTAATCGTCCTTTTTTAAATAATTCCTAGCATCTTGTTTACTTTACTTTTCTGGCTGTTGCCACACATTGGGCACAAGGTTTCATCGTATTGTCTACAATGACACCCAGATCTTTTTCTTGGGTGCATCTCTCTATTAACCTCCCTTTCTCTCGCCTCCTTCCTTTGTATTGCCTTGGTTGGCACCTCTTTCTCCTTCCCTTCCCCCTTCCATAGTCTGGCATCTACAGCTTCTCCTTCTCTTTCTTCCCTTCCTCCCAACCTCTGCTGTCCAGCATCTGTTACCCTCCCCATGCGATATCTCCCCTCCCCTCAGAATCCCAGTACTTGCTCACCGTTCTCATTCCAAGCAGCATTGCTCTTACTCTTTGGGCCCCTGACAGCTTGAGTGAAGTACACACTGCCTTCGGTAGCCTGGAAGCTTCCTCTCTGCTACTGCTTCCCATCTATGTGGGGACAGGAAATAGTAGCAGATGGAAAACTTCTTGGCCGCCGAAGGCAACGTGTTTACTTCATTCATGTTATTGGCAGCCCAAAGAGTAAGAGCAGCATTGCTGGGAACAAGAACTGTGAGCAAGCACCAGGGGGGGGGGGGGGGAGACACACGACTACAGATAAGTACATGGGCTTCCCAGATTTCTGCATGCCACCATTGAAGACCACTGGACTTAGAATATCTTCCTGGATGAACTTTGCATTTGTTAAAATTGAATATTAAAAAAACTAACAAACCCTGTTTGTGGTAAAAATTGTGCCAGGACTTTAGAATCTCTTACTATAGATAAAAAGCCTTTTACTAAATATGACTATTAGGATCATAGAAGTACTTGAGATGAAATCCTAGATTAGAAAAGTGATAAACTACACTCTACATTTATGGAGGCTATGCCAGATTTGATATTTTTCATTAAATGATCTTCAGAAAATAATCCATTCTATTATATCTTGTTTAGATTACTGTACACTTTTTCTAGCACTTACAAAAAAAAAAAAGACTTCAGCTAGGCTTCAATTGCTAAAAAAAATAAAAAAATATGCAAACAATAATATATAAAGGTAACTGAGAGCTTAGCTTCCAGTCTCTTAGAATACGGTGGCCTTTGGAACAACCTTTTTCATTTGTTTCTTTAAGGTTTTATTAGTCCAGGTTACTTTTCATATTATTAACATTTTCATTTGAGGCCTTGTTCCTCCCAATCTATTCATTGTAATAAAATCCAACTTCCATTTCAGTTTCTAAGAAACTGTCTACTTGTAAACAAATATTGGTATCGGTTGCTCTTCCCTTGAAATGTAGGCTAGAAAAGTGATTGTTGGAGTGTTAGAAAAATAAGACATGGCTGTTTGCTAATTTTATTTTTCTTGATTGTGTCTTTTGCTAATTTTATTTTATAACTGAATCTTTACATTGAAAACTGCTTTGACAGTTCTTTGGGGGATGATCTATAAAAACTGGATTATCTTTCTTGTTTTTTGGTAGAATGTTTGTATGGCTGCTGTCTTCCCATTTGAGGATACAGTAGTGCTGGTGATAGATGTTTAGGAGGAAGAAATGACACACTAGTTATGCAGTACACCTGTGAATCTTTATTCAGCTTGCTGAAGTCTGTCTTGGATTCTTTAAATAACAAATAAAGCCAGCTGTTCTCTGATGAGCAGTTTGTGTTGTACACTTGGCTCGTGTGACAGTTCATGGCACCAAATGGATGGTTACACTCACAGCTTTCTGGAAAGCCTTAATCACTCCTGCCTAGCAATTCCTTTTTGGCAGCAGCTCCAGGGCTCTTCAGTTTAGTTTTGTCTGCAGAGATTGTTGGATACATGTTTTCTTTTGTGGCCTCAGACCACAAGATCATTGTTCAAGTTTTGCCAAAATTCCTTAGATTGTCTCCAAATTTTTTTCCCATAATTTGACTGTTCTGAAGTATATATCTTCTTCATCAATTGGCTGAAATAGCCTGAAATTTTAACCTCTTAAAAAAATAAATTGTTGGACACTCGTTTGAACTTTTTCTTTCTGCCTAATTCTGTTATCTTCATAACTTAATTTAAAGAATGTGTAAACCATTGAATTGAATCTGTGATTCTTCTGAATGGCAAACAGTAAATGCCACAACCAGTAGGATCAATGCACACATAACTAGTATTAATACAGTAAAAACCTTTGGAAAGGCCAGTTGCTCCTCTGTGGGATAATTTTGGAGACCTCCAAAAATCATGGCCAGGGGTAGAGGGAATGCCCACCTCCATTGCTGTAAGCCTGGCCTCTCCTACCCCTTGCTTGATGTTGCTTGCTTCTTCTGCCCATTGTAGAATTATGGTGTTGCACAAGAAAACAATTTCTGTGGTAGAGTGGTCCCCCAAGAAGTTGCTTTATATGCTTATTTGGAGATCCACCCCTAAAGGTAGCCCTTGACTAGGAAGTCTTTTGCAGCTTCTTAAATTGCTAGTTTTCAGAGATACTCATTAGTTACCTGTACTGTAAATAGGTGGTGGTCTCTGTGGACAGAAGTTCAGTAGTGTTCCTTCTGTCGTTCAGTTTCTTCCACTTAGTTAAAGCTTTAAATGTGGAAACTGTCATAGAAAAGCTCTTCACTGCTCTGCCCTTTCTCAGCAAATATGAAAAAAAAAAAAATTTGTGCCAGACATGGGGATGTGATTTGTATGTGGTGCTTTCTAAGCAGTGTGACATGGCGTACTGGTGTGCCTTCAGGCTTAATCAGATGTGCCATGAGTCACCGCTGCCTGATGCCAATGTCCAGATTGGGTCATGGGTTGAGCTGCGCACTGCTCTATCACCTTATAGCAATATTATTCAGCAGTGGTGGCTCTTAAGTATTTAGGAGCTCTCTTCTGCACTTATAAGTAGTCATGCAGGAGCATGCCTCTCCATCCTTGCAGTAGTAGAAGCAAAATAGTAAAACACTAAATAAACCAAACTTGTATTTACTGACCATATAGAATAGTGGTCTCAAACTCAAACCCTTTGCAGGGCCACATTTTGGATTTGTAGCTACTTGGAGGGCCTCAGGAAAAAATAGTTAATGACAATTTTGCATGAGGTAAAACTCTTTATAGTTTATAAATCTTTCCTTTTGGCTAAGTCTTAATAATAATATTGTCATTTATAGCTAAAGAGACATATGATCAAGAAACTTTTATTTTACTTTTGTGATTATGATAAACATACTGAGGACCTCAAAATAGTACCTGGCGGCCGCATGTGGCCCCCCTGGGCCGTGAGTTTGAGACCACTGATACAGATGGACATAGTTTACTGGAAATGAGTCAGTATGGGTTTAAGAAAAGGGAAGTATTGCCTTGCAAGTTTTAGTTTTGAAAGCATAACTGACCATGTGGTAAAGGGTTTGCTAGTTGGTAGTATATTGTGACTTTTCAGTTGGCATGTGACAGACCATAAGTTTTCTTAGGAAATTAGAATCGTGGGATGGGAGGCAATATCATGTTTTGCATATTAAACTAGTTAAAAAATAGAGAACTATGTTTGGAAAAAGGTCAGTCATGGAGCTTTATTAAGTTTTCCTGTAGATTTTCTCTTTGTACTCCTCTGCAAATACCCAGCATTTACCCTTCATTTCATGTAGCCCTCCTTCTACATTGAGGAATTTTTAAATTATTTGTACCTTGTTCCATTTGAAAACATTTACTTGCTGTTGTGAGGCACGTGCTTCGCTCTGCTGTATACGGTGATGTGCTGGATTGTCTGCTGCTCTTGTAACCTGTACTAAGTTTCTTACCATTGAGAATTTATTGTAATTTGAAGGCATAAAAAGCAATGGGGCTTATATCTAATAATCATATTTCAAAGCTAGCATTACGATTAAGTATATGTAGGACTAGGGGGCAAGCAATGAAGCTACATACTAGATTTAAAAGGGGAGAACACATTTCTTCACTCGAAGTGTAATTCAATTCTGGAATTTGTTGCCAGAGAATGTGGTGAAAGCAGTTAGCTTAGCAGGATTTTAAAAAAGGTTTGGATAATTACCTAAAACAAAAGTCCATTAACCTGTAAGTAGAATACATTTTAAGAACATAACATAAGATTTACCATACTGTACAGACTGAAAGTTCATCAAACCCAGTATCTGTTTCCAACAGTGGCCAATCCAGGTCACAAGTACCTGGCAAGATCCCAAACAGAAAAACTGATTTTAAGCTGCTTATCCTAGAAATAAGCAATGGATTTCCCCAAGCCATCTTAATAATGGAACACTGATGGAGCTTATGGTTTATTAGAGCAAGATATACCAGTATGCCTTTTCCACGAATGGTTCAATGCAGTTTACATATATGAAAGGAATGTCCTGTATTCTGGCCATCAATGTGCTGAAATAAGTCTTCTAACTATTCCTCCATCAAATATTTATTTTGGAAAGGGAAGGGGGAAGAAAATTAGGCTCTTACCTGCTAATTTACTTTCTTTTAGCTTCTCCAGACCAGTAGAGGTTAATCTTTACGAATGGGTATATATCCAATCATGACCAGCATTTGGAGACTGAAAACAAAACTGTGGGACAGTATATAATATACTCCCTTCTCTATTTACATCAGTCTGCCGAATAGCCAAGCAGAACTAAGAACTGGAAACAGAAATAAACAATACTCCGAACAGGAGTAACAACTAACATACCCAAATGCTGTTGGAAAATGCAGAGGAGAAATACCAGAAGGAAAAATGTCCCCACAGCTCGCCAGCTAAGCCAGCCGAGCCACAGCCGCTGTTCTTTAATTCTCCCCGGCCCTAGAAAAATACTAGAACCCGCAGCAAAAAACAAAACTGCCCGCGCAACAGAACCAACACACCAATAACAGACAGGGTGGGGACCTCTACTGGTCTGGAGAAGCTAAAAGAAAGTAAATTAGCAGGTAAGAACCTAATTTCTCCTTCTTTAGCACTCTCCAGACCAGTAGAGGTTAATCTTTACGAATGGGACGTACTAAAGCAGTCCCTCACATGGGCGGGACCCCAGAAGGGCTGACACCAGAACACTCACACCGAACACCGCGTCCTGACGCGCCAGAACATCTACCCGAAAGAGTCTGACAAAGGAATACAAGGAAGACCAAACCGCAGCCTTACAAATGTCCACTGGAGGCACGAGCGACGACTCAGCCCAAGAAGCCGCCTGACCCCGAGTAGAATGAGCTTTGAGAAACTCCAGAACGGGCTTCTGCCCCAGAAGAGAAGCGGACGCAATAGTCTCCTTGATCTAGAGTGCAATAGTAGCCTTAGAAGCGCCAGCCCCCCTAAGAGGACCAGTCAGAAGGACAAAGAGATGATCTTATTTCCTGATCTCCTGGGTCCGCTGCACATAAGAGCGAAGGACCCGACCAACATCCAACTGGCACAGCTGTCTTTGCTCAGAAGAGCCCTCCCACCTACCCAAGACCGGGAGGACCACAGATTGATTGACATGAAAAGGAGAAACTACTGTCGGCAGAAAAAGAAGGAACAGGCCTCAAGACAACCTGCTCCCTAGAAAACTCCAAGAAGGGAGCCCTACAAGAGAAAACCTGTAGCTCAGAAACACGCCTAGCGGAAGAAATGTCCAACAAAAAGACCGCCTTCAGAGTAAAGTCCTTCAAAGAGCAGCCGCCTAACGGTTTGAAGGGCGGGTGCATCAGAATAGAGAGAACCAGACAGATTCCAAGAGGGAACAGAGGGCCGCACGGGAGGCCTGAGCACCTTGGCCGCCCGCAAAAAGCGAATCACATCAGGAATGGCTGTCAAACGCTGACCTGTCACAAACCCCCGAAAGGCTGACAAGGCCACAAGCTGAACCCGGAGAGAAGCCGAAGCCAGGCCTCTATCCAGGCCATCTTGCAAGAACTCTAGGATGTTAGGCAGAAAAGCGCGAAGAGAGACCACTCCCCGCACCTGGCACCACCCCTCAAAGAAGTGCCAAACCCACACAGAAGCCTGAGAGGTAGAAAGCCTCCAGGACCCCAAGAGTGTAGAGATCACCCTATCTGAATACCCCTTCTTACCAAGGTGACCCCTTTCAAAAGCCAAGCCGTAAGACAGAAGGGAGACGGGTCGAACATGGGAATGGGACCCTACGTCAGAAGGTTGTCCAAGGGAGGCAGAGGAAGAGGATCCGCCACCAGAGTGTCACCAGATCCGCGTTATCACGGATGTCGAGGCCAATCAGGAGCCACCAGAACAACCAGACCCGGATGGCGAACAATGCGGAGAAGAACTCTGACCACTAATGGCCACGGAGGGACCATGCACAACAGCCCCTCTGTTGGCCATGGTTGAACCAGAGCATCCAGACCCTCGGCCAGTCCATCCCTACGACGACTGAAAAAGCGGAACACCTTGGCATTGCCACTAGTGGCCATCAGGGACTGACCCCAAGCCTGCCCTATCAACTGAAAAACCACGGGGCTGAGACACCACTCTCTGGGACCTAAGATGCGACTGAGGAAGTTCGCCTGAACATTCTCCACCCCGGCTACGTGAGAGGCCGAGAGGTCCAGAAGGCGTGACTCCGCCCAAAGCATGAGCCAAGCCGCCTCCGCGCTCTTTGTGCCCCAACGATTGACAGAAGCCACTGCTGTGGCATTGTTAGACAGGACTCTGACCGACTTGCCCATCAAGAGGGAACGGAAGACTAACAGCACCAGACGGACGGCTCTGGTCTCCAACACGTTGATCGACCAGGACGCCTCCTCCATGGACCAGGTGCCCTGAGCTGAGTGACCTAGACACTGAGCCCCCCCCAACCGAGGAGATTGGCATCCGTGAGAAGCACCATCCACTGCGATAGATCCAGACTCACCCTCTGGACTAGATGAGAGGTCTAGAGCCACCAATGAAGACCAGCGCGCCAAGCCTCGCAGAGGGACAGGACCTCCAAACTGTGCCTCTGGGGTGACCATCTACGGAGCAGAGCATACTGAAGAGGCACATGTGGGCCCGCGCCCACCTCACAACATTCAGGAACGCTGCCATCGACCCCAAGACTTGGAGGAAATCCTGCGCCCGAGGACACTGGGATGCCAAAAGAAGGCGAATCTGAGATTGCAATTTGCTTACCTGGGCCTCTGGAAGAAAGACCTTCCCCAAGGAGGTGTTGAACAGAACCCCAAGGTACTCCAGATGCTGAGCTGGGACCAACCAACTCTTGGAAAGCGGGCGTCCCCTCTAGAGGATCCTGGAAGCCCACCAAAGCGGCCAGGTCCTCAATCAGGCCAACACGCTCCTCCGACCACCAATTAGCAATCCAAGCCTCCCGCGGGCGCTTGGATGAGGGAGGAGGAAGAGGGGACGCCAAATGAAAAGAGGGAGGTAAAGCCACAGGGGGCGCGGAGGGAAACCACCCCCGAAACCCCCCAGGTGCACGTGGGACACCCAATTGTCTGCACAAAGAAAGAAATTAAATTGGGGGCAAAAAAAACCCCTGGGGGTCCCCAGGGACTCCCTGCCCCAGCAGGGGTCCTTGCTGAAACCTGCCCTTGTGTTTGCAATACAGGGGGAAGGTCACCTGAGGTTACAGACAAAATGGAGGGGCCAGACAGAGAAAATGGCGAAGTTCCCGCCAAAAATGCTCCCTCCATAGCCTGTAGCGGCTGAGAAGCCTGAACAGTCCCAGCCGCTAAAACAGGCAAGTTGGCCTCAGCTGTCAAAAAATCAGCTGAGAGGGAATCCTTCGGGGAATCCCTCCATGGGCGGTTGGGGAAGACCGGGCTTCCCCACTGCTCCCAGCCGACTCGCGAGGCACCATCGGCGGGGAGCTCTGGGCGCCTGCAGCTGCTGCCGACGGAGCTCCACCACCTCACCGGCCCAAACCGCCGAGTTCAGGCCGGCCGCGAGTGCCTCGCGGCTGGACCAAATTGTGTCCCACTCCCCCGGAGAAGGGCACAATGGTTCCATACGCGACCTAGCTAGAAACAAAGTGCCGGTTAGATGAAAAAATACAGTAAACTGACAGGGAAGCAACCCTGCAGACCGGCACTACCTCAGGATTTTTTTTTTTTTTTTTTTTACAGAACAGACTCCACAGGCTCTCGAAGCAATATGCCTTGCTTGATTTAGGGGGCAAGGCTTACTGCTGAGGCTCCTCTAAAAAAATGTGGGGAGGTGGAGGAAGTGGGGGGAGGGACCCTGCTCGAGACCCGCCGGGTTTGACACCCCCGAGGTCGGACGGACCCCCAAACAGGGAAGCTCTGTCCGGCCAAAAACAGGGACTAGAAACCCCCTAAACAAATTCCAACAGCCCTACCAAGGGAGATGGGTACAGATCACTCAACACCTGCTGGAGACTGAAAGAAGACAGACTGATGTAAATAGAGAAGGGAGTATATTATATACTGTCCCACAGTTTTGTTTTCAGTCTCCACCTGCTGGTCATGATTGGATATATACCCATTCGTAAAGATTAACCTCTACTGGTCTGGAGAGTGCTAAAGAATAGGAGATTCTGTATGTCAATCAGCTTTTTATTTTTGCTCTTAGAACTCAATGCCATGTACCTCAGAGCATAGCATATATACTCTAATATAAACTGATATTTTTAGGGCAAAACAAAAAAGGTCCAAAAATGGGGGTCTGTTTTTATTTGAGTCATCCAGCTATGCACCCCCCACTCCTTCCTGGACCAATTGCAGGCCTTCCCCCCAAACCTTCCTTGAGTCCTGGTAGTCCAGTGGTGAGCCAGGACAAGAGCAACCCCTCCTGTGTCCTGTCCCAGCTGGCACTACACCATCCCACCTCCCTCCCACACCTGAAAAGGCTTACCTTGCAAGCCCCAGTGGTCCAGCAGTGAACTGGGGCAGGAACTCCTACGCTCCTGCTCCATGCAGAGCTGCTAAAAGAAATGGCTGCCACGAGTTCTGAGGTGGGATGGTGCTGAGCCAGCCGGGACAAGGCACGGGAGGGGTCGCTGCTTTCGTAGCTCACTGCTGGACCACCAGGGCTCAGGCAGGCCTGGGGGAGGACTGCAATAGGTTTGGAAGGGGGGGTTGCAGGGCACAGCTGGCCAGGACAAGATGAGTGATTGCTCCTCACCGGCTCACCATTGGACAACCAATTCCAAAATTTGTATATGAACCCTTGGTTTATACTAGTCAACCTTTACCCCCTTTTTTTTTGGAGAAAAATAAAGGTTATCTTGGTTTATATTTGGATCAGTTTATATTTGAGTATATACAGTAATTATCCTTTTAAAACCAGTTTGACTTGGTTATGCTGTTCTGTGTTTAGCAAATATTTAATAGCTGTCTTGCACTTACATGTCTACGTTAAAAAAAAAAAAAGAGAAAATGAATTTATACTTCTGTCCAGTTCTTAAAACCATTTTTCTTTCCCTCTTTTTTTTTTTTATTTTTGGTCCTTCTAATTTTTATTTAATTGTAAGTTGTTGCTGCCTTTTAGTAGTTTACCCTCCCTTTTACAAAACCGTGAAAGCAGTTCTTAGTGTCAGTTGACACACTGAATACTGTACGCTGCTCCATACAATCTAGTCAAGACAGACAAACTGGACAAGAAGGTGCATCTATTTCTGATATTCTACATTCTAGGACACTTATTTGAAGACTGGTCATTTTAATGCAGTGTATATTTAAAAATCAAGTTTTCATGGCAGCTTCATTTTAAAATCCTTTCTGTAGTAAAGTGAAAAAGTTTTTATGCAAACATATGTGTTCTGGAAGGGTGTCTGCCTAATTTGTGAATTTTTGAAAAATGTTGCAGTAAGATTAATTTACCCTGGTTGTTTTGTTTTTTTTCTCCCCTATTTCCCAGGCGGTTGAACACTGCAAGCGCCATGTGTGGAACTAGAGAATTTCATCTCCTGCTAAGCAAACATATCTATGTTAAATTCTCCTAATACAAGGGCAGAAAAGGACATCTTGATCTGTAATGTGGAAGCAATTTATATTTTTCTCCATGTTCTTCCTGTGTGTCTTGATTCCCATTGCATAATTAGCTTCTGGAGGACATTAGCATACAAGGCTAATCCAGCCTCATAACAGTTCTTGTATGTTTTTTAGGTAGCTTTGATATGTTTAGTGCAGTGGTTGTCAAGCCAGTGCTTGGGACACATGAAGTCAGTGAGCTTTTCAGGATGGCCATAAGAAATATGGATATGAGGTGTGGGTATCCAAAGTCTCATCCTTAAAACCCAACTCTGTATGTCCCAAGGTCTGGATTGACAATAACTAGCTTAGGGTATAAGAAATAAAAAAATTTGTTTCAATGTGTTGTATGTTAGGTTAATACAAAGCAATGGCCATTTGGCTTATATGTGACTTTTTGGGGTAAAAAAAAAATTAGGGTTTAACTACAAAAATATTTTGTTTTCTTTGTAAAGAGATTTTGCTTAAATTAATGAAAAAACTGTTCTACTTCATTGCATTGCTTTTTAAAGTTGGTCATTTTTCTAATTTGGTTTTGCTTTGGAGCATCAAGTGTTGTGTGATGGGCATAAAAATAGGTTTAGGATTTAAAATGGTGTATCTCTAGAATTTTCAACATAGTCCTCAGAACACATCCAACCAATCTGGTGTTCAAGGGATCCACGTTGAACATGCATGAGACATATTTGCATGCACTGCCTCCCTTTGTGTTAGTCTCTCATGCATATTCATTGTGGGTACCTCGAAGACCTGACTGGCTGGGTGTGTTCTGAGGACATGGTTGAGAACTGTTGGATTATTTGGAATACAGTGGTGCCTCACACAACGAACTTAATTCGTTCCAGGAGCAAGTTTGTTATGCGAAAAGTTCGTTGTGTGAAACGCGTTTTCCCATAAGAATACATGTAAAACAAAATAATTCGTTCTGCAGCCCTACATTTCCCTCCCTTCCACCTCACCTTATATGCAGAGTTTGCCAGCTTTCTTTTTCACCCAGCCGCACGCTTTCAAAAAGCTGTGCACGCGCAGCTGCTGAAGTTGATCAATGTTCTCCTCTCCTGCAACTTCCGGTTTCCGGTTGCGTCAGAGGAGAAGATTGAACAACAGAGCATGCGCGCATGTGCTGCTCTTTGAAAGTGTGTGGCTGGCCGAAAAAGAAAGCCGGAAAACTCGGCATCTAAGGTAAGGTGGAGGGAGATGATGGAACACTGCATTCAGACAGGAGGGTGCTGCTGTTCCCGGCTCACATTAGGAAGCGGCGAGAGTAGTTCCGCCCCCCCCCCCCGGGCCCCTCGGGCGACTTCGTTGTGTGAAACGAAGTTCGTTATAGGGAGCAAGACAAAAAGTTCGTTATGCGCAGCGTTCGCTGTGCGAGGCGTCCGTTATGCGAGGCACCACTGTATATTCAAATGCTCCAATGGACCTTCAACATTAGGAATTTGCGAAGTATTACCCTTTTTTCTTTTGGGCTTTAGGTATATGAACACTGGTAGATTTTACACTGGAATAGGTATGTCATTGGAAGCTATTGTTTGTACATTGATGATGTATTTGGTGTAAACCTAAGTCATACCCTGCCATTCTACCGCTCAAAACAAACTAAACCAGAGGTTATCAGACATTGCTATGTCTTAATGGTACAAAGCAAGGAGCTAATAAACCCTACAAGGCACCACCAATAGTGTATGTCACAAACCTTTGAACGTAAATTGACTAAGCCTTATCTAGTATGTGAAAGCTAAGTGCTCCCAAGCTGAAAGGCCCAGTGTTATCTCTTGTGTCTGTTCTTAAAGGTAGGTGAACAGGGGCAATTACCACTGTATGTTGACTCTACACCACCATTGTGTATGATTTTAGACTGCTATATTTTCCTATCGTGTGTTAATCACTACTATTGATTTTAAACAACTTGATTGAGCAGTAGTTTCAATGCAATTACTCCTAAATTAATACTATAGCTTTGATACCTCTTGTTAATTGCAAAAGTTTTAAGGTTCAAAATGTATAGGTTGGTGGCAGGTGGTGCTACAGTTGGAAAATTATGCAGAATTGCTTTAATTTTATTGCCTATACTTTGCATTGGAGCTTATCTAATGTAATGGAGAACAATAAAATCTTTTAGCCCTTTACGTGTGAGGTTTTTTTGTTTGAAAACAAAATTTAGTTCCAACCTTGATCCTTGTCCTCTTGGGACTGGAAAATACCTACTCAATGAAATTCTAGGCAAAGCTTTTTTTGGAAACCTTTTTGCTATAGCTTAGCGTGCGATAAATGCTGAGAAGCCTATGGGCTGTTTATTATTTAGCAAGTCCTAAACATCCGGTATGATAGTGGATTTCTAGGGAAACTATCGTCTTTATAGGAAGTAGTCTTTTTTGTGGGGGGGAGGAAGGGGGTTCATATGCAGGCTGATTACACAGTGATGTTCTTATGATGATAGATGATAAATACAGGAACTAATCACAAATGACATGTTGTCATTCTGTACTTTTTCAGTGTTTTTAAAAAAATATAAATCGAATAGTTCCTATGCACTTACAATCTGCTTCCTCAGAGAGACTGCAGGGAACTTTCAGCCTTGCAGCTAGCCACATTTCAAGGACCCACACTAGCCCCCTCCACCCCATAAAAGTTTTTCTTGTTTCATATAAACTCTCATTAGGATGTAACTTTCAAGAAGCAGGTTTTATTGCTGTGTTGGAGATAAAATCTTCAATTTCCTGCAACTTTTTCTTATGAGAATACTGAAATTTTTCATTTTAGGAAAACTAAAATATTCGGGAGTACTTCTTGATTCTTCACTGTCAGTGAAACGGCTTCTCAAATTGGTTATTCAGAAGATATTTTTGAAGTTGAAATTGCTATGACTTTGGAAAGGATTGAGTTTGCCTAATTTTTGTAGTTGTACAAGCACATATATAATAATCATACACACAAACCACACCCATTGTTTGATTACTGTAATTCATAAGTTGGTTTGCCTAAAAAAGATTTAAGAGCTTTATAAATAGCTCAAAATGCTGCAGCTCATTTAATTTCAGGAAGTCATTTGTATAGTCACATTATGCCAGTTCTTAAACAATTTAATTGGTTGCCTATTCAATGGTGTATTCATTTTAAAAATCTTAACGCTAATTTTTAAAATTCTCAGTTAATGTCCCAAGACATTCAAGTAATCAGACACTACTTGATATTGCAGATTTTAAGCAAATTACATTGGAGATGTATAGGGACTCAATCTTTATGGTTATGGGACCTCGATTATGGAACTCCCTTACAAAAGGAATCCTTGAGTTCATTTAGAAAACCTTTAAAAGCATATCTTTTCTCAGGCATTTTTATGAATTAAGGCAGAAATTGTAGACATTGTTCAGGTTTTGAATATTGTTTGCCTTGAATAGTATGCTTTAATGTTATCTATTCTATGTATGTTGTAAACCGCTTAGATTTGTGGTATATAAGACACTTTTAAATAATAAATAAATAAGGTACTGCTTTTTACCATGTAGTACTAGCTAAATATGAGTAAGAATTGGCGTGACCCTTTACTGATAAAAAGAAAACATTCCCCAAATACTTTGGTGATACTCCAACTGTCAAGGCTGGTGCAAGCATATTAGGTGCCGTAGGTCAGTGTTTCCCAAATTGGGTCTGGAGTATCCCCTTGCCAGTCAGGTTTTCAGGATATCTACAGTGTTATGCATATTCATAGATATGCATGCTCTGCCTCCATTATATACAAATCTCTTATGCATATTCATTGTGGATATCCTGTAAATCTGACTGCCCTAGGTGAGGCTCCAGTCTTTGCACCCCATCAATGTAGCCTACTCCCCACCTGAGATGTCAATAATTATACACTACAGTTTTAACTACCTCAGTACTACTGTTCTTAAAACTGTGCTGTAAAAATGTGTAAAAGTACACACTGCTATTCTGATTTTGGGCGTCTGCTTTGACTGAAGCTGCTCTTTGTTGCCCTAGGCAGCTGTCTGGTTTGCTTCATGGTTATGCTAGTCCTGCTTTAGGACTAGCATAACCATGACAAGGAAATGCCAGTAGCCTTTAATAGTGCAACCCCTTATAATGTACAAATGTTCTTCTAGAGTTGCACTTATCATATTTATCTTTGTTCTCATTACATATCTATCATTCCAAGGATATGTGAGTAGAGCTGGGAATTTCAGAAGGATGAAGGGGAAAGGGGAGAAAAACACACATACAATAAATTTAACCAGTAATATACAGTATATATAACATTTACCATTTCCTTTAACAGACCATTCCATAAACTCTCACTAAGGAAAAAAAAAATCTTACACACTTAAACACTCCATACATCCAGAAATCCAGTGTATTTTCAGTTTTGCCTCTCCTAAAATAGGCTTGTTTGAATTTTGGTAAACCAGCAGAGCAGAACAGAAATGTTCTTTCCCAAGATGAAGACTCTTTTTTTTTTTTCCCCCCGTAAGGTGACCTTGCAGATGGTGGTGGTCTCTATATTAAACTATTTGGTTCCAGAGATGCCCTTCCATTGCCAGTATAGAAGGCAGGACCTGGGTACCATGTTATGCATTTAGCCTGATTCCGCTCCCTTATCTGAGGCACATATGTCCACGCTGGCCAGCAATCGGTACACTAAAGCTGCAACACTTGAATATTAATGTTGCCTAAAGTCCCCGACTTAATGACTTTTTGTGGTTTTCATCCTACCCCTCCAGCTCCTTTCTTTTAACACTTTTTAAAATAGCTTTAACAATCATGAATGTAATGAGTCAAAGAAGAAATGTAAACAATTTTGAGCCAGTAGAAAGTGGATAGCCCTGATACAGTATCTGCAGGAGGAACTTGTCTAGCTTAGAATGTAAATTTATTGGAGCATGGGAGGAAGGTGAAGTTCTTTATCTGCCTCACTCTGTTCTTCCTTTCTCAAGTATCATCTCGTCTTGACTTAGACCAGTTTGCTCAACTGCTAGACGAGTGAGGCCACTTCTAGTCATAATTCTGTGATCTCCAATGGGCTTTCCATAATGATCTCCCTCATTTTGTGCATAGGTGTAGACTTAGCCGATTCTGTACGAGCATTTCTGTCAGTAGAGGATCCGCTGTCTGCATTGAGGGTTTCCAGGGACCGGCCTAGACCTTTCTGATCGTCCTCTGGTAGGCTGTTAATGTCTGAGGTCAAGAGGGTACCTGTGCTACCATGAACTATGTGAATACCATCTGGTCCTTTCAGCTCAAAAGGCTGCTTGTGTCGAAAACGAAGGGTGCCTGGGCTGGAGGTTCGTTCTTCTTCATCCAAATCATTCTGTATCAACTGTAAAGGTCAAGAAATGTTTGTAAGCAATGTTCCCTTGTTAATAAGAAAACAAGTCATCATTATTTGGGCTTCTGTTGCTACTCAGCAGAACTGTAATTTGGCCTCATTCCTTCAGTGGACCACTCTTTCCCAGTAAGAGCTGTTCAGGCCAATAGAGGCAGGATTTTTGCTTCCTACAGAGTACCACAAAAAAAAAAAATTGGGGGGAGCTGGGCAAACAAATCCCTAAGCCCAAACAGCCTTTTGCCGTTAGTTTTAATCTGCTGTGCACTGCCTCTTTAACAATGGGCCTTGGCTGTCTCATTGCCAAGAGCATGAATGTCCATCTTTAACAACATACAGATGATATTCATTCACCAAGTGACTGGCAGAAATTTTCCTTATGGTGGTAGCCTAGGGCAAGTCTAATTTTTGGTATGCTAAAACTGCTAAAAATTTAAAATGGAACCAAACGCATGCCAGTTAGCAGATCCTTAGGGACAGAGGTTTGGGACACTGGACTACTGGCTGGTGGTAAGGGTGGTTTGTTTTTGCTGAAAAAGCCTGGCTAGAGCTTACTTCATAGGAATGTGAGAATAAAAATCTTGTCAATCTGCACCTTATCTTTAGGACAGCATTAGTAAGATATCTTGATTTTTAAACTTATTCCCCTTTTACATTCATACCCCCACTCTTCAACTACAGCGCACACCAGCCCCCCAGCCCTATCATAGTTTCCCCAAAATAAATTTGCCCATCCCTGTTATAGGTGATAGCTCTCCTAGGGATGCTATCTGGTGTGTGGAGTAACGTACTTGTTTTGCCTTTCATCTCTTGCCAAGTGGCAACCTGTCCAGGATAATACTTAAGTTTATACTGAAGGAAGCTATACTTCAATTGTGCACACAGTCCCACCATAATCGGCAGTAAATAGAAACATTGTGTAAAATCCTGAACTTGGTATCATTTGACCAACAATTAAGACAGGAAAATTTAGCCCCCACAATAGTGTTAGATGGCTGTTTTGCTGACTTCTGGGAATGTGCTGAGGAGACACTTCACCCTTTAGTGTGGTGTGATCTTAGTGGATTAAAAAAAACAAAAAAAACCTACACAAAACTATTATGGTTCTATAAAATGAAGCGAGATGTATAATAAACAAGTAAAAAGCACTGTAAAAGAAGGCATGCATGGCAATTGCATCACTTTATGAAATTAGTGTAACACACCAGAATTTTAATTAAAGATAGAAAAAAAATGGACCAAGTAGTGGATTGACTTTTCACTGAAAAGGCATCAATTGAAGTGAAAGTTATTCTTAAGATATGTGTTGGAATTTTTATTGTGAAAAGTCAACTGCAGGCTGAATTTTCTGGAAAGATTTTCACCAACTTGTGCAAATCCCAACAGTTTATGCCATATAGAAGCCTTTAAAAGAATGTGCCGGTTACACGATATTTAAAGGGTAAATTAGAAAGTGTAGAAATTCCTCTGCTTCAAGACCAAATTCCCCTTTCCTTTAAAAACAGCTGCACAAAGCAAACTTTATTCATTTTTTTTCTCAAAGCTTTACATTTTAATTCTAGTATTATTCTGCCAGTAAACTGTTCAAAAATTGCCAGAAAAGCTTTAATCCACAGCACAACTTTCATGGCATAAGACTGGATACATCTTGCAAAAAGCTGCAGAAAATAAAAATCTTACCCTCACCTGCAAGTTCAAGAAAGAAACTTTTCATGAGTGTAGGATGGTTCCAATGTAGCAGGTGTGGTTTTATGAATAAATGAATGTCGCAGGTTAATGTAAAGGGAGAGTAAGAATAACCCCACACACTCCATGCTATATCAGCCCATCACACCATGCACACGCACTAAATATACACTTTTGCCTGCCAGTCAATAGCTGCTCACGCAATCCCTGAGCCACACCATTCATGTAGTTTTATTTTCAGCACTGCAAACTATGTATTCTACCTCTGTGACTGAGGACTGATCTCCAGTACTGGTAGTAGCTTTGGTCACCATCCGCTGTGCAAATAGTTTTTTCAGTCGCATATAATCATCCAGTACTACCTTAAGTATGGAACCCTGGTGGGGGTGGAGGAAGGGCGGGGTCAACAGGAGATAATCGTATATGCAAAGTTCCTATTGCACCATCAGGACCCTGAGCTTTCAGTAGATAGATTCAAGACAAAAACTGCTGCTACTAGAGAGACATGGATATGGGCTGCCTTTCCCTTTGACCCTTACAGTCTCCTGGTTAATATTTATACTAGATTCGATCCCCAGTAATTTAGTCAGAGATGTAATCAATATTGGGCACTAGTTGCTGTGAAGGTTCTAGTCTTTTCCAGCGTCTTCACAAGTTCCAATGGTACTTTATTTAATAATAATACTTGAATTATGGCTGGTAGCACTGTTTCCTATTAGAGAATGACATGGGAACTCATTTTCCCATTTGTCCCTGCAAATTCTTTTTCTGCCCCATTCCTGAAAGCTCTGTCCTCAACTGCACAAGCCTCAAACACTTTAAAATCATAAGCGTTCGAGGATTGAGCGATTAAGGCAGAGCTTATAGGAATGGGACAGTAACAACAACAAAACATGTGGGGGGCGGGGAAATTGAGTTCCTGCAGGGATGGGACAAATTTGTCCCTGTGTCATTCTTTCTTATTTAATGCTAGTTAAGTAGATTGCCAATGAGCGAGGGATAGGCAACAATGTTTTTTTGGTGATACTGGGGATGAGGAGAAAGTCTGCTATGCACTGGTTCAGGGCTGTCAAGGAAATGTGGATCTTGCTCACCTTGATGGGTCCTTCACGCATGATCTGGCCCAGTTTGGCAATACTGTCATACTCCTGGATGGCTGCTCGCAAGTATCTGTCATCTTCTGGTTTGGAAGCAGTAGGTTCTCGCCCAAAAGTACCCTGCAAAAAGAGAAGAAGTCTGAGAAAAGGAGTGAGTTCTTGCCCAAAAGCAGCTGTTTTCCTTTGATTTTCTTTGCCTTTTTCTTCTGCTGTCTGGATATTAATACTGGTTGATGTACTTCAAAATTCTAAAAAAAAGATGAGGTTGGAGAGAAGATTTGGGTGGGTTGGATGAGATATTTCTTTGTTGCATATGGTGTATTGTTAATTAAAAACCGTAATAAAAACCTTTTTTGGAACTTAAAAAAGAAGTTGAGGTTGGTTGTGCCATTGTAATAGTGTTTTTCCCAATCTGCACCAAAACTCTGAGAAGAGATGTAAGGAGCCTAAAGGTGGTGAGAGATGAGAAATAATATGGATAAACTTAAACACTGTTTAAAAAAATGAACAAAGAAACCTTTTTCCCAAAAGAAAAACTAGAATGATGATTTCCAAATCTGTCCTAGGAGCACACCTACCTAGTTAGCTGATCAAGATTACAACAATGAATCTGCATAAGAGATTTGTGGGTGGGGGTGTCTAATGTATACAAATCTATTGCATACTGAGTGGTTGAGGTATGCTTCTAGGTGCGGGCTATGAAGATATGAGATTCCCAAAGGGATCAGGGTCAACATCGGACTATGACTTTTAACAAAACAAACCAGTAGTGGAATTTGAAGTGAGGATGGGGTAAGTGCAGAGAATCTCCTAGGTTTGAAAAGTAACAAGAAATTTAGAGAATGGTGATCTCTTGCACTTCACAAAGAATAATGCTCTCCCCTGGACCCTGAGATCACATTAGGGCAGGCTTAATCCTTGGAGGGCCTTAGGCATAAAGTCATTGGGCCCCCATCATACTATAAATTAGAGAATGACACTGGGACAATTTTGTCCCCTTCCCTGGAGTTTTTTTGTTGTCCCATTCTTGTAAGCTCTGCCTTAACTGCACAATCCTTGAGCACTTATGATTTTAAAGTGTTTGAGGCTTGTGCAGATGAGGACAGAGTTTGCAGGCATGGGGCAGGGACAGGAAAAGAACTCCCTTGGATGGGAAAATGAGTACCCTCGGCGACAGGGAAAAATGTATCCCTGTGTCATTCTACTATAAATACATTTTCAAAAATCCCCCAGACAAAGGAAACACAATACCCCCATGGTTCTTGAATAGCAGTTCATAGCACCAATACACCTGATGTCTTACCTACGTTTTCATAAACACTTAACAATGTTACCTCATATGGGACATCCAATATTAAAATTAATGAGGCAGAGCCGGAATTAGCTATATTGATGGATGAAAATCTCTTCATGATCTATGGTATTGCTTCCTCTCAGGGGTTATAGAAATCTAACCTCAGATGCTAGTAAATTATATTTGAAATGATGGTCCCAGGCTGGTCTTTGCTATGTTAAAGATCTCGATGAAGAAGGAAAGATGAAATCTTTTGAGATATTGCAACAAAAACCCTTTGTTCTAAGGATTTGTAGGTCAGCCATTGTATAAGTAAACTGGAAAGTAGAGAATGACACAGGGACAAATTTTTCCACGATCCTGTGGGAACTCATTTTCCCATCTTAGCAATTTATTTGCCTGTCCCTGCCCCATTCCTGCAATATCTGTCCTCACCTGCACAACACTTTAAAATCATAAGTGTTTGAGGCTTGTGTGGTTAAGGCAGAGCTTACAGGAATGGGACGGAAAAGTGACAAAACTCACGGGGATGGGGCGGGAAAATTGAGTTCCGACAGTACAAATTTATCCCCTTGTCATTCTCTACTGGAAAGCTCCTATTCTGAATGAGTACTCAGCTGACTTGGTCTCAGAAAACTTTACAATGGCACATCAGACCAAAGCCAGTTTATCTTTCTAGCAAAATAGTTTAAGCAGCTTGGCCCCAAAGTGAGGACTAGTGCTGCCCGATTCACGATTCGAATCGATTCACCAATTCACTTCAGGTGAATCGATTTGAATTGATTTGGTTTGGCAAAAAATTGAACGCACCGATTCAAGAACCATTCACAGCGTTTATGCTTTCCCTCTGCCGCTGTCACCCGCCGGAGTTGTCCCCATCTAAAGTAACTTCCGGTTTTGTGAAACCAGAAGTTACATCAGAAGGACTTGGGAGTGCCGAGCGGATGTCGTGCTGGCTCTCTCCTTCGCGCTGTGAAAACATTTCTCCTCTCCTCCACGAGATTCCCAGTATAAGTTTGAGAATCAGGCAGGGGGGCTGGGGAAGTTGAGAATCGGGCAGGGGGCTGGGGAAAATTAAAAGCGGGCTGGGGAAGCTAAGAATCGGACAGGGGGGCTGAGGAAGCTGAGAATCGAGCAGGGAGGCTGGGGAAAACTAGAATCGGGTAGGGAGGCTGGGGAAGCTGAGAATCGGGCAGGGGGGCTGGGAAAATTAGAATCAGGCTGGAGAAGCTGAGAATCAGGCTGAGGAAACTAAGAATTGGGTAGGGGGCCTGGGGAAGCTGAGAATCGGAAAGGAGGGCTTGGGAAGCTGAGAATTGAGCAGGGGGGCTGGGGAAAATTAGAATCGGGCTGGGGAAGCTGAGAATCAGGCTGGGGAAGCTAAGAATGGAACTTAAGATGTAGAGCAACATAACAAGTACCACACCAGGTTGATATTAATAAACTTAAAGCCTAAATCGAGGAAAAGATCTCAGATTATACAACTTAGGGAACATATAAGTATTCTCCCTATATTTTTTGTGGTGTTGGATTTCTTTCATCGATCAAAAAACCTCCATCCTATCCTAATAGCTATTCATTAGTAGTCCATTTTTTTTTAAATAAAAAATGTTTTTTTAATTATTTTAAATTAATAATAGCATCATAATACTGTTTGAATGAATCTAATATATATAGCCACTGATTTATTAAGTGGCTTCATATCTCACAAAATGCAGAAAAGACAAATAACTTCTCTGCGGTTGATGAAACACCCCAAAGAATTAAAGTGCTTCAGTGCTCCAAAGTAAAGCTAAGAAGAAAAAAAATAAAAAAAAAAATTTAAATTGAATCAGGTTGGGCAGACTGGATGGACCATTCGGGTCTTTATCTGCCATCATCTACTATGTTACTATGAGTGCCAAATCTTCATTTGGAGATAAAGTGCTAGATGTTATATTGCACAATGTTGTTCTCATATAGAGATAAAGTGCTGTGTATTTTTATTGCACACTGCTCAATGGGTCCCATTTCGCCCTTAAATCGGGCTTCATCAGGAAACGAGCTAAACAAAATATAAGGATACAGTATATTATAAATTCATTCAAAATAACTGCCCAATGTTTATAATATCACAAAAAATATCACCAAAAGCAACATATAAAATGACTTACTACTAATGTGGGATCGCTAATCTCTTTCCATCTCAGAAAGCGTTCAAAATGGTGCTAAATCGTCAAAGAACACCAGTGCATGCGCATTAGATATACAGGTTTGAAGCATTTTGATTCGTTGCATTAAAGAAAACGCGATGACGTTCAACATGCATATTCAAGTCAAATTTAAATAACAATACATTGAATGTGATTCAAGGAATCTTGGGTAGTATTCAAATAAATTGTAAGATGACATCCAACTCGCGAAGGGGACCCATTAGTGAATTACTGAAAGGCTCATTAAAGTAAAGATTGAATAAAATTTTGAATTTAAATTTTGGTTTTAAATAAACGCCGACCACTCTAGCTTAGTATTGAGCCCATGTGAATTGAACAGTATGTATCCACATGGGCTCAATACGAATCAAAATGCTTCAAACCTGTAAATCTAATGCACATGCGCTGGCTTTCTTTGACGATTTAGCACCATTTTGAACGCATTCTGAGGTGGAGAGAGATTAGCGAGCCCACATTAGTAGTAAGTCATCTTATATGTTGCTTTTGGTGATATTTTTTGTGATATTATAAACATTGGGCAGTTATTTTGAATGAATTTATAATATACTGTATCCTTATATTTTGTTTAGCTCATTTCCTGATGAAGCCCGATTTAAGGGCAAAACGGGACCCGTTGAGCAGTGTGCAATAGAGCAGTGTGCAATATAAATACACAGCACTTTATCTCTATATGAGAACAACATTGTGCAATATAACATTTAGCACTTTATCTCTGAATGAAGATTTGGCACTCATCAATCGCAGATAAGTTATTTGCCTTTTCTGCATTTTGTTAGATATGAAGCCACTTAATAATCAGTGGCTATATATATTAGATTCATTCAAACAGTACTATGATGCTATTATTAATTTAAAATAATTTTTTAAAATTTTTTTATTTAAAAAAAATGGACTATTAATGAATAGCTATTAGGATAGGATGGAGGTTTTTGATCAATAAAAGAAACCCAACACCACAAAAAATGTAGGGAGAATAATAATAATAACAACAGTTTATATACCGCAGGACCGTGAAGTTCTATGCGGTTTACAATGAATTAGAAAGATTCTACAAATTGAATGGAACATTCATAGTTAGAGATTGGTGGTTAACAGTTTACAAGATCAGATTTGGGGGTGGGATTGTGATGGGGTCTATTGTCCAGATTCGTTACCTAGGTATTTCGAGAACAGGTATGTTTTTAGGTGTTTCCTAAATTCACCATAGTTGTTTGTGTGTGTAATTAGTTTTTCCAGGTCTTTGCCCCATAAGGCTGCTTGATACGATAGAAGTTGTTGATGGTGTCTCTTAAATTTGCATCCTCTAGCCGGTGGGGAAACAAACTTCAGGTGTGTTCTTCTCTTATGTCTATTGGTTGAGAAGGAGACGAGGTCAGTTATATATTTAGGGGCTAGACCAGATAGTACCTTGAAGTAGAGACATCCCAGCTTGAACTTCGCACGTGCCTTCATTGGCAGCCAGTGCAGGAGTCAGTAGGAAGGGGTTATGTGATCGGACTTCTTCAACCCGAAGATCAACCTGACTGCTGCATTTTGTATCAGTTGTAGTCTCTGCATTTGCTTCCGGGAGATTGCCAGATGGGCAATGTTACAATAATCAAGGTGGCTTAGTATTAGGGATTGTACCAGAATTCTGAATGCTGAAGCGTCGAAGTTTGCTCTAATGGACCTAAGTTTCCAGAGAGTAAAAAACCCCTTTCTGACTAGGGAGTCCACATTGTCTTTCATGGTTAGACCTTGGTCCAGTATTACCCCCAGAACTTTCATTGTAGGTTGAATAGGGTAGTTGAGATTGTTAATGCGTAGTGGTGTTGTGGTGACAGGTGGGTGTGGCGAGGCTATAAAGAATTTAGTTTTATCTGAATTAAGCTTCAGTCTGAATTCTGTGGTCCATTGTTCCATCAGGTTTAGTGCTTCTGTTGCCGTGGGGGTGATTTCGGAGGGAGAAGTATTGAACGGGATAATGATTGTAAAGTCATCCGCATAACTGAATACTTTTATACCCCGCTGGGCCAGCTGCAAGCCTAGTGATGATATATAGACGTTGAAGAGTAGTGGGGATAATGGAGACCCCTGTGGAACGCCTGATGGGTTTCTCCATATTTTAGAGAGGTTGCAGTTGAAATGTACTTGATAGGTGCGGGTCGTAAGGAATCCTCGGAACCAGTCAAATACCTCACCTCTGATGCCGATTGCGTCTAAACATTGTAACAATTTCTCATGATCCACCAAATCGAAAGCCGAACTCATGTCAAAT
The DNA here is from genome assembly GCF_902459505.1 of Geotrypetes seraphini. Classification (NCBI taxonomy): domain Eukaryota; kingdom Metazoa; phylum Chordata; class Amphibia; order Gymnophiona; family Dermophiidae; genus Geotrypetes; species Geotrypetes seraphini. The sequence continues at coordinate 196,763,340 of NC_047087.1, forward strand.
TGCATGATTAAGGCATTATGCCCTTGCTGAATAAGTTGCGTAAGTATTCTAGGGTTGCTGCAATCACCGTCTCAGTGCTAAACAGAGGTCTGAAGCCAGACTGGGTTTCATGTAGTTGAGAGAACTGATCAAGATAGTCCATCAATTGGGTATGTACTAAACCTTCCATTATTTTTACGAAGAATGGAATGGTTGCTACCGGTCTATAGTTGGTTACTGATGTTAGGGATTGTTTACGATTTTTGGGAATTGGGGTGATTATAATGTGACCGTTGTTCGTTAGGAATTTTCCATTTTTTAACTTATTGGTCAGATAACTCCACAGTGTTAGTTTAAAGTCTAATGGGGCTGCTTTCATGATGTTAGGGGGACAGGGAATCTAGAATGCAGTGTGATTTAGTATATTTGTTATAGAGTTTTATGAAGTTATTCCATTCTAGATCCTGAAAGGAGTTCCAAAACATATCCACTGGTATTTCATTTTCATGTATGTTGGCTATTTGATGTGCATGTATGTTGTTTGTTGGACAATTGTTCCTTAGGTTCATAATTTTTGAGTCAAAGTGTTGTGCTAGATCATCTGCTGATGGGAGTTTTGTGTCGTGCATGGATTGATTGTGACGTATGGTATCAAATAAATTTGTAACCAAGTTGAACAGTTCTTTAGTGTTGACTCCTTTTGAACTCATATTGGATGTATGAATTTTGGATGAGTAGAATGCTTTTTGGTTTTCTTTTATCAATTGTTTGTAATCCTTTATGTTGGATCTCCAATTGTTCCGGTCTGATATTTCTCCTGTTTTATTCCAGATCCTTTCTAGTTGTCTTACTGATTTTTTCATTTTTAATAGTTCAGAGTCAAACCATTTATTATATTTATTTGAGTGGTTTGTTCTGTTTCGTTTAGGGGCAATTTTATCTAAGATGGATGTGCTTGTTTTCATCCACTGTTCCCAGAAATCATCCTCTTCATTTATTTCCTCACGTGATTCGTAATGTGCCCAGTATTCCTCTAGGTTGATGTGGCCCCTTGTGAGATGTTCTTTTTTATCTTTGGGTGAGTTTTTTCTTTTGGTTGATTCCAGATTAAGTTAAAGTAGTAGGTGAAATGATCGGACCAGATGTCGTGGCACCAGATACCGTCGGATAAAGAAATAGAAGGATTTGGGATCTCCTTTGTGGACATAGCTACCAAATCTAACTGATGGCCTTTTTCATGAGTTTGTGTGGATGAAGGGAGATTGTAGTTGAGTGAGGATAGGAAGTTTTAAAAATCTTTCATGTCAGGATTGTCCTCATTCTCTAAATGTAGGTTTACGTCTCCTGATTGAATTTTGTAGAATGAATTCGTAGAAGTCCTCTCTGGCCTTTGACCAGCTTTTTGGCGGGACATAAAATAGGATGCAGGAGAGGTACTCTTCTAGATCCTTGTTACTAATTTTGCATGCTAGTATTTCTTTTTTTTTTTTTTATTATTTATTTATAAAGTTTTAACATTTTAACAAGCATACCATCTTGTACAGAAAAGTGCAATCAAGAAAACATATCTTTGATTATTCTCAAAATGAAAATAAACCAAAATTACATAAAAGGTAGTAATTCCAACTTAATCGTACACTAGTCCTCAATAATGGATCCAAGATTCAGGAATTAGGAGTGAGTTTAGTACAATAACAAAATTAACCAAAACACGTCATCTGTGCTGAAAGAGAGCTTAATAATTAAGACACCGATGTTACTCTTTTTCAAGGCGCTTCATGGAGAGGAAAGCAGTCAAATGAGACGGTTCAAAGAAAATATATTTGAGGGAATTATACCTTATTACACACTTACAAGGGTATCTAAGAAAAAATAATCCCCCCATCTGAGTCACACCTGGTTTTAACAATAAAAATTCCCTCCTTCTTTTCTGAGTTTCTCTTGAAACATCAGGAAAAACTTGAATATGGAAGCCAAGGAAATCTTTGGATCTATTTTTAAAAAAAAGTTTAAGAATCCAATCTCTGTCTGGAGCCAAAGCTACAGTCAGTAAGAGAGTGGCTGGACTAGCCACCTCTCTATCAGATTGTTCCAATAAAGCAGTAACATCCAAAGGATTTTCCTGTGGACTACCATCCTCATCTTTTTTTTGAGATTCCTGATTTTTTTTAATAGGCAAATAGTACACTCTTAACAATGGTGGCAATGAACCTTCAGGAATTTTTAAATTTTCCAGAAAGTAGCGTTTTATCATTTCTCCTGGAGGAATTGAGGCAACCTTTGGAAAATTAATCAAACGTAAATTGTTAAACCGACTATTGTTTTCAAGTGCTTCTAATTTTCTTCTCAAATTAAGATTATCTTTCACAATCAAGTCTTGGTTGCTCTTAAACATTTTTAAGTCCTTCTTTTCTTCTTGTATCTCAGTTTTTATAACTACAATGTCCTGTTTCACATTTTTAATTTCTTCCTTCTGAAATTCTAATTCTTTTTCCAAATTCTTTATCTGAGGATTGAGGGAATTACCCAGACTAGAAACCAAGTCCCATAAAGATTCCAGTGTAACCTCTGGAGGTCGGATAGGGGCAAAGGAAAATATTTGTGCACTGTTAGTTATTTCATCTGATTGTTTTACCTCCCCTGTGCCTTGTAGACCCTTAAGCACAGTTATCCCAGTCGCTGGTTCTTTTACAAGGAGAAGTTCCCCTTGTGCTGTTCCCTGCAGCGAGCCCTCCACTTCACTGGCCTCTCGAGATGAAAACTCTGCCTCTTCGGACAAGCTCTCATCCCTTGGAGAGCTGGCTCCCAGCGGCAGTGGCTGTAAGGGAGGCGTCCTGACGTCGGGGCTCAGCGTGACGTCCAGCCCAGGGGTATCCGCCGAGACACTCCTATCAGCCGGCGCTCCCAACGGGCGATTCCCCAGACGGCTCGACTCACTTTGGAGACGCCGGAAAATGTCGTCGACTGTAAGAACTGCAGGGCTCGAGCGCTGGGAGGCTCCACCAACGCTCCGGCCTCTTCTCTTCGGCATTTTTCGGTAAGTTAGGAAAGACACTCTCTAGCGTCTTGTCAGCAACAGATAGCGGCAGCCATCTTGGATCCAGCTAGTATTTCTAATTGGTTGGTTATCTTGGAATCTACTAAGTCAAGTTCGAGTTCTTCCTTAAGGATGACTGCCAGTCCTCCCCCTCTTCTGTCTTCGCGGTTTAACATGTGAATTTTATAGTTATCTGGTATAAGGTCGTTTAGTATTGGATCCTCTTCAGACAGTAGCCATGTTTCCGTTAGAAAGAGGCAGGCTAACTGCTTGTTGATGATCCAATCTTTGATTAAGAAAGCTTTGTTCCTTACTGATCTAGTGTTGAGGTAAGCACAGGGAACAGAGGTTGTTGTGATGGGTATGGTGAGTGTGGTGATTTTGATGGGTTTTATTTCCCTTGTCCTTTTTTTGAGGGTACGGTGTGGTCTACCGTTGCTTATGATTACTTTAATATGATTTACTCTTTCTTCCTGTTGGTTAGTTAGAAGCCTAATGGGTGTGTCAGGGTAATGAACGGAGTGAAGTTTTGGATAGAGTGAGATAACGTCCCTAACGTTATTGCTTAATAAATAGATCAATAGGATCAATAAGAGCTTCATGTTTGCTGGTTGTTGTAATTCCTTCCTGTGTTAATTGTTATGTTGGTTTCCCGTCATTACCAATAATACGTTTGCACAAAGATTGTGGGGGGGGGGAGTCGAGAGGCGGAGTTGGTTTTCAACGTTGACCCGGTTTCTCTCCCCTGCCGCGGGATGCTTAGTCTTGGTTAAGGCAACTCCCGATGAGAATACTTACATGTTCCCTAAGTGGTATAATCTGAGATCTTTTCCTCAATTTAGGCTTTAAGTTTATTAATATCAACCTGGTGTGAAGCTAAGAAATGAGCAGGGGGGCTGGGGAAGCTGAGAATCGGGCTGGGGAAGCTAAGAATCGGGTAGGGAGGCTGGGGAAGCTGAGAATCGGGCTGTGGAAGCTGAGAATCGGGCTGCCCAATTCACGACTCAAATCGATTTACCACAACAAAAAAATCGGCCTCCCAATTCGTTGACTGACCCTCCCCCCTCGCCCCTAAAGCAGGAGCGGCAGCGCTGTATCTTGCTGGCCTGCCGCTCCTGCTTTAGAGGGTGAGTGCGTAGGGTCAGTCGGGAAGTAGCTTCACCGCTGGTGTCCGACTTCCCTGCATCAATTTATCTAACTTCACCAGCCTGCCCTGCAGAAGATTGCTGGCTCTAGCGATCTTTGCAAGCGGCCATACATCATCCGAGTTGTCTTCTCTCTGCCGCGGTCCCGCCCCTTCTCTGACATCAGTTACAGAAAGTTACAGAAAGTTACAGATGCTGGATGAAAGGGTAGTTGAGAAAAGGTGGATCTGTAGATGGAGATGAAAAAAAGGAAAGATGCCAGACCTCCAGGGGAGGGAAGGGAAACGGAAGGGGAGGACAGGGATGGCAGATGGATGGTTAGCATGAAGAAAGAAGGAGACCCTGGCAAGCAAGCTATCAGAAGACAACCAGAGCCTGGGACCAACAAGATTTGAACAATGACCAGACAACAAAAGGTAGAAAAAATAATTTTATTATCTGTTTTGTGATTACAATATGTCAGATTTGAAACGTGTGTCCTGCCAGAGCATTTGTTAGACCACAAATGTGAGCTAGGATTTAAGAGAGAGAGGAAAAGTCTTTTTTGTTTGTTTACACCTAAGCACCAGTATGGTTAGGAGAAGGCAAAGGGGGTGATCGAATCGAAAAATCGATTCAGTAGGCTGAATCGATTTGAATTTTTTTTCCTGAACCGGGCAGCATTAGTGAGGACCATGATCAAGTGGCAACACAACAGGGAACTTACACAGCATGAGCAAGTGACAGGGGATGGATTACGTCTTTTGATGAAAAATATATATTTTTTCAACAGCATTATAAACCATTACAAATTTCCACAGTATAATCCTAATAAGTCAAACTGACAAAACAATAGATCGATGTTGTTCCTTCACAGTGGTCTAATTATGCAAAACATTATAAACCCCACAGTCCCCCTCCCCAACCCCTTTTCACCCATTTCTCAGAGAATTCCATTATCATATGTTCAATATTATACCACTAGCCTGATGTGACATTCCTTCCCATACTATAAGTTTCTTGAAACATTCTCTACTTCTTAGATGATCCTCTCAGGGTCTAGATATTCCATTTTCAATAGGGCAAAAGTAGGAGCCTCTGACTGCCTCCATCCCAAAAGTTAACATTTTCTGGCCAGCAAAAAGGCCTTATGTCCGCCCGCAATGGATTTCTTTTTTTGCAATTTGTCCTGAAAATATTTTGCAATATAGGTCCAGAATATATGAACCAAGGCTGCAGGGGAATGTTGACATCTAGGGCATTCAGCATGTTGAGTCATATGAGAAACAAGAGCTCGAGAAATATACAATCTAAGTAATATACAATCTATGTTGTTGCTCCTGAAAGGAGACAGAGTATGCCAATTTCTTCTTATTTTTCATCAAAAGAAGCAATCCATCTCCTGTAATCTGTTTTGTGGATGCAAGTTCTCTTTCATAGAACAGCCAGTGCATCATAATCCCATTTATTACTACTACTACTACTACTATTAATTATTTCTATAGTGCTACCAGATGCACGCAGCGCTGCACAGAGTCACAAAGAATAAGAAAGCAGTCCCTGCTTGAAAGAGCTTACAATCTCATTTGATTGCATATTCCTTTCTGCCAGCAAGTCCATAAAGAATTCTATAAGTCGAACTGTATTCAAATCTTTCACATAACACAATCCTTGTGTACGCCACCACCTCAGTAAAGTTAGAAATATCAAGGTCAAGATGTTTATTGCCCCACAAAAGGAGCAAAACAGTCAAACAAAGTAACGTCTTCCTTTGCTTAAACACATTGGGCTCCTTTCGCAAAGCCGCGCTAGCAGTTTAACGCGTGTAATAGCGCACGCTAAACCGCCGGCCGCGCTAGCCGCTACCGCCTCCTCTTGAGCAAGCGGTAGTTTTTCGGCCAGTGCGGGGGTTAGCGCGTGATGAAAAGTCACGCGCGTTAACCCCGCTAGCGCGGCTTTGTAAAAGGAGCCCATTGTCTCATTGATTTTAATAAGGGGTGTGTTCTGGTGAAAAATATCTCATGAGGTTTCTGAGCATGTAAATAAAACAGCAAATGAGTTGGTTGCATTGGTTGTTGCTCAAGTTGAAGCGGAGTATAAAACTGAGTTTCCTTTATCCAGTCCACTAAATGTCTCATTAAGCACGTGACATTGTATCTACACATAGCAGGCCAAATAAGGCCACCTTACCCCACAGGCAAAAGCAGTTGTTTTAACGTTAGTTGTGCTTTTTTATTATTCTACAAAAATCTTCTCAATATTATATATAAAGCAGACAAATCTTTGATGGTCATATACAGTACATTGGAAAGGTTTGCATCACATACAAACCATTTTGGAAATGGTATCATTTTAAACAAGGCTATTCGGCCTCAGAAAGATAACAGTAGCTTGGTCCATATCAATAAAGCCAAAATATCTTGTGACTTTCTTTTTTCTTTTCATTATTTATTCATTTTTATAACTTACATCAAGTGTAACAAAAAGTAACATCATTTTAATTTAAATATATCACTTGAAATTCTATAATTAGTCATACTCAATATATTTTATCCCATTCCCTCCCAACTCTTCAATATATTATAACACATATATCATATAATAAAGACTTTCCTTTCATTCAAAGCACCTAGTGAAAATTCAAAAACTTACCCCCTCCCCATTATTTCATTTGTACTAACTAGGGAAATGATATTTATTCATTGTAATAATTTGTTAATGGCCCCCACACATCTTGAAATTTATTAAAATTTTCTTTCTGAATAGCTAATGTTCTTTCCATTTTATAAATATGACACACTGAATTCCACCAAAAACTATAGTTTAATCTACTCCAATTTTTCCAATTGCATGTTATTTGTTGTATGGCGACTCCTGTTAAAATAAGTAAGAGTTTATTATTTTTGGAAGATATTTGGCTCTTAGCCCTCATAGACATGCCAAATAATACTGTATCATACGATAATGCTACATAATTTTTTAACAAACTATTAATTTGGCCCCAAATGGATTTCCCGAAAGCCATAATAAATGGACAATAGAACAATAAATGAGCTAAAGTCCCTGCTTCAAGATGACAATGCCAACATCTATATATATAGCAACTGTGAGTATGTCACAGTTGCTATATATATATAAAAAAAGTGTTTGAAAAAAAGTGACTATGAATGAATGAAAATCCTAGTTATATAATTGTATACGGAGTTTTTTTATAAACCCGTGATGATGTGTTGAGGGCTGGGTACTTGTGTAGTCCCAACCTCTCACAATTGAGGTTTATTTTTCTCCGTGTTATTGTTATTATTATTGTTTTGATTTTCTATATGTTCTATGTGACGTTAATGCTTTTGTTGGATGCAGCTTGAATGAGTCCCTGCTAATAACTATATTCAACAATACGTACAGAATCCACATATATTGACTATTACGATTGTATCCCAGAAAATTGCTAATTTATGGTTGAAACATGTATAGTGTATTTCTAAAACTAGGGGAGAAAAAATTTTATAGATACTTTAATGGTAATGACTAGGTAGGGTGGGGGGGAGGGGTATTGATCTGTTTGAAACTTGTAAAAATTTTAAGTGATGTCTAAAGTGTAAAATATTTATTTATTCTGTTTTCACTTATTGAAAGTGTTAAAAATGAATAAAGATTATTAAAGAAAAACTAACGCCAGCTCAATGGATGCGTTAGCGTCTAGCGTGCAAGGCATTGTAGCACACGCTAAGTGCGTGCTAAAACCGCTAGCGCAGCTTAGTAAAAGGAGCCCCAAGTTTTTTTTAGCCTGAGAATGCCTCAAATGTAATATGTCACCAGCTCCCCTAATACCCATTTTGGACATGTGTTAAAAGCCATTATTTTCTTCCAAAAGGTCTGATATGCAATCTGTGCTGGATAGACTGCTCCTGAAGGCAGACATTTCAATTGTTTTCTAGCTTTGTTCCCTTAAGATTGAGAAAGGGAATACTATCCTTATTACAAAAGGCTTTTTTGCTGGCTCAGAAGTGTATCTTGATTTGCTGGAGACAATCTGTTGACCCGTCTGTGACAGCATGAAGAAATGAACGATATCAGCTACTGAAACTGGAAAGGTTGAATGCTAAGAAAGGCTCTCCAAGAGCATGGAGGATGATCTCTGGTGTGGGAAAGGCTTTCTCCTAGAGCTCATAGTTATTTACTTAATTTGTGACCTTACTATGCAGGTATGGGAAAGAGGGTGAGTAGGAAATCTGGAAAGGTTAGGTAGGGGTTTCATTTCATTTGACAGTTGGATCACTGTGAAGGAATCACACTGGTGATCTCAGGAATTATTTCATAATAAGTGTGTGAGTAGGAGGGGGGTATAGATGGGATATATTGGTTTCTTAAAATAATAAAAATACCATATAAGGTTTCTGGTTGACAATGCATAGTTTATAGTTCAGGATTGTATGATTCTTGGTAATATATGTTTAATTATATTTTGTTGTCAGTAAAGAATATTGGGGGGGGGGGAATCTCACAGACCCTTGGGCCCTTGGGGTTGTAACTTCTGAGGAGGAAGCAGCAAGTAGAAAGTACTTCTCACCAGCTTATCTGTCCAACTAGAACAGTGGTTCCCAACCCTGTCCTGGAGGAACACCAGGCCAATCGGGTTTTCAGGCTAGCCCTAATGAATATGCATGAGAGAGATTTGCATAGGATTGAAGTGATAGGCATGCAAATTTGCTTCATGCATATTCATTAGGGCTAGCCTGAAAACCCGATTGGCCTGGTGTTCCTCCAGGACAGGGTTGGGAACCACTGAACTAGAAGACAGTGCACAGGGAGTGGAAAGAACAGAAATACCTCTGTAGGCAGCACTGGCTCTTGTCTCCTACTCTTTTACCAGCAATTCATTTACCAGGGTAAAAATCTGCATTTTGGAGCCATTACATTAGCACTTCTGAGATGGTGCCTCCTAAATATTTAGGCCCTAAACCAGGGGTAGGCAACTCCGATCCTCGAGGGCTGGAATCCAGTTGGGTTTTCAGGATTTCCCCAATGAATATGCATGAGATCTATATGCATGCACTGCTTTCAATGAATATTCATTGAGGAAATCCTGAAAACCCAACTGGATTCCGGCCCTCGAGGACCAGAGTTGCTTATCCCTGCCCTAGACATATGCCTAGTTTTCCTTTTTTAAAAATTCTTTATTTATAGCTTATTTCTATTACAATCAAGCATAATGATACAACTTGAATCCGATAATTCCTCCAATTACAAATATAAAGGAAATAAATAAATAATTTCTCAATTATTTAGTCCATAATATTAGAGAAATCAACAGGAAATTAAAATCCTACAACACATGAATACTAAATGAAAAACAGCAGAATTCCACATTTCCTACAGCCGGTTTATGGCAAGTTTACACATCATTTGTTACGGCTACTACAACTTCTCTTGATTCTATAAATTCTAACAGCTGTTTACATTACATTAGTGATTGCAGTTCAAGGCGGATTACAAAAGAAGTTATCTGGCCATTTCCAGAGGAATTGAAGAGAAGAGCGGGTTGCTTTAGAGAATTGGGATGAGTCTTGCGGTGTTAGTTTGTCTCCAAAGATTTCTTGAATAGCATGGTTTTTTATTTCTTTTCTGAACGATTTGTAGTCGGGGGTCGTTATCAGTAAATTGGAGAGTTGGTAATCCAGTTTTGCTGTTTGTGTGGCTAGAAGGCCATCATACAGTTTTTTTCATTTGACATCTCTGATTGGGGGATGTGTGAACGGTTTGTGGGTTCTCTTATATCTGGCTGAGGTAGTTTGGATTAGGCAGTTGTTTAGGTAGGCTGGGCTATCTCCATTTATGTTTTTAAATAGTAGGCAGTAGAATTTGAATTGTACTCTTGCTTGTATTGGAAGCCAGTATGAGTCGAGGTATGCTGCTGTGATGTGGTCGTGTTTCCTCAGTGAATAGATAAGTCTTAGTATAGTTGTTTTAACATGGTTGCAGGGCAGGGGAGATAAGAGTATGTTGCAGCAGTCTAGAAGATCTAGGACTAGGGACATGACCAAGAGCTGGAATTATGTCCGGTCGAAGAATTTTCGAACTTGCCTCAAGTTTCTTATGACCACGAATGATTTTTGTATTGTTTTATTGATTTGTGGTTGCATAGTACAGCATCTGTCTATCGGTCATTCCTAGAAGTTTTAGAGTGGGTTGTATGGGGTATGTGGTTGAGTTTATTACTAGATTTGGTATGGTTGGGGTTTTATTATTTTTGAGGAGAATGAATTTTGTCTTGTCTGGGTTCAGTTTCAGTTTGTGATTTTTCATCCATGTTGCTATTGCTTCAAATGTCCTGTGTAGTGTGTCTGTCATGGAGGACGTTGGTTGGTCAAAAGGCAGGTGCTGAGGGATGCCATGTAGAGATTGAAGAGAGTTGGGGATAGTGGAGATCCTTGGGGTACGCCGCAGGGGTTGGACCATGGTTCTGAATTTTCTTTGTTCAACATTACTCTGTAAGTTCTGGATTGTAGGAATCCTTGAAACCATGTGTGTACCTTGTCTGTGATTCCTATTGTTTCTAGTATTTGTAGTAGGATGTTGTGGTCCACCAGGTCAAATGCTGCAGTGTGATCCAGTTGTATAATCAGCATTTTTCTACCTGTGCTGAGGTGTTGTCTAGCTGTGTCTATGAGAGAACCCAGTAGTGTCTCTGTGCTGTAGTTGGTTCTGAAACCAGATTGTGTAGGGTGGAGTATGTTGTGGTCTTCTAGGTAGTTGGTGAGGAATTTGGCTACTAGGCCTTCCATTAGTTTGACACAGAGTGATATTGAGGCTATGGGTCTGTAGTTGGATGGTTGATCCGTTGCACCTTTAGGGTCTTTTAGGATTGGGGTGACGATGATTTTGTGGGAAAGGGCCATCTGCGAGCATGGTTTGTGTCTATTGTAAGAGGAGAGCGCAGAATTTGGTACTGGAGGATTTTAATAGGTATGGAGGACAGTGGTTGAGGTCGCAGGCTGCATGGCTGTATTTTTTGTAGAGTTTAAGGTTGGACCATTGTATAGTGGAGAAATGGGACCAAGTTCTGTCTGCCGCAGCTGATTCTTTTTCTGTGGGGGGCATTGTGATCTCTTCTAGGTGGGTTGGGGTTCCGGTGAGGGTAGTCCTGGCAGATGTGATTTTGTTTTTAAAAGTATTCAGCTAAAAGAGTGGCTGAGGGGGGAGGGGTGTCATTATTGGCCAGATAGGGTTTGGTGTCTGTGAGTTCTTTTAGTATTTGGAATAGTTTTTTTGTGTCTTGGGTTTCTTTGCCTATTAGGTTGGTGTAGTGTGTCTTCCTTTTTTCTTTTAGTTTTAGTTTGTATTGTTGGTTTAGTTTTCTCCATGCTGTTTTCGTGGTTTCTTGGTTATTCTTTCTCCATTTTCTTTCTAGTCGTCTGCATTGTCTTTTGAGTAGGAGTAGTTCGTTATCGAACCATTTGTCTGAACGTCTGCTAATTCTGTTTTTTGTTTGTATTGGGGCTAGCTCGTCTATGGTAGCTGCACTTAGCCTGCACCATTGTGAGATGAAGTCTTTGGGGTTGCATTCTTGGAGTGTTGCGTCTATTTTAGTCCAGAATTTAAGCTCAAAAATAGGAAATTCTTATTCTGGTATGTAATAAAACATTTTACGGGAAACTTTAACAAAAATAACCTTCCCAAGGCTAGGATTCTTGGTCTTAATGCCAAGAACTCCTTTCTCCACCTCTGGAATTTCTGAGACAAGTCAGGAAAAATGTATACATTCAAGCCCAAAAATTGATCATTTATATGACGAAAATATAGACAGAGTATATATTCCCTATCCCTTTCCAAAGCAAGAGTTTTCATCAAGGTTATTCTATCAGTTATAATTTCCAATGAATTCTCCAGAAAAGTTGATAGAAATATATCCACAACTTTTAGAAACCCTTAATAGTTTCTTAATTTGAAGGTAATTTACTCTTACAATAGGAAGTAAATTCTCCACTGGAATAGCTAGAATTTCCCAGAAATATTTCCTAGCCATCTCAACAAGTGAAATCAACGAACATTTAGGAAAATTCAAAAGTCTCAGGTTATTTTTCCTATGTAGACTCTCAAAACTCTCCATTTTCCTGGAAAAAAAATTCTCTCTTTCACCAGTTCAGATTCTAGGACTTTCATTTCACCATGTTTTTCTTCCTGCTTCTCCAACTTTTCCTTTACTTCAGTAAGTGCTAAACCCTGTTGCTCCACTTTGGAAAAAATAGTCCCATAATCAGTATTTAATGTTGAAAAAGACAACTGATATGGCTTGCCATAAAGCTTCGATATCAATTTTCGCTGGTTTCTCCAACACCCCAAACTTAATGGTGTTACTGCTATAAATTTTCATCCACTCCTTCTCCCATCGAAGCTGCAGTGGAGATCCCTCCTGTACTGAGGTCTGAAATTTCCCCATGGGGCATTGGTCTTTCAGTTCCTCCTGCCACCAATATGCCTCCGGGTTGAGGTGGGACCAGCTGTTGCTCCGGGCTCAGGGACGCCCGGTCACACTGCAAGCAATGTTCACCCGATGAAATCGAGCTCTCCCTCAAGGTAGGAAGTGTGAATTCGCCCGAGGGTGCAAAAGCAGCTGTTATGGTTGTCTGAGTTAGACGTTGCGGTGCCTTCACCATCGCTGGAGGGTTAGGGCGGCGGGCTCCCTTTCTTTTCCCCATACTTGTGTATGGAGCAGGTTGTTAACCAATGTTAACAAAGTCGGAGAAACGGAGCCTCCCTCTCAGACGTCCATTCCCGACGCCATTTTGATTTCTCTCCCCATGCCTAGTTTTCCTATGCCTTAATCCTGCCCTACATCACAGACTTAGAGAAAAAAAAAAACAAGGGTGTGCAAAAACAGAGTTATCTATCATATATTAAAAATAAGCCTCCCCAATATTAGGTTCATATGTCACATAAAATGCTGCCTTAGAGAGGGAGCTATACCAATCTTGTGCAAAAAGGAGCTAAGAGAATAGCAGGAAGTGCTCTATGACTCTGCATATATAGGGCAAGTTAATTCTCACTATATAATATATACACGTGGAAACCAGCAAAAAAAATAAAAAAATTCCTGAGTTTAAATAAAATGTTACTGTACTAAAGTTGATTAATATTGAAAAGCACTTATGCAATTTGGTGGTGACTCTCATTGCATAAGTGATTAAAAAAAAAAAAAAAAAAATTCAGACCAGATGTAAGTACAACTGGTTGTTTTAATCACAAAATAGCCAACCAGTGCCTCAAAACATTGGCTTTCTGGCCGCAGTCCCACAAGTTAAAATTGAATCCCTAAACAACTGAGGTAACATAGTTCATTCATAACAAATATTCTGCTCCATTTGTTCCCACTTTAGCCAGAATCAAGATTGCTACAGTATAAATAGTGCTGCCACCACCTTTGGGATCATTTTAGGAAGCCCACCTTTTTGAAGCAGCTGTTAACTCTTTAAACACCTTTCAATACCGAAATTGTTTTACTGATTCCCACAGTTTATGAAACCCCCTAATTCCTTATTTGTCCTGTTTGCCTGTCTTGAATAGACTGTAAACTGTGTCAAGCGGGGGCTGTCTTACATATCTGTGCACAGCGTAACACGCATCTGGTGGAGCTGTAGAAATAAGAACATAAGAATTGCCGCTGCTGGGTCATACCAGTGGTCCTTCGTGCCCAGCACTCTGCTCACGGGATGGCCCTTAGGTCAAACACCAGTGCCCTATTTGAGTCTAGCCTTACCTGCGTACGTTTTGGTTCAGCAGAAACTTATCTAACCTTTTCTTGAATCCCTGGAGGGTGTTTTTCCCTATAACATCCTCTGGAAGAGCGTTCCAGATTTCTTCCACTCTCTGGTAGTAGCGTTCCATGAGCCCTCAGACTGTATCTTTGATCAGAAAATGTATAGTTCATTTGTGGATAACCATTCCTCGTGTGCAGTTCTTTATCCACGACTGTACTCGTCAGATAAAAGAGCACGGCTAGATGATTGAGTACGCATACACTCAATAACCAGATTATATAATCCCCTTCAATTGAAGATGAGAAGTGTGGCCTGGAAGCACAGTGGGTGTCAGGTCAAAAGTGCGCCGGGACAAAGGCGCGCCCAGACAATTGAGCGCAGCGCGGAGGCACGCACCACTCAAAATTACTGTTTTTAGGGCTCTGACGGGGGAGAACCCCCTCCACTTTACTGAATAGACATCGCACCGCGTTGTGGGGGGTTGTAACCCCCCACATTTTACTGAAAACTTCACTTTTTCCCTGTTTTTAGGGAAAAAGTTAAGTTTACAGTAAAATGTGGAGGGTTACAACCCCCCAAACCCCCCATAACGCCGGTGCGATGTCTATTAAGTAAAGTGGGGGGGTTCCCCAACAAAACCCCCCCGTCGGAGCCCCTAAAAACTGTAATTTTCTTTGGCGCGCGCCTCCATCTTGCGCTCAGTTGTCGGCGCGCGCCTTTGTCTTTCGCGCCGTTGTCTATGAACCAGCACAGTGCCCTCTGATTCAGTCCCTAGTATTTGTGCCTTTGGATTAACTTGTTAGTGTCACAAGAGTCAGTTCTAGAACTACCTCCTGTTGCATGAAAAAGAAGAGCTCTAAGACTGGAAGATAGTTTGTGGGAAGTAGAGTGGTTGCTGCTGTTGTAGCCACTGGTTGGTGGAATATTGGCAAAGAATACTAATGTAATATATACCTGAATTCTAATAATGTTTTAAACTATCTTGATCATGATTGTTTTACTACTTGGAATCTAGCTAGGTATTTGGGACCTGGGTTGGCCACTGTTGGAAACAGGGTGCTGGGCCTGATGTACCTTCGGTCTATCCCAATATGGGAGTTCTTATGTTCTTAAAGCAAGTGAAAAATCCAAACCTAGCTGAGCCAGTCATAAAGCATATAAAGACAGACTTTTAGACATGTTGAGACCCAGTCCCAGATGCAGCCAATCTTTCCCTAGGGTCCCAGAAGTAAACAGACTGAGTCTTAACAGACCTCAATATGTATACTCTGGAAGAAAAGTAGGAGAGAGGGAATATGATAGAGATATTTAAATAGCTCTGTGGCATAAATGCACAGGACGCAAGTCTCTTTCAATTGAGAAAAAAAAAAAAAAGAGCCAGAATGAAAGGGTATAGGATGAAGTTAAAAGGTTGTAGATTCAAGAATTTTCTGAAGGAAATACTTTTTTTTGCAGAAAGGGTGATGGATTACATGGAACAGCCTCCCAGTGGAAATGGGGGAGTCAAAGATGTACCTGAATTCAAGAAATCACGGAAGAGGAAAAGAGTGGATTGGAAGACTGAATGGGCTAATTGGCCTTTATCTGCCATCATGTTTCTAATGACCAGCTGAGAAGCCTGAGTTGAGAGAGTACAAGGCCAGTAAATAAAAATCACCAAGTTGCACGGTGACAGTACTGTAAAATGAAGAAACCTCTTTCTGTGTTACAATTGGACAAATGTGTCGGGTTTGGAGATGGAAAGCTTGTTTTGCTGCCATTCTGATCATGACCACTGCATGCTTTTATTAATGTGTGGATTAAATTCTTAGGCGTGTGCTCTTTTAACAAACTTGTAAGATGCTTTAAGCAGTAGGGATCAAGGTTCAGCAAGTCAAGCAGTAATGCTCTTCGTTCTCTTACATGAGTCCTGGCTGGGCTATTCCAGAGATCCGTGAAGTCACTTAGGTTCTCAGGAAGATCATCTTCATGCTCCGCTTGTGCAGCCAGCTCCATGTTCCTGCAGAAAGGATCCAGCCACACAGGGTTGGCACTGTATAAAGAAAGACAATAAGTCAGAAATGCTCTTCCATCAACAGTGATATAGCATGCTTTCGGTACAGATCAGGAAAGCAGTACCAAGTAGTCCTACAGTGATAGAATCGTTAGTGTGAACATCATATCTAAGGTATTTTAAAGTTTTATATATTACATGCAAAGCGGGAAGGCAGGTCATCTTGTATGACCCATTAATATTAACATGGCTGAGTGGAACCTCCTCCCCCAACACACACACGTTCTCACTCTTCTTTCCCCTCCCACTTTTGCACATGGAGGCCTTAAGAAGGAAAGCCTGGGTCAAGAAAGGGTGAGGGGGTTTGGGAGCAAATGCCAACATGCACAGGTACCTAGTTTAGTCGGAAGCACAGCAAAGCATGGGATTCAGGGATAGATCAGATACTGGTGCAATAGAGGAATGGAAGAGTGGCCAAGTGGTTAAGAATACAGCCTCAGCACCCTGAGGTTGCAGGGTCAAGCCCAGTGCTGCTCCTTATGACCCTGGGGAAGTCACTTAACACTCAATTGCCCCAGGTATGTTAGTCAGATTGTGAGCCCACCAGGACAGATAGGGAGAAATACTTGAGTACCTGAATGTAAACTGCTTAGGCTATAAGAAGTGTATAAATAAATAAAAAATTAAAAAAATTAATTAATTAATGCTGATCATCTTCTGCTTTTTCTTCCCTTCTTGATACTCCTCCTATCAATAGACTGATTTTCTTCCTCATCATTTCGACCCTGGACTTTTGTAATGCCCTCTACCAAGGCATAACTCAGAAGGAAATCCGTCAAGTTCAACTTCTACAAAATACTGCTCTTAAACTTATTTACCATGCAAGAAAATATGATCACGTCACTCTGCTCCTTCGCAAGGCACACTGGTTACCCGTCACATACCACCTTACCTACAAATTATTGCTTCTTGCCTTCGAAACAATGAACTCCCATCCATCAGCTTTCATTGATAAACTCCTCAACCCGTATGCATCTTGTAGGGCCTTCTGATCTAGCAACCAAAACCTGCTCACTATTCCTCCGATACGAGAGTTCTTCTATGACACTACCCGCCATTCCATTTTCTCCGTTACTGCTCCCACTTTGTGGAATGCCCTCCCTACTGATCTCCGCCTAGAAAACTCATTGGATAAATTTAAAATCAAACTCAAAACCTTTCTTTTTAAAGATGCCTACACTCTTCAATCCCTGTCCTCTTTGACAACTCTTCTCTTCTTTATTGCAGAACTCTTGGAAATCAAAACGCTTCTCTTGAAGTGATCCCTCCCCAAATATGTTTCCTTCCCCCACTTATCTCCTTTTAGTTTTATTTCAATGTATTTAATTTACCTCCCTCTTTCCATTCCCCTTACGTTTCATGTACATCAGTGCGTAAATGCCTCCCTCTTTTTAACCTAAACAAGATTTTTACTTTTTAATTATATTTTCTTATTAACCGTTCAGACACTTGTATAATAAATGGTATATCAAAAATAAACTTATATCAGGAGGAATAAATAACTTAACTCTGTGATGAAAATCAATAATAATTTAAGTAATCACAGCTATTATGTGAAAATAAATCATAGATAATATCCTAATTAGAAATGTGAAGTGCTCAGACCTTATAACCTGTGTTGTTAGTGTTATCATTGAATTCGTCCATTACTTTGGTCCGGTCCAGTCCTAGTGAGCCAGCAATAGCACTAATGTCCCTCCCTGACGAAGAGACGAAACCTAGGTCGGGGGGACTGGGACCATAGGCTGAACGGTACAAGCAGAGAAATGTTTTAACGTCACATCACATGGTTCAAGTTGGTTTGAACGAGGATTAACATTACCGACTACCACCTGGCAAAGATAAGTACATCTTCTTTTCTTATAAATTACAGGTGGTTAGGGGACTGTGAAGGCTATGATGGTCCCCTTGTTAACCTCGTTTTGGTGATAACACTAAAAACACAGGTTATAAGGTCTGAGCACTTCACATTTCTAATTAGGATATTATCTATGATTTATTTTCACATAATAGCTGTGATTACTTAAATTAATATAAAAAATAAAGAAATTTGGAAACTTGGGGAAAAGTAACCTATTTCAGTTTCATGGGTCTACTGTAACTGCAGAGATGGCATACACAGGTACGACTTGCATGTGATGTTAACAGTAGTCCTGTCCACAGATGTATCCTTAAATACAGCACCTACCAATGGATTGTTTCCTAAGCTGCAATAGAGGGTGCATTTTTTTTATAACACCTTACCCTAAAGTATCATTTAATACAGTGGTTCCCAACCCTAGCCAGCTGGATTTTGGGGATAGCCCTAATGAATATGCATGAGAGAGATTTGCATATAATGGAGGTGATAGGCATGCAAATCTGCCCCATGCATATTCATTAGGGTTATCCTTGAAATCTTACTGGCTGGTGGTCCTCCAGGACAGGGTTGGGAACCACTGTTCTAGCACACTTGCTCCTTTGGAGCACTGGATGTCCATGCGCATTTTTAGGAGCTGTGTTTGCCACCGTGACATCTCCACATCTACTGTGGGTACTGGGTCAGATTCAACTGCTTTCTGCATAGCTTTACCTATTGCAATACCTCACGAAAATAGCCCATAGCAGATGAAGGCAGAGAAAGACCTGCATGATCCATTCTCTCTGCCCAATAAGGTAAACTTATAAGGTATGACATAATATTACATATGCATGGATTTGTGCTTTCCATCTTCAGGGCACAGATTTTGGAAATCAGCCCAGTATTGGCTTTTCTGCTCAGCCACAATCAGGGCACAGACCTTAGAAGTCTGTTTGGCACTGGCTTTGCTTTATTTGTGATGCCAACTAATCACTGCTAAGTTGGCTTGGTCCAGTGCTATTCAAGGAGATGCTAGCTCAGCAGCCTTCACGAGGAATATAGAGATAGTTGTTTGCTGCATATCTGTGGCAGCTTTGTTTGATTACTTTCATTCAGTTGCCACTCTGGCCGTGATCAAAATTGGCTGCTGCAAGTTCCTGTGGCAGCCTCGCAAGACTGTGAAAACTCATGAGACCTGCAAGAGAACTCGCAGCAGCCATTTTTGATCGTGGCTTTCACGGGGCAGGAGCATAGGAAGATCGCTCCTTCCCCGCTTCATCACTAGACCACCAGGATTTAAGGTTAGATGTGGAGGGGTCTGGGAGGCGAGAGGGGGGGTGGGACTTAAGTGGGGTTTTTTTGGAGGGGGCCCTACAGTTATTTGCGAATACATTGTATTCACGAGGGGGCTGTGCCCCTAACCCCAAGGATATGGAGTAGGAAGTTTAATTGTAATGCCATTTCTTCTATTCATTCTTCATATATATACAATATAATCTTATTAACAATTTATAATGGTAATCACAAAACTAAACTACATAAAGAATATTGAATCATCTGCATTCCTTAATGCCATGTTCTGAAAGGAGTTTTTCCTCTCTCTCTCTCTTAAAGTAGCTAATACAACAAGGCTAATCAACCCTATTCTACCTCTATTTAAAATGTAATAAAAATCAAACATAAAGTATCATTGCTATAGAGAACTCCTAAAAAAAGATGGTGTTGAATAGATTATTTATAAAGAAATTTTATATTTTTTTGTCACATACACTCAGAAATGTGTAATTCGGCCAAAAGCCAAAGCTCCTATAGCCGAACCCACCGCCCCATCACTGTGTATGGATTTTTTGAAAAAAGTGCTAGTGTGTGTTATTCAAATAAGTGAAATAATTTTCAATGGCAAAAATAAAAAAGAGTGAATAAATCCCACTTATCTCTCAAAGTAGCTCAATAGGTCCCGGCACGGACCATGTTTCGAAGTTCTGTTTCAAGGAACCCGATATCAGATCTTAGCGGTTCAGATGCCAGAAGGCTAGTGATGGTACACTTTGGATAAGTCTCATATTCATATGTGAGTCAGTTGGAGAAAAGCTCCTAATTTGCACGAACATTTAATAACACCAGCTTCCCTACTTCTTTTACTTTATTATAAAAATCAAACACTCAGAATGACTGCTGCTTTAATAGGAATTCCATCTACTACTTTACCATTTAATTCAGCTGTACCATTTAGAGAATGATACAGGGAAAAAAATCTGTCCCTGTCATTGCCCTGTCACCAGACCACCATCCCTGCCATCCCCTTCACCGCCCCGTCCCTGCCATCCCCTTCACTGCCCCGTCCCCGTCATATCCACCCTTCCCTCTTGCCACCTCACCGCCCTTCAGCGGCCCGAGAATCTCCCTCCCCCTTACCTTCACAGCGCGTTAGTAAAGAAACTTACTGAAGCCGTCGGAGACTGCCTGCCTGTGCCTGCAGTCATGTGTGTGTGTGCAGAAGCTTCTCCTCTGACACAATTTGTCATTTTTCTCTTATTTCTTCTCCTTTTCCATTCAGCTTTCTTCAATTTATTTTTCTGCCTCTGGCCAGATTTAGGCTCCCTTTTATCAAGCTGCATTAGGATATTTTTAACACCGTCTGCTGCAGTATAAGCTCCAATGCTCATAGAATTCCCATGAGCATCAGAGCTTTTACCACAGCGGCCAGTGATTAAAAAAAACCCCTAATAGCTTGATAAAATGGGGGGTGGGGGTTGAAGGTGGGATGGTTGGGTTAATTCTTTAATCTTTCCTACTATACAGTTGACAGTGTCCTAGTGTCCTTTTTTCCCCCCACTGTGTCTACCTTCAGCTTGCCATCTCTTTTTCTCACTCTGGCTCTCCTATTTCACTTCCTCTTATTTCCTAGTCTCTCATAACTCTATCCTCTTTCTTCTCCACCATCCAGCATTTGACTGTCTCCCACTTCCATCCAGCATCTGCCCCTCCTCTCTCTTCCCCTTCCATCCAGTGTCTGCTCCCTCTCCTCCCCCTTCTACCCAGCATCTGCCCTCTCTCTCTCCATCCAGCATCTGCCCCCTTCCCTCTCTTATCTCCCTTTCATCCAACATCTGCTCCCTCTCCTCCCATTCAGCATCTGCTTCCCCTCACCTTTTATCCAGCATCCTCCCCCTCTCTTTCTCCTCCTTCCATCCAGCCCGTCTCTCGCCTCCATTCCATCCAGTGACTAACCCCTCTCTCCCCTCCCCTTCTATCCAGTGCCTGACCTCCTCCCTACCCTTTTCATCCTGCACTTTATCCCTCTCTCTTCCTTCTCCTTCCCCTTCTATCCAGCACTGACCTCCTCTCTCCCCCTTCCATCCAGTATCTGCCTCCTCTCCTCCCTTTCATTCAGCATCTGCTTCCTCTCACCCTTCTATCCAGTGTCTATCACTCTCTCCCCCTTCCATCCAGTGTCTGCACTTTCTCTCTCTCTTCTCCCCTCCATCCAGTGCCTGACCCCTCTCCTTCTCCCTTCCATCCAGCACCTGACCTCCTCTCTCCCCCTTCCATCCATCACCTAACCCTTTCCCCCTTTCCATCCAGCGCCTGACCCCCTTCTCTCTCTCTTTCCATCAATTGCCTTTTCCCCCTCCCTTCCCCTTCCATCCAGTGTGTGTCTCCCCCTCTCCGGCAAAAGAAAGATAAAGGCATCATGGGGCCTCTCTATTCATCTTTGCGACTGCTGGCCACAGCACCTTCTACATTACTTTCAGTTCTGAGGCAGAGCCAGCAGCCTTGAGGATGAATAGGGCAGTCATGTGATGCCTTTATCTTTGTTTTGCTGTTGCTGAAACACCAGCAATGGTAGTAGGGTTTGGGGAGATTTTTTGGGGGTACCATGGTACTCATGGCTTCCCTGTTCTGACGCCCATACTGCCAACAATGGCAACAAACCATTTCCACCAGCTGGTACATCTCCTTGTGAAATCTCTGCTATAAATGAGATTAAAAACTGCAAGTTGTTAGTTAAGGAAGGACCACCTACCCCTCAAATGAGTACTTATTTGTGTTCGGCATATCTAGGACATCCATGAAGCCTCGGTTACCTGGAAAAAGCAAGCATTGCATTAAACAAAAGAGTTATTGGAGAAACATGTAGTTAAGCAGCTGGAAGTAATGTTCATCTACAGGGAAGATTTGTAAACATGGATCATATACTAGTTCTGACTAGTGAATTTCCCTTATACCAGAATTTATTTTTATTTTATTATTTAAATACCACTTATATCCTAAGTGGTTAACATTCAGGTACTTTATCATATTTCCCTATCTGTCCTGGTGGGCTCAAACTCTAGCTTGTGTACCTGGGGCAATGAGGGGATTAAATGACTTGCCCAGGGTCACAAGGAACAGAGAGGGATTTGAACCCACAGCCTCAGGGTGCTAAGGTTGTAGCTCTAACCCCTGTACCATACACACTCCCTCCCAATATGCAAAAATAGGATAAATTTCAGTGCAGTATGTTTAGTTAGACATTTCCCTCAGTGCCAAAAGTATGGCAGACCTGCATCAACAGTCTGATGAACTAAGTGTTTTGGGGTTGTATGTATATCTTACAGGACAGAGAAGAGGGGCTATGACATAGAGCTATTCAAATATAAATAATGCACGGACAGCAATGGCATAGCCTGATAGCAAATTTGGGGTTGGGTGTGCCCAAAATTTTCTCTCTGCCCCCTCCCCCATCAGTTAAAATTTAAATACTTTAGCTATGAGGGATCCCCCAAGCCCTGCCAGCTGAAGACCTCCTCTGATGGTGCCCAGGACTCCCTTCTGCCAGGCTTGGCACATGGTGGCAGAACTCCTGAGCTGCCAGTGCTGGCATCTGGGCATGCAGGGTTCTTGCATGACAACTGAGCTTGTGCGTGGTGTCAGCACTGGTGACTTAGAAATCTGCAACTGAGCGCTGAGCTCAGCACAAGGATGTTCTGGGCACTTTGGTGGAGAAGTTTTCAGCTGGCAGAGCTTGGGGAACCCTGCCAGCTACATCAAAGGTGTGACTCTTCTGGGTGTGCCTGAGCCCACAGTGGATGGAACCCTGTCTACCCAAGCATATGCCACATGTGAAAGGCTGCTTTTTTTCAGTGGAAGGAATTTCTGGAACATGCAAACAGCATTCAGGAAGCAGCAGACTCGGAAGTAATGTTGGAACAGGAGTTATCAATCCTGTTTTGGTGATCCTACAACTAAGGACTCCTTTTACTCAACTACGATAGCCGTTTTAGCGCACGCTAGATGCTAACACCAGCATTGAGCTGGCGTTAGTTCCAGCCGCGTAGCGCGGGTTTAACGTGCATGGCAATTCTGCGCACCCTATAAATGCCATCGCAGCTTAGTAAAAGGAGCCCTAAATGGTTTGTTAGGATCTCTAAAATGAATATGTACAACATTTGAAAGGAAACTCTGCAATGAGAGGGCATAGGATGAAGTTAAGAGGTGATAGGCTCCGGAATAATACTTTTTTACAGAAAGGGTGGTAGATGCGTGGAACAGTCTCCCGGAAGAGGTGGTGGAAACAGAGACTGTGTCTGAATTCAAGAGGGCCTGGGATAGGCACGTGGGATCTCTCAGAGAAAGAAAGAGATAACGGTTACTGTGGATGGGCAGACTAGATGGGCCATTTGACCTTTATCTGCTGTCATGTTTCTATGTTTCTACTTTATTAGAAAGTGTGCTCTTTTGAAAGAGCATGCACACATTTCCAGAAGACAGCACCCTATTTGTGAGAAATGCACACTGTGCACAGTAGCAAGACCCTCGGGAATGAGTTGTGCACTGCTCACAAATGGGTGTACTCTTCTGGAAGAGTGTACACTGTTTCCAAAAGAGTGTGCACGCTTTCTGAAAGAGCACATACATTTAATGATATTACTCTCATAACAACAAAATGAAAGAACTGCCCTCCCCTTAAAAAAAAAATCCCAGAAATAATACAACACTGAAATTTTCTGGCTGCATACCCTACTGTACTATATGTACATATACCACCGATAGCTCTGAATATACTGAATAAATGAAACACTACTGCTAGTGCTTAAAGTATTCTGGTCACTGCACCGGCTCAGGATTGGACTTCTGAGTTCCTTATTTGCTGTCATATTTTATGTTCCTAAATTCTATCGGGGATCACAGAAAGGTTACAAACCCAACAGAGGATATGATCATTAAGCTTAAAAAGGGAGAAAAATAGTTCCTGACATTTCTTAATTAAACAGGGCATAACATTTTTTAGAGGGTGAATTGCAGGCTTTTGTTAATATTACAGTACATAGATACATAGAGTATGACGGCAGAAAAGGGCCGGCGGCCCAACAAGTCTGCCCACTCAAGAACCCTCCCTCCCTCGAGAATCCATCTTTTAAGCATTCCTCTGGAGCGACCCCCCACCTGTCTGTCCCATCGTCCTTTGAAGTCGAGCATGGTGCTGGCCTCGATTACCTGACGTGTAAGACCATTCCATCGATCAATTACCAACATAAACGGGACCAACAGGTTGTTGGAGAATTGAAAAGTCAGATAATACAGAATAAGGGGCTGATTCTATAAAGGGCGCATAATTTATCCCCCCCCCCTCCCTTTTTACAAAACCGTAGCACGTTTTTCAGCGCTGGCCATGTCGGTAACAGCTCTGACACTCAAAGAATTCCTATGAGCGTCGGAGCTGTTACCGCTGCGACTGGTGCTACAAACTGCGCTATGGCTTTGCAAATGGGAGGGGGGGGGGGTTAATTGGCAAAATACCCTTAATAGCCTCAATAATTAGGAAACAAATTTATTGGGCAATAGGTGCCTATCCTATTCTATAAAAGATAGGTGCCTATCGCATGGCACTTAGCGGCATCTAACACCTAAGTAGGCATGTCTATGGACAGAGCGTGATTTAGGCATTGCTAAGTGCGGTTCTCTAAAAACTTAAAACCCTTAAAAACCCTTAAAACTTAAAACCCTTAAAAACCCTTAAAAACTTAAAAACCCTTAAAAACCCTGGCCTACATTTCAGGTGCCTAATTTTTTTACATAGGCGCCACTAGCTGCGATTCTGTAAATGGCGCCCAAGTGTGATTGACATGCAGCCAGCGCCATTTTTCTAGGCGCTGTTTGTAGAATCAGCCCTTAAGCGGATATGGGATAAAACAGAAGTACAGTACATTGAATGCATGTTTTAAAAGACGACGCAGTGAAATGGAGTTTATAACTTAGGGCTCCTTTTACTAAGCCAAGTTAGGGCTTTAACGCGCGGCATAGCACGCGCTACATTGCCGCGCGCGTTAGACCTTAATGCCAGCATTGAGCTGGCGTTAGTTCTAGAAGCGTAGTATGCGGTGTAGCGCGTGGTAATTTCCTGCGTGCACTAAAAACGCTAGCGCACCTTAGTAAAAGAAGCCCTAAATGTGCCCAAGAATCTTACTTAGCACTGCTGCCTTTTAATAATAATAATAATAATTTTATTCTTATATACTGCCATACCCAGCGAGTTCTAGGTGGTTTACATCAGTTAAATTAGGATCTGCATAGACAAGCAGATTTACAACTATTTCTCAGAAATGCAGCTTTAATCTAACTAGACAGAGGATGTGGAAAGTATGGAAAAAGGGAAAGCATCGTGAAGGAGGAGAAGTGGAGGGGGGGGCGAGGTGTTATTGTTGGAGGGGGGGACAATTAAGGTTTTGTTTGCCGAATAGGTAGGTTTTAAGTAATTTTCTGAAGCCGAGGTAAGTGGGGGCCTCGAGTATCATTTGGGCTAGCCATGGATTCAGCTTAGCTGCTTGGTAGGCGAAAGTTTTGTCCAGGAATCTTTTGAGGTGACAAAGTTTGAGCGAAGGGAAGGTGAACAACTGAATTTGACGGGATTTCTTGTTGGTGCGGTAGAGGTTAAAGTGGGGGTTGATGTAATTTGGTGAAGAACCATTTACAGCCTTGTAGCAGAAGCATGCGAATTTAAAAAGAACTCTAGACTTGAATGGCAGCCAGTGAAGTTGGTGGTAGAAAGGGGTGACGTGTTCCCATTTCTTTAGGCCGAAGATGAGGCGCACGGCGATATTTTGGATTATTGTTAGTCTCCTGGTAGTTTTCTTCGTGGCGTTAAGGTAGATGATGTTGCAGTAATCTAGAATGCTGAGGATGGAGGATTGAACAAGAAGGCGGAAAGAAGTGTCATTGAAGTATTTTTTTTATGGTGGGAAGTTTCCAAAGTACAGAGAAGCTTTTTCTGACGATGAGGTCAGTGTGATTTTCTAAGGAAAGATTTTTGTCCAGCGTGACTCCCAGGATTTTTAAGGTGGGTTCGAGGGGGAAGGTCATTCCTTTCAGTAGAATTGTGGCTTCCTTGATTTTGTCTTTGGGGGTGGCCAGGAAGAATTTTGATTTGTCAGGGTTTAGTTTCAGTCTGAATGATAACTAAATGTGATGCCAGGAAAGAGAAACCCACATGCATCTCACTGCCAATGCAGTGATGTCACCGAGGTATGTCGGATATCCCAGAATGTTGCATAAGTGAGACTCTACTGTACTATCATTATCATAGTAAATCAAGAATCCAGACTTTTGACTGCTCTTTCTTTACTGCTTTATTACAAAAAATTCCAGAACACTGCATGCTGTGCTCGGCACCCCCCCCCCCCCCCCATCCCCGTCTCCTACATTTTTTTTGCATGGATAACGGAGATCCTGTTCAGCTGCGGTCTCTCTCTTGCTTTAATTTCCTTGCCTTACTCATTACCACCGGGCCACTAGGAGAACTGGGATCTCTCTGCCTTTGCAGTTCAGTTTGGAACTGGCATGATTGTTTTCAACTTAGACAAGATGCAATTTATTCCACGAAGAAAAAAAACTGAAGATAGACAAATAGTTCCTACCAGTAGAGCCAGCCACAATTGCTTTTAACTTCCTTTTATGTCTGGAAAAGAGAAGTAGAAAAAGAAAATTAGAACAATATTAGCTGACATGTGATGATGCTTAAAGGTTTGCTATATTTCTAGTGGCCCAAAATTATCAGTTGATCTTTAAAGGAAAATGCTTGGCAATGATATCCATCTCTGTCCTTTTTCATGTGCACCTGTACTGACATTTCATGTGAGTGAACTCCAGCTGCCAGCTAATTATAGTTATTATTTTAGAAGAGAAAGCCCCCCCCGCCCTCAATGGGTCAATAGCAGCTTTTATGCCTAGATTTTATTCTTTATTACTTGTGACCTTCTAATAGATGTTAATTTGATTATCAATGTCTAACAATATGTTTAATTATATCTTGTTTTTAATATATTGGTCTATGATTTGTCTTTGCTAATTGATTGTATCATTTTTTATCCTTTTCTATTTAATAATAACATATATTTTTTTTGGCTTGATGTGATTTTATTAGTTATGATTTTACATTAATTTACATTATGTGCTTCATATTATTTTTATTATTGTTTTTAACTTGTCATGGCTCAATAGACTCTTGACAAAGGCAAAGATGCCAAAACACTGTCAGTGTCAAGTCTTTGAGTCCTCACAGTGCTACTATCAATAAGGTGAACTTTGAACTTTATATCCATGGCTGAATTATTGACATCTCATCCTCACAACTCCTTTGTTGTGCCTAGATTGTAAAGACAATTTTAGAAACCTGCCATTTATAAGTGGCACGGGGCAGTGGCGTAGTGAGGGTGAGAGGTGCCCGCGGCAGTGGCACCCCTCCCCACGCTGAGCACGCACCCCTTTCCCATACCTCTTTAAATTCTCTGGTGCGAGCAACAGCATCAACTTTCTGCTGGCAACAGCGTCGGCTCTCCTTCTAATGTCACTTCCTAGGTGCAGGACCTGGAAGTGATGTCAGAGGGAGAGTCTATGCTGCTCATGCCAGTGAAGAGCTAGAGGTACGGTGTGGGGGGAAGTGAAGGCACGCTTGCAGCAGGGGGAAGAGTGGGAAGGAGCAGGGTGTGGAGAGGAGGAGGGGTGGCCACAAGCCCACCAAGATGGTGCCTTGGGCAGACCGCACCCCCCCCTTACTACACCACTGGTTAGGGCATGGAGAGAATGTGGTTTGGATGGATTTTGAAAGGGAAATATAAGGTGCATGTGCACTGTCAAAGTCTGATGATGATTTTTATGCCTGTTCTTGTTTCCAGTAAAATTTTACAAAAAGATTTAAACATGAAAAGGAAAATACAAGTGTTAATAAAAATTTTAGATGTCAAACAAAAGGGAATATCAACTTCTGCACAATTGCAAATCAATCCAAAGAAGAGCAGATCAGTCCAGGTCAACAAACCAAGAGGGATTTATTAATACCCAGATGATGAGAACCGTATCATGACTCAACGCAGGCCATGTTTCCGCTAAAATGCTTGCCTCAGGAGTCTCATTAATGAATCAACTCACACATCACATTAAATCACTAGAAAAGCAAAGAGAAATACTGCAGCCTCTCACTATACTCCTGTTATCACAGACTTTCACCCCCACTCCCAATATGTCCCTCCCAAACATACTCCTCCTAACAGCCCCATCCCAAATCAATACCCACTCTTAGGACTCCCACTTAAAAATCAATACCCTTCATGACAACTCCACCCTGAAAATCAATACTCCCCCCACTGACTGGCTCCCCCGCTTGTTAAACCCTCTCTACCTCCTCCTCTCCCAATTTCATCTCCCGTCTTACCAGGATCCTTGGATTCTAGTGGGAACAGGAGTGATGTACAGTTGCTCATGCTCCTTTGGCTCCAGGTTCTAAAATGGCACCCACAACCTCTATCAGCAATTTTGTCCTTGGGCTCGCTCCGAGGGATGATCCATCTTGATTCTAAAGCTCCTTTTTGACCCTGGCTTAGTATAAATATGTTTGTTCTATACTTTGATTTAGGCTTTGCTGCATGTCTTTTAGTTTTTGCTTGATTCTAATATGGCTTCTTCAATCCTGAGGTTTCAGGGAAATCGTCCCTGTTTAATTATTAACTCAACTTTTTCATTACAGGATAGATATTTTGCAGGGCTCCACTACACTATTTATATTCCCGTAAGTGGGACTTAATAAAACTGTAGATCTTTTAAATCTTAAGCTCCTTGTATTTATGACCTTCTTTCCCTTAACAATTTAGATTTTTTAATGTTTCACTGAAACATGGCTTCAATCAGGTGAGGTTTGTCTTCCTCCTAACTTTTCCATATTTTCCATATGGGTGGTAATTTAGCTTTTATTTCTTCTGATGCGTTTTCAGTTATTCATTAACTAGTCACAAGTTTCCCTTATTTTGAACTTTTATTTTTTTTTTAATTGCTCTTCCAGTTCCCTTTTAATTTACTGCCCTCCAACACTAGCTGCTGCAAGATGGGAAAATTTATGTCCAACTTTAGCAGATATGGTTTCTAAGTTCTCTATTTTCTTTTCTTCCAAAGCCATGATAGAGGTTTCTACTAAGACCCGGAGCACTAAATGCTCCGACGCTGTCTGATGCTCACAGAATTCCTATGAGCGTTGGAGCAGCGTCGTAGCATTTAGTGGTTCAAGTCACGGTAGAAGCCTCTACCATGGCTTAGTAAAAGAGGACCTTAGTCATCTGGACAATTTTAGCATACATGTGAACAATCCTTCTGACTCCAGGGCAAATTGTTTCCTTAGTATAATTAAAGGAACTGAATCTTGCCTAACGTGTTTGCCCACACTCATGTAACAATTGTTTAAATTTGGTTATTTCTTTAGTCACCCCTGTATAGAAACAGAAATATAGAAACAGGATGGTAGATAAAGACCAAATGGCCCATCCGCAGCATCCGCTGTCTCTCCATCTACTTTCAAGCAAACAAAAGAAAATTCTATACAACCTTTCTCCACCCGAACGATCTGCCATTAAAAGCTTACAAAATAATCAAAACATTATAATCAAACCTGCAGACAAAGGAGGTGCTATAGTAATTATGGACACACAAAACTACATTGAAGATGGACACAAGCAACTCTCAAATAACACATAATATAAGAAACTGACTGGAGATCCCACAAAACATTATAATAAACAGCTAAAAAGTCTCATCAAAACACTTCCAAACCAGGTATCACTACATTTAATGAAAATGATACCTAACCATCCTTCTGTTGGCACATTCTACATGCTGCCAAAAATTCATAAACCTGGCAACCCTGGCAGACCAATCATGGAAGAAATATCTGGACTTATAGAAATCCTTAGTACAGAAGACAGAGCGTCATATAAGACACCACAAACTTCCTGAAAAATTAAACAATATCAAGCAGTTACCACCCGGCACATTTCTAGTCACAATGGATGTAGAATCACTATACAGCAACATCCCCCTTGCAGATGGCATTGCTGCATGTGAAAAATTCCTAAAATCATCAACCCTGGACCACCAACATTCACCAGAAACTATTACAGCATTAATCAAATTCATTTTAACTCACAACTATTTCAACTTTAATAATGATATCTATCTGCAAATCATAGGCATAGCATTTGCTTTTTTCTGATCTGAAAAAGAAGGGTTACCTTCATCATAAAATGCATTGAGTTAGTCCAATAAAAAGGTATTACCTTATTTCTTTTGGTTTTTGTTTTATTTCTTTACTAGTATTTTAGCCCGTTACATTAACGGGTGCTAGAATATATGTCTGTGTCTTTATTTCTGTCTCTCTCTCCCTCCCGCTGTCTGTTTCTCTCCCTGGCCCCCTTTGTCTGTCTGTCTTTCTGTGTCTCTTCCTGCCCCTGTGTCTTTCTTCTTTTCTTTCTATCTATCTGTCTCTCTCCCTGCCTCCTATGCAGCACCATTTCTCTCCCACCACTTCCCTGTGCAGCAGCCACAGCAGGATTCCCTCCCCCTCCATTTCCCTTCCCCCACACCACTTCCCTGTGCAGCAGCAGCGTTTCCCCTACCCCCCTTTCCCTTCCCGCGGTCTGGCCGGCTCCCTTAGTCCTTTACCACCCCTCCTTCCCTTCCCGTGGTCCCGACTAACCTTCCGATTTCAGCAGCGTCTGCAGCACTCTACACACTGCTGCTTCGGGGCTTTCAGTAGAAGGCCCCGAAGCAGCGTGTGTAGAGTGCTGCAGACCCTGCTTGAATTGGAAAGTTTCAGGACCCGCAGCCCTTGCCGGACCTGAAGCAAGCTCTGGGGTTTTGTTTTGTTTTTTTACGCGGGCCCAGCCGGAGCAGGAGGAGAAGCCGTTCCGGCCCCCGCTGACGTTGCCTGGCCAGTTCACAGCCTTCAGACTGCAAGAGCTGCTGCATCCGACAGGCTCCGCGCCGCCGCACGCATGTGCACTCCTACCTGCGGGTCCCTACAGTTCACGGAAAACGGGAGCACGCAGGTGGGAGTGCGCATGCGCTCTTAGGGCTTTATTATATTAGATACTACCTTGGAATGTGGATTAACACAGCCACCACACCATTATAAGGCTTGTAGCAAAATTTTTAATATCCAGTTGAAATTAGCTAAAAGATCTTTTTACTCTCGTATAATGTCTAGGAAGCAATCAGAGAAAAGAAGACTTTGTTTAAGGAATAGAAAAGGTAAAAAAATGGACGAAAACTGGAAAAAGCACAAAAAACATCAAAGCAGTATGAGGCGGTATGAGGGGCCAAAAGAGATTACGAGGAAAAAATAGCCAAGGAGGCAAAAAACTTCAAGCCGTTCTTTCGATATATTAAGAAGAAACAACCCGCAAAGGAAGTGGTGGGGCTGTTGGATGACCAGGAATAAAGGGAGTGCTAAAAGAGGACAAAGCCATCGCCGACAAACTGAACATATCTTTTGCGTCTGTATTTACCAAAGAGGACGTACACAACATACCGGAAGCCGACTGGTTATACGTGGGAAATGAAGATGGGAAACTGACAGGGTTGACGGTCAGTCTAGAAGAGATATGCAGGCAGATTGATAGGTTTAAAAATGATAAATCCGCATGACCGGATTGCATACATCTGAGGGTAATCAAGGAACTGAAAGGGGCTATAGCTGAACTGTTTCAACTAATAGCCAATCTGTCGATCAAATCGGGAAGGATTCCAGAAGACTGGAAAGTGGCAACTGTTATGCCGATCTTCAAGAAAGGTTCGAGGGGAGATCCAGGAAACCACAGACCGGTGAGTCTGATCTCGGTACCGGGAAAGATGGTAGATGCGCTGATAAAGGACCACATCATTGATCACCTTGACAAATACGATCTGATGAGGACCAGCCAGCATGGCTTCAGCAAAGGAAGATCTTGCTTGACGAACTTGCTGCACTTCTTCGAGGGAGTAAACAGGCAGATAGACGAGGGTGACCCACTTGACATTGTATATCTGGATTTTTAGAAGGCGTTTGACAAGGTTCCGCATGAATGACCACTTAGAAAAATTGTGAGCCA
This sequence comes from Geotrypetes seraphini, assembly GCF_902459505.1. Lineage (NCBI taxonomy): Eukaryota > Metazoa > Chordata > Amphibia > Gymnophiona > Dermophiidae > Geotrypetes > Geotrypetes seraphini. The sequence goes on from NC_047087.1 coordinate 196,795,521, forward strand.
TGGAATTGAGGGTGAATTAAAAACTCATGTGAATTAAGAACTGGCTGACGGATAGGATACAGAGAGTGGGGGTAAATGAACAATACTCGGACTGGAAAAGTGTCACGAGTGGAGTGCCACCGGGTTCGGTGCTTGGACCCGTGCTCTTCAACATATTTATAAATGACCAGGAAATTGGTACAACGAGTGAGATGATTAAATTTGCAGACGATACGAAGTTATTCAGAGTAGTGAAGATGCAGGAGGATTGCGAAGACCTGCAACGTGACATAAACACGCTCGAGAAATGGGCCGCGACATGGCAAATGAGGTTCAACATGGATAAGTGTAAGGTGAGGCAGGATGTCCGTTGCAGTATTTGGAGAGACCCCTCTGGAAAGAGCCTTGGAAGTACTGGTTGACAAGTCAATGAAGCTGTCCACGCAATGCGTGGCGGCGGTGAAAAGGGCGAACAGAATGCTGTGAATGATTAAGAAGGGGATCACGAACAGATTGGAGAAGGTTATCATGCCGCTGTACTGGGCCATGGTATGCCCTCACCTGGAATACTGTGTCCAGCACTGGTTGCCGTACATGAAGAAGGATATGGTACTACTCGAGAGGGTCCAGAGAAGAGCGACTAAAATGGTTAAGGGACTAGAGAAGTTGCCGTACAGTGAGAGATTAGAGAAACTGGGCCTCTTTTCCCTTGAAAAGAGGACACTGAGAGGGGACATGATTGAAACATTCAAGATAATGAAGGGAATAGACTTAGTAGATAAAGACAGGTTGTTCACCCTCTCCAAGGTAGAGAGAACGAGAGGGCACTCTCTAAAGTTAAAAGGGGTAGATTCCGTACAAACGTAAGGAAGTTCTTCTTCACCCAGAGAGTGGTAAAAAACTGGAACGCTCTTCCGGAGGCTGATATAGGGGAAAACACCCTCCAGGGATTCAAGACAATGTTAGACAAGTTCCTCCTGAACGCAGGTAAGGCTAGTCTCAGTTAGGGCACTGGTCTTTGACCTAAGGGCCGCTGCGTGAGTGGACTGCTGGGCATGATTGACCACTGGTCTGACCCAGCAGCGGCAATTCTTATGTTCTTAATCCTTCAGAAACATTATTTTCAAGACTGAAACTAAACCTTGTTCTTCACAAATTCATCCCTCTTGTGAGTCTTGTCTGAGCCCTTATGCTTTGGCAACTGGATTTTAAGAAAAAAAAAACACTTTTTACAGGCAACTTGTTCTCAGACTTAGTTAACCACTTATGTTTCTGTCAGGCAGTCACCGTCATCCAATGATTACATTGGTACACATACTCGGCCTTCCTTCGCTTTACCATCTCTTATGGTTCTAGTAAAAACCTTTGTTTCAAAAAGGAAGACTACCCTTGATCCGATTCCTTCACAATGGATAAACATCTTGGCTCTCTCAATGATCACAACTTGCTTATCAATTTCTTTGGTTCTATTTACGTGGAAAAATTCTTTAGTCAGTTGATTCTGAAGAAATTGTGTCTTGTTTGAGCCCTCAATTGCTACTAATTATCATCTAGTTTTTCAATTATGTTTCCTCCTAATACTTACTGAAAAAAATGTATTTAAGCAGCTCTCTAATTTTATAGAATGTTCAAATATTCTTCATCCTAGATGGTCTGGTTTTAGAAAGGGTTTTATTACCAAAACAGCAATTACAGTACTACTAAGCGAAGTACATTCTCATTTAGATGCAGGTTGCATTACTTTACCAATCTCTTAAATCTTGGTGCTGCCTTCAATTTGGTAGACCAACCTCTTCTGATTCAAAGGCTGCAAGGCATTGCCATTGGTGGTCAAGTTTTAGACTGGTTTAAATAATTTATTTTTCACAGATTCGTCAATTTTGTCCCCATCTCTTTTTAACATTGTTAACCAAACTTTCATAGTGGATCCCAGGAAGCCAGTAACTGTGTATTTTGATGCATGTGGGGTTGCTGATAGGGCTGCAGGTCTGGAGAACTCTAAGTATTCTGTTACTTGTGGGTCCCTCAGTTGGCAGAGATACTACTCCACATGTGATAAATACATGTGCCCTTTCATAATCCCTCTACTGTACAGGCAGAGAAAGTATGGTGCCTTTGCCTGTCAATATGAACACCAGATTAAGTGGGCTACTTACCCCCTAACCCACGAAAAGGGCCAGCCGCCCCCAGCTTTTGCTACTTTACGTTTGGGCCCTATGCCTAGCCCGACCTGCCTGGTAGAGACCTGCAACCCAGTTTCCTTCACTATCATGAAACCCCAAAATTGGAATCAGAAATTAGAGTATGTGAAATGGCGTATTGGGTTTAGAATTTCAGGCAAAGGGTCTGATCCAGGTGCAGACCTATACATCCACGTAGTGACCCGACCCCGAGCACCAGTACATCACTCCATTGTATTTCCACAGTTTTATGAAAACATGAAAGTAGACATTGAAATTCCAGCAGTTACTCGAAACTTGTTTATACAGTTTGCTGAGGCTATTGGACAAACCCTTAATATTAGCAATTGTTTTGTTTGTGGTGGCACTAATATGGGTGAGCAATGGCCATGGGAGGCAAAGCAGTTGGACATGTTAAGCCTATCTGCACAGAACCTTACTTTTGTTTCCACTCCTCGGCCTCCTCGATGGACTTTACGGACCTCCATTATTGCCTCTCACTGCCTGCAGCGGATTGATGGTCCCTTCAATGTTCAAGTCGGACACCTCAAATGTACCTCGCTCTGGTCCTTCAATGTCACAACAGCTACCTGGACTCCCTGGCCTGCTAACCTCACCTCCACTCTGCCAGGTAGTCCCCTCCAGAATCTGCTCAAGGGTATCTCCTATGATCACTGGCCAGCCCCTGATGGTCGATACTGGCTCTGCGGCTTATTTGCATACTCCTGGTTGCCATCAAATTGGACTGGAACTTGTGTACTCGGTATGATCCGCCCCAGTTTCTTCCTGTTACCGCTGGCCGATGGTGAACACCTGGGAGCCCCTGTATTCAACACCAGGAGTCGCCAAAAGCGGTCTACTTCTACCAATTCCCTTAAAATAGGTGAATGGGGTGATGACTGGCCTGCAGAACGGATCATTGCTGTTTACGGACCTACCACATGGGCCGAAGATGGTACCTGGGGCTATCGGACCCCAATCTACATGCTGAAACACATTATTTGTCTACAAGCTGTATTCGAACTGATAACTAATGAGACCACCCAAGCTTTGAGTACCATTGGCAAAGCGAATGCTAAAATGTGCACTGCTATTTATCAGAATCGTCTAGCTTTGGACTATTTACTAGCTGCTGAAGGGGGTGTCTGTGGTAAATTCAACCTTTCCAACTGTTGCCTTGAACTTGATGATGATGGTAAAGTGATTGAGGAAGTTGTGGATCGTATCACCAAGCTGGCTCATGTTCCTGTTCAAACCTGGCATGGCCTCAATACAGACTGGTTCTCTGGTTCCCTGGGCTCTTGGTTACCGTTTGGTACAACCCTGAAAACAATTCTGCTGATAACTGTTTTGTCCTCCCTGGTACTATGTTATCTACCTTGTTTAGTTCCACTGGCTATGAAATTTCTTCACCACTCTGTGGACTCTGCTGTCAACCGTTCCACTGCTGCACTGGCCCTTGCCCTCTCCCAGTATCGTCCCTTACCCACTGGGAACCCCGACTTTCCTGACCCCTAACTTTATTTTGTCAGGCTTGGCTCCTTAGGTACGCCAGCCTGAAAGGGGGGAATGTAGGGTCATGAAATGGTTAACTATTGTTTAAAATATTGCTCTGGCCTACATAGCTGAAAACAATGTACAATCTATTGACTTCATCTGCCTGAAATGTATGTCCCTGCCTTACCACATTGTAAGCTGAATAGATAAGAGTTTGAGCCATGATGTGCCCTGCCCTTCTGTACATGTAACATTTAGACCTGTAAGATTTAGATAAGCAGAGAAATGAGCTAGTTTCCTATAGGACTATAAGTTGTATCCCTGAACCTATCATAAGTGCTGGCTTAGGACCAATAATAATTGTAGAAAAGTTATAGAAGTAACAAATTAAAATTGTAGTTTTTGCATATATTAGTTTGCGAAAAGGGCATAAAAGTCCGTGTATTTCCTGTTTCTGACACTTTAGTAGGCAGGCTGTTAACTGCACTAGAGTCCGGCATGCTGTGAATAAACCTCTTGTACTTTCTTCACGCCTCTGACTTTGTGTGTCCAAGTGACCTTTCACTACTACCAGTAGCCAATCCTGATAACATTCAAAATTGAAGGGAAACCAAGCTCCATAGCCAAACTTTGAGCTCCCTTCCTCTTCCTTTAGTCTCATGCTTTGTAAGAAAGGTAGCTGCTCTTGACAATTGTCAAAAAGCAGTTTACTCAGAGATATTGGATTAATTTTCATACGCAATCTGAATAGATGTAAAAAATGTTGAGAAAGATGGAAACCAGGGGATTGGAGTGCAGTAGGAGGCAGAGAGAATTGGAGAAATGTGGCATGGAAGAGAAAGAACAGGTTACAAAGACAAATGAAGGGTAGGATGATATGCAACAGGTGATTTACAAAAGAAAAGAAAAAGCCACAAAAGGACTCCAAAGGCAGACAAAGTAGAGACTGACGCAGAAAATGCATACATTTTAGGGATGGGCACTCCTTTGATTCGTTTAGTTTTAGTTATATGTATAAATGTTTTATGCATATAAATTCAAGTTTATACACATACCAGTGACATAGCCAGACAACCAATTTTGGGTGAGCCTGAGCCCAAAGCGGACGGGCATCTCTCTTTCCCTCCCTTCCTCCCCACCCCTAGCCTCCGCAGCAACCTCTCTCTTTCCTTCCCACCCCCTCAGCCTATGCAGCATCCTTCTCTCCTTTCACACCCTCCCAGCCCATGCAGCATTTCTGTTTCTCTTTAGGTCACCAACAGTGGTTCCTACCTGCTGCCAACAGCTGACCTGGAAATCTTCCCTCTGACGCAAAATGCAAACAAGTCAGAGGGGAAGGTTTCCGGATCAGCCGCTGACAGCGTGTAGGAAGCACTGCTGATGGCCTGTGGCTGCAGGGTGGGTGAGCCTGAGCCCAAAGTGGGTAGGCCAGGCCCGCCCCATGGCTATGCCCCTGTGGATTAACTTGCACGTGAAAACACCTAATTTCCATGTAAACTAGAATAAAGCACAACGAAATAAATTTTTTTTTAAAAGTTTTTTTTTAAGTTCATTAGGATTTTATATACCGCCTATCCAGGTTATCTAAGCGGTTTTACAAACAGGTACTCAAACATTTTCCCTATCTGTCCCGGTGGGCTCACAATCTATCTAACGTACCTGGGGCTATGGAGGATTAAGTGACTTGCCCAGGGTCACAAGGAGCAGTGCAGGGTTTGAACCCACAACCCCGGGGTGCTGAGGCTGTAGCTTCAACCACTACGCTACACACTCCATGAAAACCAAAACAAATTGAAGCTTTTAAAACTTGTAGGGGATATGCTTAAAACACTTTCTTGGCATCTCTCCACCCTGCACAACATTTCCATTAGAGTTCTCAGAAGACAGACAGTGTTAATATTCAGTTCCACAAGAAGGAATCAGTAAACAAGGTGATTTTCAAGTACAGCATCACATCAATATAAATTCAACTTATTTGTTGGTTCCCTCTCATATTATCCTTTTTCCATGCCCATTTCAAAAGTTTATTCCCCTTAAACTATCTCAATCCAAAACTAATGCAGTTTTCACTTAGGATTAATGTCTTTTTCACTTCAGTTTACCTTAAAATGAGACATTCTCCTTGATGCAGGGCATTTTATCCACTACAAATACATCCAAGATAATAGATGACCATAATGGTGATAACAGTAGTTTCACATCTATTCAGTAATAAACATTTTCTGTCACTGGAAGGGCCAAAGCAATATATTGCATGCCTCCGAGAACTGTTATAAATCGTTTTTCTCAGCCTAGGAAAAAATTATTCCGTCAACTGTATACACTAGTTACAAATCAGTGTACAGCTGCTTTTAACCTTTAAAGAGATAAAGAATGATTGATCTCATGTACGGCTTTCAATTGTATCATTTTCAGGTTTGTTTCCACAGGAACTTGTCAAATTTGAGGTTTTCATATCTTAAGAGCAACCTGGTCAATATTCAGCTATGAGCGTCAGAGCTTTTACCTCATTGGCCCGCGGCTTGGTAAAAGTCAGCATTAAGCAGTTACAGGGCTGAATATTGACACTTAATCACACAAGTGCCAACTCTGCCCCTGGAATGCTCACAAGTTCACCAGTTTTGGCGCAGGCGTTAACAGCAAATTTTCAGCAGTACTAACTGGTTAAGTGCTACTGTATATCGGTGGTTAGCCACAGAAGAGCGATTTAAGTGGGCTAGAGCCACTCCTGCCTACTTTAATCATTTTGAATATTGGCCAGAATGTCTTCAATGAGTCTATTCTTCCACTGTTTTTTTTAATGGATCCCAGTACTTTTAGGCTAGGGATGTCGAACCTTAGCCCTTGCCTAGTCAAGTTTTCAGAATTTCCATAATGAAAATGGATGCCATCTATTTGCATATAACAAAGGCATTACATGCAAATAAATCTTATGCATATTCATTGGGGAAATCCTGAAAATCTGTTTGGATTGCAGCCGTCAAGGACCAAAGTTGGACACGCTAGACTTTGTACAATTTGTGCCAAAGAAGAGAGTTTCCACTTGAACCCATGACACAAATCAATGAATCCATTGAACCTCATTTTAAATATTTCACATAAATGTACAAAAACAAATTAAATTCATGTCCCTAATATTCAGAAGGTTGTTAAGATCAGAGAACATGCAACGATTCATGCCTCTTGGGCATGAGCAATATATTAGTAAACAAGCTCAAACAGATCCTTGATTCATTATCAGTGGTTACCGACATAAAAGCCAAATTTTTCAAATGATTAGAGGTGCTAAGCTCAACACAAGTTACCCCTCCCTGGATACAATGAAAAAATTTGCTCAATTTTTTGGGATGCTAAGCACCCATTTCACCCACAGAGCAGTCAAGAAGCAAAGTGATAGGTTGGGACACGTGATTCCCCTTTTGCGACAATTACACTGGCTTCCTGTTAAACATAGAATTTTGTCTAAAGTTTTAATGTTAATTTTTCAGGCAGTGCATAATGGAATACCTTGGTATTTATCCCAAGCTTTCTTGTTCTTTTTAACGGTACAGGTGTTGTGCATGTGTTACACATGCACAATATCTGCCCCATTGAAAAAAAATGCTGTGCCAGCTCTTCCCTGATGACCCACCTGGAAAAAGAATAGAGACAGGAGGGATGCTCACTCCTTCCTGCCATTGCGGACCCCCCCCATGCCAACCAAAATTGACAGAAGGGATGCCCACTACCTCCTGCCTCTGCAGAACCCTCTTTGCTAGCCAAAATTGCCCACTCCCTCCTGCCACCGGATGCCCCCCGAACCCACACCATCACCCTGAACCCCTCCCTGTATCTGGAAATTAATTGACAGTAGGAGGGATGCACTGGGAAGCAAAAGGCCTGCCATTTTGCAGTAGCAGGCCTGAGGAGCAGGAGGGACTGGGCATTCCTCCTTTTATCAACTAATTTCCAGGTATGGCGGGGGGGGAGGGGGAGTTCAGGGTGATTTGGGGAGGTTTGGGGAGCATCTGGTGGCATAATTTTTTTTTTGGGGGGGGGCATTTCCACGGTGGCAGGAGAGAGTAGGCATCCCTGTTGACATGGTGAGATTCTGCACGGGAAAAGGGGATTCTGTGCGACAGTGCAATTCTGTGGAAATTCTGCATTGCACAGTCACGCAGAATTACACCAGGAGTAATTGAATGACCTGTCAATAATATACAGCTACAAATTTGCTCTTGCAATTTTTATACGTTTTCTAAGGTAAAGCAGGTTTATCATTACAAGACCATGTAAAAACACATGAGGTAAACCTGAAGAAGATCTGAGAGGAGGCGTATATAATAGGGAGAGGGAGTCAGTGTTTTGCTAAGGGGTAAATCTTATGCTTTATTAAATAATTTTTTTTTAAATTATGGCCTTCAATGTTTTTGATTAATGAAAGAAAATGTGAGCCACAACTAGGCACAAGTTTCTGTTGCATTAAACTATGGGAAATGGGGTAGAGCACCTATTTTCAGTAAACTGCTCTGCAATTAATCTGGTGTGTTTGTGGCCTTTTTGTTGCTAAGTTCTACACCTATTTAATGCCCAAATTAAAATAACTCAGTTATTTATGTGTTTGCATTCTTGGCTATACTTACAGAAACAGCAGATAAAATTCATTATCAGACCCTCTAGTTGTCAGAATACCAATGAATGGTACACACCACTACCTAACACACCAAAAACATCCAGTCTCTCAGTGCCAACCCAGTTATAGAATTCATAAACAACCAGAAAAGGGAAGGAAATACAACAGAAAATTAATCTACAGAAATGCCCTCTTTTATACCCTACCACCAACCAGTTCTCCAAATGCTCAAACACTCATCACAGTATGCCCTTTGTCTTTTTAAAGTATCTCTAGAATAAAACAAAACATAGATGTTTAACTAGTTATATCCAGTGGCATACCAAGGGGAGGGCGGTCAGCCCTGGAGGCAAGCACTAAGGGAGTGCAAGGTCCCACCCTTCTCTGCCAACGCTGCAGCTTTCCCAAACTAGCAGGAGCAGTATTAAACTTAAAAGCAGCTATCGCGGGACCTTGGGGCACCCCCCAGCGACTGCTGGTCCACCCCCCCCCCAACATCATTTCCTTCTTCTGGAGCAGAGCAGAAAGCCGCAGCAGGGTGCATGAAGGTCCCATAATGGCTGCATTTATATTTACTACTACTACTGCAGCTGGTTCGGGAAATCAGCAGCAGTGGTGGGGAGATGAGGGGGCAGGATACTGGGTGGAAGGTTGGTGGAAGGAGAGAGAAGGGGCAGATGCTGATGGAAGTGGGGTAGAGGGAGAGACAGAAGGGGACCAGACATTGAATGTTTCTGGACAGGGGAAAGAGAAAGGGGAGCAGACCCTAGACGGAAATGGGGAGGAGAGAGAGAAAGCAGATGCTGAATGGAACTGAATAGAGAGAGAGGGTGCAGAAGCTGGATGGAAGTGGAGTGGAGAGGAGAGTGAGAGGGGAAGATGCTAAATGGAAGGGAGTAGTGAAAGAGGGCACATATTGGATGGAAGGAGAGGATAAAGAAAAAAGGACACATGCTGGATGGGGGGAGAGGAGAGTTAGTGAAATAATGGAGGGGTTGAAGGAATGAGGTGGCAAACTGTAGGTAGACAGTGAAAAGAGGGAAACTGAGGACTGGATAGTAAGAAAGAATTTAATCTAGACAGAAGCAGAAAATAAATTGAAGAGGAAGACCAGGGAAGACAAGAAAAGGAAAGGGAGAGGAGAGAGAGAGAGAGAGAAACTACACTATGGGGATGGGGGGAGGTAAGGGAAGGAGAAGAGAAAGATACTAGAGCATGGGGGAGAGGGAAGGAGACAGAGATACCAGATCTGGGAGGAGGAAAGGGGGAAGGAGACAGGACACCAGATCTGAGGTGGAGGGAGAAATAGAAGGATACAGAGATGACAGACCAAGGTGGGAGGGGAAGAAGATGGATGCTAGACCAATGAGGGGGAGCGACTGATGGAAGGGAGAGGCAGTTTCTAGAAGGGGCATAGAAAGAGGGCAGAGAGAGAGAGCAGACAGTGGATGGAAGATAGAGAGCAATGAGAAGATGAGGAAAGCAGAAACCAGAGATGACAATTAGAGAACCTGGCATCATCAGGGCCTGATTAATAGGAAGGCCCAGTAGACACGTGCCTTGTGCCCAAAGTTGTCAGGGGGGCCCGCTGAAGAAACAGAGGACTCAGATGGAGTTTTTTTTCCTTTGGCAAAGCGAGAATGATCGGCAGCACTGGCCCCCCCAGGAGATTAACAACACTGCCTTCTCCCTTCCCCCGGGCATCGACAGCAACGAACCTGAATAAGTGACATCGGAGGGGGTGGGCCAGCAGAAACGAGGAGTTGCTGCAAGGTCCTGTGATGACTGCATCTGCTGGTCCACCCCCTCCGACATCACTTACTTCTTCCCTGAGCAGAGCCGGCAGATGCAGTCATCGCAGGACATTGCATTAACTCCTAGTGTCTGCCGGCCCACCCCCTCTGACGTCACTTATTTGGGTTTGTTGCTGTCGATGCAGGGGGAAGGCTGTGTTGTCAATCTCCCAGGGGGGTCGGTCCAGTGCTGCTGATCTTTCCCGGGGAGGGGGGGGGGTCCGCGTTGCCAAAGGAAAAACCAAAGAAACACCTGAGTCCTCTGTTTCTTCAGCTGGCCCCTTCTGACATAGAAGGGTGGTGGAGGGAGAGAAAGATGCCAAGATTGTGGGGCAGGGTGGTATGGAAGGGTAGTGGAGGGAGAGAAAGGGGCAGATGCTGATGGAATTGGTGTGCAGGGAAAGGGAAGAGAGACATAAGGGGAAAAGATACTAGATGGAATTGGGTTGGAGAGAGAGAAAGGGGGCAGATACTGATGGAATTGTGTAGGGAAAGGGGATAGAGACATAAGGGGGAAGATACTGGAGGGAATTGGGTTGGAGAGAGAGAAAGGGGGCAGATGCTGATGGAATTGTGTAGGAAAAGGGGATAGAGACATAAGGGGGAAAGATACTGGAGGGAATTGGGTTGGAGGGAAAGAAAGGGGCAGATGCTGATGGAATTGTTGTGCAGGGAAAGGGGATAGAGACATAAGGGGGAAAGATACTGGAAGGAATTGGGTTGGAGGGAAAGAAAGGGGGCAGATGCTGATGGAATTGTTATGCAGGAAAAGGGGTTAGAGACAAGGGGGAAAGATACTGGAGGGAATTGGGTTGGAGGGAAAGAAAGAGGGCATATGCTGATGGAATTGGTGTGCAGGGAAAGGGGATAAGGACATAAGGGGGAAAGACACTGGCGGGAATTGGGTTGGAGGGAAAGAAAGGGGGCAGATACTGATGGAACTGTGTAGGGAAAGGGGATAGAGACATAAGGGGTAAGATACTGGAGGGAATTGGGTTGGAGGGAAAGAAAGGGGGCAGATGCTGATGGAATTGTGCAGGGAAAGGGGATTGAAACATAAGGGGGAAAGATACTGGAGGGAATTGGGTTGAAGGGAAAGAAAGGAGCAGATGCTGATGGAATTGTGCAGGGAAAGGGGATTGAGACATAAGGGGGAAAGATACTGGAGGGAATTGGGTTGGAGGGAAAGAAGGCAGATGCTGATGGAATTGTTGTGCAGGGAAAGGGGATTGAGACATAAGGGGGAAAGATACTGTAGGGAATTGGGTTGGAGGGAAAGAAAGGGGACAGATGCTGATGGAATTGTGCAGGGAAAGGGGATTGAGACATAAGGGGGAAAGATACTGTAGGGAATTAGGTTGAAGGGAAAGAAAGGTGGCAGATGCTGATGGAATTGGTGTGCAAGGAAAGAGGAGAGAGACATAATAGGGAAGGATACTGGATGGTATTGGGTAGAAGGGGAAGAAGGGGGCAGATGCTGATGGAAGTGGGAGGAAGGAAGAGGAAAGAGTGAAATGCCAGACTATAGGGGTGTGGGAGAGGGAAGGGAAGGAGAGGAGAGAGATGCCAGACCATTGGAGGAGGGAAGGGAAGAAGATGGATACCACACCAATAGGGGAGGGGAGGACGAGATGGAAGGGAGAGGCAGACAATTTCTGGAACAGGCATAGAAAGAGAGCAGATGCCATCTGGAAGAGGCAGAGAGGGCAGACAGTGGATGGAAGGAAGAGAATGATGAGAAGATGAGGAAAGCAGAAACCAGACAACAAAGATAGAAAAAAATTTCTATTTGTTTTATTTATTTCTTTTTGCTTTAGGATAAAGTATTATTGTAGCTGTGTTGATAATTGTTTATCAATAGAAAATGGAAATAAGGTGATCCTGTTTATTGGACTAATTTTAATACATTTATTACTAATTCAGAGTCCATAATTCCTTTCCTCAATTTAGGACAGGGATACTGTAACAGCACAGGCTAAAACATGTGTATGTCTATCCATTGCACAAGATCTTATGATTTGTTGAATAAAATTGCACACCAACACAGTGGCGTACCTAGCATATGTGACACCCGGGGCCCATCATTTTTTGGCACCCCCCCCATCTGTACGAAAAACATGATTTTTAGTAACAAGCCACACGTCACACATGAGTACCTAGGAAAAGGCAGCATCTTACATATGCAGTGAGCAGTACAACATCAATACACCCATTGTAAAACTAAACAAGCCAGACTAGTAGAGATCAATCCTACACTGTCAATTCTAACAGAAAATCATGTCTTTCGAACACACAGAACACAGAAAATACCTTCGCCTAGTATGGAATTTGTCATCACAAACTAACCCCTCCCTCTTTTACAAAACTGTAGTGTGGATTTTAGCCACGGTGGTAACAGCTTTGACGCTCATAGAATTCTGAGCATCAGAGCTGCTACCACCATGGCTGGCGCTAAAAAACACTCCACAGTTTTGTAAAAGGGGAGATAAAATAGAAATACATAGACAAAGGTTAAATTGAACCAGCAAGAAGCTGGACTCTGCATACAATGCAACACCACAGAAACAGTGACACATGTCTCCTAAAGCAACAAATAAATAGAACATTTTTTTCTATCTTTGTCTTCTCTGGTTTCTGCTTTCCTCATCTTCTTGTTACTCTCTTCCTTTCATCCAGTCTGCCATCTCTCTGCCCCTATATGGCATCTTCTCTCCTTCTATGCCCCTTCCAGAAACTGTATGCCTCCCCCTTCCATCTATCCTTTTACTCTCATTGGTCTGGCATCTCTCTCCTCTCCTTCTCTCTCCCACACCTCTCTTCTGCAATCCCTTTCTGCCCTCATTTTCCTTTTCAATTTATTTTCTGCATCTATCTAGATTACGTTCTTACTACCCTCTCATCAATTTCCTTTTTTACTGTCTACCTACAGCTCGCCACCTCTTTCCCTCACCCCCTCCAGTATTTCCCTAACTCAATCCTTTTCCCCCATCATGTGCCCTCCTTTTATTTATCCCCTCCTTCCATCCTCTGCCCTCTTCTCTCTCCCCACTTCCATCATCTGCCCCTTCTCTCTCTTTCCCCCACTTCCATCATCTGTCCCTTTCTCTCAATCTCTCCATCTACCACAGGCCCATCTTTCTCCCTCACCTTTCCGATTTTGGCAACAAGTTCGGCAAGGCCCCCCCCCTGCGACGGCACTCAGAGGCATCGGCGCCCCCCCTGCCCCGCGACAGCACTCAAGTTCGGTCTCCTTCTCCCGGCATCAGCAGAACTTCAGATCGGCAACAGGTGTTCAGTCAAAAGCTTCCCCTGACTGAACTGCCTGGGCGGAAACAGGAAGCTGAGTCAGGGGAAGCTTTTGACTGAGCACCTGTTGCCGATCTGAAGTTCTGCTGCCGGGAGAAGGAGACCGAACTTGAGTGCTGTTGCTGGGCAAGGGGGGTGCCGATGCCGCTGAGTGCCCTCACGGAGGTGGGGAGGCGCCAATTCCGTTGAGTGCCGTCGCAGCCCAGGAATTTTCCGGACCTCTCCGGCTGTGCACCCCCCCCAAGGCTGCACCCGGGGCGGACCTCCCCCCCCTCCTTTGGTACGCCACTGCACCAACATTTTCTCCACTGTGTTGGTTTGTTTGGTTTGGATTGTGGAGTTTTTCTCCTGGTCTTCTTTTACTATTCAGATGCGTGCATGAATTTATTTGAGAAAGAAACTCTCAGGAATTACTTACTTTTTGGTGATACAGGGACCACTTGTTTTTTCATGGGGAGGGTATCGGGGGAGGGGAGATGGTCCTAGAGAACATTCCAGAAGCAGATCATATACTCACACTGTCCTGTAGTACCAGTTCATGAAGATGAAGAGCATAGCTGCCAGGAAGAGGAGAATGGCCAGAATAATAATTGCCATCTAGGAAGAGAAGCAAAAGGTTGGGTTTTAGAACATTCTTAAGAGCATCAGGTGTTCACTATATAATATGCAACATGGAAAATAAAATTAGGGCTTACAGTATTCTTGGTCAGGTGAGGAAGAGAATGAAACGATTCAGCTGAGAGATTACTTCACAATATTGTCAAGGAAGGTTAAAGAATAATCTTCAAATTTATTTGCCTGGGTAAATGCATACTTTCAGCTTGGTTATAAAGTAGCATTTCCATTGATGTTATTAAGCCAGACTTTATTTATTTATTCAATTTTCTATACCGTTCTCCCCAGGGAGCTCAGAACAGTTTACATAATTTGGTGAGATGGGAGGAATAAAACAGCAATCACATGTTTGATTATAAAATAGACACATGCTATTTGCCCTCCTATCAACCACCCACAGTATGTGAGAGATTTTAGTGTGAATTTTGTTCGGCTGCTAATTTTTAAAAGGCAATGTTATGTTCATAAGCAGAAATGGTGTCCATCTAACAAAGGGACGAAGTGTCTATAGTAACAGACTGGCTAATGTGCTGGAGAGGCCTTTAAACTAAATTTGCTGGGGATGGGTGAAAAATGCCCCGTGGTAATTAATAAATCTCAGGAATATAAGATATCAAATACCATTATTGAAATGAGACAAAAGGGAGATAGCTGGAAAGCTGTGTATAGCAATGCCCATAGTATGGGAAACACAATCTCAAATCTAGAGGCTCTAATGGTAGAAGCTGAATTGAATTTAGTATCAGTTCATGGAGAACCATTACTGGGATATAGTTATACTTGACTATAATCTATTCAGGAGGGATAGAGTAGGTAAAAAGAGTGGAGGAGTGGCATTATATGTTAAGAATAATATTAAAGTGACAAAATTGCAGGACATAAGGGGTAGAGAAGACGGACTGTGCGTTAATCTGGAAAGAGGGAATGGAAAATGTATTTACGTTGGTGTGATATACAGGCCTCCTTCACAGTCAGAAGAAATGGACAAAGATTTAATTGAAGATGTTCAGAAGATAGCTAGGAAAGAACAGCGATTTTAATATGTCAGGCAGTGATTGAGCCATCCCTGCTGCGGGATCATCTAGAAGGAAGGAAATCTTGGATTTGCTACAGAAAGAATTGTTCCGGCAGTTACTAACGAAACCCAAGTGGGAAAAAAACTATTCTGGACTCGGTGCTTTCAAAAAGGAGAAAGTGTTTCTGAGGTTATGATATGTGATCAATATTAAGACACAGGACGAGAGGACTGATGGGAGTGGGATGTTCTTATACATTATAACATGGTAGGCCACCCTCCCTTCCCCCCAAATCCCCATAGTCTGGACCTTCAATGCCTCATTGACCTGTGCAGGGAAGATTAGTTTTTTTCATTGACCTGTGCAGTATGTATTTCCCAAGAAATAAAAAGGAGGTTGAGCAGAAGTGCTGAGGTACTTACAGACAAACAGTTGGTCCCTAGTAGTAATGTGATGCTATTTTGGTATATTACCTCAGACTATATGTACAATTTGATAATAAACTAAACTAAACCTTAGGCTTATATACCACATCTTCTCTATAACAGTAGAGCTAGCCACGGTTTACAAGAAAATTAGAAAGGAGAACAGAAACAATATGGATTTGGAATAGTATGGAGAGGAGCGGAATTTACAACTTTGAAAATAGCCATTTTCAGATGTTTTCGAAATGGTTGGAAAGAACCCAGATCATGCAGATGAATAGGAAAATCATTCCACAGCTCAGTAATTTTGAAAAGTAGAGACTTCCCTAATTTGCCAATGTAGGTAACGCCTTTCAGCTTGATAATGTTATGTATAATTCTTTGTAACATGTTTAACTCCATACAGAATTCTATGTAGCAATTTACTGCTTTATAGCAACATGATGCTCGTAACCTGCTTCGAATTCTAATTACTGAGGATTTAGTGGAATACAAGAACGCACATAACATAAAATAACTTACTCAAGTTTGAAGGTTCTAGACTTCATAAAAACTAACTTTGTCAAGAATGGGGAATACCTCAAGGAGGAGTTAGCTGGATAGGAATAGCTGAACGAAGTAGAACAGCAGTGGGAGAAAACTGAAAGATTTTAAAGGCGACAAATTAGAAAAGTACATAAAGGTAAAAGGAAAAGACCACTTTGGTTCTCAAATGTAGTAGCTGAAAAGAGAAGAGAAAAAAAGTTTAGCCTTCATAAATTTCAAGATGTCACAGAAAGAGGAAGACAGGCAAAAATATGTGGAAAAGCTACGGGAAGCTGGAAAAGAGGTCAGAAAAGCAAAGATGCAAATGGAAAAGCTAGCTAAAATGGTAAAATTGGAGGAAAAACATTTTTTTAAAGAAATGTAAGTGATAGGAAGAAGTGTCAAAATGGCATTGTGAAGCTTAAGGGTGAAGGAGACAAATATGCAGAAATTGATAAGAATAAGGCTGAACTGCTTAACAATTATGTCTGTTCTGTGTTCAAGAATGAAAGACAAGGGGTAGGACTGTAGAAAATGAATGCAAATGGGAATGGATGTGGTAGACCAGGAGAGATTCTCAGAAAACTGCGTTTGTAAAGACCTAGCTAAATTAAAAATAGACAAAACAATGGGGCCTGATGGAATATATCCAAGGGTACTCAAGGAACTTAGAGAGGTTCTGGCCTCTACTTTATCTCATCTTTTCAATGCTTCTTTAGAGTCTAAGGAGGACTGGAGAAGGGCAAATGTGGTCTCTCTGTACAACAGTGGAAGTGAGGAGGTTGGGAATTATAGACTAATCACATAGCGCTGGGATCCGCAACTAACTTTAGCCACAATGATTTATACCAACTGAACCCCGGTATAAATCCTTGCATCTAAATTAGGCATGGATCCCCCTTATATCAGTGCAGGATGTAAATTGCAGGAATGCCCTGATCCGCTCATGGTCCTCCCCATGTTTGTGCCCTCATTTTGGAGTCACATGTAAATTTACATGCATAAATATGTGCACATAAATTTAAATTAATCTCAATGAATTATCGACACTAACTGGCTCATTATTCAATTAAATTAGGTGTGCAAAATGTGTGCTTGTGCTTAAATTAATGGCTATAGTAGGTGCCTATGCTCCTATATAGAATCACTTCCTACCAGTTGCACAGTTGTAGAACTACCCTCAATGGGGGTAACTCTATAAAGGTTGCTAAAATTGCTGAAAGTTGCACACTAAGGGCTCCTTTTACAAAGCCGCAGTAGCGGTTTAACATGCATAATAGTGCGCGCTAAACCGCCAGCCATGCTAGCTGCTACCGCCTCCTCTTGAGTGATGAAAAGTCACGGGCGCTGAAGCTGCTACTGTGCCTTCGTAAAAGGAGCCCTAAGCTAGTACAGTCACACCTCTGTTGGCGAGTAACGTGGTTTGCAAGTGTTTTGCAAGATGAGGGGGTAAGTTTATAGAACAGGGTCATTAATCAGCGATGTGCGTAACTGCAAAATTAGTGCCAGTTAGTTAGTGATTGCTAAAGTTAATTATTGATACAGAGCACCAATTATGTGTCAGTTTGGTATTTCAAAAGGAAATTCAAGAAATATTATTCAAATCAGCAGAAAAAGGAATTATATCAGCTAAGGAATTAAGGTTCTTAAATGAGAAAGATCCAATAAGACCTTGCATCTACTTTGTTCCAAAAATACATAAATCCCTGGGGAGGCCTCCAGATCGCCTTATAGTGGCAGGAAAAGGTTCCTTGTTGGAACCTTTGTCAAAATATCTAGATTTTTATCTAAACCTGTTGGTTCCTAAAATTAATTCTTATATTAGAGACTCCGCTGACTTGTTTAATAAACTGAATATAATTAAATATTCACAAGATAAAAATGATTTTTTTAGTCACCATGGACATAACAGCATTATATACTAACATCTCACATAATCAGGCTGTTGCCCTTATATCACAGATACTGCCTGACCAGGAACTGTCGCATGAAAAAATGGAATTTCTAGTTACTTTAGCGTGTATGCCATTGCAATAGAATTATTTTCAGTTCCTGGATGTTTTATTTACGGATATGGGGCACAGTGGCCCCATCAATAGCATATCTTTTTTTATGTCCAAATTTGAAGAACCATTTATTTAAACTTCTCTATATTTTACACAGATTTGTAAATGGTATAGGTTTATTAATAATATGTTTTTCATATGGCAGGGATCGGAGGAAGATTTGATTGGGTTTATAACATGGATGAATGGCTGTGACCAGCATATACAGTTTACAGCCCATTGGGATATTAGAAGTATACTATTTATGGATATACAAATTATATACGAGTTAGGGGAATTTAGGACTACAATTTTCAGGAAAAGTACATTTCCAAAGTTGTCACCTTTTGCGATGAAGTCTAATATCCCTATAGGACAATTTTTATGATTCAGGAGATTATGTACCACCAGGGAAGAGTTTAAGGTTCAAGCTTGCGATATGAGCCAGAGATTCTATGAGAGGAGGTACCCAAAGAGTGTAGTATAGAGAGCATCTAAACGAGCTTTCAATTGATGGGTCCTAAGTAAGTACAGAAATCTAATGATTTAATATGTGTGCTTTCATTTTTCCAAAAGGCTAAACTGGTGCGAAGGGGGCTATTTTGCAACATTGGCCCATATTGAAGTATGGTTTTTATTTATATCCTATTTTATACAAAGTATGTTCCAAAAACACATAGGGCTCCTTTTACTAAGGTGCGCTAGCGTTTTTAACGCTCGCTACGCACCAAAAACTAACGCCAGCTCAATGGAGGCGTTAGCGTCTAGTGCATACGCTAAAACTGCTAGCGCAGCTTAGTAAAAGGAGCCTATAGTAAAAATAAAAAACCCACAAAATACATACATTACAAAGACACATACTGTATATGCAAGCACAGTCTTGTCTTAACTACTTTGTCCTACATAAAAAGCACACCAAAAACAAACCACCCCACCCTCATATACCGTAGTTACTCACATGCCACAAGTACCCGCCCCTGTCTCTTTATATCGTTTATGCATTCAAGTTGTAAAACTACATTTTTTTCTCTCTTAGCACCCGATGTTTCAACAAATGTTTAAATGTGACAAGATTCCCTTGCTGATGTATGGAACCTAGGAGTTTGTTCCATTCTGCTGGGCCCGCACATGATAATGTTGCAGCCCTCATGGTATCATGGGGTCTTTCAGGAACCACCTCGGTTTGCCTATAAAAGGGGTAGAAATCTGGCTCATGATTAAGGAAAAAAAGGGGAGGGAATCTTAAGTGTCATAGCTGTTCTTATTGTAGATGTTGTTTGGAGACGCAAGAAATTAAAATACCAAGGAGATAACACAAATGGTACCTCATCGCAAGTGATATATTCTATCAAGTGCCTGCCGCCAGCAGCATGAAGATTGGTAGCTGCAGCCTGCCCTGGAGGAGAAAAGCTCCTTTAGGACGAATGTCATCTTTTTTTTTCTGCTTCCCGGCACTGAAGGGCAGTGAAGGCAGAACCCAGAGCATCAGGGCCTAAGTGGTGAATTTCAGCTGCAGATTCAGTTTCAGCTGTAATCGAAAATCTGGGTTTCGGTGGCCCTCTCATTCCTCCTCCTCGAAGGGCTGCCCATGTCCTCCAGAGACCCTATTTGCGACCATATGAGCTTGAACTGTGGTGGCATCTCTTATGATTTATACCTGCAGTGTGGACAGGTCCTCAGGGGCTCGGGCTGTTGTTGCAGGCTGAACGTCTAATACATTGTAGTTCCTGAAGAGGTTCCGCAGCTGCTCCTTATTCTCATCAATCATCTGAATTACTCTACAAATGAGAAGATATAGCAATCTTTAGACGGTTACACTGCTAAGCTATTATGTATTACATATTTGCTGACAAGAGGGCACCTTGGACACCTGCATGCTAAAAGTGTGTCTTTAAAAATTCAGCAAGCAGATAAAATTGGCTACAATGCACATTGCACATTCCTTTCATATTTGAACCTTGTATTGTCGATGATTCACATTATAAAGACAGGAGTTCCCATTTACTATACAGATAGAGGCAGTCCCCGAGTTACAGACGCCCAACTTAAGTATGACTCGTACTTAAGAACGCGGTTGCAGCTTCGTTTGATTTCACTGAGCAGTATTTCCAGTGGCATAGACTCCTACACTTCTCCTGTAGTCGATTCAGGAATGATGCATGGCCACATTAAGAATAGTGTGTGGTTGTGCATGCTGTACCTTAGAGGGGAAAACTTGTACGGACAGTTGGCCCGTTTGTCATCTGGGAGCAGAGGTAAGCAGCAAGAATCATAAAATCTACAAGTTCTGAGTTACATACAAATCTGACTTAAGAAGAGCTTTAAAAACATAACTCGTTCTTAACCTGGGGACTGCCTGTACTTCATTATAAAGTCTCTACATAAATACATTTTTAAGTATAAAAATTAAAATAACCTTAATTTACAAAAACAGACCCTCCCCCCAACCCCCAGCCCAGCACCCTATAAACCCAACCCTTCCTCACAGCCATATCCACCATATACATTGCATTCTCTCCACTGTATATACACATCCCATACTTTATGAAAATTGTGCAGGTGTCCCCTCCTATGTGCAGTCATCTGAGACATCAAAGCTTATTTATGATACAATGAATCCAGGGCAGGAGCAAACGGTGTCTTTCAAGCTCTAGCAATGATGATCCTGGCTGCCATGAAAATATGCATTGCCAAACGACATATCTCCCTGGGAATACCTTGCTCTGGGAAGTTCAATAAACAACTCTCCGCTCTCTTGGCATAAAAGAGCGAAGTGCAGATGCGCAAATTAATCAGAATCTTATTCCAAAAATCAACTATCTTAGGACATTCCCACCAGATATGCATAAAAGAACCTAAGTGCCAGCATTTGCCATCACCAGATTTAAACATTTTACATAATCTCAAAGGAGTATAATACCACTGGTATAGAAGTTTATATCCATTCTCCACCAATGGAGTAGACAGAGACAAACGTAACAGTCCTTGAAATCCCGTCTTCCATGTGGGAACAGAAAAAGTTTTCCCTAAACAAGCCTCCCATCGAGCAGTGTATTTGGAAATGGGGTTGGAATAAGAAACTGAAGCCAAATACAGGCGGGAGATCTCCTCCCCCACTCCCGCAGCAGTCGAAAAAACTGTTTCAAAAGGGTGTTCCTCACCACCAAGGTCTCTGCCCGCCTTACGACGAATAAAATCTTTAAGCTGTTGTTATTGAAATGTTATCAAATTTTAATAAAAACTTGAAACTTGCTGCTAAGTAAGTCTGCAAGTGGCAGCTAGCAGAATAACTTTTAGTACAGACTAACTCTGGCAAACAAGCAGTCATGGATCAAGCAGCACCACACCACCAGGATGAGGTTAGGACAACAGATGAAAATCCACATGCAGTACTAATCTTCTGGGATCTTGCCAGGTACTTGTGACCTGGATTAGCCACTGTTAGAAAGAGGAAACTGAGCTTGATGACCCTTTTGTCAGGCTCAGTATTGCAATGCTAATGTGCTTAAAAATGCTACATTTTGATTATTTGTTCCTTAATGAGTACGCGGCATCCATGTGTGAAAAAGTATGTGAACCATTCATTCTGTAACTGGTGGCACCTTTTTGAATAGTAATAACGTCTATTAAATGATTTCCTGTAAATGTTGATCTTGGCCCATTGTTCTTTGCAGAACTGTTTCAATTCTTTGAAGGTTTCATTGCATGAACAGCTCACGTCAGGTCTTGCCACAGCATTTCATTAGGTTTAGGTCAAGTCTTTGAGTTGGCCAATCCCTAACACTAGCCCACAGTAGCCAGTGATCTTTTAAATGTTGATTGCCGTCAGCTAAATTGCACCCAAATAATCAACGCCAAGTCGTATCCAGGCAACGGCATTAAATATCCAAGTTTGTGAGGTACCTGAAGTTTTATGGGTATGGCTGATATTCAGTGCCATGCACACACAATTAACCGGGCAATGATGCAACTGCCTTTTCTGTGGTCCACATTGCCTGACCTCCTCTTTTATGAACGCATAGTGCTGGTTTTAGCACCGGCAGCAGCGGTAACTGCTCCGAAGCTCATAGAATTCCTATGAGCGTCGGAGCAGTTAACATCGCTGCTGGCGCTAAAACCCACGCTATACGTTCGTAAAAGAGGGGGTGAATTAGCTACCTTTCTTTTTCAGCCATTCTTTAATAGATTTCCTTGTGTGTCTATGGTCATTGTCTTGCTGCAGTTGGGGGTGGGGATGACTCCAAGTGATTTAAGTGTCCAGGAGCCTCTTTTGCCTACTTAAACCATTTTGAATATCAACTAGATGATTTTCTTGCACATTAAATAAAGTAATGTCTACTGTTTTGTGTTAAATTTTAACAAATTACACAGACCAACAACAACAAAAAAATTCTTGGTGCCTTGGGTTTTTGACCTATTCCTGGGGTTATTTGGGGTGCTGATTCAGAAAATTGCATTGGATAAACCGCATCAGCTCTAGTTTCTTAGATATGGTTGAATTTATAAATTTTTTTACTGCTATTTAAAAGATCTTTTCTGCAGAATCATAATGTCAAAGGGAAATTTATGTATTTAAATTACCCACATTTTTTTTGTGTATAATGACCTTTGTTTCACAACTATTCGCCTACTTCCTTTCCTATAATGCAATTTGTAAAGGCTATGAGTAAAGATGGTTCGTGCATTGAATACATAACATAACAATGTGCTTGTATACCGAAACAACCTCGCAGTTCTGCGCAGTTTACATAAAAGAAAAAGAGAACTGCACATACACAGGAATATTACAATTTGACTGGTTAAAATTTTTTCTTAAAAAAATAGGTTTTTAACAATTTCCTAAAATTTAAGTAAGAGTCAGAACTAGAGATCAACTTACTTACTTCAAAAGGCAGTCTGATAAACTATAGTTTTGTAAAAAAAATCTCTTATAAAGGCAACCCTTTACTGATGGGAATGCAAAGAATCTAAATTCTCGGACGAAGAATCTTCTGTTTACAAAAGTAAAATGATCAAGTATATAGGTATCTTGAAACAAATACAACCAAATTTGAATAATATCCTTGCTTTGATTTGCAACCAATGCAACTTCTGATAATAACCTGTGACATGATTAAATATTAATAGCTTCAGATTAAATATTAATAGCGCATATGTTACCTGGACTTACCATTGAAAAACTGAAGGCAGGAATTTTCAGTGGTCCACAGATCAGACAATTTATAAATGACCCATATTTCATAACATCAATGAATGAAATCAAATCAAGTGCCTGGTCTTCATTTGTTCTTGTTGTGAAAAACTTTCTTGGCAACAAGAAGGCAGACAACTACACACAATTAGTAGAGGATATGCTCTTTCATTTCAACAGGCTTGGCTGTAACATGAGTGTTAAAGTCCATTATCTGCACAGTCACTTAGATCGCTTTCCAGAGAACCTTGGTGACTTAAGTGAAGAGCAAAGTGAAAGATTTTCACCAAGACATAAAAACAGTGGAAGCCAGATACCAAGGAAAATGGGATGTACACCTGATGGCAGACTATTGGGGGCAAATTCTATAAACAACAACTCGATTTTAGATGGTGGTAGGCATCCTACCGCTGTATAACCAGCCAATCGGGATGCATATTTTTAACAATAAACACCCCGAGGCAGGCTGCCTACATTATAGGCATCTTCGTGAGCCTAGGGAGGCATGTAGGCCCACCTAAGCTCACCCAAGGCTAGGCGTCGGAGTGGTTTCGCCCGGCAGTGGCTTTAGGTGAGCTTAGGCGGCCCTAGGCGTCTCCCTAGGGCCACAATAGGTGCCTGAAATGTAGGCCAGCAAAATGCTGGCTTACACTTCAAATAGATGTGACCGCTGAACTGATCGTGACAAGGGAATCTCCCTGCCATGATTAGTTTAGTGGCCACAGCAGGGAACCCATCCCTCCCACAAAAACTCCTCCTGCCACAGACATTCAGGGGTGGGGGTATCTTCTGGGGTTATGGCAGGAGGGACTCGGAATCCCTCCTGCCGGTAGTCTTTGCGGGGGGGGGGAGGGGGGAAGAGATGGACAGGTTCCTTGCTGTGGCCGCTAAACTAATCACGTCAGGGAGATTCCCTTGCTGTGATCAGCTCAGTGGCAACCCGATTCTCTAACCAGCACCTGTGACATGGACGCCGGTTAGAGAATCGTGGTGTTAGATGGGCTTAGGTGTCTATCTGTAAGGACAGATGCGATTCTTTATACGACACCTGTGTGCGATTCTCAAAAGTCGCTTAGGCGGCTTCTGATTCTGGGCATCCTATACAGAATTCGGCCTTTGGAATCTTATGTGGGATAGTCCTGGCAGATCTCACTCTCGGAAGTCTTACAAAAGGAGCTTCTTGGGTGTCAAATGACTTCTGTGGTGCAGTGGTTAAAGCTATAGCCTCAGCACCCTGAGGTTGTGAGTTCAAACCTATGCTGCTCCTTGTGACTTTGGGCAAGTCACTTAATCCCCCCATTGCCCTATGTACATTAGATACATTGTGAGACAACTGGGACAGACAGAGAAAACTGCTTGAGAAGCTGAATAAATTAATGTAATAAACATTCTGAACTCCCCTGGGAGAACGGTAGTTCCTACACACTGCCCACAGCTGACCCAGAAGCCTTTCCTTTGATGCAAAATCCCAGTGGACAGCATGTAGAAACCTCTGCCCGTGGTCTTTTGAAGACTGTGAGTTCAACTGCACTGAGTAATGGAGGCAGGAGGAGACACTATGTGGACGTCTGGAGCTTGGCCCGGAGGCAGGTACACTGATGTCATCAGAGCAGGTATCATTCCAGGCTCCCCCCTGACCTCTTCAGGCCCGAAGCACGTGCCTACTCAGCCTACCCTTTAATCCTGCCCTGTCTGGAACCTCATGCAATAAGGGGAATGGGCGCCAAACTACCCATCCAAAATGTGTTCCTGGCTATTTCATTAGGCTCTGTTGTGGACCCTTGGGCACCCCCCTGGCTAAGAAAAACCTTTCAAAACCTGTACATACTAATACCTCATTAAAACTCAAAAATATCAGAAGGGAAATAGGGGGCTCATTAATTTGGTTTGTTTTAACTGTTACATTACTGTGAAAAATAGACTTGCTTGATGAGCAGACTGAATAAGCTGTTGGGTTCACGTGTTCTGCAGGACTGCTTAGAAATCATTTTAGCACAGTTTAGAGGATCTGAAACTGTTTTTCAGCAATTTTTGTTATGTCTTATTGAAAATCAAAAGGGGAAATGCTGCAGTTTCTTTTCCTCTTCAGATCTGAAGCACTGCCAGCGATGAATTGCACATTGTATCTGAACTTCCTTCTACCCTTCATAAGTTAGAGAAAGAGGAATAAGGCAAGGTACCCAGGGAGATACTAAAATCACACAGATAACCATACTATACTGATTCTTGTATCCCACAAGTGTCAGCTAGGAATCATTGCGGCTTATACAATATTAGAAATGATACAGAGATGTAGGTGTCTTACAAATGATTTCCCTAGAGTAATAAAATCACAAAACTATAGACGGTTGCAGTTGAAGCCGGCCATTCAGGTTGGGTTCCCTGAATGGAAAAATCTCAGTAATCAATATAGTTTGCCGCTCTTATGCTTTCAGGTGGACTTCCTGGGACATCAGGCCATTCAGTGGTATAAATTAATATCTGGATTTTTAAATAAGAAACCAAAAACTGTTCTTCGGGACATTTGGAGCATTGAGATCAAGCATCAAATTACTGCATCTCAATGGCCACGTATTTGGGCTTGGAGGATGAGACAAACTTGTTTTTTTCTATTACACAGAGCATTTTGGACCCTGAATAGCCTGCTTCAATTGCATCCATTTAAAATATTGTGTTTTATTTAAGCCAAATTTATGTTGCAATTGTGAAAAACTAAGCAGTAACCCTTCTGAAATGACATCATTCAATGTCCGTATACCTGCAATTATCCATTGTTTCCAGACGATCTTAAATCCGCCAATCTTGATCCTGGAGTTTACCCAAATAGATTGATTTAATGATTTAGCAATTGGATCTGGTGATAGATTACTAATATATCTTAAGGTCTTCCAAGTATCCAGTAAAATTCTATTATCCTTGTATTTCCTAGAAGTTAGATAGCTTTAAATCTAATAGATGCTGGCACTGTCATCTTGAAGCTGGGACATTAGATCATTTGTTATTCTCTTGTCCATTAATACTTGCTTTTTGGAAATCAATATGGGGTCAAATAAATAATTTGTTAGCTAATCAGGTGGCATTATCCTGACACCATATTGTTTGGCATGTCAATGAGGGCTAAAAGCCAAATATCCTCTAATAACAATAAGCTTCTACTCATTATGTATGACAGGGGTTGTCATACAACAGATTACGAATACTGAAAAATTGGGATAGGCTGAATTATAGTTTTTGGTGGAAGTCTTTGTGTCACATGTTCAAAAAGGAAAGGATAATTGCCACGCAGCAGGGAAATTTTAAAAAATTTCAGGTTATTTGGGAGCCATTAACAAGATACTATAAAGATTGAAATTACTGCATAGAATAAATATTAATTTTTTCCCTTTTTGTTCATACACTTCCAGGGTGGGGTGGGGGTGGGTAGGAATATTTTATGATTTCTTTTGCTTATGAATAACTGTTGGGTATAAGGGAGGGGGGATATTTAATGTGAGTTAGAATTTGTGGATATATTAAGTGATGTTAAAGTATAAATGATTGTATTATACGCTACACTTATTGTGAGCTTTAAAAATGAATAAAGATTAATAATAATAATAATAATAATAAAAAAAGAAATGATACAGAGACGGAGGTGTCATACAAATGATTTCCTTAGAGTAGGTCAATGCAGTGAAGAGAATAGATATGTTTTCAGGGCCTTCCTGAATTGGAAGTAAGTAGGAAGTTGGCATAAGCTGCTCGGGAGTCTGTTTCAGATTTTGGGGCATTGGAATTCGAAGGTGGTCTCAAACAGAGCTTTCCTCCAGACTAAGTGAGGGGAGGGAAGTGGTAGTTTCCAATGTTAAATTGTCTTTGTGTTGTTGAAGGACTCTGTGACCTGGATGGTGGAAATGAGTCCAGCTGAGTTTTCTAAATAGTCTAGTCTAGTCTAGTCTAAATAGGGGATGAGGAATACCTGGGCCACTGTTCTGAAGTTTGTTGGGCTTAAGGCTGATCTGATTGTTCTCAGCTGCTTTAATCCTTAATCAAAAGAAGACCTTCTTGACCAGCAAGTTGAAGATCCCATGCCCTATTTACTTTCCCGTCAGTACAGGGCTGTAAAAGCAAGAAATTTCTTTACCATACTTTAGCATTCCAAGCGGCTTCCCATGATAGAGAATTTCGATTGATATTGCTTGGAGCTTGTTCTTATAAACATTTCAGAACCCAAATGAAAACTCATCTTTTCTCAAAATACTTGGTCAAATAACTTTTCTGTCATTATCAAAATTGTCTTTAGTTTATAATCTTTTGTAAACCGCATAGAAATTATGGTTATGCGGTCAAGAAGTATGATATGTTATGTTATGGTCAGTTCTGAGTCAAGTATTACCCCAAGTACCTTTGATGATCTACTTATAGTTATCATGTCACCCATGGTCAAGGTGATCTCCCGATGTTGGCAGTGGTTGCCAAACCAGAGTGCCTCAGTTTTCTGGTTGTTCAGTTTGAGGAAGCGCTGGTGCGACCATGAACTTAGGTCTTCTATTAGTGTGGAAATGTATTGAATTGTGTCTGCCTTTGAGTATTTGGCTATGCTTAAGAGGTATAGGTCATCTGCGTAGAAGAAGGTGTGGATGTGGGGGTTGGAAATATGTTTGCCCAAGGCACTTACATAGGCGTTGAATAATGATAGTGAAAGAGGGGAGCCTTGAGGGATGCCATAGAATGCCTTCCAACGCTATGAAATTCTTTGGCCCCTCCTTACTTCGTAAGTTCTTTTGGTCAAAAATTCTGTGAATTATTTTCTCACTTTACCATATACCCCCAACTCTTCTAGATATAGGAGCAATAGTGAGTGGTCCACTGTGTTGAAGGCTGCGGTGATATCAAATTGTAAAAGGACTGTTTGCTTGCCTTTCTTTAAGTAGTACTTTGCCTTAGAGAAGTAATTTGGTGCTGTGGTGTGGTCTAAAACTGTGTTGGGTATCATGGAAGCCATCTATCTGGTTAAGGAAATTGGATAGTTGCGCATTGACACTGAATTCTATCAGTTTAGCTGGCCATGGTCTTCCAGCTATAGGCCTATAGTTCTCTGCCTTGCTTGGGTCAAATCATGTGGCTTTGAGGATGGGATCACAGAGATGGCTGTAGGTGTCAGAGAGATGGCTGTGGGTGTCAGAGAGATGGCTGATAGTGCTGAGGGATGGAGCCATTTTACTAGGCATAGGTTGGTGAGATTGGTCAGTCAGTATATAATTTTGGTAGGTGCATGGTCTAGTAAGTTAGCCTGTCAAAAATCAAGATGACATCACGTCTTTGCAAGTCTCTTTAGTAGGTTAGCAATTTCCGCTGGCTTGACTTTTGCATCTTGTACGCTTGTTTGCAGTTTTTCTTTGTTTTCCTTTGCATTGAAATATTACCACATGTCGTTAGGCCTGTTATAAAACACAAAAAGCTAATTGAAAACATATCCCATTTGAAAACAAAAGTTTATTTCAGTTGGGATGTGTTTGGAATTAGCTTTTTATGTGGTTTTTTTTAATTGAAAAATTTTCATATTACAAACATACACGCCAAACAGAACAACAGTATAAAGTCAACAGCAGACAAGGCAAGGACCTCCATGTTGATCCTTCACGGAGGCCTAAAAGACCCCCCAAAAAACAGGGGCCCAGATTCTCTTAAATTTCTGCCAGGGACTAGGGCCATCCTTACGTACATCCAAGTATTCAAATTTTAATAAAGTAAACAGTTCATTTCTCCACATCGTTACTGTGGGTGCCACAAGTTTTTATGTTTTTTAATTTATTTCATATGATTTTTCTTTTATTTATACTTTCAATTTTTTATAGATGTACTAGAACCTTTTATATTTCTTTTTCTAATTGTTTTATGTCAGATTGACAGTTGCCCCTAAAACAGGCTTGTAGGTGAAACATGGCCACATCAGACATTCTGATTTTATACTGCTGCTGCCTTGCAAGTGTTTGGCGGTCTGCTGTCATTGCTGCTGGTCATAGGGGGTCCTTTTATCAAACTGCGGTAGGGGTTTAACGCGCGTAATACCATGCGTTAAACCACCTGCCGTGCTAGCCGCTAACGCCTGCATTGAGCAGGCGTTAGTTTTTTAGCTGGTCGCAGGGGTTAGCGCGTGATGAAATGTCCGACAGGCTAACCCCGCTAGCGCGGCTTGATAAAAGGAGCCCATAGTGTCGCAGATTCTTGCCGCTCATTTGTCTATTGTTCACATTCTCCTTACCTTTCCACATCCAGGATACGGTTGGTATCTCGGTTCACCACATGGATCAGCATATCGGTCTGAGCAAAGTTCACCCGTCCTTTTTTGTCTACATGGAACTGCAAAGAGGAGAAAGGAATTTAGGAGCCATGTTAATTAAACACGTTTGCATGCAGGACATGAACTGAATGGCAAGTTCACAAATACTGTTAATTATCATTTCATTCACTGAAAAATTCCCATCTCTGTTCAGCTAATGGCATAGGTGCATGGTATAAGAAGCATGGGGAGGCTAATTCTTCCCAGAACCCAGGCTGGCAGACTGGCACAGGAGCTGTATCACTCAACACTGACAGTTTAGGGCAGGAGTTCCTAATCTTTGGCTCCCACACTCTTTAACTGATGAATGAACCCTCACACCCCCTTCCTAAACCATTGGTCCATGAATGACTACTGATAGCTACATATGTCACTGTTAGTCACTAACAGTGCTTACTACTAAAATTTCAGTAGTATACAGTTATACTACCAATAACTGTACTACTAACTGCCTTCACTACCTGGAAAGTTTCAATAAGTTGTCTCAGATTTCAAGACCTTTCTCTGCAACTGGTTTGACCTCTTTCTGTATCCCTTGGGGGTTAAGAAGGATGAGAAAAGTATACCTACTAGGCAGGAAGCTAAAGGAAGTTCTATGCAGGGTACAGCTGCTAACTCCTACCTCCTACCTCTGAGGAAATGCTAAAACAACTAGAGCTCTTCAGCTTGGAGAAGAGACGGCTCAGGGGTGATATGATAGAGGTCTATAAAATACTGATTGGAGTGGAAAGGGTAGATATGAATCGCTTGTTCACTCTTTCCACAGATACTAGGACTAGGGAGCATACGATGAAGCTACTAAGTAGTAGATTTAAATCAAACCAGAGAAAATATTTCTTTACTTAACGTGTAATTAAACGCTGGAATTCACTGCCAAGAATATCATGAAATCAGTTAGCACAACAGGGTTGACTAATTTCCTAAAAAAAAGAAGTCAATAGGCCATCATTGAGATAGCATGGGGAAACAGCATAAAATCTGTTTTGTTTCTTGGGATCTTGCTCAGTACTTGGGACCTGGGTTGGCCACTGTTAGAAACAGGATACTGGGCTTGATTGAACCTTCGGTCTGTCCCAGCATAGCAATTCTTATGTTCTAATTTAATCTTGACTGAAAACAGTCAACAGCCAAACAGCCTAAGTGGTCTTCTCACAATAATGAAAAAAATATAACTCATTTCAAACAGGATGACCACTGGTTACATTAAGGCAGGAGTACTGGGGCCTGTGCAGAAAACTCTTCTAGAGTTATCTGAGCTTGGAACTGCCGGGATGACTCCAACACTATGGGCTCCTTTTACGAAGCTACGTTAGCGGTTTTAGCGTGCGCTAAACCCACGCTACGTAGCTAGAACTAACATCAGCTCAATGCTGGCGTTAGCGTCTAGCGCGGCCGGCAGTTTAGCGCGTGCTATTATGTGCATTAAACCGCTAACGCAGCTTCGTAAAAGGAGCCCTATGATGTCACCCATCTGTGTAGCTGTAAGATCAATGTCTATGGAGACCTGTGTTTTGAGAGAAGGGTTCATAGACAGTGGAGCGCAAGACGTCAGCGCGCTGACAATCCAGCGCCGACAATTCGGCGCAAGACAGAAGCGCGCGGGAGAAAAAGTAATTTTTTAAGAGCTCCGACGGGGGGTTTGGAGTGGCAACCCCCCCCCCCACTTTATTGGTTAGTGTTCGCGCTGCTGTTGGAGGGGGGTTCAGGGGGTTGGAAACCTCCATTATAGCGAAAACGGAACTTTTTCTGATTTTTTTCCATTTTCTCTATAATGTGGGGGGTTTCACCCCCTACACCCCCCTGCAACGGCAGCATGAACACTAACCAATAAAGTGGGGGGGTTGCCACCCCAAACTCCCAGTCGGAGCTCTTTAAAAATTATTTTTTCCCCCGCGCGCTTCTGTCTTCCGCCGAATTGTCAGCGCTGGATTGTCGGCGCGCTGGCGTAAGAGGAGACAGCAAATGAGTGAGGTGAGGCCTCATGAGAAAGGAAGGGGAGGAAGAACGAAAATCTATGCAACCCAGAGCCACCACATCCCTCAACTCCTCTGTAAAGGTAAAATGACTGTACGGCATATCAGGGCAGTGAGATAGCAGGAACCGGTCAGGGTGAGAATCATGAGCATTGTTACCTGCACGTCATCAGTGTTCACAATAGCACCCGTGATGTTTGAGAGCAAACGAATGAACTCTTCCTCGAACTGGCGCACCCTATCTGGGATCTCATTGATAACTATCTTGAGCCGCTGGTCATCCCTCAGGATGTAGATTCCAACAATAGCTGTGTCATTGTGCCCCGCCAAATCTGCTGCCATGATATTCACCACAAAATAGCCAGGGCTGTATGTTGCAAAAAGGTCAAATGTTCTCAGGATCCCATCCTCAAAGCCTTTGGGATTTAAGACAAGTCATAAATTAGGATTAAGATTGTTATAAATTAGGATTAAGATCATCATAAATTAGGATTGTGATCAAATGAGTACAAATAGAAGAAGCAACACATTTTTTTGTACAGCTGCATAGAAGCATAGGGCCTAATGTGTAAAATAATTTACCTGGGTAACACCATCTGTTACTTTCAGCAGCATTATTTGGATACTGCTAGGACAGGCTTGTTCAACCCCTTTCTATTAGGGATCACATTTAACATTTTGTAATATTTGGAGGGCTATAACATGTGCACAATCATGCACTCTCACTTGCATTTTAGAGATCACACACGTGCAATCTCTAAGAACACACAGAAATAAGGCGATACCTTTTTATTGGACTAACTTATTACATTTTTAACTATTTTTCAGAGGTCAAAACCTCCTTTTTTAAACCAGGACAAGCATACTATAACAACGCTATACTATCCAGACCTGAAGGAAGAGGTTTTACTCTCTGTAAACTAGTCAAAAGATTTATTTGATGCATAAAAAGGTATCACTTTATTTTCCGTTTTTTCTTTTATTTATGGGTTTTCTTTTTTTACTTTTAAAGTGGCTTAACACAGCTACCACATTACTTCCTCCTAAATTAAAAATAAAATTATTTTTTCTATCATTGCTGTCTGGCCATTTAATTTTTTCTAATTGTATTGGCCTTGCCTGCTCCTCTCTCTGCCGCTGGTATACAGCATTGTTCCTATCTCTCTTACTCTCTTTCCCTCCTCTCCCTCTCCCCCTGCACCATTCACCATTACCCCATCTCGCTCTCTCTCCCCCACCACATCCAGCATTGACCCTGTCACGCTCTGTCCCTCCGTGCAACACTGCCTGTCTCTCTCCTCCTGTCATTCAGTATTGCTCCCCATCCCTCTGTCTTCTCCATAGAAACATGATGGCAGGCAAAAGCCAAATGGCCAATCTAGTCTGCCCATCCACAGTAACCATTATCTATTTCTCGCTCTGAGAGATCCCATATGCCTATCCCAGGCCCTCTTGAATTCAGACACAGTCTCTGTTTCCACCACCTCTTCCTGGAGACTGTTCCATGCATCTACCACCCTTTCTGTAAAAAATTATTTCCTTAGATTACTCCGGAGCCTATCACCTCTTAACTTCATCCTGACTGAAGGGGACAACAGGTACGAGGGGGCACTCGGAGAAACTGAAGGGAGATAGGTTCAAAACAAATGCAAGGAAGTTTTTTTTCACCCAGAGGGTCGTGGACACTTGGAATGCGCTGCCGGAGGAGGTGGTCGGGCAGAGTACGGTACAGGGATTCAAACAGGGATTGGACGGATTCCTGAGGGATAAAGGGATCGTGGGATACTGAGAGAAGTATCCAGGAAATAAGTATAGAAACCCGACCAGGTCGTGCATGTGCAAAACCGGAGGGTTAGGACTTCGATGGGAAGATAGGACTTCAATGGGAAACCAGGGTGGCAAGGGGGCCCCTTCTGATGATTCAGACAGGTGACCTGTTTGGGCCGCCGCGGGAGCGGACTGCTGGGCATGATGGACCTATGGTCTGACCCGGCGGAGGCACTGCTTATGTTCTTATGTTCTTATGCCCTCTCATTGCAGAGTTTCCTTTCAAATGAAAGAGACTCGACTCATGCACATTTACATTACGTAGGTATTTAAACAACTCTATCATATCTCCCCTCTCCCGTCTTTCCTCCAAAGTATACAGATTAAGATCTTAAAGTCTGTCCCCATACGTCTTATGATGAAGACCACAGACCATTTTAATAGCCTTCCTCTGGACCAGGTTTCTTTGTCCCCATCATCCAGCATTACCTGTCTCTCTGTCTTCCCCCATCAACATGCAGCACTGTCCCTGTCTCACTGCCCCTTCCTCACTGTATCATTCAGCATTCCCCCTCCCTATCTCTCTTCCCCCATACAGAACTGCCTCTCTATCTCTTCCTCCTTCTATGCTGTATTTCCTCTCTCTTCTGTCTCTCCAGCCCAACAGTGTAGCCAGACCTCAATTTTTGGGTGGGAAAGAGCAGGTGTGCAGAGAGTAGGAGACATGCCGGCGCCCCCCTCCCCACTAAGATGGTGCCTGGGGCAGTCTGTTCCCAGTCCCCCCTTACTACACCACTGATCACTGAGCATCATTTATAGAATCGTGCATAGCGGCACCTAATTCAACTTAGGAGATGGTAGGTGTCCCAATGGTAGGTGCCAGTATATTCGTCCAGGGTTTTTCTTGTCTAATTTATCAGCGCCTAACACAGACACCTACTGATGCTTAAATCATACCATACCTATTCTCCGTCCCTAACCATGCCTACTTTGCCAGGAGGTGTGGGTAGGCACCTCGAGTTGTCAGGTGCTGCTCCATGTTCTGCATGTAACTCTTAATTAAATTGATTTTAAACTTTTTTAAATGAGTTTTTAAAGGTGTGATCAATTACCACACCATTTAAGCTCATTAAGCAACTTTGAGCTCCATGCGGAACTCAGCTAGGCACCACTTATAGAATTAGGCCCAAGAGTTCGATATTTAAAAGGATATAACTGGGCAGGAAAGGCTTCTGCCCAAATAAACTACACTGAGTGGGCTAAGAGGGGATATTGAACAGTATTTAACTAGGCAGTGCTGCTGTATATCTGCTCTGATCATCATGGCAATGTCCAATTAGTGCCGAGGTGGCCTGTGGACAGAGGCCCAGATTCTCAAAACTTTAACACTGTCGCTAAACTGTTTTCTGGCAGTTTAGCCTGTACGCAGTTTAGTGGCGGATTATCAAAAGGGGTTATCGCTGAATTTAGCGAGGTTTCTAGCAGTGTCTAACACTGACATGTAAATGGGCTCTTCAACATTGAAATTAGCCCTCCGGTGGATTCTTAAAAATTGCTGAGTCATTTTCAGAAAGCAGCGTTGGCTTTTGGCAAAAAAAATAAATGACTGCTCTAGGGGTGCTGGTCAGTGTCAGAGACTGCTAGAAAGCCCCTGTGTTGTGATGCAGCGGGACAGATGCCCATTCCTATGGGAGCGGCCTTAAACATATTGGGCCAATCAGAGCCTCAGGCCCCTCCCCCGGATGCATTGGGAAGGGTCCTAAGGCTCTGATTGGCCCAGACACCCCATAGGAGGGGCCCTCACTGCTGTCCATTGACCTCATTTGCATGTGTGATTTTTTAAGAATGTCTCGGGTTTTTAGATTCAGTATCAAAACGGCTGCATTAGGAGACCGTCGCTTTTTAACGCGGCTTTTTGAGAATCCTGGCCAGAGTCAGGCAAAGATGGGATTTACACAGTTAGTTGCAATATTCAGTCCACTACCCGGGAAAGTGGGCAGATAAAGTTGGACGGCAATAAGGCTGTTCTGGCTTTATATGCAATAGTTACCAGGATATCCTGTGCTGGCCTGGATATCCACTGCTGGTGCCCAACATGACCTGGCATTAAATATCCAGGCTTAATTCAGCCTGTGGCTGTCAAAATCTACTGATCACCATGGGCTGAATATCAGCCAGACAGAGCACAATTACAATTTCAAATAAAATCATGATGTCCCACTAAATCCCCCACTAAAAATAAAATCTCTAAACAATTGCTTATATCAACTTTTCAATTACTTATAAAATAGCCATGTTTTTAAATTTTGCCTACAAACTTTGCAGGTCTACATGTACTTTAAACTCCTCAGACAACATCAGCATTGCTCTGTTGAAAAATATGAGCATCCGTGGCATCCACCCTTCTATGAACACAGATAACAGCAGTGAAGGGATGCAAAATCACCAACTATTCATGGAGTCTGAGAATAAAAATCAGTGGAAGAGCTTTAACAATAAACAACATACTCGTATACATAAAGTATTTTATCTTTTTGATATCATTTAACATGTTTCATACTTCATTTCCACAATGGGGAAAATATGGGATGGAGGACATTTAACAGATTCAGAAGTCCTTCTACTGAACCTTAGAACTCATTGGGAAAGCATTTGGAAGACATTCTAACAGGCTTTGGTCAGACTGACCCTGCTTTCTTTGTGAGGTCACAGAGACATCTAGTGGTTCGAGCATAGAAGAGAATTGGTTGCATATGAGTCTCAAGAATATGATAAACCTGCCTTTTGTTCACTTTATTTTAGCAGCTATCTGCAATCAATTAAATAACAAAAGTAAACTATAGAAAATAGCATCTCTGTCCTATGTAAATATTTTCATGATTTTATCACTAAAAATGAACTTTATTCAGCCTAAACTCTAGGTTGTGATATAATAACATCTCACAAATAAATCTATGGCAAAATTAAAAGAGATGAGGTTCTTATCTTGCTAATATTTTTTCTAGTAGATAGGTGTGTCATTCTGGACAGACGGGTAATATCACCATGCTCACAAGCCATGCCGAAGGAATTCAATCCAACTTTTGAATCCCTCTTCATTCACTAGAGGACTCTGCTGCTCCCTTCAGTTTGTACCAAAGCAGGCAGTAGCCCAATATAGAAACATTGTGAAAGAGGGGTAAGAGAAACTCCCCAAACTGCAACTCTGTTCTGCTCTGAAATATAAAACATGTTAAACATTGCTATCATAACAATCATGCTAAACAGAAACATTTATGGAGCTCAAGTATTACCCCAATATATTATAGCAATAGATTATTCTTTATACCCATGGAGAGGCATAATTGAAAGGAACGTCTAAGTCCGTTTTCGTCTAAGTCACAAGTCGTCCAAAGTAAAAAACAGCCTAGGACAACATTTTAGAAAAATACGTCCAAAAATTTTTTTGTTTCGAAAATCGTCTAACTATACGTCCTGCCTATCTGATCGTCCAAGTTGCTAAACCGTCCATCTTTATACCACATTTTCGTCCAACTTTTTCATCCAAGTCAAAAATGCCTAGAACAAGCCCTGTTGGATGTGGGAGGGGTCTGCAAAGTGATGGACTGAACACCCAGACATGGCACCTAAATAGTGGGGTACCTTACAGGGCACTGCTGTGAACTTCACAAAAAGGGTGCCATGTCATCATCTCACTACAGCTCCCTTATAGGTCAGGGTGAGCCCCCAAACCACCTCCAGAATCCCCTAGACCCACTTATCTACCACCACAATAGCCCTTATGGCTGCAGGAGTCACTTATATGCTAGTAAAAAAGGGTTTTGGGGGTGTATAGGGGAGTGCATATGTTTCAATATCAATGCAGTGATTACAGGGGTATATGGGCATGGGTCCTCCTCTCCATGGGTTCCTACCCCACCCCCATGACGGCTTAAACCGCCTCTGTGCTGGACCACCAGGCTTTCCTATGCCAGGCTGCCAGGTGATGATGGTCTGGAGGCTGAATTTTAAAGGTGTGATTATGATTTTTCTGGGGTTGGGGGGGGTCGGTGATCACTGGGGTAGTGTGTGGGGGTCTGATTTATGTGTTTTCAGTGCTTATCTGGTGACTAGGTGTTTTTTTGTTCCGTCTAGGCTCTGTTGTAAAACTTTTGGTTATACATGCTGTACGACTAAGTCTAAGCCGGCCCACGTCCTGCCCAACTCCCGCCCTTGACACTCCTACTGAAACGCCCGTTTAGCTTTGGTCGTTCAGCGGCACTATGAAGGCATAGGTCATTTTTAAATACATCCAAAACCCGGCACTTGGCAGTTGAATGTTTTTGACTTATGATCGTCCAAGTGCCGACTTAGGCCAGTTTTTGGATGTTTTTCTCTTTCGATGATGAGCCCCTTAAGGTCTAACCGACATCCAAATTTCAGTTTGGACTCAAACTTTCTGACTGCAACAGTAGACAAGCACAGGAAATAACTGACAGGGTGGAGCTCCAGAAGGACACACCTATCTACTAGGAGAGATATTAGCAAGCTATGAACCTAATCTCTTTTTCTAGTACAATAGGTGTGTCATTCTGTATGGTCGGGATGTACAAAACAGTCCCAGAAATCTAGAATGGGAACATTGCACTGGCTCATAACACTGAGGATCCAAAGGCGGAGTCCTCCCTTGCCGTTCTTGCCCTTACATCGACTATGTAAAACTTGGAAAGTCATCCGCCAGGATTCGGTTTGTCCAAAAGCAAGCATCCTACAGCCACCTTGGGTCACATGCTTTATTTTTGTCCAATTGTCCATTGCTTTTGGAAGAGGATTTTACAACATGTTTCTGATCTTTGGCGGGTGAGGTGTGTACTGACTCCAATGATTTTATTTTCCAGGTGCCCAGTTGTCGCCCCGGTACCCAAGGATTTGCAAGACTTTCAAAAATTAGCATTTCTTATGGGAGTCAAAATCTGTTCTTTTACTTTGGATAATCCCGGAAGCTCTCACGCTAGAGCGGTGGAGGGCTTTGCTCATACAATATTTGCAGAGCAGTCCTAGCCCCAGAGCTGAGAGGACGCTGAGAAAAGAGCTCCTTTATGAACCCTTGAAAAAGCCCTTGTGAGCGAAACGGGTCCCGTTGGGGCATGCTAGAGACACTGCATTAAAGAATAAGTAAAAAATGAAATATGTGCTGTTTTCAGTCTTTATTTATTTATACATTTTGAAAAAAGACAATAGTTAAAACAGCAGTAAGCACACTAGCCATATTCAATCAGAAGGCTAGGATATGAGCCCAAACAGAACGGTTCATAGACAACGGTGCGAAAGACAAAAGCGCGCGCCGACAATTGAGCGCAGCGCCGCTCTAAATTACACTTTTTAGGGGCTCTGACGGGGGTTTTTGTTGGGGAACCCCCCCAGTTTACTTAATAGACATCGCGCCGGCGTTATGGGGGGCTTGGGGGGTTGTAACCCTCCACATTTTACTGTAAACTGAACTTTTTCCCTAAAAACAGGGAAAAAGTGAAGTTTTCAGTAAAATGTGAGGGGTTAACCCCACACCCCCCACAACGCGGTGCGATGTCTATTAAGTAAAGTGGGGGGGTTCCCCCCCACACCCCCGTCGGAGTGCTAAAAACAGTAATTTAGAGCGGCGCTGCGCTCAATTGTCGGCGCGCGCTTTTGTCTTTCGCGCCTTTGTCTATGAACCGTTCTGTTTGGGCTCATATCCTAGCCTTCTAGGATATGCTGCGCTCAATTGTCTGGCCACGCCTTTGTCCCGGCGTGCTTTTGACCTGACACCAAACAGAACAATCACCGATGTGGATACTTTAAGGGCTCTTGTGCCATTCTGTAATTGAACCTTAAGTGAAGTTTATTTTCGTTCTGGGAGTCTCCAATCTGCCTCACTTATTCATCTTCACTATTCCTTTAGTGTTCACCATTTTGGAGTTCCTTGACACCTACTGCTAGAAGTAGATTGTTGACTCTGTGATTATCTTGTTGCAGATTGCTGACTTTGTGATTACCTTGTTTTTGTGCTGCTATTGATGAGACAGCAGACCTCAAGTCCTGAAGAACTGGCTTAGGATAGCAATTTTCAAACTTTGGATCAAAAAAAAAAATCTTCATTTAGTGTCATGAAAACATGTGTGGTCAAAAAGAAATTGCAGGACATGCTGATGTTACAGTTCATCTGTATAGGCCATCAGAGAATGGTGACTCGTCTGGAATAGATACATGGTGGGGACTGGGGAGGAAGCTCATTCTCTATTTTAAGATAGGGGCTGGAGTTATGTTTAGGAACCTCTAGCTCAGGGGTGCCCACACTTTTTGGGCTTGCGAGCTACTTTTAAAATGACCAAGTCAAAATGATCTACCAACAATAAAAAAATTTTAAAACCCCCACAAAGCACACTGAAAGGCAGAGAAAATGTTAATTATCATTCATATTCCGGGTTTTTTTCAAAGAGGTCAAGGCAGATGACTCTATGCAATGTCATCTCAATAACAACCATACAAAAATAGACAAATATAGCCCCTCCCTTTTTACTAAACCACATAGCAGTTTTTAGCGCAGGGAGTTGCGCTGAATGCCCCACGCTGCTCTCGACGCTCATAGGCTCCCTGCGCTAAAAACCGCTATTGTGGTTTAGTAAAAGGGAGCCATAGTGCAAAATATAGACAGCAGATATAAATTCTCAAAACAGACACATTTTGATCACTAAATTGAAAATAAAATCATTTTTCCTACTTTTGTTTGATGATTTCATGAGACTCTGGTTGCACTTTCTTCTTCTGACTTCTTCTCACTTCACTCTGGCTGCACTTCTTCTGACATCTTCTGATTTCAGCCCACTCCTTCTTTCAGCCTCCTATATGCTTTCTCTCTTCCATACCTCATTCTCTCCCCCAACTTTTTCTTTCTTTCTCCCTGCCTCCTGTTCTTTCTTTCTCTCTCTCTCTCCATGCCCACTTTCTTTCTGTCTCCCTGCTTGCCCCCTTTGTTTCTTTCTCCCTGCCCTCCCCCAAGCCACTAGGTTTGCCGTCGCCACCGGGGAACAGGCCCCCAAGCTCTGCATGCAGAAGCCTTGCACTGACCAGCATTCTGCTCCCCTTCAATTCTGATGTCGGAGAGGAAGTTCCGGGCCAGCCAGGCAGCGATTGGCTGGCCCAGAAATTCCTCTCCGATGTAAGAATTGATGTCGGGGAGAGGAATGCTGGTCAGCGTTAGGCTTCTGTAGGCCCAAATCTCTGGATCCCCAGGGCCGAGGAAAAGAAAAGAAAAAAAGCCAGTCTTCCATGAGAGCCGTTCCAGTCTCTTTTTAGCAGGACACTCAACTTCACATTTTCAGGCTCAAGACGTCAGAGCAGCAGCAGCAGCTCCGGCATTTTTGGGCAGAGCACCTCCTGCTCCCGACCG
The DNA here is from genome assembly GCF_902459505.1 of Geotrypetes seraphini. Lineage (NCBI taxonomy): Eukaryota > Metazoa > Chordata > Amphibia > Gymnophiona > Dermophiidae > Geotrypetes > Geotrypetes seraphini. The sequence goes on from NC_047087.1 coordinate 196,836,172, forward strand.
CCTTTCTCCAGTCTGGCTTGTCAATTCCACCAGGGGCAGCCGGCGCTCAGCTCTCAAGGGTCGTGACTTCCCTAGACCTCCCTCCTGCCTTCTCCCGAAGGAAGTGACTTCATCCCCCAGTCGGAAGACGCAGTCAGGCAGGAAGGGCGCAGCAAGAATGAGTGTGCGTGGGGAACCTTGGGGAGATTCCGGTGGGGAACCTTGGGGAGAGGAAGGCTGATCGGCCGGCCGATTGGAACGGCAACACGAGATCGACTGGCGTTGCCTTCCCGATCGACCGGTCGATCGCGATCGACGTGTTGGGCACCCCTGCTCTAGCTTAAGGTGTTTCTGTGTGAGTAGTCATTTAGAAGTGAGTATTTATTTTTAAAAATTTTATGCTGCCATAAATCTCAGCGGTTTCCAAAGTAACATCCATAAAAGCATAAAAATACACATACACTGAAACACAATAATCCAAATTGTCACACATATAGCTAATGGCATAAGAAAAATGCCCTTAACAATACTTTCAACAAGTACTCATCAATTACAGCAAAGGGAAAGGAATGATTTAAAAGGAATGATTGTCATACAGTATCATAAGTAAGCATCAATGAATTGCTTAGTTTTAAGCAGTTTTTTTAAAAAAATAGGATACTCTACACATAATATTATAACATAACATAACATCGTACTTATAAACTGCATAACTGTAAGTTCAATGCAGTGAACAAAAGATTAAAACTAACATAACCTAAGGATGATTTAAATTAGTTCGCTAAATATTTTGAAAAAAGATGAGTTTTCAATTGAATTCTAAAGTGCATGTAAGAGCAAGCACTACGCAACATTGGCCTAAATTCCCTGTCATAGCCTGAAATGCTAGTGTATGTTTCAAGGATTCTTGCTCTTACAACCTTGAGCAAATGGAAAATTAAACAATGTATGTGATTCTCTCCTATGTTTATGGAATGCTATGACCAGATAAGTTATTCCATAAGGACATCCCAGCAATCATATACATTTTCATTTTTGTAGACCCATATCTTATATTCATAGTTGATTGACATACTAACTTCATGCTACTAACTGATCACAAGGCTTTAGCGGGTCTGTACATCTCCCAGAGACACTGAAACCAATATGATACTGTTTGATGCAACGTTTGATGCACCAAAGATAATAGTTTACAATTAATCCTCTTTTCGATTGGTAATCAGCGTAGACTTTTTAATACAGGAGTAATGTGAGATGTTCTCACAGCTTAGTTTTGGCTAACCCCAGAAACAATGAATTACAGTAGTCTAGCCTACTCAGAAACGATTGTACTACCATTCTGAAGTCATAAGTTGTCAGGAGAGGTTTCAGTCTATGTAATAAATGAAGTTGAGCATAACCTTTTTGAACCATTCATAAATACTGTATTTGTCTAAGCAAAGGAAAGATATAAGAGAAAAACACATAGAATTCTCACCTACGACAAAGATATTTTTCACTTCCTCTGAGTCGTTGGAATGCTGTTTAATATAGAATATATCAAGGATGCTATAGAAGACCAGGCTGTTGTTTCCTATGTCTGCATCCACTGCTACCACTTTGATTAGCTCTGAACCCACCTTAGCATCGGTTGCCACTCCTGTTTGATTCGAGGAATAACAGAAAATAATTAATAGAGTCTCCATGAGGTTTAGAACAAAATTCTAAACACTCCAACTTCTGTGCCAGCAAAAGACATTCAAGAAAGCTAAATTTTCAAACTACAAATAATAGATGCTGGCACTCTCATCTTGAACCTTGGACGTTAGATCATCTATTATACTATTGTCCCTTGATACTTCAATTTTGGAGATCCATTTGGGATCAGGTGAACAAAGTACTGGAAAATCCAGTGGCACTAACATATGGCACTGTGCTATTTGGCACTTTAATGAGAGCTAAAAGTTAAATATCATCTCACAATAACAAACTTCTCTGTATTATGACAGGGGTTGCCAGACAACTGGGATCAGTTAAACTATGGGGTCCTTTTATCAAGCCGCGCTAGCGGGGTTAGCGCGTTGGACATTTTATCACGCGCTAACCCCCGCGGCCAGCTAAAAAAACTAACGCCTGCTCAATACAGGCATTAGCGGCTAGCGCAGCAGGCGGTTTAATGCGCGTTAAACCCCTACCGCAGCTTGATAAAAGGACCCCTATACCTTTTGGTGGGAGTCTCTATGTCACGTCTTTAAAATGGAACGTATTACGGCTATACAACAGGGGCATTATAAGAAGTTTATGGATATTTGGGAGCCATTGACAAAATTTTATAAAGAGTGATTGTTGAATTTGGCCCTTGATCATGCACGTCCAGGGTGGGTGGGTGGGAGGGGGGGGCTGGAAAATATTCTTAAATTTTAATTTGATTAAATGAGAGTGTACATTTTGTTCAATTCTTTTTCTTTTGTTTTCGCTAAGAAATCTTGGATCCAAATTTGAGGACTTGAGCATTTTAGTTTATACATGATTTAAATGTTATTGGAATGTTTCTTGCTCTATGTAGAATTGCTAATTTGCTTTCTGTACAAGATAATTCTTGATTATATGATTTAAAAATCAATAAATATATTTAAACATAAATTTTAATTTGAGTGCAATTTTTGAATATGAAGATGGGGGGGGGTGATATATGTATTTGTCATGATTGAATTTAGGTGCTATTCTAGTATAATATGATTGTATAATATTGTTGCACTTATTTTTGGCTTCAAAATGAATAAAGATATTTTTTAAAAAACACAATTTTTTTAATCAACCTTTTTTTCTTTGAAGTATTTAAACTCCGTTCTTGGTACACAAAAAAATCTAACCCACCCTGCAGACAGTAGACATTCCAAATAAGAACTATAGTGATAAAACTTGGAGAAACAACCTGTGATGCTATGGTCCTGAGGATGGAGAGTACCAGGTACTCCAAAGATCCAATTTGTCTGCCAAGGAATTTTTGATGAAGCCATCTAAAAATTATTTATTATCCTGCTATTTAATTAACAGGGATTTATATGCTGAAACATTAGTCACTTAAAAATGAACAAAACTAATATAACCAGCACTATTCATATTTAGTTTTTAAAATGATATTATTGATGCTGCCTAAAACAGTACATTTCATTTTTTAACAGCACACTATATACCCAAATATAAACTCAGCCAATATAAAAAGTAACCTTTTTCACTCAAAAAAGAGAAAAAAGTTTAGCTCGAATATAAACCAAACTCACACTAATCTTGCAAAGTTACTGTGGGAAAGAATGACCTTGTGGTCAAAACTGCTATCTCAGCACCCTGAGGTTGTGAGTTCAATCCTAGCCTGCTCCTTATGATTCTGGACAAGTCCCTTAATCCCTCCATTTCCCCAGGTACCACAGTTAGATTGTGAGCCTACAGGGACAGATAGGGGAAATACTTAAGAGTACAGTGATACCTTGGAATCCGAACTTAATCCGTTCCAGAACCCTGTTCGAGTTCCAAAGCGTTCGAGTTCCAAGACAATTTTTCCCATTGAAAATAATAGAAACTGGATTAATCCGTTCCTGGGTCCCACAAACTCAAATTTTAACAGGAAATACACTGGATTCTAAGGTAAAATATTAACAAATATTCCAAAGCAGCATTCAGATTCTGGGGCACAAACACACACATACAATGTGCAGGGCGTTCAGATTCCAAAGCAGAGTTCGGATTCCAAGACAAAATTTACTACAAAAAAAGATTTGGATTCCAAGTGATTCGAGTTCTGGGGCATTTGGATTCCGAGGTACCACTGTACCTGATTACTATTCAATGTATTGTAACCATTTTGGGTGAATATCTTCATGAAAAGGTGATAAATAAACATAGCAACCAATGTGGGAACTCACACCAGCCATTTTGAGTAGTGAGACTGCATAGGGCAGGCACATAGGAGGATCGCTCTTGCCCTGGCTCACAACTGGACCAACAGGGCTTAAGATAGGCCCAGGGAGAGGCCTGCGAAGGGTGTAAGAGGGAAAAGATTCAAATATAAACTGAGACTCCAATTTATGGGCCATATTTTGGCCTCAAAAGCTAGGATTATATTTGAGTATATACAATATTAAGAATTATTTCCATACCGGGGTAGCCATGCAAATGGTGACTACAAATTGGAAGAATTTTGATAGATTAAATTTCACCTTTTGGTGGAATTCATTATGCTTGCGTTATAAATACAAGAAAATGAATTCTGAACAAACAGGTAATAATAAGTTGTTTAAATTGACGTGGGGTCCATTGACCAATTTTATCAATTCTAATTAAATGGTTTATTTCCCTATTTCTGGTTTGATTTGCACATCCAGGGGAGGGAGAGGGATATTAAATTAGGATTTGCTTATTAATTACATGTATGTAGGTATTGTTGTATGGCTTATTTGGATACATTGGAATCAGGGTGGGTGGGAGGGGGGTGAAAATGGTTTGAAGGTTTGTCATTATTTCTATTAAGTTTATTGTGCTATATTGTTTATATTTTATGTAAATGTATCATCTATTGTGCACAATTGTAGTTTTAAAAATGAATAAATAATTTTTTTTAAAAAAAGAAGAAAATGGTTTCTCATATATTTATGGATGGATCTAAGTGCTGTTTTTCAAATTACTTGTCTTTGTGCACTGTTTTTAGACTGAAAATTTAATAAAGATTTTAAAAAAGAAAATAATTATTTCCATAAGCATTTTGGTTCTTACTCATTTTAGTTCAGTGGTTTCCAACCTTTTACATGTAAAGGGCTGCAAAGTGGATACGAGAAAGCTCTGGGGGCCCACAAAAGATTTTCAGCTTATAAATGTAATTTTAAACACTAATTTTGATTCTACATGCATACCGCAATACAACAGTGCAACGTCATGCAGGTAAGCACAAGCGATGAGAGTGCACACAACGGAACCACTACGTTCGGTTCTTATATAAAAATCCTTTCTATAATTGCACTTTTTTTCTTGCTTTTTCTCCATCCTATTGTTTTTTGGGTTTTTATTTTTTACCATATATGTCTCTCCTCTGAACTTTAAAAACACTTAATTGTAGTTCTATTCCCTCTCACCTTTTGTATTAGTTGATCTGTATGTCCAATTGTCTACCCCATTATTTTAAATTGTGTGTAAAAATATATGTTTATATTTTATCAATTTTTGTATCTCGCTTAGTAAAACTCAATAAGCGATTCATCAAAGTCGAATAAAACACAGAACCTTTCAAACCTATCAAGCCAATATTAAAATGGTAGATGTTCACCAGCAACCATTAAACCTGCAATTCTACTGTGCTTAGATTTTCAGGGCTGAGCTGTAGGAGAGATTTTGCCACTTCCGTGGATAGAGAAAAGGCCCCGTGAAGCTCCGCTGGGTTGCCTGTGTCTGCCTCTGTCTGTGTTGACGCACATACGCACATGCACACAGACAGAGGTGAGTTGACTGGCATTTGCGTGTGTGTGCATGCAGCATACGCGTCAATGTGACCTTGCAGGTACAAGTGACCCAGCGGAGCTTCACAGGACCTTTTTTCTACCCATAAACAGCAATGGGAGGTGTCACTGGATAGGATGGCCACAAAAATGGACTGTGGGGGCCAAATGTTGGAGACCACTGCTTTAGTTGGCCTATTCCCTAGAGTTAGGGATACCATATTTTAGTATTGTAAAATCTGGACCCATGGCCCTGTCCCCAGGCCCGCCCAGTTCCATCCAGCCCTGCCCTGTTCCACCCCAGCCTCCTCGACCTGTTCTTGTGCTCAGAGCTGTGTTGGGAGGGCATCTGTGCGTACGCAGGTGTGGCGCGATGATGTCACACGCATGCATGCATGCGTTTGATGTCACACCGTTGCATCCACACATGCATAGATGCCTTCCCGATGCGGTCCCGAGCTGGAAGCTTTTCAAAACTCAGACAAAGTGCCGGGTTTTGAAAAACCGTCCAGACGCCTGGACATGTCCTCTAAAAAGAGGCCATGCCTAGGTAAATCCAGACATCTGCTAACCCTATCTAGAGTCTCTAACCCATTATGAGATATTTCCATGGCCTACCTGCAGTGTATTCAGACTTAGTGAACCGTGGGGGCTGGTCGTTGATATCATCTAGAAATATTCGTACTTCTTGCAAGGTGGAGTCTGTGCTGGGATTAAAGGTCTGCAGTCTGGACCTCTGACTCCGAGGGGCTGTCCAATTCTGGTTACTGGAGGCTTTGACGATAACAGAATAGTAAGATTCCTTTTCTCGGTCTAAATTTTTCAGCACCGTCAACTTTCCCTCTGGAGTCAGCTGGAAACTGTTCTCCTTGTTGCCATCTAGGATAATAAAGAGGGAAAGTCACTTGGACTCTGAAATTACTTTGCACTGTTAATTCTGATGTTAGCCTCTGGATCCAGTGAGCTCGGAGGACAGGAAGAGCCTTCGGTGTGTGTGGATTTCTTAATCACTCTTTTCCAGTACAGATTCAAGGCGATTTACAGGATAAGAGGCCCATATAACAGCTTGGGGAAATTTACAATATAAGGGTGAAGAAGGTTATATTATTTCAGAGGAACAAGGATACAAAGTTCAAGGGTGGGGGTGCATAGTTGCAGGAAGGTTACATAATGCCGGGTTACATTGTGTAAGAGGGTTACATAATGCAGGAGAATTGGAACATAGTTGGAGAGAGTGCATGGTCATTAATTGGAAAGGAATTTGTCAAATAGGTAGGTTTTCAGTTTTCTCCTGAATATCTTTTTTTTTTTTTTTTTCACTGGCAGTAATCTGAGTGATTCACTGGACGATGAGTTTACTCATACTATATAACCTTAGTATTACTTTGCCAGATAATAATTTTAACTGGATTTCGGTACTATCAGGAAATTAGTTTGGGTTTGCTCCTCAGCAGTGCCAGAGCTCAAGGTCATTTAGGGCTCCTTTTACTAAGCCGCGTTAGGGCTTTAGCGCATGGAATAGTGCGATCTACATTGCCCCGCGCGCTAAACTTTAATGCCAGCATTGAGCTGGCGTTAGTTCTAGAAGTGTAGCGAGGGTTTAGCACGCGCGGCAATTCAGCGCGTGCTAAAAACGCTATCGCAGCTTAATAAAAGGAGCCCTTAGTGCATATGTTTTATTATCATGTCTATATTGTAATTTATGTAAATTATGTCATCTCTGTTCTGTCTGGATTATTATGGATGTACTTTGTAACCCGTTCTGGGCTCCTTTGGGAGGACGGGCTAAAAAATTGAATAAATAAAATTAGTCTGACCACAGTATTCTGTATCAGTTTGAGTCTGGCCATATTTTTCTTGGTGTTCGACAAGTAGATGATATTACAGTAATCAAGAAGACTTAACAGTAAAGATTGAACAAGAATTTTAAAAACAAAGAGCAATGCTTACAGAGATGGTCTTGATTCAAGTGGCCATCACATATCATGGTAGGAAGTAAACTGGAGGTGTGAAGCCCAATTTTGTATATGGCATCAGGGTCAGAAAATTAATGTTTTAATGCTTGCAACTGTGATAGTATTTTACAAAAGGCTCAAAGGAAATAGAGTTTTCATTTATGAATGTATAATGCTACAGAAAACGTGTATTAGACATCACGTAGAGTAGAGGAAGGCATTTACAAAAAGCTGCATTCAAAAACAAATTAGCATCATATATGCATGTGTAAATAGGATTATTTACGTGGATAAGAAGTGCATAGGGATATATGTTCGTTCGTTCACATTTGACTCATTCATGCACCTTAAAATATTTAGAGCTCTTAAACAAAGCCGCTGGAGCAATTCTCCCAATGTAAATGCACCGAAGCCCATTCAGTTCCTACGGGCTTTGCCTCAGGAGAATTGCTACCAAGCTTTGTAAAAGGGGCTCTTAGTGTGGGCACAATTTATTTAATTAGCATTAACCTATGAACTAATGCAGGTAAAGCTGATTTGCACATACTATTAAAAAGCTCTAACATTTAGAAAACATTATTAACCAAATTTATATTGACTGGAAAAAAATGTCTAAAATTGGGGGAAAAAAAGTCTGAAAATAACTCCAAAATAAATTGAAAATTGTTATCGATATCTCTTTATGCGTTGTCACTTACATGTGCACATATATGGTGAATTTTGCAAAGCTGCTTGCACATGAGCCAATTAAGGAACTGCACTCCAGAACGCAAACCTCTGCAATTTTGGGTGTTTTTTTAATCTTACAGATGCATGCATTAATTCCCCCTAAACCTCTCTTCCCAAGTCTTCAGTCACATGAGAAGTTAGCTGACAATTATTCGTGACTTGACACTGGTGTAAATGCTGATGGGCAAATTTTTCAAGATATAAATACATTGCCTTTTTGAAATACAAAGCACATGTATATTTTAAAGGTCTGCTCAAACCATGCCCTGAACATGCTTCCTTCAAATTTGTGCATGCTGCTGCCATACGTATGTATATACAGGGATGGTCCTATAATGAGGCCAATTGAGGTGACAACTAGAGAATGACACGGGGAAAAAATTTGTCCACATCACTGCTCTGTTCCCGCGACCACGTCCCTGTCACTGCCCCATCCCCTTGACCACGGTCCCCACCCCATCCCCACAACCACTGTCTCCGCCTTGTCCCCATTCTCGCAACTACTGTCTCCGCCCCCGTCCCCGTCGCATCCATACAAGCCCCAGTACTGCAATATTTAACTTATTCATAGAAACATAGAAATAGATGGCAGATAAGGGCCACGGCCCATCTAGTCTGCCCACCCTAATGACCCTCCCCTACCTTTGCTTAGCGAATAGAACCCACGTGTCGATCCCATTTGGCCTTAAAATCAGGCACGCTGCTGGCCTCAATCACCTGCAGTGGAAGACTATTCCAACGATCAACCACCCTTTCAGTGAAAAAGAATTTCCTGGTGTCACCTCGTAGTTTCCCGCCTCTGATTTTCCACGGATGCCCTCTTGTTGCCGTGGGTCCCTTGAAAAAGAAGATATCTTCTTCCGCTTCGATGCGGCCCGTGAGATACTTGAACGTCTCGATCATATCCCCCCTCTCTCTGCGCTCCTCGAGCAAGTATAGCTGCAGTTTGTCTAACCGTTCTTCGTATGGGAGATCTTTGAGTCCCGAGACCATCCGGGTGGCCATTCTCTGAACCGACTCCAATCTCAGCACATCCTTGCAATAGTGTGGCCTCCAGAATTGCACACGGTATTCCAGGTGGGGCCTCACCATAGATCTATACAATGGCATAATGACTTCCGGCTTACGGCTTACGAAACCCCTGCGTATGCAACCTAGGATCTGTCTTGCCTTGGATGAGGCCTGCTCCACCTGACTGGCAGCCTCAAAGTTCTGGCTGCTGAACTAGAGAAAGAGATGTTCTGCTGGCAGGGCTTTGTTTATAAATTTTTATCAACACAACTAATATACTACTTTATCCTAAAGCAAAAAATAAATAAATAGAAATTTTTTTTTATACCTTTGTTGTGTGGTTTCTGCCTTCCTCATCTTCTCATTCAATTCCTTCCATCCACTGTGTGTTTTCTCTCTGCTTCTTCCATTTGCTCTGTTACTGTGCCTCTCCCTTCACCCCCCCCCCCCCAATTGGCCTGGCACCCATCTTCTTCCCTCCGCTCCCCCCATAGTCTGGAATCTCTCTCTTCCCCATTTTCCTTCAGGGTCTGTTCCTCCCTACCCCACCTTTCCCAGGTCCCTTCAGTATCTGTTCCTCCGCACCCCACCTTCCCCAGTTCCCTTCAGCGTCTGTTCCTCTCCACCCCACCTTCTCCAGTTCCCTTCAGCGTCTGTTCCTCTCCACCCCACCTTCCCCAGGTCCCTTCAGCGTCTGTTCCCCTCTAGCCCACCTTTCCCAGTTCCCTTCAGTGTTTGTTCCTCACTAGCCCACTTTTTCCAGTTCCCTTCAGCGTCTGTTCCTCTAGCCCACCTTCCTCAGTTCCCTTCAGCGTCTGTTCCTCTCTACCCCACCTTCCCCAGGTCCCTTCAGCATCTGTTTTTCTCCACCCCACCTTTCCTCCCTTTCTCCCTCCCTGCCCCTTACCTTCGCGGCAGGCAATTTCTAAATGTGTTTCCTACCAGCAGCCAGAGCGTTGAAATCACATGTGGCTGCAGGAAAGGTCATCTCTGATGCAACTTCCGGTTGTGTCAGAGATGACCTTTATGGCAGCTGCACACGATTTCAACACTCTGGCTGCTGTTAGGAAACACATTTAGAAATTGCCTGCCGCAAAGGTAAGGAGCAGGGAGGGAGATTTTCACGCAGCAGCGGCGGTGATCGGGATCAGGCGGCAGCAATCAGGCTCAGGTGGCAGCGATATGGTTGGAGGGAGGTGCTTGGGTGGTGTCAGCGATGGGGCGGCGGCGGCTATCAGTACGGAGGGATGGAGCGTGATCAGTGACCGTGCGCATTCCTTCCCTTCACTGTGGAGACAAGGCCATTCACTGCTCTACGGGGCGGTGAATGGCCTTCTCCCTGTACCTGCGGCGACCACCTCTTTTCTCTCCCCCATTTTGGTGGGTTACTCATGGCTACCCGCGGGTAACAGCCACCGTGTCATTCTCTAGCGACAACCTCTGGAAGGACTGGTCAGCTCTCTCTGCCGCTCCCCTTCCCGGCATCTAATGCTGCCATGCTTCTCCCCCCCCCCCCACAAATCAACATTTTTTTCATTCCTCCCCCCACCACAACTACCTTCAATTTGTTGTAAAAGTTGCTGGGTGGTGGTAGCGATTTACAGAGCTTCCCTGCCACCGGTCCTGGAGTCCTCTCTACTTCAGCCCACACTCTCTGACAACTTCCTGTTTCCAATGAGGTGGGCCGCATTGGAGAGAAGATGCTGGAACCCCCCTGAAGGCCCTGACAGTACTGATCTGAATTTGATTGGCTGAGCAACAGCTGCCTGTTGCCTGCTCAACCAATAAAATTCAGAGCAGTATCCTCAGGGCCTTTTAAAGGTGGAGTGAATCCCCCGAAAGCCCTGACCACATGCCACTGGTGTCTAGTAGAGAATGGAACAGGGACAAATTTTTCCCCATCTCCGCAGGAACTCAATTTCCCCGTTCCATCCCCGCAAGTTTTGCTGTTGTCCCTGTCCCTGCCCCATTCCTGCTAGCTCTGCCTTAACTGCACATGCCTCAAACACTTTTGATTTTAAAGTGTTTGAGGCATGTGCAGATGAGGACAGAGCCTGGAGGAATGGGGCAGGGACAGGAAAAGAACTCGCCAGGATGGGACGGAAAAATGAGTTCCCGTGGGGACGGGGAAAAATTTGTCCCTGTGTCATTTAGTATCTAGCTCTTCTAAACTCCTTTGTGTGCTCTAAGAACCCATTTAAGGGGCAAGTTTCAAAAGCCATGATTATCCCTAGAACCCCCTCTTGGAACACTTCTCTGCTCTTGTGTGGAGAAATATATACACTGACAACAGCAGGCATAGTTTTCTTATTAAAGAAAGGAGGTGGGTAAGTTGGGGATGGATTCAGGGCACACCAGCTCAGATAGGATCTCATTCTGAACCCCCTATATATCAAATGGATTTAAACAATCCTAATACCAGTATGGTCCATGGGATTATCAAAGAGCTTGCAAACCCTTTCTATTTCAAAAGGGAAAGTTATTTTTATTACAAAGGATTTTTTGGACCCCAGTTAGATTACAAAAAGATAATTCTAAGTCTAATAGATGCTGGCATTGTCATATTAATATAGGGACTCTTGATCATATGTTATATTTTTGTCCACTGATACTTAATTTCTGGAGGTTAATTTGGGGACAGATAAATATTATTCTTGAATCATCTATTCCTTTATCTTATGAAACCATAATTTGTGGTACGTTGTTACAGGTAAAGCCTGTTTTGGATAAATACAAGAGCCATCTTTTATTGATCATGACAGGAATAGCCATCCAAATGATCACAAGGAACTGGAAATGTTATGACAGACTTAACTACACATTCTGGTGGGCAAGTGTGTGTAATACATATAAATATGAAAGAATGAATGTGGAATGCTTGGATCTTAACAATACATTTAATAAAGTATGGAGCCCATTGACTGCATTTGTTAACATACAATAATAGAGATATATCTTTTATTTCTTAGATTTCCTTACACATCCAGGGTGGGGGAGGGGAGGGGAAAGTATTTGGAAGAGTTTAAAAATATTTAAATATAATATTGTAATAAATAATATGATTTAATATATTAATAATTGGGAGGAGAGGGACTGGATGTTTTCTTTAATAATGTGTGTATTATGGTGTATTTTATGCAATCTGTTAAAGTTATATTAATTGTAATACTCTGTCAAAGCTTGAAAATTAATAAAGAATTAAAAAAAAAAAAAAAGAGCTGGCAAACCCTCTGAAAATTCCTGGGGTAATATTTAACACACAATGGCTCACATTTTCTTAAATGTTAGATGCCCTGGCTTTTCTATACCAGATATTCAGAACTGGATTATAGTTTTATTAAGTTTCAAGTTTTATTAGAATTTTATATACCGCCTATCGAGGTTATCTAAGCGGTTTTACAATCAGGTACTCAAGCATTTTCCCTCTCTGTCCCGGTGGGCTCACAATCTATCTAATGTACCTGGGGCTATGGAGGATTAAGTGACTTACCCAGGGTCACAAGGGGTATACCGGGGTACTGCTGGGGTACTGCCACTGAATATCATGTATTCAGTAGCCACCAGTGGTAACAACTGATACTCACCCAGATAGCTATTCAAGCAAGTTAGGATCTATCTTACCCTCATAATTAGCTGGGTAACAATACTGAATATTATTGTCACTGATATAAGTTCTGGCTCTGCCTTAGCTAATGCCAAGGTGGTCAGACATGACATTCAGTTAATGCCACGGAATATCACTGCCTGTGCCTAGTGAGAGCCAGTTATTTGGGTAGCAGGTGCTGCCGCCTGGAAAACTAGTTTTGAACATCAATGCCTACTAGTGGTGCAGTAAGTGGGGGGAGGGGGGGTGGCCTGCCCTGGGCGCCCTCTTATGGGGCGCCAGCTCCCATCCTCCTTCCCTGCTCCTCCTCCTTCCCCACCCCCTCCTACTGCGCCCAAGCACCACTTCCCCTTCCCCCGTACTTTTTTTTAATGTTTGCGGTGCGAGCAGCATCCCCCAACCTGCTGCCCACACCAGCGTCGGCTCTTCTTATGATATCACTTCCTGGACATGTTCTTAGGAAGTGACGTCGGAAGAAGAGCTGATGCTGGTGTGAGCATCAGGTTGGAGGTTGCCGCTCATGCTGCGAACATTAAAGAGGTATGGGGGAAGGGGGCGTGTGACAGGAGCGGAGGGGGCAGAGAAGAGGGCGGGGAGGGACGCCACTGCCCCGGGCGCCTCTCACCTTCGCTACTCCATTGATGCCTACCATCTTTACCACCATTAATTAGAATACATGGAATTCAATTTCTGTTTGCCCTGTAGGCTTGGGTTCATGCATTAGCCTTCTAGGCCTGAGCTTAAGGTGGTAAATCTTTAAAGGTGGCAATACTGCATTTCGCTGGATTCACTGGGGACACCCTTTGGAGTGCACTGCACATGAGCACTTACCAAAAGATTTTACGAACCATTCTCTTGTCTACCGTACCTGCTATGAAGTAATAAACAATGGCATTAGAGCCCTCATCTGCATCCACCGCACCACTGACGTTTCCCACTGCAGTGCCTGATTTGGAGTGTTCTGGAACAGAGAGAGCTTGGTACTGGAGGCTTCCTCTCTTTGTAGGGAGAATAATAATAATTTGGTTTGGATTAATAACAATATTTCTAAAGTACAGAGTATAACGATCCACTGATCACTCCTAAGAAAATATACAATATAATCTTCACTTCACAATGTTTACTATTAAATTACAAAAGGGAGAGGTCTGGGCCCTGATTCAAAAGTCCCATGACATGGGTTCAAGACTCCCTTTACATCACTGACTGTAACTTTGGTCTTTTATTCCTTCTGGACTAGATTTAAAAACAAGGTACTTTTTTTCAATTTGTTATTTTTCCAGTTAATAAATAGGTTTCCTTTGAAGGTAGTTAGTTAAATGGAGGCTTGAGGAGGACACCAGGACGGAACCCACTATGTAAAGTCTTTCAATCTTCATATTCACCAGTATACCATACCTATCCTGGGACTGGCGTTCACCAGAGTGGTGGCTGACAAGCTCATTGATAATAATAATAGGAATATGGGTGGCTCCATACCATTGAATTGGTCAGTAGAGGGTATCACCTTACATACCAATAGGAACTCTGGTCATTTAATAATTAGTCAGTTGGAAGATCTCATAGTGACTGACTGAAGGCCTTGGACTTTCTGTGGCAGTCATAGATATCTGTGCCTAATAACAGGTAAAAGATAAATTACCTGTGCAAAGTCAGACTTAGGGCCTGTTTTACAAAGCTGCGCTAGCAGCTGTTGCGCAGTAACGGCCCTGAAGCCCGCAGAGATTTAAAGGGCTTTGGGGTTTCCGTGCGGCAGCCGCTAGTGCAGCTTTGTAAAACAGGCCCTAAATGCAGTTCAGTGGGGGGGAGGAGGGGGTGTTGCTGTGGCAGGAGGAAGTGGGCATCCTTCCTGCCAATCTTCAATTGGGGGGTCAGTTTGGAGGGAGGGCCAGGGGACAGCAGCAGGAGGGAGTGGGCATCCCTCCTGCCAATCATGGTGTCGGCAGTGTTGCATTGTTAGCAGGAGACCGTCATCGGGGGGGGGGGGTTATTTTTTTTTTTTAAATGGGGCAAACAGTGGCATAGTAAGGGGGTGGGGGGTGATCTGCCCCGGGTGCCGTCTTGGTGAGGGCGCCAGGACTTCTTCTGCTCTGACCCGCTGCCATGCGCTCGCCTTCCCTTCCCTCTCTCGTAACTAGACACAAAGCTCCTACACAACATTGAAAAATACTGTGGTGGGAGTGATTTTTCTTTTACCAGCGATACTCAGCACAATAGCATGCAAATTATAAGCATGCAATTCGTGCGGAGAATCGCAGGTAAAGGGGGGGAGGAATTGTACGGGGTGCTTGCTCCTCCTCCTGCCTGCGCTGTCATAAATAGCAGCCTCTGCTCTCCCTGCCTGCCGGTACAGCTGACTGGGGCAGGGAAATCCTCCATCATCTGAGTCGGCAGGACTTCTCAAAGTTGTGGTGGCTTCAGGGAAGTCCTGTTGGCTCAGCTGATTGGGGATTCCCCTTCCCTGATTAGCTCAACTGGCAGGCAGGCAGGGGCTGCACAGGGAAGTGGTGTGGGGGGAGGGAAATGGAGGGGGAGGGAATGCTGCTGTGGCTGCTGCACAGGGAAGTGGTGGGAGAGAAATGCTGCTGCATAGGAAGCAGGGAGAGAGACAGATAGATAGAAAAAAAAAGAAGAAAGACACAGGGGCAGGGAGAGACACAGAAAGACAGATAGACAAAGGGGGCCAGGGAAAGAGACAGACAACGGGAGGGAGAGAGAGACAGAAATAAAGACACACAGACATATATTCTAGCACCCGTTAATGTAACAGGCTAAAATACTATAGATTATAAGCTCTGTCAAGCAGGGACTTTCTCTTATGTGTTTGTGTACAGCACTGTGCTATTCTAATAGCACTACAGAAATGTTAAGTAGTAGTAATAGTACTATCATACGGACACTTTCATAGATCAGATAGTTTGCTCACAAAGTGTAAGTCACTGTTAAGTATAGGATGTAATATAACAGTGCTCTAAGTCAAGCTAAGAAATCAAGTTTGCTTACTGGAGGTCTCAAGAAGATGGGCTCATTGTCATCAATGTCATCTAGTGCCACTTGTAAAGGCTGCATGGTCTCATAAGGTACAGGTTGGCCCAGGTCATAACCGACGATGATCAACTGTGCAAAAAAATCAACACAAAATGCCAGTCATAAGAGAGCATGTAAGTGTCCCAGAACAGGAGATAAGGCTTTCACCTCCAGAGAGACATCTGATAGGTCACAGGTGTGCAATCTACAGCCCACATAAGGTTGCATTAAGGTCGCCGTCCCATGGAATTTCATAAGGGTCAGAACCTTCACGCTGGGAGGCGCTGGGCCCAGGATGAACACACAGGGAAAGGGAACTCAGGTCACCCAGGCCCGCGGAGGCCCGCCCATCTATCTGACCTTCCTGCCAAAGTCATCGTTGCTCCTTCTTATTTTGAGGAACTGGTAAAACTGGGATCGGTTAAATTATACTTTCTGGTGGGAATCTCTATGCCACACTTTTAAAATGGAACTTATGATGGCCATACAACAGGGACATTATAGGAAATTTATGGATGTTTGGAAGCCATTGACAAAATTCTGTAAGGAGTGAGTGTTAATTTTGCCCTTTGATCATACATATCCAGGGTGGGTGGGGAGATACTTTTAATTTGAGTGCAATTGTTGGATATGTAGAAAGGGGGGGGGATGATATATGTATTTGTCATAAAATATAATTTGATAGAATTTAAGTGCTGTTAAAGTGTAAACTGTCTGTATAATATGTTGCACTTATTTTTGGCTTTAAAATGAATAAAGATATTTTAAAAATTGTCAGAACCTTCTCCCTCACCCACCAGTTGTTTTACTCCCTTATTTCCATCCCCCAGGGCAGCAAATCAGCATAAGATGCATCGATCGACCAGCTGGCACAGAGCCCTACCTGCATATGGTCAAGGCTGCTGGCTTCTCCCCCTCTGAAACAGAACAGAGCGGTAAGCAGCTGGCAGGCCTTGAGCATGTGCAGATGCTCTATACCAGTTGGATAAGCTACTGAAGTCACCATTTGAGACCATTGGGTTGAGAGTGTCCACTGATGATTTCTGAGATATAGACAGGCAAATGAAGTCATTTGAACTGTGGTTGCCTTGTGGCCAAGGAAACACAACATTTGACATGCAGTGATGTACTGGAGAGTGGAGACTTTCTGACAGATTTGGAGTCTGTTGTGGTAGAAAAGCATGAGCTTCAGTTGTGTCCAGAAGTGCTCCAATGAACTCTAAAGTTTGAGTAGGTTGTAAATAGGATTTCTCATAACTGACAGCAAATCCAAGAAGATCTAGGACAGGGGTGCCCAATAGGTTGATCGCGATTGACCGGTAGCTCGCCAAGGCAAAGTGAGTCGATCATCCAGGACACCCTTTGCCTTGGCGATCTATCGGGCCGATCAATCTTCCTCTCCCCGACGTCAATTCTGCCGTTGGAGAGGAAGTTCGGGCCAGCCAATCGCTGCCTGGCTGGGCGGAACTTCCTCTCCAACGGCAGAATTGACGTCGGGGAGAGGAAGATTGATCGGCCCGAAGCAGAGAGAGCATGGGGCGGCATCGGCGTCGGCTTTGGGGCCTGTTATCCGTTGGTGGCGTTTGGGTCCTGTTCCCCGATGGCAGCGGCAGTGGCAGTGGCTTGGGGAAGGGCAGGGAGAAAGAAAGAAAGGGGGCAGGCAGGGAGACAGAAGGAAAGAAGAGAAACAGGAAAAAAAGAAAGGAGGCATGAAGAGAGAAAGAAAGAAAGGGCAGGGAGAGAGGAAAAAAAGTTGGGGGAAGGAATGAGGTTTGGAGGAGAGGAAGCATACAGGCTGAAAGAAAGATTGGATGCACAGTCAGAAGAAGAAAGTGCAACCAAAGACTCATGAAATCACCAGACAAGGTAGGAAAAATGATTTTATTTTAAATTTAGTGATCAAAATGTGTCTGAATTTATATCTGCTGTTTATATTTTACAATATGGTCCCCTTTTACTAAACCTAATAGTGGTTTTTAGCGCAGGGAGCCTATGAGCGTCCAGAGCAACGCTGGGCATTCAGCGCAGCTCCCTGCGCTAAAAACTGCTATTGTGGTTTAGTAAAAAGGGAAGGGGGTGGGTTTTGTCTATTTGTGTATGGTTGTTACTGAGGTGACAGTGCATAGAGTCATCTGCTTTGACCTCTTTGAAAAACCCCCGGAATAGGAATGATAATTAACAATTCTATGCGTACAGTGTGCGTTGTGTTTTTTTAAAATTTTATTGTTGGTAGATCATTTTGACTTGGTCATTTTAAAAGTAGCTCGCGAGTCAAAAAAGTGTGGGCACCCCTGATCTAGGAGATGCATCATTGAATTCATAGCCAGATAAGCTTTTTGAGGTGTTGAGGCCTTGATCAACACATGAAAGCCACAGTGATAGGCAGTACTATAGTTGTTCAAGATTCTTTAAAGAGAGGGCGTGGCTTAACGCGAACACGAATGGACGTGTAATCGCTGAGCTCCTCTTCATTTAGGCAACTGAAGATAAAAAATAATATTCCCTTCTTGAAGATTACATCAAAAAATAATTATTATTGATGATGATACTACCTCTTAAGATTAAAGTTGAAGATTGAGTGAATAACAGCTAAATAATCAGAGTGCCGACATCAAGACGCTGACATCAAAGAAAAGCTGAGAGAAGGTAATTTCGCCGGCTTTTGTCTGTGCTGAGACGGCAAGCAGAGAGTGAAAGTGATAGAAACTTAAACTGACCAACGAATGTAAAATTTGTTGGTGTTGGGAAGGAGAGAATTACAAAGAGAAAAGCTGAAAAGGGAATGAGATGTGGCGGTTTGAAACAGACCTCTCCCGCCCGCGCTGAACAGAGACTCTGGGGGCAAAGAATCGGAAGATTTTCTCTTTGCTAAGACAGTGGAAGATTGGGGAGAGTGTCCGTTGAGGCGATGAAAGCTGATTAAAAGTTAAAAAGAAGAGAACTGATCTGGTTGTGAGGCTGCTGTCAGTTGATCTGTGTGGCGGTTTGATTTCTCCTGCCGGCGCTGACTCAGAGCCCTATGGGTGGTGAAGAGAGAGATCAATATTGTCCTTTTGCCGGTTTCTTTTTTGTGAGAACAGACTATTTTAAATAGAGAAAGTTGGATCGGTACGGTTTAGAGAAGAAATATTAAAAACTTAAACTTAAACTGACCAAAAAGGGCAGGGAAGTAAGAGAAAGACTGATTCTAGTGTGAAGCCTGTTGTCGGTTGAATTCCTGAACTATGGCGGTTTGAAATTACCCTTCACAGACAGTCGGAGCCCTGAGAGATCAACTAATTACTTGAAGTATTAAAAAAAATAGATCTCATTATATGGCAGTTGTCAGTTTAACAATCTAAAGCTGAGACAGTTTGAAGCAGCTCTCTTTCAGCCAGTATTGAGTTGGAATCCTGAGAAAGATCAAATTATCCTCTGCTTGAAGCAATTTCTTGAAATACTTTTAAAAAGACAATAAAATAGATAACTAACAAGAAATTACTGTGGAGTTAATTTCTGCTGCTTGAAACTCTGAGAGAGAGAGTCTTGAGAACAAGAGGAAAAGGATTTTTCTTTTATTGACTATAATATTTGGACAGAGATACTGATTTGTAATCTGCTCAGTACTAGAACAACGCAACACTGGTGTAAAAAAAGAAAAGATTTCAAAGACAGATTACAAAAAAATTGTGACTAAAATATATCTTAAGATTCTTAACAAAACTGAATAAATAAAATCCACGAAAAAAGAAACAATAGTATGGCAAGCACCAGACAAAACAAAAATGAGGCTGGTACATCTGCAAAAAGACAGAAACAAGACCAAATAACACCAAGCAAAATACCACTTCCTATCGAAGAATCAGACACATTAAGCAAAGCTGAAGTCATGGAAGAATTAAAACAAATCAAACAAATGCTTAAAGAAACTATAACTAATATGTCTGAAATGAAAGAAGAAATTTTAAATATACATAGACAAATGGAAGTTAACAACAAAAGAACAACTGAACTAGAATCAAAAATGGAAACTATAGAATGTGAATCAAAAAGATGTAAAAACGACAGCCTGGAATTAAATAAATTAAAAGATCAACTGGAGGATTACGAGAATAGAGGAAGAAGAAAGAACATCAAACTCTTTGGAATACAAGAAAATTTAGAGGGAAAAAATACTATCCTTTTCCTTGAAAATTTAATTCCAAAAATTCTACAATTAGACTTGAAACAACCAATTGAAATTGAAAGGGCGCATAGAATCCCAATTAAAAATTTAGAAAATAAAAACAGACCAAGACCAATCATTTTCAAAATGTTGAGATACCAACAAGCACTAGAGATACTAAATGCTGCAAAAAAAGATAAAAACTTGAATTATAAAGGATCAAGATTATGGTTTTTACCAGACTTCGCCAAAAACACAGCAACTAAAAGGAAAAAACTACTAGACATGAGACCTCTACTCAAAGAAAAAGGATTTAAATATGGTCTATACTACCCGGCGAAAATGAGAGTGTCATCTGGAGACAAGTCCTTATATTTTGAGGATCCCGAAAAACTAAAAGAGTTTCTCTCTAAACCAGAACCTATGATATATTAACATAATATATTAAGATGGTTTTGAAGACTCTATGAAAAATTAGAAAATATAACATATCGAAATATTTGAAGAAATGGAGGAAAACAATACAAAGAAAAGACAATAATAATTATATGAAAGAAAGAACAGAATATAAGAAAATTATTAAATAATACACTGCATATATGTTTAAAATAATTATATGTTGAAATCATAATACTAAGGAAATACAAATTAACATATTGTTAAATGGAAAATGATACATTAATAAAATGTTATGGAAAATGATTAAATAAATATAAAAGATCAATATAGATAGATAGAAGGGAAATTTGTTTAAACAATTGAATATTGATTGCCTGGAATGGGGAGAATGTTAGGATTACAGTTCAAATGTGTATCCTTAAGCAGCCAATGTATTGGGTGGGAAAGGGAGGGATAAGGAGAATATTTATTAGAATAATTAAGGGAGATACATTAGGGTTAAATATGTGTGTCATGAAGAAAATTTTTTGGATATTAAATATGAAAGAGGAGAGGAAGAATAAGATAATGAAAAGTATTAAAATATATAATGTCTTTTAAAATATATTCTATTAATGTCAATGGCCTGAATCACGTAATTAAAAGGAAAAAAATATTAACATTTTTAAAAAAACAAAATGCAGATATTTACTGTCTGCAAGAGACCCATCTTAATATGAAGGAATCACAGAAATTATCAGGTGGATGGATAAAAGAATGTTTTTTTTGCTCCAGCAGTGGGTAAAAAAGCAGGGGTTGCAATCCTTATAAATAAAAAATGTATGGCCAATATAAAGGTAAAAAATTCAGATCCACATGGAAGATGGATACATATCGATATAGGTATGGGAAATGATACCCTGACGTTATTTAATATATATGCCCCTAATTCGAATCAATCAGAATTTTTCAAAAAGCTACAAAATATGTTATTACCACTGGCTGCCTCTAATTTAGTGGTGGCTGGAGATTTTAATGCTGTAATGGATCCATTATTGGATAAAAAACCAGGTAAAAATATTAAATCTTTAGGTCTAGATAATTTAGTTCGATCATGTGATTTGAAAGATATATGGCGTATTCTTCATTTTAATGATCAGGAGTATTCATTTTGTTCACAGGTTCATAAATCATTTTCAAGAATAGATTATATTTTTGTTTCAACAAATAAAGTGCAACAAGTGATTAAAGCCTCCATTGATCCTATTATCATTTCGGATCATGCGGGAATATGGATAGAATTACAAATAGATCAATTAGAAAATAATAGACCTCTTTGGAGATTTGATAATGCATTGCTTGTGGAAGACAAATTTTTGGAAAATTTTAAAACACAAATTAATGAATTTTTTCAAATAAATTTAGTGGAAGATACATCTATAGAGAATGTATGGGATGCATTTAAAGCAACTATGAGGGGTAATATCATATCATATTCAGCTTTTATTAGGAAACAAATTAAAAAACAATATATAGAATTAGAAAAAGAAATAAAAATATTAGAAGCTAAATTGATAAGTAAATGGGAATATGAAGTTTTGCAAGCTCTTTTGAAAGTAAAAGGTAAATATAATGAATTAACTTCAAAAATGATAAGAAAAGATTTGTTTTCCAAACAAACGGTGTATTATGGAAATTCTAATAAGGCGGGAAAATTATTAGCAAATTATCTTAAGGCAAAAAAAAGGAGAACTAATATTAATGGAATAAAAGATGATAATGGTATAATAACAAATCAAACAAATATAATATTAAAACAATTTTTAAATTTTTATAAGGATCTATATTCTTCCGAACCTTATTTGGAGAAACAAAAAGATGGAAAAAAATTTTTAGATTTAATAAATGGACCTAAGATTCCTGATCATATAAAACGAAGTTTAGAAGAACCTATATCATTAAAAGAATTAGAAACAGCATTGAGATCTCTTAGAGTTGGATCCGCTCCAGGTGGTGATGGTTACACAGTAGAATTTTATAAAACATTTCAAAATATCCTCTCCCCACATTTATTAAAATTATATCAGACACAACTTATAAAAGGTAATATAAAAGGTACTATGGCTGAATCAATAATAATTGTTTTGCCTAAGCCAAATAAAGATCCTACTTTGGTTTCAAACTACAGGCCTATATCTTTGATAAACGTTGATAATAAACTTTTGGCGAAAATTTTGGCTTTGAGATTAGCCAAAGCTCTCCCACATATTATAGATATGCATCAAACGGGTTTCGTTGCTAAAAGACATTCCTCCAATAACTCTAGACTATTATTTCACATGCTAAACTTATCAAAAAAAATGGATGAACCGGCATTTACAGTTTCATTAGATGCCGAGAAAGCATTTGATAGGGTAGAATGGAATTTTATGTATCAGGCTTTAGAATGGTTTGGTATAGGTTCTGGATTTATACAAATGGTAAAAACATTGTATAGCTTCCCGATTGCAAGATTAAATATTAATAATAAGATATCTGATGGTTTTCAATTGCAGAGGGGAGTTAGACAAGGTTGTCCTTTATCTCCTTTGTTATTTGATGTTGTATTAGAACCCTTATTGTTAGCAATACAGCAAACGAGGGAGATACAAGGAATTCCATATTCAGATATGGAATATAAAATTTCGGCTTATGCTGATGATATTTTGCTTTATTTGAGAAATCCAGAGTCTACCTTATCTTCTTTATTGGAATTAATTGATAAGTTTGGCAAATTTTCAGGTTATAAAATTAATTGGAATAAATCTGAAATTATACCCTTGAATGTTTACTGTGTAAAAGGATTATTTGATATTTTTCCATTCATATGGAAAGAAGAAGGATTTAAATATCTAGGCATTCAAGTTAAAAAAACAATTGAAGATACTGTAAAAGAAAATGAAAAATATGTATTAAAAAAAGTAACGGAGTTATGTGAACAATGGAACCCATTACATATATCTTGGTGGGGCAGAGTTCAAACTATTAAAATGATGATGTTGCCTGTGGTTTGCTACCAAATGAGTATGATACCTATTTATTTTCAGGGGTCCTTTTATAAGAAGCTTAATAGAATTTTAACAAAATTTCTTTGGCTTGGTAAAACACCTAGAATAGCTTTAGTAACCTTACAAAAATCAATTAAGGAGGGAGGGGTAAATTTTCCAAATTTCTATAGGTACCATCAAGCCTATATTCTACGTCAGGGTATGTATTGGATCCTCCCAGAACTTATAGATAATGCACCAGATTGGTTATATTTGGAATGGCGCCTTATGTTTCCCCTAAATTTAGTTCATTTACCAAGTATTAATATACCTAAAAGATACAGAGAAAATAAAATAATAATGGATACTTGGAAAACATTGAGATTTATTGATAAATTAACAACCATCCCAATATATAAATCAACTAATCAATCCATATGGATAAACTCCAAGATCAAAGTAGGCGGAGCTCAAATCCTTTGGAAGAACTGGATTATTGCAGGAATTAGATCTCTAGATGATATTATTTCAGAAGGTAAACTGCTGGATTTTTCACAATTGCAACATAGATTTGGTCTTAATAAAACACAAAGTTTTAAATGGTTGCAATTGAAGCAGGCCATTCAGGTTGGGTTCCCTGAATGGAAATCATTAAACAATCAATATAGTTTAAAGTTCTTATGCTTTAAAGCAGACTTCCTAGGACATCAAGCCGCATTGTGGTATAAATTAATATCTGGATATTTGAATAAAAAACCAAAAAATGGTCTAAGAGACATTTGGAGCATTGAGATTGGACATCAAATTAATGCATCTCAATGGCCACTAATTTGGTCTTGGAGAATGGGATGTACAGTGTCAGCGTCTATGAGACAAACATGGTTCTTTTTATTACATAGAGCTTTTTGGACCCCTACTCGTTTACAAAAACTAGACAGTTCTAAGTCTAATAGATGCTGGCACTGTAATCTAGAACCAGGGACATTAGATCATTTATTATATCATTGTCCTTATATTAAAATATTTTGGAATTCAATTTGGCCACAAATTAATAAATTAATGGAAAATCATATTGAAATATCATATGATACAATTTTATTTGGAACAATGATGAGAAAAAAAAGTCAAATTTCACCAGAAAATAATAAACTTTTATTAATTATGACAGGGGTTGCCATTCAACATATAACTAACAATTGGAAAAATTACAACAACCTAAACTACACATTTTGGTGGAATACAATATGCCATGTTTTTAAAATGGAAAGAACATTAGCAATACAAAAGGGGACATATAATAAATTTATAAAAATATGGGGGCCATTGACAAAATACTGTAATGATTAAATAATAGAATACTTTTTCTTCTTTTCTTCTTTTATAGATTTTTTTTTTATGACACACATATAGGGGGGGTAAGGAAAACAATTTATATATAATATATTATAATATATGATACAAAATGTAACAAATGATTAAAAAAAAATAGAAGGGTGGGGGAAGGGAAAATGAATAAAATTTATCCAGAATATATTGTATTAGATATAAATATGTTATTGAATAATTATCAATTGTATTCTAATATGTTGTATACTTTTATAAAATTTGAAAATATTATATTAAAGCAATAAAAGGGTGGGGGGAGGGTGAAGGGGAAAATCAAATTCAGACATACATTGTGTTAGATATAAAAGTGATACCATGCATTTATCAAATGTATTTTATTATTATGTACACTTTTTGTAAAATTTGAAAATAAAAATATAATGGAAAAAAAAAAAAAAAAGATTCTTTAAAGAATCTTTCCATCTCTCCCACTCTTTCGTATTTCTGATGGTAATGGAACATCCCACTCATTAGTGCTTTGAGACAGCTTTCTTAATAGGGTTCTCCCTTGCCCTTGGATGGTTACTGGAGCCACAAACCCCAGTGGATCATACAGACTATTAACTGTCAATAAGATACCACTATGTGTATAAGGCTTTTCTTGGGTAGACACTTGAAATGTAAAAATGTCTTTCTTTATGTCCCAATGTGGACTAGGACTTCTCTGAAGTGGAGGGGTGTCTACTCTGAAATCTAGATCTATTAAATCCTTGGCATGATCCTCTCGATAGAATGCTGCCATTACTTCTGGACTGTTAGAAGCAATTTTGTGAAGTCTAGGATTGGTCTCTGCCAATATTGTTTTTTGTTCTTTTTAGCAGATCAATTGTCTCTTTGGCTGTGGGCAAGGATTTCAAGCTGTCATCTACATAAAAGTCCTTTTCAGTGAAGTGTCTGAGGGAGAGTGTGGTGCAGTGGTTAAAGCTGCAGCCTCAATACCCTGAGGTTATGAGCTCAAACCCACACTGCTTCTTGTGATATATTTTGTAAAAGACAGACTGGTGGAGATGTTCTGTAAGAAGGTGGTGGAGAAGGATCTGATGGTATGTCATAAGATTCCAATGCAGACAAGTCAGAGTAGTCAGAATCTCAT
The DNA here is from genome assembly GCF_902459505.1 of Geotrypetes seraphini. NCBI lineage: Eukaryota > Metazoa > Chordata > Amphibia > Gymnophiona > Dermophiidae > Geotrypetes > Geotrypetes seraphini. Next base: position 196,861,969 of record NC_047087.1, read on the forward strand.
TGTTGAGATAAGTCTGAATATTAGGTATTGATATTAAGTTAGAGCAGGGGTAGGGAACTCTGGTCCTCGAGAGCCGTATTCTAGTCGGGTTTTCAGGATTTCCCCAATGAATATGCATTGAAAGCAGTGCATGCAAATAGATCTCATGCATATTCATTGGGGAAATTTCTCTTCTCCTCCACTTAAAAAAACAAACAAAAAAAAGTAAACCCTTCTCTTTCTTTTGTTAAATCTTATTTCCTCTTCCTCTTCATATGACTACGGGTAAGATAAATTTTTTAAGAGGAGAAGAGAAATTAAGCAGATATAATGCTGAAAAACAGTGAAAAGAGCAGAATATGAAATGCTGAGTAATTTAGCTTTTAGAAGTTGAATATGAAATGCTGAGTAATTTAGCTTTTAGAAGTTCACAGGGCAGACTTGTTCACAGCACTGTCCCAAAGCTAATGCAGTTAACCTTAGTAATAAATCAGAGCCCCTCCCTTCTACACATAATCAGCAGACACAATGGCTGAAAACTAGGATTTTATACAGAAATACAAGCTCTATACCAGATCAGTGATATCCCAAAACACAGGATTTTAAACGGCAATGCCAAAACTTCTACCCCCACACACCTCCTCGGAGTGCTTTAAATTTAATTTATAATCTGGCACGCTGACGTCCTGCATGCATATGTCTGAGTTCCTTTGTCTGCGTGCGATTGGCACGCTTTAGTCCCATCACCGCTTGAAATACTTATAGAACTCATACTCCCCAATATTCAGGCAACAGTGGACAACGTTTGTTCTCTGCCACCAGCGCTAGAACTGGAAATTCAATTTTGGGCATTGTCCAGTCTTCAGCATTGAATATCCATTTTTTTTAAGCCCGTTAGCACATGATCGGTTAAGTTAACATTCAGACTTAACCAGCCCCGGTTTAGTGGATTAAGTTAGGACAATTATTTATGTAGTCCTGTTTATATGCTAAACCTGGCTGGTTACGTCTGAATAATTGTGATGTAACCAGACTCTGGCCCCGGAATGCCCCCAATGAAACTGGCTTGAAGTTCAACCTTAACCGATCCTTTTCAGTGGCAATAATTGGTTAAGTGTCACTGAAAATGACTAGCTAGCCATAAGTAGGCTGTTCCATTCCTAGCCCTGTCCCATTCTGCCTCCTGCCCACCCTGTTCAGCCTCCAGCCCTGCTCCATTCCACTCCTAACTCCTCCCCATTCTGCCTCTAGCCCCACCCCGCAAAGCCTCGTCTTTGTTTTCCGACCTCTGGACCGCATCTGCAGGGTTTCTGAGCAGGTGCGGATGCATGTGATGTCATCTATGCATGCTCAGAGGTCCTCCAGACACAGCCAGGAGGTCAGGGCTTTCCAAAACCTGGACAAATTACTGGGTTTTGGAAGGTCCTTTCTGACACCCAGACAGTCCTTTAAAAAGAGAACATGTCTGGGTTTTCACGGACATCTGGTAATCCCAGCCACAAGCAAGCAAGCTAACCGATTGGCGGCCATTCCCAGCCAGTTAACTTGCTTTGAATATTGGCCAGAGTAGTCTAGAAATTACATCTGTATGACTTCTGCCCATGTTCCACCCACTTGTGAAATACTTTGTATCTAAGATATGCGAGTATTTATATAATGCTTAGGTGATTTTTTTTTTCATTTATACACATATGTGTTCAAATAGATGTGCATATGCCAGTATTCAAATCAAATCATTTACATATGTATTAGGCATGTAAATGTTGGTGTCCACTTTACAGATTTGCCCTTTAAATGCTGGAAGTCAACAGTTACTACGAGGGCAAATCAAAAATTAAAGGCAATTGTTAAATTACATGATAACTGGAAGAGAGCTAGCAAAATACAACATATCTACTCGTACATTGTGTGTTGGATAGTTTGTCCACGCAGAGTGCAGCATTCGGTCTTTAGTCATGTAGCAACCACGAGGTCAGAAACATGGATGCTCCATTGCAAGATTGTAACATTGAAGAACAAAATGCAGTGGTGTGCTTTCTTTGGGCAGAGGGAGTGAAACCTGTGGAAATTCATTGTCTGGACAATATGGACATAACACCATGAATCAACGAAAGATTCATGAGTGTGTAAAAAGGTTTAAAGCGGGAAGAACAGGTGTAACTGACGAAAGTCGTTCTGGTTGCTCATCAACATCGTGCACACAAGAGCACATTGGCAAGGAGGATGTCTTGATTAGAGAACACTGACGGATAATGGTGTCTCAATTGGCTGCAAATTTGGATATCAGTTATGGATCTACCAAAACTAGGATCCTTGTTGGGACAACATTTTTGAATAAAGACTCTGTCATTGGTTGAAAAGACGTCTCCCTTGCCTTTTTGTTGAACTGTCTGTATCTCAAGGCAAGCTGGTCTTCTTTTGCGTGATGAATCTGCATTTACCATAATGTATGATGACATGGGATACAGGAAAGTCTATGCACGATGGGTTCCCAAACAGCTTACTGATCTGCACAAGCAACTGCATGTGGAGGTTGTGATCCAGTTCCTGAGATGATACGAAGAAGATCTGAGTATTCTGGAGAGAACTGTCACTGGTGATGAGACTTGGGTGCATCACTGTGACCCAGAGAGCAAAAGACAAAGTATGATGAAGTAAAGGAAATTGTGCTCAACTGGCTTCAGGAGTAGCTGAAAAACTTCTTCTCTGCAGGAATGCAGAAGCTGGTTGAATGATACAATATGGGGACTATGTGGAAAAGTGATATGTTTAATTGCTCACAGTTACTTCTATTAAAGCCGTAAAATGTATTTTGCCTTTACTTTTTGATTTACCTTCGTATATAGCCCAATTTGGAAGCAAACTCATTTTTGAATATAAAACCTCCAGTTTAATAAAATAATAAAAATGTAAAAATCCACATTTTTTGCCCTTATCTTCTGAAGTAATAACCGCCAGTCAGTTTGTTATAAAACAGAGCACAGTGCTTGCTTAAACTGCTTAAATGAGAATGGCTTCAAATGCTCAGGACACAACTCTTTGTCTGCCAAATGAGATTTTTGTCACCAAAGTTACCAAAGAGGAGAACCAGATGAGAAGTGCCTACCTATGAGGGGAAGGCTGTGCAACTGGATCACTTCATGTGACCTACACATTCACAAACTTACACTGTACACAGCTTGTTTCTCCCGGTCCAGACGAAGCGCCGTTTGGATGAGCCCACTGATAGAATCAATGCCGAAGTACTCCCAGTCTTTGTTCCCTGCGCCAGTTTTCAAAAAGCTGTAACGCACAGCTCCATTCAAGCCCTCGTCCTTGTCTGTGGCATATACTTCATAAACAGTAGATTTTAGAGGTATTTCCTATTTGTGCAAAAAAAATTCAGTGGTTATACATCTGTTTATAGATGAAGATGGCATTTTTTGAATGTTTTAATATCCAGTTAATTTATATTACTTTTATAAAACTATATCAGAGGTGCCAGTACTAAAAGCAACAGAAGAAACAATCCACCACAGTCCAGTCCAGTCATGGTAACAGCAAATCTTCACCGCACTTTAATAAATAGGCCTCATAGAACAGCCATTTTGTAAGCTTAAGCTAATGCTAATTCATTCAATAATGAGTCACTCCTGTAGTTTGCAAATGGCTTCGTAGTTCAGTAAGACAGTTAAATGAGGATAATACCATATTAATTGCTTTTGTTTGTTGAAAACATACAGATCTTTTTGTAAACTGTTCTGTGTATATTCAGTATTTGTACACAGCAGTGGGGGTGACAAAAAAGCATCAAGTCAGTAGAGTTCCTTCCAAGAACTTTATTACATAAACAACATGAGAAGTTTTGGAAGGAAGTCCACTGTCTTGTGCTTTTTGTCATCCCTGCTGTTGTGTATTTTTTTCCAATGCTGAGCCATTTTCAAAAAGCGGCGTCGGATTTTGGCGACAAAAATAAGCGACTGTTCCAGGGGTGTCGGTCAGTGTCAGAGACTGTTAGAAATCCCCTGTGTTGTGATGAGCATCCTTTATAGAATAGTGCAAAGTGACAATTCCTGAACCAGATTTGGGGATGAGGACTTATGCCTGTTGAAATCAGGTATACTTTCTGGTGTACACATTGGGCACATACTCCCAGTATTCTATAACATTGCAACCAACCAAATTATTGGAATGCCCCTTATCTGCCCAAGCCCCTCCCATGGCCTTTTCCCCTATTGGGTTACATGCTATGGCATTTGGGCTCCCAGTGTTATAGAATAGCAAGCAGATAGATGCTCACGTGACTCCTAATTGCAATGTTCCCTCTAAGCTGGGCAGATACTGGATGGGAAAGGAAATAGGGCAGATGGTGTGGGGAAGAGAGAGAAGTGGGAGATGATGGAAGGGGGAAGTGAAAGGGAAAATGATAGATTTAAGGAGAGAAGGGGCATGGTAGACGCTGTATGGAAGTGCGGGGAGAGACAAGAGAGGTGGCCATCACTGGATGGAAAAGTAGACAGACAGAAGGGTGGGGAGCGAGAGAGAGGGGCAGATGCTGTCTAGAAGTGGGGAAGACAGATTCTGGATAGAACAAAAGAGAGAGAGGGCAGATGTTGGGGGGAGACAGAGAGGAGGGAGATGATAGAAAGGGGAAGCGAAAGAGGAGATGCTGAAAACCAGTCTGGTACCAATACAATTGAAAAAAGCAAGTAGCTAGACAGACAACAAAGATAGAAAAAATAATTTTATTTTTTGTTTAAGATAAATAAGTGTGGTGTGTGTATGCCTTTGAGTTGACCTCTGACCATATGCACAGTGAGGAATCCTCCATGTGATGTTTCAAGGCAGAGTATAGGAGTGGCTTGCCAATGCCTTCTCCTATGCAGTATGTGGCTCTACTATGTTGCTGCTGCCCAACATAGGGCCCTGTGGCCTATAGCACGTAGTACTGCCCAATGGTTACCCATCCAGGTACTAGACAGGCTTAACTCTGCTTAGCTTCTGATAGCAAGAGCAGACTTACCCAGGGCAGCCAGGCTATAGGCAATTAGGCCTCCTTTTAGTAAGCTGTGATAGCGTTTTTATCGCATGCTAACCCTCGTGCTACACGAAAAATACTAATGCCAGCTCTATGGAGGCGTTAGTGTGTAGTGCGCACTAAAACCGCTAGCGCAGCTTAGTAAAAGGAGCCCTTAGTGTGGTACCTATGTTAATAAACATTAATAAGTAAAAATAGAGAACAGATATAAAGTGCTATCCTTTTATTGGATTAATTTTAATACCTTTTTGACTAATTTTAGAGACCAAAACTTCCTTCCTCAGGTCAGGACAGGATACCATAACAGCAATATACCATCCTGTCCTGAGGAAGGAGGTTTTGACTTCTGAAAGCCAATTGAAAAATACATTTTGTCCAATAAAATCTAAACTAAACTAAACCTTAGGTTTGTATACCGCATCATCTCTACATTCGCAAAGCTCGACACGGTTAACAAGGGTTAGGGTAGAAAGGAACTCCAGTGAAAGGAAAAGACAAAATGAAGAGAAAATTTAGGACAGAGTAACCAGAGAGAGGAAGAGTTACATTTGGTATAATTTTACATTTTATTTGCATTTGTTAATTTTTAATGGAGTGGTTGGAATATGTCAGTCTGCTATCATATTTTGCACAGTACTGGAGGACACACATTGCTAAACGGAGGCCACTGGAAGGCAAATTATTTTATGGTTGTAGTGCGGTGTGACATATTGCAATAATAGGGGAAATCAGAATGGAAAGGGATAAAATGAAATAGTGCCAATGATTAGTGAATAGTACTAGTGAAATAGTACTAGTGATATGATAATGAAATAGTGCTAGTGATTTTATGCTTGCTATTTTATTATGTATGTAGTGTTGTTACCCGCGCAGAATTGTTGGATGTAGCGGAATACTAGCGGAGTGCCGCAGGGATCAGTCCTGGGACCATCCCTTTTCAACATATTCATAGGGGACTTGACCCGGGGGCTTCAGGGTAAAGTAACACTGTTTGCTGACGACGCCAAACTGTGTAATATAGTAAGTGAAAGCAATCTCATGGATAGTATGACGCAAGATCTGATCAAGTTAGAAAACTGGTCCTCGACATGGCAGCTGGGCTTCAACGCTAAGAAGTGTAAGGTCATGCATCTTGGCAGTAGAAATCCATGCAGAGCATACACCTTGAATGGAGAAGCACTAGCTAGGACTTCAGAAGAACGGGACTTGGGAGTTATCATCAGTGCGGACATGAAGACTGCCAAACAAGTGGAGAAGGCCTCATCCAAGGCAAGGCAAATGATGGGATGTATCAAGAGAAGCTTCGTCAGCCGCAAACCTGAAGTCATCATGCCACTTTACAGATCATTGGTGAGACCTCATCTGGAATACTGTGTGCAATTCTGGAGGCCGCATTACCGTAAAGATGTGCTTCGAGCCGAGTCGGTCCAGCGGATGGCCACTAGAATGGTCTCCGGACTCAAGGGTCTCTCATACGAAGAAAGACTGGGCAAGTTGAAGCTCTATACTCTAGAGGAGCGCAGGGAAAGGGGTGACATGATTGAGACATTTAAATACGTTACAGGTCGTGTCGAGATGGAAAACGACATATTCTTTCCCATGGGACCCTCGGTCACAAGGGGGCACCCGCTTAAACTCAGAGGAGGGAAATTTAGTGGTGACGCCAGGAAGTACTTCTTCACGGAAAGGGTGGTGGATCATTGGAACAAACTTCCGATGCAGGTGGTCAAGGCCGCCAGCGTGCTCGACTTTAAGAATAGATGGGATATCCACGTGGGATCCCTACGAGGGTCGAGCTAGGGAACTGAGTCATCAGCACTCAGACTTAATGGGGTGGGTCAGTGGAGTGGGCAGACTTGATGGGCTGTGGCCCTTTTCTGCCGTCACCTTTCTATGTTTCTATGTTTCTAATACAAATTTTTAAATAAATAAATAAATAAAACTTTTTTCACATCACTGTATCCCTATTTACTGTAAGTTACTTTTTAATATTTTTTTAACATATATTTTCTGTACAATTTTATATTTTCTTTTCAATTCAATAGAAATCATTTAATTTCTCAATTTTTTAATATAAGGTTCCTTTTATGAAGCCATGGTAGAGGTTTCTACCGCGGGCCTGCAAGGTAAATGCTTCAACGCTCATAGGAATTCTATGAGTGTCGGAGCAGTATTTAATAAAATTTGGAGCCCATTGACTAAATTTATAAAAACATAATAATGTATTTTCATCATATCTTTCCTTTGGTTTATTTATCTTTACACATCCAGGGGGGGTTGGGAGTTGGAGGGAGGGGAGTAAATATTGATAGTGATATTTGGGTAACTTTATTTTTCATTTGTATTATATATTAGGTTATATTGTGCTATTATTATATGCAAGAAAATGAAATTATTGATAAACCAAAGGAAAGATATAATGAAAATACATTATCACTGGCACTATTTCATTTTATCCCTTTCCATTCTGATTTTCCCTATTATTGCAATATGTCACACTGCACTACAACATTATGGGAGTTGGAGGGAGGGGAGCAAATATTGATAGTGATATTTGGGTAACTTTATTTTTCATTTGTATTATATATTAGGTTATATTGTGCTATTATTATATGCAAGAAAATGAAATTATTGAATATTTATGTTACCTGTACAGATATTAGTGTAATGTGTGTAATACCTACTGTTCTTTCATTTGTATGACACTGTTTTTGATTAAAAATCAATAAAGAATTTTAAAAAAAAGTAAAAACTGGCAATAATTTGGCATAATTTTCAAAAATTGCTTGCCTTTGCAACTCACCACCACCACATGCCAACCTAGCCCAAACAAACTGCTGCTCAGAACACATCATGATTTGTGCATCTGCTTCTCTGGCTTAGAGGGAACACTGCCTATCCAGTGCCAATTAACAGCAACAATTGTTTGTTGGTGCCCAATTATTCCTTATTATTGGATTGTTTACCAATTATGTTGTGTATATATCTCAGAATCACACCATAATTTGGGTGACCTTTCTAGAATTCAGAGGTAAGCATCTATACTGTATGTAGGTACTCTGCTATACAATTACCCCTGATGTGCTTTATTTCAGTAAGTTATAACATTTTTTTCTCAAGGAAAGCACGTTTTATGTGCAAAAACGAGCTCTAATGGTGCTTGCAACTGGATACACCAGACACTGGTACACTTGGATGGTGTGATAATCAAGAAGGCAGTTTTCAAATTGTTTGCACCGGAATATAGTGGCTGATTATAATTATGCTTATATTTGGCCATTCTACTATTGTTTTGTTGTTTGCAAATTTTACGCTAAACTGTACCTGTTGGACATCACCTTGGGCGAATCTGTTCATAAAAGCGGTTAATAAATCCCAACAAATCCAAAAAGTCCTTGCATACTTTTAACTGCGGATCTTGCTCATACATTTTAATGTGAAAGCAAGTGTGTTCTTCCACCTTGAAACTTGTTGCAGTACACAGCACCCAAGGACATTTGCATTTGCCTTTTGTAATGAGTTGTAATGCAATCCATGCATATTATTCTCTGACTTTTAGGTTTAGTGGCCTTAGGTAAAGGCAGGTTTCAGATAGACAGCTTCTTTATGGAAATCATTATTTACTCAAGTAAATGGCTAGGAAAATATCCTCTGAATATATTTTATGGTCTCTATGACTTCAGCCCTATCTAGAACATTTTACCTCTTTGATGTGGAGGATAGTACCATTTGGTGGTCTGACAAATACTGGCCGGTTGTCATTGACATCGATTACATCCACTTGGAGCATGGCTGTTCCCCAGAGAGGTGCTCTGCCTTTGTCCGTCGCTATCACAGTAAGATTGAATCTCTCAAATGACTGCAGAAGCCTGCGAGATGTTATTAGCCCTGTATCTTGATCAATCTTAAATGCCTCTGCACAAAAAAGTTACAAACAGGGCTTGAATTAGCACAAGATTCATAACTCAGTGCTTTCGTAATTTGAATGATCTTAAAAGAACATTTAAAAAAAAACCGTCTAAACTGGAAGTACATCTCACAATCACCTGCTTTGCGCTTAAATTAGAAAAGGTTTTGCATTCTGGCTGCAACTCTGAGGGCTCCTTTTACTAAGCTGCGATAGCGTTTTTAGTGCGCGCAGAATATTAGCGCATGCTAAACCCGCGCAACACGGCTAGAACTAACAGCAGCTCAATGCTGGCATTAGCGTCTAGCACGTGCGGCAATTTAGCGTATGCTAAGTGCGTGCTAAAACCGCTAGCGCAGCTTAGTAAAAGGAGCCCTTAAACACCGACTGGTTGATTTTCCAGAATGATTTAACTGGACAGAAATGGCTACTGACCCATTAAATAAATTGTTTGGGGCTATTGAGTAATATTCAGGCTGAACTTTTCTATTCAGAGATGCCTACGACTGACTCTCTGATTTCCTTTTTCTTTTATCTTGATGGTATTTTTTTATATGTAAAGTACATTCTAATTTAATTACTATTAACTCTCACCCCCCCCCCCCCCACACTGTTAAGTGGCTGCTCCGGGAACTTGCCTGCAGAAAACATCCCTCCTTTCCCCTTTCTTCATGCCTTTCTTTCTGATCTATTATTGTAGCTCTATTTCCTCCCTAAGTAACCCATGATCTACTTATCCTTATTTACTTTTCCCAAATTTTGGATTTCCTGCTATGTTAGTCTATGATTTTGTAAACTGCTCAGACATCCCTTGATGGGGAGTAAATCAAATAAACTTGAAACTTAGTATGGCTGCTGAATTGACTGATTTTTTTAATATTTTTTTTTATTGCCTCTGGTGGACTCCTCCCAAAAGGTATCTATTATACACAAAGATTTAAATTTTTAGGGGGCATACTTGTACTGCACTTGAGAAACTTTGTGAGTTTGATTTGGGGAGAGTCTTTCCGAGCAACATTGGGACACTTTTTGGACTAAAATGTGAAGGCCATTTCCATCAGCAGTGGTCATCCAGTCTGTGCTATTTGGTCATAGAGTCTTATGGGCCCTTGCAAAGTTCCCTAAGCTGCTGCTTATGCCTGCATCGGCTCTTCCTCTGACATCACTTCCTAGGCATGGGTCCAGGAAGTGACATCAGAGGAAGAGCCAACGCTGGCGCGAGCACCAGCTTAGGGTTGCTGCTCATGCCAGGAATGTTAAAAAGGTAAGAGGGAAGGGAAGGGGCATGTGCATTTGTAGGGGTGGGGTGGGGAGGAGGATGGGTGCCACCAAGATGGCACCTGGGGCAGACCGCCCCCCTGTTCCCCCTTACTACGCCACTGTGAGGAGGGATGAATCTTTGCATAAGAACTTTGTCTAACACCTGACAAGCACAAACATCACAAAAACATGAAGTCTCAGAACATAAGAACATAAGAATTGCCGCTGCTGGGTCAGACCAGTGGTCCATCGTGCCCAGCAGTCCGCTCACACAGCGGCCCTTAGGCCAAAGACCTGTGCCCTATTTGAGTCTAGCCTTACCTGTATACGTTCTGGTTTAGCAAGAACTTATCTAACCTTTTCTTGAATCCTGGAGGGTGTTTTCCCCTATAACAGCCTCCGGAAGAGCGTTCCAGATTTCTACCACTCTCTGTGTGAAGAAGAACTTTCTTATGTTTGTATGGAATCTATCCCCTTTTAACTTTAGAGAGTGCCCTCTTGTTCTCTCCACCTTGGAGAGGTTGAACAATCTCTCTTTCTCTACTAAGTCTATTCCCTTCAATATCTTGAATGTTTCGATCATGTCCCCCTCTCAGTCTCCTTTTTTTCTCCTATAACCGAAGAGAGAAATTTTAGGACACAGAATATTACATAATATTCTGAGGTTAGTCAGTCAGATCCGTATGATTTTACTTTCAGTTTCTACTGTGAAAGCAACACACTTTTTCTGTGAATCTCTTGGTAATGATGGCAATTTTCAAAGACATTTCTGCACATCAAATAGGGTTTTATGCATAGAAATGAAGTTTATGAAAATAGCTCACCACAAACACATGTGCAGTTATGCATTTATGGCTAATACATGCATACTCGTAAATATACATATGTATTACAGAGGTGCTCTTGGGGGTGAAGTTGGGGGTAGAAAATGCACTGACATGGATTTCCAGAAGTATGCTTGTCACAGAAAAGTTACCTACAGAAATTGTAGGTGCAGATTTGTTTGAAAATTGCCTCTGATAATACCTATTACTGTGTTTGTATATTCCTGTCAGCGTACACAGGACAGTACAAGATAAACTGTTTTTTTTCTCAGATTTTATTTCCTGTTCACATATTAATCATGAAGTAGAATAGCAACATACCAGCTCCTGGGCCCTCGATGTTGTAAGTCAACACCCCATTGTCACCTTCATCTGGGTCTGTGGCTATCATAGTGATGACAGAAGTCCCTTCAGGTTCATTCTCATAAACACTGGTACTGAACTGGCTTTTGGCAAATTGGGGTCTGCAGTCATTGATGTCCAGAACTGTGATCAGTACCTTTAAAACAAGATAAGCAGAGGTATCTGAACAAGTGTTATGCAGCTTCACCTGTAATTACCTTCCAAAGTCTGGAAGGTAATTACAGGTGATCAGTCAGAACCTGAAAAACTCTTTATAAATGAACTAGAGTCCAAATCCACATATTTACAATAAAGGGCTCATCTCACAACCTCTGTTACATTTTTGGTTTTGTATATCAGAAGTTCCATTTGAATATTTATTTATTTATTGGGATTTATTAAGCGCCTTTATGAAGAGATTTACCTAAGGTGGTGTACAGCATGTATAATTCAACATAAAACTTACACCATCCTAGCTTTTAGACTGAAGAAAATATATTTTGGAACATAGTAATTCCATCCTCTAAATTTTGGAAGATGTTAGATATTTTTTGGAACTAGAGAACAACCAAACTGTGGTAATCCAAACGCTTGGTTTCTGCACAGAGCTCAGAGACAGCAGTACTTCTTCATAAAGGTGGTTAAAAATACATCCCAATATATAAATAAAATATTAGAGGTGGTCCAAGTGTCTTTTAAATTAAGAGATTTATGGATCATGTAATGTGCTAAGCAGAGAAGGACATGTCTGTCTTAGTTCTGCTGTGCTCCCACCATTAGAGGTAGAGTGAAAGCTTTATAATCATGACACTAAACCATGCAAGTCCCGATTTGTTGGAACATACAAATTAAACATAATACTGATTTTCAAACCTCTTTGTTCAAAACACGTTTCATTCATATCCTCCAACCTTACCATACTGAATCTAACCACTAAGTGAAATCAATGAAAACATAGCAAGTACTTTCCTTTCCTCCCTTACAAGAGATTGTCTGTGAGGCTCCAAAGTAGGCATTAAGATCCTCTACTGATGACATACTTTCAATTTAACTTGTTTGTTCATTAAGATAAACTAGTTTTAAATAAACAAAAAATGCTAGCCTACTGGTTCATCAATGGTCTTCCTAAACATAGATGGCAGATAAAGGCCAAATGGCCCATCTGGTCTGCGCATTCACTATCCCCTTCTCTTCCTACGAGATCCCATGTGCCTGACCCACACTTTCTTGAATTCAGACACAGTCTTTGTATTCACCACCTCTACTAGGAGAATGTTCCACGCATCAACCACCCTTTTCGGTATAAAAGTATTTCCTTAGATTACTCCTGAGTAGGGTTACCATATGGCTCCAGAAAAAGGAGGATGGATTGAGACATTTGGGTTTTACATCCATTGAAAGCAATGGAAGTAAGGAGGACAGATATGAGACTTTTTTTGTTACATATTTTTCTGAAGGAACAAAAAAAATGGAAAATCACTGGACTAAGTGTATAACCCTCAATGGAGACTGCCCCATCTTTGTTGCTTGTGCTGAGAACTTTTCAGCAGCTCCTCAAAGAATAGCGCTTAGCAAGATGTGCACACAAATCCAAAACTTTGCCAGTTGGATTAGAATCTCTAAACATGACTTCTCCCTTTTTACTGTCTATAATTACTCAAGCGTTTATCCTTGAGCCAGTATCCTATTGCATGGAAGCATGCTATGATCCGGCCCATTTTGAAATCACTAGCTGCAGATTGAGCTAACATTGACCAGTTGCAAATCTGCCAGTCCCAGCGAAAGTGATTGACAAAGTGGTTTTCCAACAATTATCAAATTTTGAAGAGCAAGCCAATATTCTTCATCCTTGCAAAGTGGGCTTTTGCTTAGGGTATAGTATTGAAACAACTATGACATTATTATTGAATGATTTACGTAAAATCTTAGATAATGGACACATAGGGATGGATTCTTTAAACAACACCATTGTGTGCTTGACACATGATCAGCGGCTGATAAAAATGGCTGCCGATTACGTGTCAATCACGCAATGGTGCTGTTCACAGAATTGTAGCTTTCGTCAAAGGTAGGTGCCATAAAAGTAGGCCAGGGTTTTAAAGGCCTACATTTTCGGTGCCTACCTTTGAAGAAAATTGCATCTACAGAGACGCCTTAGAATGCCTAAGGTTGTTTCTTACGTTAACCATAACTGTTTCAACCTTAGGTGTTCTAAGGCACCAGGCACCACACAATTGCTATGGTCTATGAAAATGCATAAATTTCTACCATCATGAACTACTGATGATATTTTTTAATGAAGGAAAAAGGATCTCAGAAATCCAAATCATAGACTAGTTGACTGCCTATTAGTAATCAATGGATTGTGATATATTTCATTGATCCTAAAAAAAGCCTTCAATATGTTTGTCTACTTATACAGTACAGTATATCTTTATGACTTTTTATTTTTTTTTATTTTATCATTATCCCGTTTGTGTAGAAAATTTCTTTAAATACATATAGAGAACCTTTGACTGAAAAAATATAATTTATCTCATTGGCACATAATATGAAAAACGCTCAAGGAGAGTTTTTCATATTACCGGTATGTGCCAATGAGATAGATTATATATTGGATAAATTATATATTGGATCATTTCCAATGAGATAAATTATATATTAGATCAGTGGTTCCCAATCCTGTCCTGGAGGACCACCAGGCCAGTCGGGTTTTCAGGATAACCCTAATGAATATGCATGGAGCAGATTTGCATCCCTGGCACCTCCATTATATGCAGATCTCTCTCATGCATATTCATTAGGTCTATCCTGAAAACCCGACTGGCCTGGTGGTCCTCCAGGAGAAGGTTGGGAACCACAGTTTTAGATCATTTCTAACAAATAGGTCTTTCACTGTGGATTACCGCTCTATGATTTCTTCATCAATTAAGATAGATTGTGGTATTCCATTGGGTTTCTCACTTTCACCTATTCTGTTTAATATATTTTGAGTCCTCTCATTACTTTAATTCAAGGTTTTGAACTTCAGGTCTATTGTTATGCTGATATACTGATTGTCTCTAAAGTTTCTCCAAGCACTTTTGATCTTACCCAATTACAATTCTGTTTGGAGTCAGTTAGTGTTTGGCTAAAAAACATTAAGCAGTTATGAACTTTGAAAAAAACATTGCATGTTGGATAACAGGACACAATTTTCGTCTTCCTCCTTATCCTGTATTATTAATCTGTACAATTCCAATTGTTCAAAATTTTCCAATATTTAGGGGTCATATTTGACTATAAGTTATCATTTCCAGAGCAGATATCAGTATTATCTAGAAAATGTTTCCATACTTTGTGTCAGTTGTGATCCATTAAACACTACTTTCATGAAGCTGCTTTACATGTTCCAGTTCATGTCTTTTTTGTCACCAGACTGGACTATGGATATATGGCTTATATTGGCACTTCTTCTTCTAATCTCAAGCGTCTACAGACATTACAAAAGATCATCCTGAGAATTTTGGGAAATTTGATCAGATTACTCCACTTTTTCTAGATTTTGACTAGTTACCAATATATTACAGAATTTGATTCAAGCTCTTGATTCTAGCTCATAAGGCATATTTTGATCATTCACCAGGTTATTTAAAGTAATTTCTTATACACATTTGATAGCCCTGAGATCTATACAGTATTTTAGGATGACTCAACCAGCAGTTAATAGTGATAAATGGGAGTCCACACATTCTAGTGCATTTGCTTGGATTGCCCCCTTCACTGTGGAATGCCTTACTTAAGGTTATTAGAGCAAACACGGGGCCTGGTTCACTAACCTGCCCGATCGTGACCGATCCGTGTCCGATCTGGGCAGGGTCGATTGATTCAGGAAGGAAGAATATTCAAATGGGGACGATCAGAGGCACGCCCCCATCCGCTAGGTAGTGATCCCGACGGATGCCCAGACCATCTACTTTGCCTGTAGATGGTCTGCGCATGTGTTTGCTGTCTGGTTTTTGTTTTTTTTTTAAAGTTTTTTTTACTGGCCCCGACTCACCGACTCACGGGCTCGAACTGCAGGGAAAGGAGGCAGAGTAGGTGAGTATAGGGGTGGCGTGAAGGAAGGAGAGTTGGGGCTAAGCAGGGCGGCATGAAGGAAGGAGAATTGGGGCTGAGCAGGGCAGCATGAAGGAAGGAGAGTCGGGGCTGAGCAGGGCAGGCGAGTCGTGGCTGAGCAGGGCAGAAGAGTCGGGGCTGAGTAGGGCAGGCGAGTCGCAGCTGAGCAGGGCAGGCGAGTCGCAGCTGAACAGGGCAGGAGAGTCGGGGTAGTAAGGCAGGAGAAGTCGGCAGAGAGGAGGAAAGCTTGTGAGCTACCAGGCGCTTCTTTTTGGATCGGCCAGCCCAGTTGGTGTTGCTGAAAAAGTTTAGTGAATCGTGTCCTTCCTGCTTTGCATGCCGCTTACCCTCATTTGCATGCGCGGATTGGAATTGGATCAGCCACGAGGTTACTGAATCGGGTCGGGGTCGTAAACCGATCAGTACACGATCAGTTTCCTTAGTGAATCTAGCCCATGGTATTTAAGAAATTTTAAATCTTTCTCAAGACTCATTTTTTTTAACTTTGGCATTCAACTTGCAGGGTGAAGGGGAGAGGAAACTTTACTAGCATACTTCAGGATACACTTTTGGATTTTATTTTATTTTTTTGTATGTGTATCTATTTTTCTCATAATGAATAGATAGGTCTGTCCTGTATAATTTATAGAGTTCTATTTCCTTTTAGCTTATATTAGTGTATTTTATTGTAAACCATCTGAATCCCCGATGGTTTGATGATATAGCAAATTTTTAATAAACCGCAAACTGTAACACCAATAATTGATTGTTAACACCCAATTATTTGTGCTAATTGGTTCTTTAGCCAATTTAGTTGTGAGCGCATTTCAAGATTGCGTGTAATCTTGCATGTGGAAATCTGCACACCATTCGTATAGAACACAGGGGTAAATGTTTATTGCTTAACCTCCGTGAAATCTAATGACATGTTTCACCCAAATAAGCAGTAATAATATTCTTTCATGTATCCTTTTTGAGAATAAGGAGCATTCACGCAAACATATAAACAAAATCAAACAATAAAAATACACATCATACTTGCAGTACAGTGGTTTTGAGACCTCACCTGCACAGAGTTCTCACGGCGGTTGCTGGCAATGTCCCCTGGGTTATCTCTGGCAATAGCAGTCAGTGTATAGAAATCTTTTTTTTCTCGGTCCAGGTTCGACAGAATGTAAATATCCCCCTGAGGTATAGAAGAACGGAACAGCAGAAAATGACAGGGTTTTTTTTTTCTCCGTATGTATTTCTCCCACTATTGATGTGTACTCTTAATTTTTGGACAATCGGTGCCTCTCCATTCAAAGAGAAGAGTACACGTCTCCTTCCGTATTCGCGGTTTCAGCAATCGCAGTTTCGATTAGTCACGGTTTTTAGCTTCCTGCTCCTCCCCCCCCCCCAATTACGTCAGCTTGTATAGAGAAATCACTGATTCCAAGCGTTTAGAGCAGAAATTGCTGATTCTCGGCACTTTCTTCACCATGCGTTGCCTCTCCTTCAGGAACAGGCCAGGTCTCCCACCATGTTATTCGCGGTTTCATCCTACTCACAATGGTTTTTAATAGAAAGCCGCGAATAACAAATGAAAAAGTTATTTGCGTTTTTTCTGTATTCGCGGGTCTGTTAATCCCCTTTCACAGCGAGTACGCCGGGAGAAGTGTACATGCAATAACAGATGTAAGCCGGTAGACCAGAATGTACTTGATAGCCATTACTAATGGAGAGTATCAGTGGCGTAACGAGAGTGAATGGTGCCTGGGGCGGTGGCACCCCTCCCAGTCCTCTTTTCTGTCCCCTGCTCTTTCCCGATCCTCCTTGCTGCATGTGCCTCTTAAATTTTCCCGACGCGAGTAGCATCACGAACTTGACTTCAGAGGGAGAGCCACTTCCTAGGTCTACAAAGTGACATCAGAAAGAGCCGATACCAATGCGGGCTGCTCGTGCCGGGAAAATTAAAGAGGCACAGGGGAAGGAAGGGAAGGGGTGTATGCGTGCGGCGGGATCAGGAAGGAGCGAGGCTGGGGGTGTGTGGAGAGTACTGCCCCCCACTTACTATGCCACTGGATATTAGTAGTGGAGGAGTAGCCTAATGGTTAGTGCAGTAGACTGAGTTCCTGGGGAACTGGGTTCAACTCAATTTCACAAATACTCACTGCACACAAAATAGTTATATATTCATGCCATGTTGTAGCTTGATCATGAACATAACATGTACTTATTGTATTGGAAGGAAAACTTCAGGTCCCTGTTTGCCGCTCGCTATTTCAATTTAGCTTGCAAACATGGGGTGGGACTGATATCATCGGTTTTAACCTCCCCCTACCGTTTAACTTCTGCTTATAGCTTGAACTTTTAGGGTTCCTTTTACTAAGGTGCGCTAGTGGTTTCAGCGCACGCTTAGTGCACGCTACAATGCTGCGCGCACTCAACGCTAACGTCTGCACAGAGCTTGCTAATCTTTAGCGCATGCCCTTGGTTTCAAATCTCTTCTTAAATATTTAAATTCATCAAAATGATTGAATACTTAGCTTTAAGCTTTCATGCCAGAATATCGCCCTTATTATGACTGTAATGCTTTTTAAGTCAGCTGTCCATTGCCACTACAGCTCTTTATGACCCTGGGCAAGTTTCTTAACCCTCCGTTGCCCCATGTACTGTACAAAAACTTAAGTTTGTGAGCCCACAAAGGACAGAGAAAGTACCTGCATATAATGTGTACAGTGCTACATACATATAGCAGTGCTATAGAAATGGTTATTAGCAGTAGTATTGGTACTGGTGAACCATTTACAAATATCTTTCCTTGGACCAACACAATCATCAACAGATAAGGTCACACATAAATTTCTAAGACAACAAAGACATTTCTTCAGATATGGGTAGTTCATTCCCGTGCAACCACACTGGTGACATGATACTTGAAAATTAATCCTTTGGCTTCCGTTTCTCCCAAATGAAAGCAAGACGACTCTCGGGACTTTCAAATATTTTGTTTCCTCTGTCCTAATTTAAAATGCTCCTGCCTGAAAATGGGCTCTTTATTCAACAAGATGACCTGGTGCCGGAAAAACAAGGTGTTGGAAGTTGAAGACTAGAGAACACCGGTATGGCACATGAAAAATATTAGGTCCCAATAAATTGTTTTTTTGTATGACATACTGGTGTTTGGCAGGCTTTGACTTCTTTTTTAAGTCAATGTTTATTTACTGAAAAATTTTTAGAAAAAGAACACGAAATAATACAATGAAATGATTGATGGTGAGCCACAATAACTAACGATGAACTAACCATAACTACAGTATGATTGTAAAGTACAAGAATAACAATGTTTAGTAAACATCAATCAAACAGAAGCATCATCTATCATGGAGTCAAACAAAAAAGGGGGGGAAAAGAGGGAGAGAAAAAAGAAATAAGGAAACAAGTAGAATAGCAGAAAGACCTTGCTATTCCTGGTTCTTCTGTGCCAGGTCATCTTGTTGATTATTATCACTCGCTTCTCTTTGTCTCTATTTGGATAACTAAAAATATGCTCTAAAAATAAAAAAAGAGATTCCCCTACCCCCACCCCATTCAAAGACTTTTACCGTGCTGGGATTTATTCCAAACTTGCCCTCTCCATCAACCAGGCTGTACTGGATAAGTGCATAGCGTCCTGAATCAGCATCAGTAGCTGTGATCTTTAGAACGATTGTACCCAGCGGGATGTCCTCAAAGACAGGCCTCTGCAAACAAAAGGATGATAGAGCTGAGAGAGCTACACAGTGAGCATAAGAATTCTACATTGTGCTATATTAAAGCAATAATAATACTAACACACTTTCCCTGGAACTTAGTGACCAGGTGGAAGGACTGAGGAAATGCCCAAGCCTTTGCTTGCCCTGGATCGGTAGCATGGAATGTTGCTACTCTTTGGGTTTTGGCCAGGAACTGGCGACCTGGATTAGCCACCATGGGAACGGGCTACTGGGCTTGATGGACCATTGGTTTGACCCAGTAAGGCTATTCTTATGTTCACTATTGACACCTAGGGCTCCTTTTACTAAGCTGTGCTAGCGTTTTTAGCGCGCGCAGCATTGCCGTGCGCGCTAGACGCGAATGTCAGCATTGAGCTGGTGTTAGTTATTGACACGTAGTGCGAGGTTAGCGCGTGTGGCAATGCAGCGCACACTAAAAACGCTAGCACACCTTAGTAAAAGGAGCCCCTAGTCTCCCTATTTATTATTACCAGTGTAGAAGGCAAACAGATTCTGCCTGGCAGTGATCTCTATTGTCTTTACCCAGGGCCAGCCTAAGCCAGCTTTTGTGAGAGCAAAAGAATATGCTCTCAACACTGTGAAGGGTGAGAAGGTGAGGAAGAATTTTGGTGGCCTTGAGTTCTGCCATTCTGAGCCAGTGCCTCACCTTGTTCATGCTTTAAGCTGGCCCTGCCTCTACCAATGTCAGGTGTGTGACTTGGAAAGCTTTTCAAATTTCTAGAACCAGGGCTGATCCTTTGGTCTGGTAACAACAGTAGGAGGAAACACTGGAGGAGTGAAACTGAAGGAATATAAAAACCTAACCTGGGGAGTGACCTTGTCTTTGACATTTGCAACCTGGCCATTGTACCACTAAGAAATGAGGAGAACTTGTGACTGGTTACCGCAGTCAGTGCACACAGCAAGTTAAAGACGGGAAGAAACAATATTAAAACATACCAGTTGCCACACTGATTCCAAGAGGGTTTGGAGAGGGACCAGACTACCACACTGCATTCACAGGAGAAATAAGGAGAGGAGCAGTGGAGACCAGCTATCCAGGATAAGCATCTGGAAAAAGGACCCTAACAGTGGAGAAGGGACCAGCAACAAGGACTGTGCAGCTGCAAGCTCAGAGACCCCATCTGCCTTTATTTAGTCTTCTTTGGAAACAGGGACCAGAGAGTGACAGTTGCAAAGGACTTCTCTGTAAAGATTCTTCTTTCAAGGTAGATGATTACTGTTAAATGTTAATTCTACTTTGCTTCTATTGTCTGTAAATAGCTATAAAATGAATTTATCCCAAGTTTTTCCTGCCTAAATGTTGATTAGAGTCTGCAAATACTGGTCTGGCCTGCGGTATTCGATGAGAAAGGGAGTGTGAAGTGAGTGGATTTTGCCTTTTAGCCTTCCAGCTTGCTGGTCTTGGCCCTAACCTCACAACAATCCCAAAAAACTACTTGGGTTACCCTCCTGATGCTCACTGATCAAACAAAGGGTACACCTGCTTTGGTGCCACCAAGCCTATTTAATTTCTAGTCCCTTCCCAAACTTTTCTGCTATTAAGATCTTTGAGACTGATGTTCAAAGTGATTTAGCCAGCTACACTAACTAAATAGTTAACTGAATAGATCAGTAGTTTGGGACAATTTACTGCTGCTTTCCATCATTTCTATGCTAGACCAGTTCAGAACAAATGGGTTATGTCTATCTACCAGCAGATGGAGACAGAGAAAAATAGTCCCAAGATATTCACCCTTTAAGGGTATCAAGAAGCCTAGAATGTTCAGTAGTTTTCTTTGTCTCCAAGCGGATGGTGGATGGATCACGCAACTCCTTCTTGGTGCTTGTCTGGTATCTCCTAGTCTGGTTAATTCCAGGTAGCAGTTGAGCAGGGGGTTATGCTGGTCATCTTTGCTCACGTTATAATCTGAACTTTTTCATTAAGCCTGGATGACACCAAGAGCTTCTGAGTCCCTTGTCTCCCAGCTTGAGTGACATCTAGTGGTGCCAGTTCCCTCCCCACCTCTCCCTCCAGATCCACTCTTGACTAGAGAGTAACATTTCCACAGAAATGGGAAATTCCCAATTTTGCCTGGTATTAATGCGGCAACGGTTGACCATTCCACGGTAGTGCCGCAGGAATGAGAACCACTGCCACAGTTCTACCGTAGCAATGGGGAAGCAGGGCACCCTCCCCAAATACCTTTTAATGTCCCCAGTGGTCTAGTGTCCTCTAGTGCCTGTTTCCTGCTCCCCTGCTGCTGCAAGAGCCGTTGACACTGCCGGTCTGAAGATTTGAAAATGACTGCTGAGATTTCATGGGGCAGCCTCGCGAGACGGGGATGAATTTTTATCCTCGTGTCACTCTCTACTCTTGACCACTGAACTGATTTTGGCGTGTGAAATGAGGCAAAAGTTTATTGGTACATCTATGTGTGGCAGTCTTCTGAAGAACAAGTATGTATTTACTTTTCCTGCACTTATTACTTCACTGGCTAGCAGACTGCATATCCTTTGCATATTCTCAGGTTGGGCTGACGCTAGAGGGTCATATAACTGCTCATACAGTAAGAGCCATGGCAACTTCTATTGCACATTTACACTCCACTCCCATTCAAGAGATATGCAAAGAGATATGCCACTTGGTCCTCAGTCCACACATTTACTTCTCGCCACTTCTTAGATCAACATTCTAGACAAGATAGTTTGGTCAGGCAGTCCTCAAAAATGTATTTTCTCTTTAAAAGCCATCTTCTCTTTAAAATAAATCTTCCCTCCATGATTTAATGAGACGGAGTCAACATGGCTTCAGCCAAGGGAGATCTTGCCTCACCAATTTGCTTGACTTCTTTGAAGGTGTGAATAAACATGTGGATAAAGGTGAGCTGGTTGATATAGTGTATCTAGATTTTCAGAAAGCTTTTGATAAAGTTCCTCATGAGAGGCTTCTAAGAACATTAAAGTGTCATGGGATAGGTGGCAAAGTTCAGTTGTAGATTAGGAATTGGTTATCGGATAGAAAACAGTGGGTACAGTTAAATGGACATTTTTCTCAATGGAGGAGAGTAAACAGTGGAGTGCCACAAGGGTCTGTACTAGGACTGGTGCTATTTAACTTATTTATAAATGATCTGGAAATTGGAACAAGTGAGGTGATTAAATTTTCAGATGACACTAAACTGTTCAAAGTTGTTAAAACATATGCAAATTGTGAAAAAGGCGGACCTTAGGAAAATGGAAGACTGGGTGTCCAAATAGCAGATGAAATTTAATGTGGACAAATGCAAAGTGATACACATTGGGAAGAATCAAGTTTAATTAAATTTTGATATACCGATCATTGACATGCACCTGGCCGGTTTACAAAGCTAAAAATAATGTTAAAATAAATTTTAAAAGGGGGGTAGGAGGAAAGAAAATGTGAACATTAAATAGACAAATTACAAATAAGAACATGAGCTGAGGATAAAGAGAGAGGAAAGTTAATAATTAAATCATGAAAATAAATTAATTAAGGGAAGGGGGGGGCGGAATAAAATACCAGGAAAAGGGATCGCTTCATAAAAGCGATTTGTTTAATATACTGCTGTACTGTTGGAAAAGAAGATATTTAGACGCTATGGTATGCGTCTTGGAATAAGAACATTTTTAGTTTAGTCTTAAATTTGTCGAGTGAATTTTCGTGGCGTGGTTGAGGTGGCATGGCGTTCCATAAAGTTGGAGCTGCAACGGAAAAATTAGTATTTCTAGTGTAGTAGAATTTCTTGATAGAAAGTCTGGTGAATTAATTTTGATCAGCCGATATAAGGGTCCGGGGAGAGCAATAGGGGATGATGAGTCTGTCAAGAAAGGGTGGGAGGCGCGAAATTTTGATTTTAAAGACCAGCAGTAAAGTTTTGTAAGTGATACAATGTGTTATGGGTAGCCAATTTGCTTCTCGCAGAAGAGGGGTAACGTGATCATATTTTCCTACTTTAAAGATGATTTTAATTGCCGTATTTTGAATAAGCTGCAGATGACGTAATTTTTTTTGGGTGATTCCAATATAGAGGGAGTTGCAATAATCTAAATGGGAAATGACCAGTGAGTGAATAAGGGTTGTGACAGCATCAGTTTTGAGGATTGAGGTTAAAGAACGGATGGGCCGGAGTTTGTGAAAACAGCTTTTAACAACAGAGCTTATCTGGTCATGAAAGGTTAAATCTTTATCTAGAATGACTCCGAGCAATTTTATTTTTGATTCCATTTTTACTGGAGAGGATTTAACAGAGATTTATCCATTTATCATTTCGTTGTTCCTGATCTGGAAAAGTATACTGCAGAATTTATTTATGTTGAGAGAAAGTTTATTTATACGGAGCCAGTCGCTAATTTTGTCGAGTTTAGTGTTTATTTCAGTTACCGGATGATAGGGTCCACCTTGGGGATTAGCGCCCAAGAAAAGAATGCTAGGAATTATTAAAAAAGGTATGGTTAACAAGACTAAGAATGTTATAATGCTCCTGTATCGCTCCATGTTGCGACCTCATCTGGAGAATTGCATCCAATTCTGGTCTCCTTATTTCAAGAAAGATATAGTGGTGCTAGAAAAGAAGAAGAGCGACCAAGATGGTAAAGGGGATGGAACTCCTCTCGTACGAGGAAAGACTAAAATGGTTAGGGCTCTTCAGCTTGGAAAATAGATGGCTGAGGGGAGATATGATTGAAGTCTACAAAATCCTGAGTGGAGTAGAACGGGTACAAGTGGATCGATTCTTCACTCTGTCAAAAATTACAAAGACTGGGGGACACTCGAAGTTACAGGGAAATACTTTTAAAACCAATAGGAGGAAATTTTTTTCACTCAGAGAATAGTTAAGCTCTGGAACGCGTTGCCATAGGATGTGGTAAGAGCGGATAGCGTAGCTGGTTTTAAGAAAGGTTTGGACAAGTTCCTGGAGGAAAAGTCCATAGTCTGTTATTGAGAAAGATATGGGGGAAGCCATTGCTTGCCATGTATTGGTAGCATGGAATATTGCTGCTCCTTGGGTTTTGGCCAGGTACTAGAGACCTGGATTGGCCACCGTGAGAACAGGCTAGTGGGCTTGATGGACTATTGGTCTGACCAGTAAGGCTATTCTTATGTTCTTATCCTCAGGGATTTCAGCAGCCTCATGACAGTTATATTTAACCCTCTTCCTAGAGGCATGAATCTGGCAGCTTGGAAGTCCCATACGTGAGAATATACTGTTTGCTTGTCCTCGAAGAAAGCATAGCTACTCACTTGTAGCAGATGTTCTCTGAGGACAACAGAAAACAACGAACAGACTGCAGATAATGTACAAGATGAAGGCGTTGTTTATTAATAAATGCAGTAACATATACAACCTTATAGCCAACCAAGGGACCCGACATATTGTGCAAGACTTGTTTGACCCCATTTGATCGTGATTGGTGTGTGTTTGTTTTATACCTTAACCACCATGGACCCCTGAGGAAGGCGTGTTATCCGAAACATGGAACGTGTCGGGTCCCTTGGTTGGCTATAAGGTTGTATATGTTACTGCATTTATTAATAAACAACGCCTGCATTTTGTACATTATTTGCAGTATGTTCGTTGTTTTCTGCTTGCTGTTGTTTACTGCAGACTACGTGGATTTTCTTTCTCCCTTTTGTGCATTCTCTGAGGACAACAGGCAGATATTCTCACAACCCATCCACCTCCCCTAACTGAACCATTGGTCTGACCCAATAAGGCTATTCTTATGTTCTTATGGCTTCTAATCTTTTGGACGGAAATGAATTCTGCTACTTACATGTATAAATTGTTGGCACTTACATCTGTAAAATTGATACTTAAGTGTGTAATGCCAACAGGTAAAGAGACAAGTGATCCTGTTCTTTTTTCTAGAAGTGTTTTCTGTAAAATAAGGGATTATTTTCTATGTGCCACCACAGATGAGTATTTACTGCAGTCTTACAAATATTTTACAAAAGTCTCCATGTTCAGCAAGCCTTTTGTAAAATACCTTGCTAACTGGACATGCCTTTTTTTGCTTAGATGCTCTATGCATACATGGGTTTATAGTATTCTGTATAAACATACTGTATATCATATGAAATTATGTTAATTAGAATGGGAGAGCACCTGCTACAATTGTCCACTGCAACCACAAAAGTGGCATGTGCCAAGTTAGTCATCCTTGTTCCAAGTTTAATTAGCTGCATCAAAACTATCGGTCAAATCTTCATTCTGGTGAGAGCAGCTAAGCTGGCTCAGATTCAATAGACGTGATATCAGTGTAATCTGAATTAAACTCAACCTCTAGTTTGGATGAATTTCAAGTTTAATCATTCATTGCTACTTTACATTAAAACATTACATAAAATCAGGCACATCTCCAGTAGACAGAAGGGCATGCACCTTAGTGACTGCAGATTTAGAACTGATCCCATATGAGCCGACACGTCTCCTCAGATGCTCAGACCATAAATTACTTACCATTCCCTCATGAACTATCAGCACCAAACGTCAAGACATCTTTTCCATGGTTGCCCCTCAACTTTGGAACAGTCTGCCTGCTCTTGTGAGGGAAGAAAATACTTAGACCGCTTAAAGGTCTTCTCAAGAGCCATCTGTTTAAAGAAGCCTTTGATATCTAATCTCTTTTCATTTATTCTGCATTTCAAACTTTCCAAAGAAACAATAAACAGTATTTCCCCTCCTTTTGTTCTTCCCTTCAATGTTCTCTTTCCTATTCTTCAATTGTATTTCCTCCCCATCTACCTTTTGTTTCCTGTAAGTTTTAGACTAATTTGTTTAATATTAAGTACGCCATTCAACTAATTTTGTTTTATCTTCTTTTATGATATTTGTATTGTTATTGGTGTTTTTTTAAAAAATTTTGAACTCCCCCCATTTTAAATTGTTAACTCGCTTAGAAAATTTATAAGCGACTGCATCAAATTTTAATAAAAACATGAAACTTGCTCCAGCCCAATATGGTTAAATAAATGTATTTTTTGTATTACATGCTTCACAATACCTAAGCTAAACCTCTGCACTCTCCATGGGTTGCCCCAGCCTTACCTGGTAAGATGTTTGTGTGAAGATGGGATTGTTGTCATTGATATCCACAATTTGTAGGTATACTGGGACCTCAGCTGATTTCCGGGGAGACCCATTATCGGAAGCTCTGATAGTGAAATTCAACCACTGCACCTGTTCATAATCCACTGTTCTGTTTGCAATGATCTTTCCTGAAAAAAAAAGCAAATTTCACAGGAGAATCAGAAGCATGTGTCATTGCTTTGCTATCATTGACTTTCAGAGCCATGAAAATGAGGATTAGAATATGACCGTCCCAGACTATCATAGCAGAAGAAACAAAGTAGGAAACAGTAAGAGAGAGGAGTGATTCTTGATAATAGCAACTGAAATAAGAGAGCTGAAAGAAAGAAATTATTATATTTAATATATCTGGATGATAACAGAAACCATGTTTAAGAAGTGTACAAACTGCTCTAAAATCATACCGTACATACTTGAATATAAACTGAGATTTTTGGGCCAAAAAAATGGATATGTTATATTCAAATCTACACTTGAGTACTTCTCTAACTAAAAAAAAATATATATATATCAGAATTTAAACCTACCAGGGGTCTGGCTGTGGGAGTCCAGGGCAGGCCAGAAATGAGGTAAGCAGCTGATTCCTCCTGCCAACGGCCACAGCGGTTGTTCATGCTGTTTTCTGACAGCTGGGAGGAGGGGGAATGAGGATTCAGTGGCGCATCTGGATTGCGATGAGCCCTGCATTTGGTCCCGTTCCTGCTAAACCAGCTGGCAATAAAGAAGCCATATGCCACAGGGGCCGTCCCTCTTGCCAAGTCACTATAGGCTCTGCCGGTCTCAATCCTGCCCCTCAAAATCAGGAAGTAACCAGAGGGGGGCAGGATCGAGACCGCCAGAGCCTAAAGTGACTTGTCAAGAGGGAAGGCCCCTGTGGCATCTGGCTTCTTCATTGCCAGCTGGTTTAGCGGGACCAGGACTGGGACCGAAGGCAGGGCTCATTGCAATCCAGATTCGCCACTCACTCCTCCCCTTCTCGGCGGCTGGCAAACAGCATAGAAGACCATCGCTGGAAGAAATCAATTGCCTGCCTCACATATCGGGCCTGCCTCGCTTTTAAGAAGTGACCTCCACTCCCTATTTGTTTTTTCCCTTCCCCCTTGTTCCTCCATTTTAATTTTACTTTCAACCTCGATGTATTTATGAAACCTTCCCTCCCTTGTTACCTTTAGTTTCAACTCCCTTATCACCCAGTCGTCTTTGTCTAGTTTACTTCTCCCCCTTTTTTTATTTTAAATAATTTAATTTTTAATTTTTCCTCTTAATTATTTTAAAGTGTTAATTTTAGCTCTGTAAACTAACCAGATACTTGTTGATGGCCGGTCTATCAAATTACAAATAAACTTGGAATCCCGCAACTCCATTCCCCACAGTCAGAGCCCCAGGTAGGTAGTACTGGAAGTGGCAAAGGGAAAGGGTGATGGGGGTGGAGGGAGAGATAGCCCCAGGTACGTTAGATAGATTGTGAGGCCACCAGGACAGATAGGGAAAATGCTTGAGTACCTGATTGTAAAACTGCTTAAATAACCTTGATAGGTTGTATATAAAAACCTAATAAACTTGAAATTTGATATGTGGTGTTGGAGGAATGAGGGGAGAGGATATGCTGGTTGGAGGGGGCAAGACAGAAGATACTGTTTAGAAGAGTGAAAATAAAGGGAGAAATAGGGAGAGAAAGAGAAGATGATGGAAGGGGGAGATAGGGAAGAATTAGCAAAACTCCCCCGCAAAACTGGAGAATAATAGGATGAGGGAGATGGAAAGCTGTCAATAGAAGCAGATAGAGACGCAGAAAAATAAATGGAGGAAAACTGAAAGGAAAAGGTTAAAGTCAGAAATAGATAAAGAAGAGGAAGTGATGGAGAGAAAAAGAAGACCCTGAAAGAAAATTAAGAAAAGACAAAAGAAACCAGAAACTGGAAACTGGGATAAATATAAATAAAATAGCCAGACAAAGGTAGAAAAAAATAATTTTATTTTTAATTTCATGAACAGAAAATGCAGTTTTACTGTAAATTTACACTGCTTTCTTTTTATATTTCAAAGTGTAGAGTGCTGTTTCTCTTTACCTGGTGTTGAACTGCATATGGCTTCTTGAGGTTTAAGTTTGATTTTTGTCTACATTTATTTAAGTTTGTGGTTGCTTGTAGTTGCGGTTTCCTATGTAGGGGCCTTGTTGTGAATATGTTAGCCTTTGGGATATACTGAATCACTCATCCGTAGATCTGGACTCTTAGAACCAGATCCTCAGAAGTACCACCAGAGGCTCAAACCTTCATTGCCTCGGGCTTTACGTGCTGCCTCGTCACTAGATCAAATTTTCTACACTATATTTAATACTCTTAAATAAGTGCTTTTATCATCACTGATATGTGAATAAACAATGTTACTTAGCTTATGTCTATGTGGTCTCACCGATAGGGTGTTTCACCGACATGACATGTTTCGCTAGGTAGCTTTATCAAGGTGTTAACCCTATTTCATTTTTTCTCGCCTCTCTACTGACCACTTTACATGTTTCTTGAATGTAATGTGGTCAGGAGAGAGGCGAGAAAAAATTAAATAAGGTTTCAAACTCATGCTGCTCCTTGTGACCCTGGGCAAGTCACTTAATCCCCCCATTGTCCCAGGTACATTAGAAAGATCGTGAGCCCGACGGGACAGACAGTGGAAAATGCTTGAGTACCTGCATGAATTCATGGAAACCATTTTGAGCTTCCTTGGGAGAACGGTATTAAAAATTGAATAAATAAATAGATTAGCAGGCGCGAGCACAATAATGCATTTTATTAAATCTAATCTTTGAATCTATTTCCTACCCTTTATAGAAACAAAGGGTTCAAGCAAGATTAAGTGGTTCTTCATGCTCACATACCTGCCATAGGGTCTTCAAGTTGGACATAACCTGCTGGTGCGAGATTCAGCAGCGAGTATGTGATTTGTCCATTTGGACCTTTATCTGGATCCACAGCTGATACGGAAAGCAGTGTTGTCCCCGGGGTGGCACCTTCCAAAATTCTATCAGCAAACTGTGTCACCCCAAAAGGGCGGAAGCGAGGGGCATTGTCGTTGACATCCAGGACATTCACTGTCAGCTTAGCTGTCGGACAACCAAGATAAAAGGCAAGAGACAAGTAGAGGAAAGAGGAAAGAGAAAAGGCAGACAAGAGAAAAAAGGCACCAGCAACAAAGTGAACAGGAAAATGGAATTTAAAAAAAAGGATGATAAAAGGAAGGGATAAGTGAAAGAGAAACAGAACAAGACTGTATTAGTTTAGACCTACAAATCAATGCATAATGCTTAAAAATCAGAAGCAGGGTTATTTTACAAAGGCAAGTTGTATACTTAAAGGGCACTTCTATATTTGAGGTTCTATTTATGAGCCCCTTATATATATAAATGCATAGAATAGTAACATTTAAGCGCTGTACACTTGTCCAAGAAAATACTAGCAAGACAAATAAGCACTACTGTCTAATGGCATAAGCATTAATATGGCTTTAACCCAGTTTTGCCACTGGGTTCTACCAGTCGTTCAGTACTTAAATGGTTTTGACTGAAACCATTACCACATACCAAATTAAAATGCATGTTTTTTAAATATATATATATATTGTAATTCTTTATTCATTTTTATAACTTACATCAAGTGCATCAAAAGGTATCAACCATTTTAACTTAAATATAACTTGAAATTCTACAATTCTTCATATTTAAATAGAATTATCCCTTTCCCTCCCATCCTTTCAACATCTCATAACGCTTATACCATATAATAAAATCCCCTCTCCCCCCACCCCATTCTTACATTTGTACAAATCAGGGAAAATAATACTTATTCATTGCAATAATTTGTTAATGGTCCCCACACATCTTGAAAGTTATTAAAATTTCCTTTCTGAATAGCTAATATTCTTTCCATTTTATAAATGTGACACACTGAATTCCACCAAAAACTGTACTTTAATCTATTCCAATTTTTCCAATTGCATGTTATTTGTTGTATGGCAACTCCTGTTAAAATAAGTAAGAGTTTATTATTTTTGGAAGATATTTGGCTCTTAGCCCTCATAGATATTCCAAATAGTACTGTATCATACGATAATGCCACATGATTTTCTAATAAACTATTAATTTGGCCCCAAATTGATTTCCAAAAATCCATAATAAATGGACAATAAAACAATAAATGGTCTAAAGTCCCTGCTTCAACATGACAATGCCAACATCTATCAAACTTAGAGCAATCTAATTTTTGTAAACGAACAGGGGTTCAGAATGCTCTATGCAACAGAAAAAAACATGTTCGTCTCATAGATGCAGACATTGTACATCTCATCCTCCAAGACAAATTCATGGCCATTGAGACACAGTAATTTGATCTCAATGCTCCAAATGTCTCTATTAAAAGTATCCGGGCAAACACATATAGGAAAAAGGCACAGTACATCATCTGTATCAGAACCAACTGCAGAATACCCAGCAACATGAGAACCAAAATCCAGCAGTAACAGGTATATCAAATACTCCAAAAAAGTGTG
Source organism: Geotrypetes seraphini (assembly GCF_902459505.1). Lineage (NCBI taxonomy): Eukaryota > Metazoa > Chordata > Amphibia > Gymnophiona > Dermophiidae > Geotrypetes > Geotrypetes seraphini. The sequence continues at coordinate 196,892,790 of NC_047087.1, forward strand.
TCAACCCTCATGCTAAAAAAAAAAAAAAAAGTTTCTCAAGTGTATTTTGCACAGGAAATCCAAATTATAAAATATTACATGTTATACATGTATCTGTAGCAATCAGGTGTTAACACTTACACCAGTTTTAACTAATTGTATTTCTGTGATTGTATCATTAGGGGTCCTTTTACTAAGGCGTGTTAACTGATTTAGCGTGCGCAAATGATTAGCGCACACTAAATGCTAGCGCCTCCATAGAATATAATGGGCACGGTAGCATTTAGCGTGTGCTAAATCAGTTAACGCGCCTTAGCAAAAAGACCCCTTAGTTTGAAACTTTATCAGCCACAGAACACATTGAGATCAGTGCAAACAACATTTATTAGACATTCCTTCTTTTCGTTCAGTCTGACTGTTTTCTCTGTTGTTGGCCCTTGATTGTGGAATTCCAGGTTTCAGGTTTATTTGAAAATTTGATATACCGCCTTATCAAAATTCAAAGCGAGTTAAGAGTAATTCAGAATCTAGCACAATTTAAGAAGGATTTGAAGACCTATCTTTTTCATCAATCATAGGGTGTATGTGCACTTCTCCCTTCGTATTCGCGGTGATTAGGGGATTGACTAACCCGCAAATAAGGAAAAACTGCGAACAACAGCTAGCAGGCTCCAGAGGGCAGAAAGACTCACACAGAGTGCCGGGATTGAGCTGAAAGGGAGAAGTGGGCAGATTGGAAGCAGCTGCAGGCTCGCACTTGAAAGCCTTATCTGCTGCACGCTGAGGCTCACTCCTGGAGGCACCATCTCTAAGCAGTGCTCCTGTTGCACCACGCTGACAAGCCCTCCCTCTTTCCACATACGGGTTGCTGCGGCCACTTTAAATTCCCAGCGATGAGAGGAGCCCGACTTTCTGTCTCATCGCAGTCCGCACTCCGGCTGTGCTGCCATTAAACTGCTACACCAAGGCGCATACAGCCTGACCCGCAACCTAAACCCCGGACCCGCAGCACCCACCCACGCTCCTATTGGCCAGATGAGATTTTTTGAAACCTTCTACCTCTCCCATTGGGCGAGATCCCCAACTGTCAAACCGGCTTTTAGTGCTTCCGTTTCTCAAGCTTGGTGGAACCGGCACTGCCTGTACATGGGTTTGGGGTTTGCAAAATTTTTATATTGGTGATTGGATGATGTAATTTGGGGGGGGCGGATCAGGCTGACAAAAAAATCACGAATAAGCGAAACCGCGAGTGCTGGATCCGCGAATACGGAGGGAGAAGTGTAAGAGGCTAAAGAAGAACCATGTAATTTTGATATATTAGCTGGCTGGATTTTTATTTATAGATCCCCTCTTTTACTAAAACTGTCAGCGGGGGCCATCAAGGTAAATGCTCTGATGCCCAAAGGGATTGAATGGGCATCACAGCATTTGACGCATGGCACTTGTTCCCGAGGGGGCCAGAGTGATTTATGTCAGTAAATTGTGAAGCGAGCTGCTGAAGTTAGGCAAACTTGGAAATGTGTTGTTTTAATATTGAATGCCTGACTATTGTTTTTGTAAGTTCATTGTTCTTCGTGTAGAATGTTAAGATAATGCAGAATATACATAAATATTATTATTATTATTATTATTAAAGCAGATTTTATGCTACTTATCCCAAGAATAAGCAATAGATTTTTCTGAGTTCATAATGATTTATGGATTTTTCTTTTAGGAACTTCTTCGAACAGTTTTAACAACTACTTTTACCACATTTTCTGGCAACAAATTGTACTGTTTAATACATGATGAATGAAGATATATTTTCTCTGATTTGATTTACATTTACTACTTAGTAGCTTCATTGCATGCTCCTTAGTCCTTATATTTTAGGAAATAGTAAACAAGCAGTTTCCATCTACTTGTTCCACTCCCCTCAGTATTTTATAGACCTCTATCATATCTCTCTTGAACTGTCTCTTCTTTAGCATTTCCTCAGAGGGAAGCTGTTCCATCCCATTTATCATTTTCATCATTTTCTTGTACCTTTTTAATTTCTATTATGTGTTTTTTAAGATGCGGTGACCAGAATATTTGAGGTGAGGCCATACCATGGAGCCATGCAGAGACGTTATAACATTCTAATTTTTGTTTTCCATTTGTTTCCTAATAATTCCTAGCATTGTGTTTGCTTTCTTGGTCACTACTGCACACTGAGCAGAGGATTTCAACAGAACATCATCAATGGTGCCTAAATCCTTTTCCTGGACAGTGACTTCAAATATGGAACTTTGCATCATGTACAATTTGGGTTCCTCTTCCCTACATGCATCATTTTGCATTGACATTAAATGTCATCTAACATTTGGATTCCTAGTCTCGTAAGGTCCTCTTGCAATTTTTCAAAATCCATTTATGATTATCTGTTAAAACTGATAAACCCCTATAAGTACCCTTGATGTGAAACTGGAGGAGCACTGAAACCTCCAAAATCCTCTTGTCAAATAGCTTCCAAACTCCATCGAGTCTGAGTCCTCCAGTCTTGATTTCAGGATCTGGTATGCTTAAACTAAGATCCTCTTTTACTAAGCTGTGCTAAGCATTTTATCGCACGTTTAGCACGCGCTAACTCAACGCGTGCGCTAACCGCTAAAGCATCCATAGGATAGCATTTAGCGCGTGATTAGCGTATGCTAATATTTACTGTGCGCTAAAAAGCATAGTGCACCTTAGTAAAAGAAGGGGTAAGAGAGCTCTAGAGGCCAGAAGTGTAACAGTCTTGTTTCTGACAGTGGAACTTTATATGGCAGCAGATGAAGCCCCAAGTAGCACAATCAAGAAATGAGACTGGGGATAAAATTATTTAGCTACGCAGATGACTTTACGATCATTATTCCATTCGCTACCTCTGTCTCGGAAGCTGCCCCTAAAGCAACAGAAGTACTAAGTTTGATGGAGCAATGGATGATTGACTTCAGACTAAAGCTTAATTCAGAAAAAACAATTTTTTTTTTTTGCTTCGCCACACCCACTTGACACTAAAACATAGTCTTAGCTATCCTATTCAATCTACTATGAAGGTATTGGGTGTAACATTGGACCATGAAAGACCAGGTGGACTCCTTGGTTAGAAATAGTTTCCTCAGCCTCTGGAAGCTTCGGTCCATTAGAGCATACTTTGATGTTTCATCATTTAGAATTCTGGTACAATCCCTTATACTAAGACAACTTGATTACTGTAACATCGCCTATTTGGCAAAGTGCGGTGGTCAAGCTACTTTGTGGATTTTAGAAGTTCGATCATGTAACACCTTCCTACCGACTTCTACACTGGCGGCCAATGGAGGCACATTTGAAATTCAAGTTTGGATGTTTCTGCTTTAAGGTACTATACGGTTTAGTCCCTAAATGTATAACTAACCTTTTCTCTTTCACAACCAACATACATAAGAGAAGCTCACATCTGAATTTTGTTTCTCTACCGGTTAGAGGCAGGGCAGGATTAACCAATAGGCCCAGTAGGCACGTGCCTAGGGTCCGAAATGGTCACGGGGGCCCAATGAAGGAGGGCATCAACATTGTTTTTTCCAAACGGTGATGGGCCCCTCCAGCATCAATTGGCAATGCGGGCCCCCCCCCCCGGATTGGCAATGCGGGGCCCCCCGATCAACAATGCGGCTCCACCCCCCCATCGACGGAAAGTAAGACAAGCAAGCAACGCAGGTAATAAAGGCAACGGGAACTGTAATTTTGCAAGCGGTCCTGCTTGCCCAAAACTTCCCTCTGACGCAGCTTCCTGTTTCCGCCTGGGCGTATGGTGGGGTGGGGCGGAGTAGGGGGCCCAGTGTACTTGTGTGCCTAGGGGCCCTCGATGAATTAATCCTGCCCTGGTTAGAGGATGTAAATTTAAAAGACATCATCAACATCTTTTCTCACATCAAGCAGCATTATGGGGTAAAGATCTGGAACAACTGCTTATGCCTATTACATATCTGTTCCTGAAATATTTAGGTAATTGACCTATACAATCTTAGTCCACAACAACTGATCTCTAGATCAGTTAATCTCTAACCCTTAACTTTGTTAATTCTACTCAATCTGAAGCATCTTTTAATCATTGTAAACCGCAAAGAACTTCACGGGCCTGCAGTGTATGAACTGTTATTATTATTATTAGTCCAATAAAAAAAGGTATCAGCTGCTATATTTTTGGCTTTTATTTGTTAACCTTTATTTCTATGCAACCAGTTCTGAACAGGAGGGATGTTTTATTTCTCTGGCATCTTCTTATTTTTATTTATTATGATTTACCACCTTTTTGAAGGCAATGTACAGCGAGAATAAGCCGAACATAGACAACAGCAACAGACAATTACAGCAGTAAAAATATTCATATAATACATATAGGGGGAATTCATCAAGAGGCGCTAACCACACTACAATGCTCATAGGAAAATAATAGGCATATTAGCATTTAACGCGTGCTAATCATTAGTGCTTGCTAAATCAGTTAGCAGCCATAGTGAATTCCCCCCATAATGGCATAGGGCTAGATTCACTAAGGGCACGGATCAGATCCGATCCGTGTCCGGGGGGGCTGATTCACGAATTGCCATCATGCAAATGAGGGTGATCGGAATCACGCTCACAACCGACTGTCGGGATCGCTCTGTAGCGATCCCAACGCATGTGCAGATCATTTGAAGATGATCTAAGAGCCGTGACTTTTTTAAAAACTTTTTTACTAGCCCCACGAGCCCATGGTTTTAACCTACTTTAAACCCGCGGGTTAAAACCACAGACTCGCACTGCGGGGGAAAGCCAGGGCAAGGAGCAGGAGAGCAGATTCAGGGAGTCGGGACAGAGCAGGGCAGCAGGAGAAAATCGCAGCAGAAAGAGCAGGAGAGTCGGGGGCAGAGAGCTGGAAAGACAGCAGGCAGAGCAGGAGATGGCAGTCGGAAAGCTGTGAATGACTGGTCCCCAGCAGTCGCTTGTTTGTGATCGGCCAGCCCAGTCGGTGTTGCAGGGTTTTTGTTTGTGAATCACTGCCTGCCATCATTTCAATGCTGTTCCCCCTCATTTGCATGTGCGGATCGGAGGATGATCGGGACAGAGGTTAGTGAATCGGGTCGGAAGGAAATCGGGTCGCAAAGGGGTCGCAAACCGATCGGTACACAATTGGTTTGCTTAGTGAATCTAGCCCATAGTATGCTACTTACAATGTCAACACAATATGGCACAAAGCGTGTAAACAAAGGTGGAATACATAGATAAAATAGAGTAACAGGCATTAGAAAATAAGGGGGACTAAATTACAGAAAGTTGCACGTGAAATCAGAAAGATACGTACATGAATATAATCTCTGCTAGGATAGGTATGGATAAGCAGGTCCTGCTACTATATATGCAACTGGTATTAGTCCTTGTGTGTGTGGCTAGCAGGTTAGCTGCGTCTTCCATTAAAGGCTTTGGAGAAGAGCCAATCTTTCTCCCGTTTCCTGAAGTAGGCCAACCACTAATATTCAAGGTCATTTAACCAGACAGTATTGCTGAATATCTCAGCTAACTGACCATTCCCTAACCAGATAGTTTAGGTGTGGTACAGGGGTAGAGTTTGAGCAGAGCCACTATTTAGCTTTCGTACCAATATTTGGTCCACTAACAAGCTAAGTAAGTGCATAAAGACAGCAAAAAGGCTGTCCTACTCTAAGCATCCAGTTAACTTGGCACTGGCCTAAATATCTGCAGATGCCCAGTTAATTTCCGGGCCAATGCACATACCTAGATATTCAAAGCTGGGAGCCACACATTCCCCATCATTGAATATTCAGGGTTAGTTTACCCCTCCCCAAGGGCTGAATATTATCCCACTTCAGAGTGGACTCTATAGGAAAGGGGGGCAGCACATACATATATGATGTTGAAATTAAAAGGGTTAATGTCTTGATCATTAACCCTTATTGCCACCTCCTCCTTGATGTTTTGCAAAAATCTTACTGTTGCTAATTTACTTTATGATTGAATTTTAATAAAGCATCGTCACAGTAAATTTTGTCACTTATCTTTATTATGCAGAATTACTAGCCAGCCCGACGGGACCCATTTCACCATACATTGGCTTTATCAAGAGTTCTAGAGGAACTATTTTCAAACCTAACCCCAAAATGAGGATGGATGCTTGAAAATAGCTCCTCTAGAACCCTTGATAAAGCCACTGCATGGCAAAATGGGTCCCGTCGAGCTGGCTAGTAATTCTGCATAATAAAGATAAGTGACAAAACTTACTGTTACAATGCTTTATTAAAATTCAATCATAAAGTAAATTAGCAACAGTAAGTTTTTCTGCAAAACATCAAGGAGGAGGTGGCAATAAGGGTTAATGTTCAAGACATTAACCCTTTTAATTTCAACATCATATATGTATGTGCTGTCCCCTTTCCTATAGAGTCCACTCTGAAGTGGATTGATCTATATTTGTGGAAGGTTCCATTTAATCTCACTTCATCATCTTCTTTATTCTGGTACTGAATATTATCCCCTCAGTTATTAAGTATTGGGTCATGTTATCAAAGTGTATGGAAATGTGCTCAGTGACACTTTTAAACATAGAAACATGATGGCAGATAAAGGCCAAATGGCCCTTTTGCCCATCCGTAGTAACCATTATCTTTTTCTCTCTTTAAGAAATCCCACCTGCCTATCTCACACCTTCTTAAATTCAGACACAATCTCTGTCTCTACCACTTCCTCCGGGAGATTGTTTCTTTTCTACATTGTTCATAGAAATCCTTTATTGTGTTTAATATTTACATAAGAACATAAGAATAGCCATATTGGGTCAGACTAATAGTCTATCTAGCCCATTATCCTGTTTCCATGGTAGCTAATCCAGGTCACAAGTACCTGGCAAAAACCCAAATAGTAGCAACATTCTATGTTACCAATCCCAGGGCAAGCAATGGCTTGTATTTTATTTCCTCTCTTAAACTAGACAGGGACAAGGGTAAAAACAGATGAAAAATGAGCTTGAAAATCATTGTATTTTGGCATTTCCATCATTATACAGAAAAAAATACAAAACAAGGGAGGAAAAAAACCAAACAAAACAAATGAAAGAATCAGTCACTGAAAAGGTGACTGGGAGGTTGAATGTGACTCTTAGGGTTCCAGAAACCGAACAGGAAATGAAAGGAAATCCTTTAAAAGTACACACTACTTTGGAAATGCAACTTGATTTTACTTTTTCCACCACATCTGAACTGACTTACCATTTGGCACACTGACCGAGCGCTCAACAATGTCACTGGCATTATCATGGACAGAAATGGTGACTTCATAGGTGGCCACCAGCTCCCTGTTTAAAGTGTTCTTCACCATCACTGCTCCTATAAAACCAGACAGCACACAGCTAATGATATGTTGTGAATAAGCAGAAGCCTTTTTTTAAATCTTCCATCACCCACAACCCAACTAACATAGAGTGTTTTATTATTTTATTTTTTTGAAGGGGATTTGTTTTACCTTTGCCATTTATTTTATGGGCTCCCAAAAGGCTGATTTCAAACACCAAGCTATGTAACTATTTTATGAAAGCTGTGATTATGCCTTCACAACATTATTCCAGACCTCTTCCATGACTAGCAAAGTATTTATTGCTGGAAACTATAAAAGAGTCATCCATATTCTTGAGCAGATTTTGTAAAACTATCAGCATCCTGAAACTGTCTAGCAGTGCAGTGTTTATATGGAAATATGCAAAAGCAATCAAACGTTTGGACAATTTTCCATAAAGGAAAGACCTTTTAAAACTAATGCAGATCTCAAGAAGAGATCTTCTCTGTAGAAATGGTAAATGATTCTATAACCATTAAATGCAATGTTTGAATTATGCTTTCTGCATGGGGAGGCAAATTTTAAAGGGATCCAGTCAAGTAACTAAGAAGTTACCCGATTAGATTCCCCAGGGGTGAAAGCTATACCCCTCAAAGTGTGGCAAAAATGGGTCATTCCCAGGCAGTCTAGGTTGGGGAGAGGTAGGAGAAACCCTTCCAAATAGATGGTTTCCAAACATTTGTGCATACTTTCAAGCACACAATCATCTTGCAGAAAGTAAAAATGTAAGGGTCAGGGTTTATTCAAAATTTCAACATAAGAGAGTGAGGATTCAACCACACAAGCTATGTACATGCAGTTCTTACTGTAATAAGAATATGGCAGCCACCATGATTGGAAAATGCAATCTCCGCATGTACTTTTGACTCCCCAAACCTGTCAATATCCCCCTTTTTACAACAGTAAATCCACACACTCTGTGAACAGTGTGCATACTTTTAACTGCGCTTAAGGAGGGGCACAGTAACCATAATGCATTTTTATGGGAGTAAATGAATGTTCAGCTATGTGTAAATATTTTTATTATTGCCTTCCATGGGGGCCTGCAGTACTCTTAACTGGCAGAGGTGCATTATATTCAGTCAGACTGATTTACCTTGATAAAAGGGCTTTGAAATTTGCCCTCTAAGTATCGAGGAATTTAGATTATAACGATGACGGGACAATTGTGCACCAGACACCAGCGTGCTGACAATCGAGCGCTGACAATTCGGCACAAGACACAATTGCACCACGGGAAAACTTAGTTTTAAAGAGCTCCGACGGGGGGTGTGAGAGGAACCCTCCCACTTTACTGCATACTGTTCGCGCTACCATTGGGGGGGGGGGGAGTATGGGGGGTGCAACCCCCCACATTATAGAGAAAACAGAACTTTTCCTCTCCCAAATTGGAAAAAGTTCTGTTTTCTCTATAATGGAGGGTTCCAACCCCCTAAACCCCCCAACAGCAGCGCGAACACTATGCAGTAAAGTGTGTGGGGGAGTAACCCATTCACACCCCGCTTCGGAGCTCTTTAAAACTAAGTTTTCTCACGGCGCACTGGTGTCTTGCGCTGAATTATCTGCCCTCCATTGTCGGCACGTTGGTGTCTCGTGTGCGACTATGAACCATTATAACAGAGCAGTGAAAAAAAGGAGAGTATGGGGCTGATATTCAGACCACGGGCGTTAGCCAGGGTGACTCCGATGGTCGTCGGTGAATCTGGAAATTCAATGCTAGGCCATATCTGGCAACCAGCATTGAATTTACGGTCAATTTTTAGCTACTTTTGACATAGATAGTTGAGCTGATATTCAGCAGCTGACCGCTAGATAATAGTGACCACAGGTAGACCTGCTATTTATGCGGGTCTATCTTGCTGCTAAATTTAACCTGTCAGTCAAAGAATATTGGTGCCAACAGGCTATGTTGTGCAACATACCGTAGTTGGTGACTGGGATAGCTGCTGATTGTGAATATTCAGCAGCTATTTCTTGCTGAATATTCACGGTTAACCGGCTAAGTGTTATTTAAACATCCAGGAACCATTCCTGGCAGGTTAAATAACACAGAATTTTGGGAAGCATATAAAACAGCTGGGCACAGGATTGCAAAATTGTTCACTTCTAGACATATTTTTGACATAACTCCTTATAGACCCTTAGAATTGTATAACTTTTCACCCCTTCTATATTTATTTCATTTTTGGCTTTATTTATTTATTTTTTCAAAGGCCAAGAAAATGGAAGATAGAGCAACAGGAAAAAACAAAGAAAGAATTCAACAACGACAGATCATTCTTATAGGAAAAGGGAATTAAAGATGTCTCTACTTCTTCTCACAGGTTCCACAGTTCCTCTTTCTCCTGTTCCAGTATATTACATGTATATAGAAGGAAAGCAGTTCCTCTACCTTCCACCCTGCTGCAGGACACAGCTGAGGGACTCATATTCAGTCTGCAAAGGCTACACAATGACCACGAATGGCGAATGTTTCACCCTGTAAGGCCTCATCGGCATGACCAGTGGGGACCATGCCAGCAATGATGGTCATGTTAAGATGATGAAGATGGTGATGATGATTATGAAGAAAGACAACAGATGAGGTAGACAGAAGACAGTTTTACAGAGAAATACAAGTCAAACCTTCAGGACGGAAAGCCGTAAAGGAAAGAAAAGAGTTAGTTAGTAGCATGAAACTATTAAAAATCAGCAGAGAAACAGGGTTGAACTCTAAGAGATAAAGAGACAAGTTGCGGGAGAGTGAGAGGAACAGTGCAAGAAAATATGAGAGTAAAGAAAAAAAGGAAAAGAGTAAAAATAAATAGACCCAAGTCTATCAAGAAAGAAACAACAGTGAAAATGGGTAAAAATAAAAATGTAAGAAAAAAAAGAAGAGATAGAATAGGAGTTAGACACGTGACTTCAAAGGAAGAATTAGAGAAAAAGAAGAAAACAATGAAAAAGAAGAGAAAAAAAGAATTATGTGCAAGTATACAATGACAAAATGTAAAATGAAAGGAGAAAAAGAAAGAAAGAGGAAAGGGTAAAGATATGGTGGTAACAATAGAGGAGAAATATACTGCAGTCATACCTGTTTTGAAGTTAACAGAGAACGCTCCCTGTTGACCAGAAACAAGGGCATTGGTGTCATCTTTCGCCACAATTTCAATGATGTAGTATTCCAAGCGGGCGTTAAGGTCCCTGTCTAAGGCGGTGACCTCAGCGATCACTGTGCCCACTGCTGCTGACTCAAGCACACTCACTGTTTGGATTGGGTTGATGAATTCTGGAGGACAATCGTTGACATCGTCAATGAGTATGTTGACGGTAGCACTGCTGGAGAGAGGGACGAAGGCACGATCTGTTGCTACCACAATCAATCTATATGTATCTCTTTCTTCTCTGTCCACTGTGACATTAGCAACTTGTAACACACCAGAAACTTTGTCAATGAGGAATCTGTCCTGAGCACCACTCTCGATTCGGTAGATCAGCTGTTGATTTAGGCCACTATCTGCATCGGTGGCTCTTACCTGCACAATAGAGAAACCTGGAGGAAACCAAACTGCCACATCAGTGCAATGATCAAACATTGTGTTTAACTTTTCTTCTTTTCCTTTAATAGATGTTTCAATGTGTTCTCCAGCTTAGAGAAAGTTTTGGGCATACTGACTGAATAGTCTTACCAGGTACTCTTATGGGGGATTGATGTAGACTTAGGGAACCAGGGGATGATGAATTACCAAAGGCAACTTGTACTATTAACCCTCACTTTAGTAAAGAAGATTATATTACACATTGAGGGCTAAAATCTATATATGGCACTCCAAAAATCAGTGCTGAAAAAAGCACTGTCTACCACAGCTATTCTCTGCCCCTAACCGCGCCCACTTTTCAGGTAGGCGTCATTAGGTGTGGAAAGTCACCAAAACGTAGGCATCTCTAGGCATCATGCAGAATTACGAGCCTAACTATTAATTTACCCCCTCAACCCCCTATTATAAAACTATAGCAAGGTTTATAGTGCTGGCTGCAGCTGTAAGAGTTCTGATGCTCATAGAATTCCTATGAGGGTCAGAACTGTTACCACTGCAGCCAGTGCTAAAAACCATGCTACGATTTTGTAAAAATGGGGAGGGGTATTTTTAAAAATCAATTAAATTAATTTCAATGTTGAGGCCATTTATCATACTAATTGATTTAATTTAAGCTAGGTGCGGATTTTAGTTAGGTATCACTAAGTGGCCTCAGGGTATCTAGCGGCACCCAACTAAGGCACCATTTATAGAATCAGGGCCCTAGTTTCCTTTATAGAATAGGTACCTTAATAGTTTAGTTTATTGGCTTTTGATATACCACCCTTCCAAACAATCAAGGTAGATTACAATAAAATCCATGAATTGAAAAGAACGCTAGTAAAAAATAACAGAGAAGGGGAAATTGAGAATAAAGAACAAGAGAGAGAGAAAAAAAGAAACCCTTACAATCAGAGTGCATTGCTCCTTTTAGGTTTGTTGGCATTATCATTGGGATCTTTGGCATTACCCTATGTGCAAACTATGCACAACAGAATTGTTCATGCATGAGCTAACATGTATTAAATATGTATGCTAGGGACAGATTAAATTATTCATTTTGGTGGGAATCCCTATGCTATGTCTTTAAAATGGAAAGGTTTATGGCCATTCAGAAGGGAAATTACAAAAAAATTCATGGATTAACTAAATATTGTAAAGATTGACATTTTTTGATAGGTAAATTATACACATCTAGGGAGGGGGAGGGGTATTATTTAGAATGATTTGGGGGTATATTAAGGTGTTTATAGATATTTACTTATTCTTTGATTAACTGAGGGAGGGGTGAGGGGAGATAATTTTCTGTCATCAAATCCTGTAAGTTATTATGCTTTAATCTTAATCATTATATGTATGTGTATCAATTCTTGTGCACAACTGTATTTATGAAAATTAAATAAAGTTTAAAAAAAATGTATGCTAGGGTCAATATCATTATTAAATCCCCCTCCCCCCAATGTTTCAAATCCTTTAACGAGTATTCTTCTTGTCCATTTTTTTCTAACTTTTTAACAAGGGCTGTGGCTCATTGGTTGAGCTGCTGCCTCCAAGCCCAGAGGTTGTAAGATCAAAATCCCATTGCTGCTCTTTGTGACTGTTGGAAAGTCACTTAACCCTCCAGTACCCAATATTTTGAATGTAAGCTTTGAAATGCCAAAACCTCAAAAAGGCAGTATATGAGTCCCCCATTCCCTTTCCCATATGTACATCTGTCTCACTCTGGTCCCAGTTTCTTCAATTATCAATCTGACCTGGTGGACTGTTCTCCCGTAGATGGACATTTATGACTGCTGGGTTGAAGACTGGCCTGTTGTCATTGTCATCAAGTATGGTGATAATCAGACCAGCTGTACTATTTAACTTGCCAATATCCTCAGCCACCAGGGTAAGCTCCAAAATGGGGAGGGAGAAGGCTTCCCTGTCAATAACGCTTCCAGCCTTTACTGAAACAACGCCTGTAGGGATAAACAGAAATGGTCTAAGTCAAAATAAATAATATTTAGCTTAGGTTCAGATGGAAACAGTTTTAGAAGGTCACTTCATAGCAGGTATGAATACAATTCCTTCATACTAGTAACCAAACTTTTAAAGTGTCTTTGTGACTGTTATGATTATATGTTATGATTAAATATTTTTGCTGTTCAGTGGAGGCAGTACATACCGACCTATGACCTACATCATACATATTCATTGTGGATATCTGGAAACTTGATTGACTGGGTGTGTCCAGAGGATTGGACTGAGAAACACAGGAGGAGTACGTCACAATTCTTTTACAATGCAGTGGCATAGCTGGGGGGGGGGGGAAGCTGGGTCCCCCAGTTTGGGTTCAGACCCCTCCCCACAAACTGAGGTGCTGTCTGCAGGTTTGGCTGGCAGTGGTCTCCAAGCCCTGTCAGCAAAAACCCTACTCTGTGCAAAACTGGGGAGGCCTGGCATTAGCAACGCTTTTGCTGGGCTACTGATGTGATGGCCACTCCCCATCACATATGACTAAGCTAAAAAAAACTTGGGAGGAGCCTGCAGCTACAGTGTTGGCAGTCAGAACTGAGAGAGGTACAAAGTTTTTGGGGAAATGTTGAATTTGAACTGAGAGTTAAAGGTTCAAGAGACTATAATCAAAGGGCTTGAATATCTGAATAGTATAAAAACGCTGTTGAATTAATTGCACAAGTATTGGTTTAAGTGTGGAAGTATTGGAATTGTTGAAAGCTATTCCTGACTATTTTTTTTATGATTGGGACTATGTACATAGTTCAAATAAACCAGTTTAATTTATTAGCCAACCTTTTTCACACAAGCATTTTTAGATTTTTCCTGGGGGGGAGAAGAGGGTGAACCCACCTGCTAACACTTCTTTTTCCCCAGGTGAAGGCACCAAGCACTAACCGAGTGAGGGACCGATGGAAACTGCCTTTGGAGGACTCCAGCCAGGTTGGGCCCTGGAACCAGAGCCTCCCTGAAGAGGGCCTTATATACCTTATGTATGTAATGTTGTAATCCGTCTTGTATAAAGGTGGAATATAAATAATAAACTATAAACACGCTGCCTTCGGCGGCCTGGAAGCTTTCTCTCTGCTACTGCTTCCTGACCCTGCGTAGGCGGGAAGCAGTAGCAGAAAAGCTTCTGGGGTCGTTGAAGGCAGCGTATTTACTTCACTTAAGCTGCTGGGCCTGAAGAGTAAGAGTAGCGCTGCTGGGAACGAGAATGGTGAGCAAGCACTGGATCTCGCTAGGGAAGGGGGACTCTGGATAGGTGTGCGGGCCGCCACAGGCTCATGGGCCTTGCATTGAAGACCACCGCTGTAGAGGCTCTTATTTTTCTCACACACACCTCATTTTTATATCTATCCCCCCATGATGCCAATCTGGACTGGCAGGAGGAGGTGAGCAGCAGATCATTTCAATTTCCTTCAGTGGATCAGTATAGGAAGGAGGAATTGTGTAGTGAGGGCCTGCATTTTGCAACATTTACTCCAACTGCAGCATCATAGACGACCAAGGCCCTTGTTTTCATTTTATGAAACTCCATAAAGCCTTTATCTCATAAACAGTAATGAAAACCCGCCACTCTCTTACCTGTGCTGCTGTTGATGTTAAACAGGCCTGATTGACTACCCAGGAGACGATATGCCACAACTGCATTCGGTCCTTGGTCAGTATCTATAGCTAGAATGGATGTGCTCAATACTGTGATCGTAGTTCCTGAACCAAAGAACATATAAAAGTCTGAATCATATGAATGGATTTATATGCCGACACTCCTCCCCCCACTCCATATTCCCTTTCCCTTCCATACAGCAAGGTGACTGACAATAATAATGGATGAGGCAAACAAGATGAGGCCCCATGACATATGTGACAGTGATGGCTGAGGCTGTTGCAGCCCTGGCAGACTGAATCAAGAAGCCCTTTTTGGAGTCTCAAAGTCCTGCTAAAAAAAACAGAGACAGTGGTCAGTCTCAGGGTACAGGGTGGTGTGTACAGAGCTACCCATGGTGGTCAGAGGCAATTCTTTACCAAGGCATTTATGTGTGAGTTTGTGTGTCTATGTGTGTGCATGTGTATGTTTGAACACACACACACATGCTATTGATTCTAAGAACATCTTTAATCATTATAATTATACCTTTAAATATCTACTTAGATTAATTATTCCCAAAATTCCTCAAACACTTTTCAGGGGTTCCTCAAGAAATAAGATTGTAGAATCTGTTTATATGAACATATATAGATTTACATAAACTGAGGGTTCCTCATTGTATGAAAAATTATTTTAAGGGCTCTGTCATAGTAGAAAGTTTGGGAATCACTGACCTAGATTATGAAAATTTGGGCTTATCTAGAATGTAGCCACTAGAGCTGTGAGCATATTTGCAAAAAAAGCAAAAATTAAACTGTTTCTTCCTTGAAAATTATTTGCAAAAAAATCAACCTTTTTTGGTTCACACTGATAGAACATTATAAAAGGCAAGGAGTAAAAGATCCTGGGATATCTGTATTTGGTTTGATACATATCTGTATCTCTTCCTTGCTCATGATGAGACTATTATAGCATGAATGCCTAATAAAACTTGACCCCCATGCTCCTGCTATTATGATGCATTTATCCTATGCAGAGACCTCATCATGAGTCAAATGGAGGGTTGATATATATATAAAAAAAGCAAAACCCTTAAAATTCAAGATTTTCAATCTTATGTACATTTTACATGGGTACAAATAGAATTAAACCCACCTAATTCTGTCATATTCGGGTATGTTTAATTTAGCTGCTTGAACATTCTCATGTACTTTACAAGAAGCATACCTTTGGTTACAGAAAAGAGAGGTATTCCAGGGAAGGGAAGAGGCGAGATACAGAGATGTTTAAAATATGAGTATGCAATTATTTTTTTTTAATGTACATATATGACTTGCCTGCTGCAAGCTTCAAGCTATCATTGTATAAGATGTAAGGGTATATATTTTTATCCTGATTCTGTATAGGACGCCTGGTCTCAGCTTTTGAGAATCACACATAGACATTTTGCTAGCCTACATTTCAGGCGTCCATCGCAGCCCTAGGGAGATGCCTAGGGCCACCTAAATTTATCTAAGGCCACTTCCAGGCGTAACCACATCCATAGGTTACGTGAGCTTAAGTGGACCTATGCGTCTCCCTGGGCTTGCGTAAACACTTATAGTGTAAGCTACCTGCCTCGGGGGGTTTTTTTGGGGTTTTTTTAAACGTGCGTCCTGATTGGCTGGTTAGACAGTGGTAGGACGCTACCGCCACCTACAACTGGGATGCCGTTTATAGAATTTGGCTCTTACTGTACAAGAGTGCCTTATATTTGAAAACTGACATGTTTAGTGCAGATTGTGAATGCACTTTAACTGTTAAGCACGCTCTTGACAATTTATCCTATATTCATATGGCTACCGAGCTTTCATTAAATCTTTGGATAAATTGGAAAAATATTATCCTATTTTGACTGTTCATGTGAATTATTTTCTCTTTAAATCACATTGAAAATATCTGTGGAAAAAAGTCAAAATATTGAATACTCCCAAAATTATTTGCAGAGCATGAAATGGACTTGTTCCCATTCACACATATGGAAAACTCAGTATGTGCAGAACTGAGTTTCTCATGCTTTGAAGGACAAGTTTTCCTCCCACGGGCAGACAGTTTTCTTTTTTATGCTGAGCAGTCTAATTCATCAAGGCTTTAATAAAAGAATCATAGATTGGACATGTTCATGATTAAGAGGATAAGAATTGCTCTTGGAATAAAAACATGGCCACCAGCAGACCAAGGCAAAGGAATGTAGCTCAGTGTATTTCATCCTTTATAAATAAACACCACTATTCCCTGTATGATCCATTTTTTCACTCTATGAAAAGAGGTTAAATTCTACAGTAAGATGTAAAAGTCTTCATACCCTGCATATTGTTACATTTTGCTGTCTAATAAATACAATTCAAAATGCATTTTAATTTCACTGATCGCTGAATCTATACTTTCACCATGAATGAACAATACAAGGGTGGTTTGAAAAATTTTGGTATAAAAGCACGTTAAATAATGTAGTCTCCATTGAGGGCTATACATTTAGTCCAGCGAGTTTCCAGTTTTTTCCTATGATATGAAAAAACTTGGAACTCAATTGACTAAGTGTATAGCCCTTAATGGAGATTACTGTTGAACATGCTTTTTCATCAAACTTTTCAAACTATCCTCAAACCAATAACTGGGGTCAGTGGATATGTTTGAATGTTTAACCAAGATTATTGGAAAGGAAAGATTATGTACCTACCTTCTTAATCTTCTTTTTAGGAGATAGAAACATCAGTCTTGAACCAGTGGGATTATGCACCTTCACCTGAAGAGTGTGTATAGAAAGCCTCATTTGCATTCTTTTACTCCGCCTCTCTTATCCTTGGGCTGTCCTGTACTACTCAGTTTGTATCAAAGCATATGGTCAGCCCTGGAGAATAAACATAAAAGGGAGGGGTACTGGGACTCTTCCCCCTCCCACAAAACAAGTCTGTTTTGCTCATAACCAGGGCAGGATTAACTCTTTGTTGGGCCCTAGGCAAACAAGTATGTTGGGGCCCCTCTTTGTAATTTAAATATATTTGAAAGCTCCCACAAATGGTGCCTTGCATGATTCTGACTACAGAGGAAAATTGGCAGAGGAGGAAACAGCAGATAAGAGGCCTTGCTCACTGGCTACCTCTGCTGACTAGAAGGCAGTACACAGGGAGTGAGGAAGAACAGACAGACCTCTGTGGTGAACAATGGCTCTGTGACCTCCCAATTCTGTTCTCTATGGCAGCAGTTAACGTACCAGGGTAAAACTCTGCCTTGACTTACACATTTGAGAGGGCCCCTCCTAAATATTTGGGCCCTAGGCCCATGCCTAGTTTGCCTATGCTTTAATCCTGCCCTGCTCGTAACACAATAAAGAAAAATAACATTAACAATGATGAACACTTTATAACCCATAATGAGATGAAACACAGTTCACCTACTCGAGTGCAGCCTGCTATTAGTCGCAGGGTTCTTATAGACACCCCCTGTTTTCTTGAGATAGATGATCTTTTATTTGAGCTCTTGCTAGAGGCCACAGAAAGAAGCAAGCAATCTGATGCTACAGACAAGCCTGAGACAGAATGATAAGCTAGGAATCACCTGACAGTACAGGCTTAAGACCAAAGTTCCTATTTCCTAGAAAGAAGATTAACAAAGTAGGTACCTAATCTTCCCTTCTAGTTCAATAAGAATGTCAGTCTTGAACTAGTGAGACATATCAAAACAGTCTCATTAATCTAAGGTGGGGCAAATGAACCTGCTGACAGCACTGAAGCTCCAAAGGCTGCATCCAATCTTACCGCTACATCCACCCTATAAAATTCTGTAAACATATGGAGAGAGGGCCAAGTGGCCGCTCTACATATCTCTTCCATGAACACTGCTTTTGACTCCACCCAGGAGAAAGCTATGGGGCTCATAATCGAAAGAAAAAAAGTCCAAAAACTGGCCTAAGTCGGCACTTGGATGAACATTTCTCAAAAACATCCAAGTGCCGATAATAAAACCGTGTTTTGGACGTATTTCTAAACGACCTAAGCCTTCATAGTGCTGCTGAATGACCAAAGCTAAACGGGGCATTTCGGGAGGAGTGTCGAAGGCGGGAGTTGGGCGGGATGTGGGCCGGCTTAGTCTTGGTCGTACAGCATGTATAATCGAAAGTTTTACAACAGAGCCTAGACGGAACTTGGACGTTGTGACTTAGACCATGTAAAACATGGTCTAAGTCACAAAAACCCAGCTAAAGTTACCAGATAAGCACTGAAAATACATAAAACAGACCCCCATACACTACCCCAGTGATCAATGACCCCCCCCCCCATATAAATTTTAATCACAACTTTAAAATTCAGCCTCCAGACCATCATCACCTGGCCGCCTGGCATAGGAAAGCCCCAGCACAGAGGCAGCTTAAGTCATCTTGGGGGTGGGTTATGGACCCATAGAGGGGAGGACTCATGCCCATGAGCTCCTGTAATCACTGCATTGATACTTAAACATGTGCACTCCCCTATACACCCCCAAACCCTTTTCTACTGGCATATAAGTGGCTCCTGCAGCCATAAGGGCTATTGGGGTGGTAGATAAGTGGGTCTAGGGGATTCTGGAGGTGGTTTGGGGGGCTCACCATAACCTATAAGGGAGCTGTAGGGAAGAGAAGCCATGGCACCCTTTTTGTGAAGTTCACAGCAGTGCCCTGTAAGGTACCCCACTATTTAGGTAGCATGTCTGGGTGTGCAGTCCATCACTTTGCAGACCCCTCCCACATCCAACAGGGCTTGTTCTAGACATTTTGGACTTAGACGGAAAGTTGGACAAAAAAATGTGGTATAAAAATGGACGATTTAGTGGCTTGGACGATCAGATTGGCAGGACATATAATTAGACGATTTTCGAAACAAAAAAAAAGTTGGACGTATCTTTCGAAAATGTGTCTTAAGCTGTTTTTTACTTTGAACGACTTGTGAGATGGACGTAAACGGACTTAGACGTCCCTTTCGATTATGCCCTTCCACGCTTCTAGTGGAGTGGGCTTTCAGGGAAGTCAGAGGTATCTTACTGCTTCCAATATAAACCGATAAAATGGCCTTTTCTAATCCATCTGGAAATGGTTGTTTTTGAAGCCAGCTGTCCCCGGTGGTTAGTGCCCGCTAACACAGAGATGATCCGACAGCCGAAACTCATTAGTCACTTCTAGGTAATGCAACAACACTCTGCACACGTCTAGCAACTTCATGATCCTGCCAGTCTTCTTGGATCCCAAAGGTGTTCATGCTGGCAACTGGACCTCCTGGTTGACATGAAAGCTGGACACTACTTTCAGCAAGAAGAATGGGACAATATGCAGTACAATTCTCAGCTATGGTATTCTGAGGAAGGCTTCCCTGCAAGATAGAGTCTACAGTTCTGATACTTATCATGCAGACGTGATAGCCACCAAAAATGCTGCTTTCACAGTGACATCCATTAATGATACCATCTTCAATGGCTCATATGGAGCTCTGGCTAGAGTTCGGAGGATGAGATTCAGATTCCACTCCAGAAAAGGGTACCATATTGGTGGATGCAGATGTAATGCTCCCTTCAAAAATGTGGATAAGAACATAAGAATAGCCTTACTGGGTCAGACCAATGGTCCATCAAGCCCAGTAGCCCGTTCTCACGGTGGCCAATCCAGGTCACTAGTACCTGGCCAAAACCCAAAGAATAGCAACATTCCATGCTACTAAACAGGGCAAGCAGAGGCTTCCCCCATGTCTTAATAACAGACTATGGACTTTTCCTCCAGGAATTTTTCCAAACCTTTCTTAAATCCTGCTACATACATCTGGATGAGAGGCCAGGATTCCTTTGTTGACCTGGAGTCTGAAGCACGAAAGACCTGCGCTTTGAACTTTAAAGGAGCCTACTATTAGGACTTTTCAAGCCTTCCTGAAAAAATGCTACTACCACAGCAATTGGGGCTTTAATCAGGTCCTTGTTCTTTTGCGTGCACCAGCTCTGGAAACTCCTCCAGGCCTTCCCATAGGTCTACAACATTATTTGCTTCTTGGACCGCAGGAGAGTGGCAAGGACCACATCTGAATAGCTTTTGCACATTAATGCTGTGCACTCAA
This sequence comes from Geotrypetes seraphini, assembly GCF_902459505.1. Classification (NCBI taxonomy): domain Eukaryota; kingdom Metazoa; phylum Chordata; class Amphibia; order Gymnophiona; family Dermophiidae; genus Geotrypetes; species Geotrypetes seraphini. Next base: position 196,913,396 of record NC_047087.1, read on the forward strand.
GAGCCATGCCGCAAGATCAAAGCAGTCCAGATTTTACAGGGCAGCTCCTGATTGGTGTAACCATGGCTTTAGTACCAGGAAGAGGCTGTCAGAAAATACCGTGAATTACTGAATCTGCAATTTGCGAACTGCAAATTTGCGGGGGTTTACTGTATTAGTAATCCTGGATGACAAGGTAGTCTGAGACACTGGACCTGTTTTATATGGATCAAATCCGCATACCACGGCCATCTCAGCCAAGCCAGAATCACTAGGACTACCAGACCCTTATAATTCTGGTGTGGAGTTTTTTCAGACCTATTAAAACTAACAGATCTTTTTCTCCACACCATTATTTCTGATGAGCTGTACATCTATTAGACAGTCGGATTCCTGCATGTATACTCTGTGGTGTGTCTGAAGGGTGATTGGAACTAAACATTCCCAATCTGCTGGAGCCTAGGTCACAGGGGCCCCCAACAAGCAGTTATGATGCCAAGCAACCGTAATCCCAGGATAGGAGAGGGAGGTGTGGAGAAAACGCAGTTAGCCACGATCCTGGATAACTGCCCCATAGATGTTCAGCCTGCATTCAAGCCCACTGCGGGCAGAACCTGGGACTAGCCTTTCTCCCAAGCTGATCGGACTCCAAGCTCCTGAACTATTAGTGCAGGCAGACTTCTGACCTGAAAGTTTGTGCTCTCCTACAGCCAGAGATATCCCGAGACCGGGAGCCTCTGCAGCACTAAAAAGCTTCTCAACCGAATGATTAAAACCCGCAAAAGAAAGAAACATGAGTAAAACAGACAGGTTCCTACCACCTCATGTGTAGAGAGAATAATTGGGGAGTACAAGACAGCCCAGAGAGAAGGGAGGCGGAGCAGAAAATGCAAATGAGGATCTCTAAACACACCCCGCGGGTGAAAGTGCATAAACCCACTGGTTCAAGACTGACATTCCTATTGAATTAGAATATATTTTACATGAAGGCAAGTAAAGACAAGGGTCAAATTCTCCAAATATATTTTGCAGTACAGTGCTCTATAACTTAAGTGGTAATATTCAATGATCTAGACCAGGGGTGTCAAAGTCCCTCCTCAAGGGCCGCAATCCAGTCGGGTTTTCAGGATTCCCCAATGAATTTGCATGAGATCTATTAGCATACAATGAAAGCAGTGCATGCAAATAGATCTCATGCATATTCATTGGGGAAATCCTGAAAACCTGACTGGATTGCGGCCCTCAAGGAGGGACTTTGACACCCCTGATCTAGACTATACCTATCCTATCAAAGGTCTTGACAAGCATTAAAAGAAAAATAAAACTCAGGTCCAAGTATACAGTGTTAGAGATAGTGATTATCATACTCTAAGGCTAGGGTGTCCAGCTCCAGTCCTCGATTTTGAAAACTTGTCTTGTTTTCACACTAACCCTAAAGCAAAAGCATAAGATAATTCTTGGTTCAATTGAGGGCAGCATATATGCAAATTTATCTCATTCACATTAGGCGTAGTCTGAAAATCCACCAGTATGTGGCCCTCGAGTGCTTGGGGAAAAACAGAGACTTTATTATCTTTTTGTAAGGAACTAGTAATGGCCTCAAGTAGATTTAATGGCTATATCCCTTCCCTCTACTGAGCCTTTATGCAAGTGTTAACTAGACCAACAATCCTTTTTCTGACATTCTTCTTCATCTTCTTCCCTTGGCAGAAGTCCTGAGATTACCATCTGCAGATTTATATAGCAATCCATTGCAGATGCAGAAAGCCTTCAATGCAAAGCAATGTATCCAAGGCTGAGTCCTATAATCTAGTTTACAAATTCAGCTCTAAGTGTATGGATAGATTATTTATCAAATTAAAATGAGGAGAGACATTTTTTAACTACTCACCTTTTCCAAAGCTGACCTCAGTTCAGTTAATGTGGTTGTTTTCCCATTATCACAGCCACAGAATGCAGATAAACCCCACCGGGGGCATGGGCCGATGACATCTCTAATGAGGGCCTGCCCAGGCCACAACCCCATTTGGGAAGCCCTGATCTAAGTTGCATCATAAGGAGCAGCAGGGGAAGAGGCAAGATTTGTACTGTGTTCGCCCTGGTTCCCATTTGGCTTCTCTAAGCACTAGGATAATCTTCTTACATTTGTTCTATATTAAAGAAAGGCTTACCTGCAGGTGAGTTTTCCATAACTTCTGCCTGATAATTGTTTTGAGTGAACAGTGGGCGGTTATCATTTTCATCTGCTATAGAAATAATTAGAAGGTCAAAGTCCTGAATGTAGAGAAAACATAAAAAGGGAGAGAAATAGGCTAATTCCTTCTCTCACAGACTGATTTATGCAGAGTTGTCAAATATGCAAGTGGTATGAAACGAATATCACTAATGCCATTCTAGTATCTAAGTATCTCTGGTGTTGAGGAATGTACAGTACCATTAAGCATAACAGAGCAGTAATTCCACCACTGCATCTAGCAACTAAGAATCTAATACAGCCTACTATCAAACTGTGCTTTCCTATGAAGTTTCAGGAAGAACATTCTGGGCCTCTGGGCCAGACAGGCTTCAATCAAATCTGAATAGAGGATGAACTATCCCAGGAAAGTAGCCCAAAAGAATTGAAATATTAGCTCTGGAGAGAATAAAACTCTTGAGTTCAGTGAAGAGCTTGACTTTCTCCCTATAGTAGATAGATTACCTCATTCTGAGGTCCACAGAGCCTTGGCTCCCTGCTCTAGGGGCTAAGGAGACAGGGAAAATTGGCAAACTGACTAAATGAACATACTGACTAAAATCACCTGGCCTGGATGGTATATCTTTTAGGGCTCCTTTTACTAAGCTGCGATAGCGTTTTTAGCGCACACAGGATTTTAGAACGTACTAAACCCACGCTACGTGGCTAGAACTAACGCCAGCTCAATGCTGGCGTTAAGGTCTAGCGCGCGCTAAAACCACTATTGCAGCTTAGAGTATTGACAGATCTATAATTAATAATTTTGAGCCTGATATTCAATGGATTTATGCTCCTACACTGAGAGTTATGTTCATAAACTGGCCTCTGAAAATTTACTACATAGGGCTGAGTCCAAATCTATTTTCTTACATGTAGGAGCATAAAATGTGGGTGGCAACAAGGTGGGGAAAACTAGTTAGGAGCTTAGCACTGTTTTCAGCACTAGGATCGTCAATTAGGCTCATAAAGCTAGGCAAATGAATGGCAGATTTAAAAGTATGAACATAGCTATAAAATTCCTAAATTAAGATGAATTTCCAGCTGTAAACTTAGGCTTCTAAGTTTGGTTGAAAATAGAGCAGAAATTTAGGAAGCTAACTAAGGAGCATAAATTTAGGAGCTTGAATATTGGGCTCTTGCAACTTATCATTAAACTCAAGTGTGGCATCATAAGACTGGAGGGTGACCAACATAAACCCAATTTTTTAAAAAGGATTCCAGGGGTGACCCAGGACATTATAGACTGGTAAAAATGATATCAATGCTTGACAAAATGGTATAGACCCAGGGCTGCCCAAGACCAGTCCTCGAGATCTACTGGCAGGCCAGGTTTTCAGGATATCCACAATGAACATGCATTAGAGAGATTTGCATACCAAGAAGGCAGTGCAGGCAAATCTCTATCATGCATATTCATTGTAGATATCCTGAAAACCTGGCCTGCCAGTAGATCTCGAGGACCGAACTTGGGCAGCCCTGGAATAGACTATTATAAAGAAAGAACAACTACAAAAAGATGTGCAAAGGCATAGCTTAAAAGGGCAACGCCAACATGGATTTAAGAACATAAGAATAGCCTTACTGGGTCAGACCAATAGTCCATCAAGCCCAGTAGCCCGTTCTCACTGTGGCCAATCCAGGTCACTAGTACCTGGCCAAAACCCATGATGTAGCAATATTCCATGCTACCAATATAGGGCAAGCAGTGGCTTTCCCCATGTCTTTCTCAATAACAGACTATGGACGTTTCCTCTAGGAACTTGCCCAAACCTTTCAAATACTATCCGCTCTTACCACATCCTCTGGCAACGCGTTCCAGAGCTTAACTATTCTCTGAGTGAAAAAAAATTTCCTCCTATTGGTTTTAAAAATATTTCCCTGTAACTTCATCGAGTTTCCCCTAGTCTTTGTCATTTTTGACAGAGCGAAAAATCAATCCACTAGTACCTGTTCTACCCCACTCAGGATTTGTAGACTTCAATCATATCTCCCCTCAGCCATGTCTTTTCCAAGCTGAAGAGCCCTAACCATAAGACGAGTTCCATCCCCTTTACCATCTTGGTCGCTCTTCTTTGAACCTTTTCTAGTGCCACTATAGGTTTCTTGAGATAAGGAGACCAGAATTGAACGCAATACTCCAAATGAGATCGCACCATGGAGCGAAACAGGGGCATTATAACATTCTTAATCTTGTTAACCATCACTTTTTTAATAATTCCCAGCATACTGTTTGCTTTTTTGGCCGCCGCCACACATTGGGTGGAAGGTTTCATCATATTGTCTACAATGATACCCAGATCCTTTTCTTAGGCGCTAACCCTCAAGGTGGACCCTAGCATCTGGTAACTGTGATTCAGGTTATTCTTCTCAATGTGCATCACTGCATTTGTCCACATTAAATTTCATCTGCTACTTGGATGCCCAATCTTCCAATTTCCTAAGGTCCACCTGCAATTTTTCACAATCCGCATAGGTTTCAACAACTTTGAACAGTTTAGTGTCATCTGCAAATTTAATCACCTCACTCGTTCCAATTTCCAGATCATTTATAAATAAGTTAAATAGCAATGGTCCCAGTACAGACCCCTGCAGCACTCCACTGTTTACTCTCTTCCATTGAGAAAAATGATCATTTAACCCTACCCTCTGCTTTCAATCCGATAGCCAATTCCGAATCCACAACTCTTTCATTTTCTCAGGAGCCTCTCATGAGGAACTTTATCAAAAGCTTTCTGAAAATCTAGATACAAGGGAAATCATGCCTCACTAATCTACATTTCTTTGAAGGCATGACTAAACATGCAGATAAAGGTGAGCAGCTTATATTGTGCATCTGGATTTTCAGAATGCATTTCACTTTTTACTTTTTTTTTTTTTTTGTTCAAAAAGTTTTATTGATTTTATATATGAGAAGAAATATAAAGCCAACAATATGGGTCTCTCCAAGGAAATTAGAAAGTCATGAGATAGGAGGCAGTGTCCTGTTGCAGATTAAGAACTGGTTAATAGATAGAAAAGAGAGTAGGGTTCAATGGTCAATATTCTAAATGGAGAAGGATAAATAGTGGGATTCCCCAGGGGTCGGTGCTGTGTTTACTGCTTTTAAACATATTTATAAATGATCTGAAGATGGGAATAACTAGTGAGGTAATAAATTTGCTGATCACACAAAGTTATTCAAAATTGTTAAATCATAAAAGGACTGTGAAAAATTGCAAGGGAACCTTATGAGACTGGGCATCTAAATGGCAGATAATATTTAATGTGAGCAAATATAAAGTGATACATATAGGGATGAGCAACCCAAATTATAGCAATAAATGGAGGCTCCATATTAGGAGTCTCCATCCAGGAAAAAAAAATCTAAGTATCAATGGTGAAATCCTATGCTCAGTAGGCAACAGTCAAAAAAACAAATAGGAATAATTATGAAAGGACTAGAGAATATAACAGAATATTATAATGCCTTTATATCGCTACATGCTGCAACTGTTCTTCCAATTCTGGTCACCATATCTCAAAAATCATACAACTGACTTGGAAAAGGCCAACTAAAATTATAAAGGAGATGGAATGACTCCCCTATAAGGAAAGGCTAAGAGGTTAGGACTCTTTAGCTTGGAGAAGAGATGGCTGAGAAGAGTATGATAGATGTCCCATAAAGTAATGAGTGAAGTGGAATGGGTAGACACGAGTTGCTTGTTTACTCTTTCCAAAAGTTCATAGACTAGGGGACATGCAATGAAGTTACTAAGTAGTACATTTACAGCAAACTAGAGATATTATTTCTTCACTCAGAGAACGTGATAAAAGCTGTTAGTTTAGCAGAGTTTAAAAAATGTTTGGACAAGATCCTAAAAGGAAAGCCCATAAGCAATTATAAAGATGGACATGAGAAAATCCATCTCTTATTCCTGGAATAAGCAGTATAAAATCTGTTTTATTTTTTGGGGATCTTGTGAGGTACTTATGACCTGTATTGGACCCTGTTGGAAATAGGATACTGGGCTTGATGGACCTTTGATAGATTCTTATGAGAAAGCACAAGGGTTGCCACTCTGGTCCACAGTTGTCCCCAGGTACATACTGAAAAGTGAGAGTATAATCAGTTTTGAAAGTTTATGAATTATATGGCTGTTGAAGTACACTGATAAAATGTTACAAAAACAATGCTATATTATGCTAGTGATACTACTATACACAGACAGAAGGATAATAAAAGGATCGTTAGGCAAGGTCTGGCATTACCCTTCTGGAGTTGCGCATATTTTCTGGATTATCCCTCACTGTGATGGTCAGCCTGTATTCAGGAACCTTTTCTCTGTCCAGCTGGCGGTTTACATAGATAGCACCAGTCTATACATAAAAAGACAAAACCCAGCAAGAACATGAAGACGTTCAGATGATAAAGATGTCACTGTTGCAATGGGCTCTTCATATTCACCAAGTTACAGGCATGTTTTCTAGGGTCTGTAGCTTTATTTCCTTGTTACTACTGTTCTTCCTGAGGAAAGCAATTTTCAAAGCCATTTACTTGAGTAAATCATTGTCTATCTGAGTAAACTGAAAACTGCCCTACTTTATCCAGCTAAATGTATGTACAGATTTCCATAGCTAAATGTATGTACAGCTAAATATATGTACAGACTTCCATATATATTAAATAGACATTGAGAAGAAAAAGCATGCTATGCAGTCTTACCGATCAATGCAGCAAAAAAAACACCCCAAAACATTCATTATAATGTGCAAAATATAATTTAGAAGCAGTAATGCAGAAAATATAATTACACTTCCTGGAGGTGATAGTTAAGTAGTTATGATTTTGCATCACTGTCTGCCTTAACGCATAAACATACTTTTTTGTTTATTTAAAGCTCCTCTATATTAATGGCTGGGGAGTCAATTCAGAGCAGTTTACATGAGCTTCTGTAATGGTGTTACAATACAAAGTTTGATTGTTTCTGTCATGGTTTTCAAGACAGCTTCAGAAGGTACTCACTGGTGGTTTTGGTGCATTTAGGCATCATGGTCTTTTTGACTGAGTATACAGTGTTTACACACTATCTTCACCCTGTATATTCTCTAGAGAATATGATATTCACCCTATTTAATTACTGTTCCCTCTAAGCTGAGCGGGAGTCCTCCAACTGAATTGCTGCCAGTGGGGGGCAGTGCTCTAGTATTGTGTTTTCAATCATAAAGGACAGGCAGGTTCCCTGGAGTCCCTCATTGGCAGGACTAAAGTTGAAGGGCTCCTGCTCAGCTTAAAAGTATTAATGTGTGCCTCATTTGTGTTTCATTAACATCATCTTAAAAATCATGTTCACACCCAGCATTGATATTTCACCCTTAAACACTTTCCAGATTAGCTGCTGCTCTCCCTGTTGTCTTCAGGATCTCTGTATATCTCTCAGGTCCACACATCCTTTTTTCTCCCTTCTCTCTTTTTCTGTCATTGTCCTTCTTTCTCTAGTTCATTGACTTCTCCTCTCCAAGCAGATATTCAGAGTCAGCCACTATCTGGATACTGATGCTGAATATCTGGACATTTTTGCCTTATATTATAAGTGTCCTGCTTTTGTTTGCAGATAGTATCATGAGGTCTATTGATGCTGATTAGGCACGTGGAGTTTAATTTTATAAAGGATACCTATTTTTAATCACCAAGAATATGCCTATTTGGAGCCAAGTAGGCACCTTTAAACAAATCACTTAACAGCAGCCATAGAGCTAGTATATACATTTGCACCATGACTATTAAAAGAATGAGCATAAGTTATAGTATTTTAATCTATGGGGCTCATTTTCAAAGCAGATGGAAGCCTCAAGATGTTTATAAAAAATGTCCATCTGTTATAAACATTCAAATCTCGATATTAGAAAGCCAGAATCTGGACCTTTCACACCGTAGCTCATCCAAAGCAAGGGTATGTGTTGTGGGCGTGTTTTGGATGGGACTAGGGAGGGCATACCAGTAGGACATCTAACAGCAATTTTCAAATGGAAAGAAATGCCCATGTGTAAAAAGAAGGACATTTTTATCTAGACCTGTTTCAGTCACGTTCAAGTGATAAAATAAGTGCTCTGATTCAGCAAGCATGACCCCTCCTTTCCCCTGAAATGATAACAGAAGAGAAAAACTAGGCACTGTGGTCTGGATGCAGTAAAATCATCATTAAATCTGTGTAGGTCGCTATGGGTCCGATTAATGGTCCAATTTGAAAACAGTGATCAATGTTCAAACAACTTCACATATAAATTAGTTTTGCGGAGGTCTGCCATAATCCCACCCCATCAGTCGTTGGAAAAGCAACTTTGACACATACACAGAGCCAGCAGCGGAAGCCCGAACAGCTGAATGGCAGGGGAAGCCCCAAAGCAGCCTCCTGCTACTCAGCTGTTTGGGGCAGGAAGACTTTTTTTTCTTTTAATGGCACAGGTGTTGTGCGTTTGTTACACACGGACAATATCTGTCTCCTTTAAAAAAAAAAGTCATGCCAGCCCCCCGATAATGCCCCCCCAACACCCCAGAAAAAAAAAGAGAGGCAGGAGGGATGCCCACTTCCTCTTGCCTCAGAAACATGACTCCCCTCACTTCAGACACCCCCCCGAAGATCACAGACACCTGGAACCCCCATGCTCCCAAAAGGCCACCAAAACCCACCCCACACTCCCTTCCCCACCCCATTCCTTATACTGAGGAAGACAGCAGGAGGGATGCCCAGTCCCTCCTGCCTGGCAGGCCCACTTCTCCAAAATGGTGGACCTTCTCCTTCCGGTGCATCCTGGGATGCACTGGGAGGGGCCTAAGGTCCCGATTGGCTCAGAGACTTAAAACCCCTCCCCCTGGGGGAGGGCAGCAAACTAAAATTTAAGTAAAACAGACCTATGGCTTTTATCTTTACAATGCATACTGGAAGCAGGGCAGGATTAAAGGGTAGGCCAAGAAGGCACGTGCCTCAGGCCTGAAGAGTTCAGGGGGCCCCAGAATGCTGCCTGCTCTGATAACACCAGTGTACCTGCCTCTATGTCCGGCTTCAGGCATCCAAGTATTGCCTCCTCCTGCCTTCTTCATTATTCAGCACAGCTGAACTAGCAGTCTTCAAAAGGCTATGGGCATTGGTTCCTACACGCTTCCCGCAGCTGACCTAGAAGTCATTCCTCTGATGCTGGGATTTTCCATTAGAGGGAAGGCTTCTGGGTCAGCTGTGGGCAGTGTGTAGGAACATGCTGCCCATGGCCTTTTGAAGACTGCAAATTCGGCTGCACAGAATAATGAAGAAGGAAGGGGAAGGTGCTACTTGGACTTCTTGGACATAGGAGGGCAAAAGCAAGGAGGGGACAGGGCCATGGAGGGGCAGGTCTAGGGAGCCCAGTTTACTTGGGTGCCTAGGGCCCACTGAAGAATTAATCCTGCCCATACTGGAAGACACATAAACTCATCATAAGGTCTTCCTTAAGTAAACTAGTTTGAGAACTGAATTTGCTTTCTATCTCAGGTTCCTAACCTGGGAACTGGATTCAAATTATTTATTATTTATCTCCCTGTGAAGGGAGATTGAATTTTAAGAAAATGTTGAAAACGCAATTATTTGTCAATGCCTTCCTATGCTAATGCAATTCTCTGCTAATGCTTTCCTGACCTGTAAATGATTTTATGGGATCTTGTGTTTCCATCTTGTAGGATGAAATTAAAAGAAGAGTTTAATAATGATACCATTGAAACATGTTTAGCATTTCTTAAATATGTATGCATGTAATTTTGTAAACCGCATTGCTATTATGCGGTATATAAATTTTTAAATAAATACATAAAAAAATAAATATATTTATAAACATGTTTTGGATCAACTGCGGGTTATAATTCAACTCATGCGTTTAAAAAAATCCTTACAGTCTCATGAATGTAGAAGACATTTTCCCTGTTTCCTGCTGTTATGTTGAAGGTCAGGATAGCATTTCGCCCACTGTCAGCATCACTGGCAAGAATACGGAGGAGAGAGGTAGAAACTGGTGTATTCTCGCTGATGGTTATATTCAGTGGTAGATTTAAGAGTACAGGGTCATTATCATTAATATCTAAAACACGCACTCCTATGGTGACCTAAAGAGAGAAAGAACCATGGTGGTAGAAAAAAGACAGAAGACATTAGATTATTACAATGTTAGGTATGGGTAATATTCAGGCTGGAGTATTTACAGATTTAACCTAAATATTTCACTAGTTGGTGAAAACATATAAAAAACCCTCTACAAATAAGTGGAGAAAAATAACTCAGTTTAAAAGGAGCTCCAGCAAATGCAGCATATGCTGTCTATTGCGTCAAGCTAATGATAATCATCATTTTTGTTTGATTAGAAGTTTTATTTGCAAACGTTGGGAATGGCTACAGGAAGGGGGGGGGGGGGCTTTTGCTTCTACCACAGCAAATTTATTTATATCTTATTTTGAAGAAAAATTGATCTATACTTCTTTTATCAGCTATGCCATCTGTTGGTGGCAATTCATAGATGACTTATTTTTATTATGGCAAGGCTATATTTATCAACTGTTGAAAGTTATTGAACAAATGCCACAAAACTATTGGATTTGAGCTCTCACATTTTTGGTCGTTTGAATCACTAATTATAAGGGCATTTATTTTGTTACTATATATTTAAAATCAACAGATCAGAACACATTGTTAGGATTTTCGAGTATGCATACCTTCCACACGAAATCTAACATTCCTTTTTCTCAATTTCTCAGGTATTGCTGATTATGCAGTACCACTGAAGAACATAAGCAGAGAGGGCCTGATTTTATAAGTGGCGCCTAGCTTGGAGACACCTAGCCGAGTTCCACGCAGAACTCAAAATTGTTTAATTAGATTAACTGGCATGGTAATTGACCACACCATTAAAAGCTAATTAAAAAAAATTAAAACCAATTAATTCTGAGTTCTAGCTAGTTTCATATAGTAGGACTGTAGGTATTCCAATTTCCACAGTCCGTATATGAGTCTTACTTCTGCATTTTGAACTAATTGCAGACGTGATAGCAATGTTTTAGAGCAAAGAACTAGTGTTACATTACAGTAGTCTAGTTGAGATAGGATTAGGAATTTGGAAAGTCTCTGTTTCAAAGTATTTTCTGATGGATCTTAGCTTTCTCATCACAAGGAAAGAGTGTTTTATTATTGATTGTATGTGACTTTTCATAGATAGGTGGTTATCAATTTCTATTCCTAAGATTCAGGATTGTAGTTCTAATGGAAAGTTTGTGTCGTCTATTATAATCCTTGAAGAAGTGTAGCGTGGGTCAGCTGAGGGTCCTAGTAAAAGGAATTTGGTTTTGTTCTTATATAGTTGAACTCTGATAGTGAAAGTGGGGATCCTTGGGGGACCCCACTGGGAGGGTGCCAACTATCATAAAGTTCACCATCCTTACATACAGCAAAGTGCTGAGTGGTTAGGAAGCCTTGAAACCAGGAGAGGACTGGGCCGCCAATATCACTGAAGATCTCAGACATTTGATTGAAGTCTACTAGGTCAAATGCGCTGCTTAGATCAAATTGGGTTATGACTGTGCTGTGACCCTTGTTTAGTAGTTGTTTGCTGTATGTTACTAATGCTGAAAGGGAATATATGATTAATATTGGAAATATTTCTTAAGGGATCTGGATGTTGGGGAGGGAGGAGATTGGAAGGGAATAGATGTTGAGGCTTTAGAAGGTATTGGGGTAGTCAAAGACCATATGTGAAATGTGCCTGTGGACTTTGCAGCAATATAGGCAGTATGAACATTGTCCTCTATAGGGATAATTTTATAAGCTTTTCATGCCCATAAAATAGCCTTGTTTGCAAAGAAATAGGTGTTTATAAAATTGTCTGAGGTATACATGTATAAAAGTATGTGCAAAAGAACAATTCAAATCTGTTCACAGGATTGTAAATATACCAATAAGGAACAAATTCCAGAAAATATGTTATCTGAAAAAAGGAATAGCCCCCTTAATAGTGACCTAGCAAAGGAAATTTGTGGCCTCGTACCTCTTCAAGTCTTCACTGGCAGCAAACAGGATCTCCTATCCACAGCTTGTACTGCCTGAGCCTTCCCTGTGATGTCATTTCCTGGTCCTGTGAACAGGAAGTGATGTTGTAGGAAGGCTGAGTAAGTAAAGATCCTGCTTACTGCCAGCAAAGATTAGAAGAGGAACATGGTGGGGGTGGGTGCATTTAAGAAAACCCCTGGGGGGAGGAGAGGTGAGGTGTCAGCACTCCACCAAGATAGCGCCTGGGGCTCTCCATCCACTTTTACTACGCCACTACCTCTTATTTATAGGTAAAGCCATCAAAGCAGTCTATTTTGTTGACTGTAAATATTAGTTAAAGATCATTTATGAATATGATCACCTGGCAACTTCCAGAAACAAAAATGTATACAACAAATATTGGGTAAAAATTAATTGTGCAATACTGAGTCACAGTCTATTAAAGAAAATCCACATTTAGGTGAAAAAAGTTTTAACTAATAGCCACAAGTCATTTATCTTTAGTATATTCTGAGTCAATGTAGCTTCAAAACATGAGGTCTCTGGGCATGGAAAGTGGAATCCAGAGTCAAGAAGAAAGCAAGAGCAAAAGAAGTTCAGAACTCACCGAGGAGCTCAGCGGTGGGGTTCCTCTATCTGTAGCCATGACGGTGATATTATAAAAAGCAATATTTTCCCGGTCCAGCTCACAGTCTTTTCGAACTCGCAGATCCCCATCCACAGGTGAGATCACAAACTCACCTATGCAAAATGAATTAAATCGAAGTTAGCAATTCTTTATTAAAATATTGCTAAAGTTTGAGTTGTCATATTAAAGGCCTAATTACAAAGAAACAGCAAATAACAAGTAACAGAGGGCAAGGGGCCAGCCTATTTGTTGCACACATTGCTATGGCTCAAATCCAATCATGAGTCCATATCTAGCCAGGGACACTTATTAATAGGACCTTTTTGGGTGCAGCACCAACACTGTGGAACTATTTGTCACTTAAGATAAGGCAAGAGGATACCCAGAGTAAGTGTTTCATTTTTATTTACATTAATTTTCCAAAGGAATGACTAACTTGCAGTATCAGTTTCTCTCCTAATGCTCCCCATATCTGATCTCCCTCTCCCACTTATACAACTGCCTCAACCCAAGCAGTAGTTCTGTGAGATCACTACTAAGAGTCATGGTTCCATTTAGAATCCAGTGTTGGCATGGCAGGAGTGACCGGGGATTGCTTCTGTTCCGTACCTACTAGACCCCAGGGATTAGTAAAGATAGGCCTAGGGAGGGCAACAGAGATGGGTGATCCTATATTGTTAGTGCTTTTGAAGCATGAAGGATCTGATATTGGGGCATCAGAAGAGGGACCTGATATGAGGGACATCAGAAGGGGAATCTGATAGAGGAGGCATCAGAAAGGGGGATCTCAAATGGGGGCATTGAGAGAGGGGCTATGATATGGCAGGGAAATTGAGATTAGGGGGCAAACTAGGACCTGTCTCTTTTAAGATGTGATCCTAGAGCATCAGGGCTATGGCACTGTGGCCCAATGCTCCTGGTCAGGAAAAATAAGACCAACCTTAATCTAGTTTTATTTTTTCAGGAATATCACTGAACTCTGCATTATTCAATTTACAAAATAATGAGGTATTTTGCATGCATTTGCATGCTTTGCATCCCATTACTATGCATCCTGCAGTAACTAATATTAATCTCTATTATGGTAATATAACACATTTTATTGCCATTTGAAGTTTGGTGAAGGGAAAATAATGCATATTATAGTCATAACACTCCTTAATAACTACCCCCTTAATATCCTTTTCCCTTTATATATTTTAAGTCTAAGACAGAACAGTAAATTTTCCGACTTCCTCTTCCACTTTTCACCCTCCCTTTTCTTGCCAAGTGACCTTCCAGAGGTCCTTGCAAATGGGCAATAACTGACTGCAATAGTTCCTGACTGTCTTACTGAAATTTTTACTGACAGGATTTCCTGACACTATGTGGAAACTTCACAGATTCCCAGAAAGGAGATCTAATCTGTTCTGAAATGCTCTACTCAGCTTTTCTAGAACAGAAACTTCAACTGGCAACTGGCAGAACTGGCAAAATTTACTCCATAATAAATTAAATAGCTTTAATCTGTTTCAAATGTTCTTTCTTTGCTCCTCAATCCCAGCACCCTTTTCTTATTTCTTCTTACTCTCCCATCATATACTGTTCCATTTGCCCTTGTACTGTTTTGGTTTTCTAGCACTCCTTCCCCTTCCCCCCAGGATGTGCATTCACTTTTTTTTAAATTGCTCTACAAACATAAATTTATGTGTGTAAAGTTGTATTAGCATGAATACAATAAAGTTAATGGGCATAAATATAACTTTATTATTTAATGTAACAATAAAATTAAACAAAATGAAAACCATAAAGAAAACCAACAAAAGGAAAAAATGAAATACAATTTTTTAAAAAATTCTTCCTACACCCCCTAATTCAACTTCAAACCTATTTTGAGGCTGATTGACTGCCAAAACCAAAACTACTACCGAGACTGTCTACATTCGGCTGAAACCGAAACTGCAGCCAAAATTTACTGCCTGGTATCAGCCAAAGCTGAAACTGAAACCAAAAGCTAAAGACTGGTTATATGAATGTGAACCAATGAGGCCCCCTGGGGATTGTCAGAGCTTGCAGTTAGCAGCCCTCTCTAAACCCACCTAGATTGGGGAAGCCTAGCAGTTACTTGTGGAACTCAAAATTGATTAATAAGCTTAATTGGCGTGGTAACTGAGCACATCATTGTAAACTCTTTAGAAAAATGAACTCTGAGCAGCGCCAGTAATGACGTCTAAATCAACCTACAAAGCAGGCGTGGTTAGAGGCAGAGAATAGGTGTGGTAAGACTTAGGCGTCACTAGGATGCCTAGTGAAGCCTAAGATGATTTAGATGCTACTAATTACAACTCTATAAATGATGCCTAGCGGTTGATTGATAACCATGCCTAGGAGTTAGGCGACACTAGGCACTGTTTATAGAATCAGGCCCATTGTCTTCTCTTCCAAGTGGGAAGTGGCATGACCTCCCCCAGATTGGCACTCAAGGCAGCTTTTGGTAAAGATATGCCTATCTGTTTGCTATTATTATTTTCACAACCTGGACTTAAGGACTACCTCCATCATCATCTAATATAATAAAACCCTAAGCTGCGCATGCGTACTCCCACTGTGTGCACCTGTTTTCCGTGAGCTGTAGGGACCTGCAGTGAGAGGGAAAAGAGGATAAGAAGAAGAAGAAGAAGAAGTCCTGGTGTGATACAGGTGAAGCAGGATAAGTCCTTTGGATAAAGGTGAAGTAACCAGACCTCACAGGAGAAAAACCCCCTCCCCTCCCTCTTGCTCTAATAAATCAGTATATTAACTATAAAAGATATTTCATAACCCACTTGCCAGCTGGCCTATAGTGATTGAGAAATATTCTGTTTCTGAGTTAGCTATGGTAAGCAAAATCTTGTAAGAAACAAGACTTAAACTCCGATGCATGGCACCTGGCCGGATATTATGCAAAGAGGAACACAGCTCATGGTCAGAAAAATAGAATTCTCAAGAATATTATTTAGCAAGATATATCATGTGTTACCATAGCAGAGAAGGAATTTGAGACTCGGAATTGCTTATATGGTAAAGGGAAAAGGGCATTTGCAGGAAAGGGTTAGGCCTTATGGTAGACTGAACAGACGTATAAGATGACACAAATAGATAAGCCAATAAATGAATCTACTTATGTAATGACGTATAAGAAAATAACCAATAAAGATGTACCATGTGATTTAGGCCAACGTGGTGTTGACCACCAAAAAATGTATAAAAACAGGCCTGTAAAACGGAAGTAAGCAGAACAGACATCAGAGGACCCTCAGGCCTGAGGATCACATCTGTTACATTATATGCTGAATGATTTGTTCTTGTAAGCTGTTACTGATTTGTTAATAAATATATACCTATTGAAACCAGTATATAGTGTGTGGAGTCTCCATTTCGAGGTAGGCCTAGACAGCGGCCTACTTCAGCAGGTAGGAGTGCGCATGCGCGCTTAGGGTTCTGTTTTTTGTCCTGTTTTTCGGTCTGGCCTGCTCCCTGCTCGCCTTGCCGTATTGTATTTTTTAGTTGAAAGACGCGGCAGTGGCTCCTCTCACGATCCCCGCCTGCGTCGGACTTCCGACGCACGTGGGGATCATGAGAGGAGCCGCCGCCACCGCGTCTTTCAACTAAAAAATACCATACGGCATGGCGAGCAGGGAGCAGGCCAGACTGAAGCTCCGACTTGAACTGCCAGTTGGCCGGCTCTCTTGCCGGAGTTATTTTTCAGTTTAAAGGTGCCGACGCGGCTCCTGTCACGAGCTGCACCTGCTTCAGAGAAGACTTCTAATGCAGGCGGGGATCGTTAGAGGAGCCGCGGCGGCACCTTTAAACTAAAAAATAACTCCGGCAAGGGAGTCGGCCAGATCACCATGGCAGCCACTCCCCCCCCTCCCGCCCTCTCTCTGTCTGCCAAAAAACCCCCAAAAAAACCCAACAATCGCTGGCATGTAGGGGTAAAGGGAGCTTGCAACAACAAAAACTCCCGATGCCCGCGACTGTGACCCCTCCCCCCAAAGTAAACTCCCCTGGAGCAAGGGGGAGGAGGGAGATCATTCCCATCTGTCCGAAGAAGGAACCAGCAGGTTAGACGGTCAGCTGGGGGCAGGAGCAAGGGAATCAATCATGAGATGAGGGTGGAGGACAAGGAGGAGAATGATAGTTGGGTGGGAGCGGAAAGAGATGCCTGATTGGGAGTTGGGAGCCTGGGTTGGTGAGGAGAAGAGAGACATGGGATAGCCACTTGAGAGAGAGGCTTTGGGCTAGTGAGAGAAGCAGGCATTTGGAGTGCAGGTAGGAAAGAGAGAGTGCATGGATGGGGTGGCCCACCACCACCTCAGCGAACGAGAGCTAAATGAACCCCTCCCTTCCCCCGCCAGGAGTGTGCGGGCAACTGACCACAGCTGGATTGAGGAAAGGGCAAGGGATCCCTTAGCTGGCACCGCTGGAAGACGGCTTCAGTGAGGGTCTGGGCAGGGAGAGCGACAGAAAGAAAAAAAGATAGAAAGAAGGAAATAAAGATAGACAGCGGGAGGGAGAAAGAAAGATAGAAAGAAAGAAAGAAAGATAGACAGGGCAGGGAGAGAGACAGAAAGAAAGGAAGAAAGAGACAGGGGGGCAGGAGAAAGACCGACAGACATCTATTCTAGCACTCGTTAATGTAACGGGCTTAAACACTAGTGTTTCATATTTAATGAGGCTATTTATCTCCACAGGACTTGACTACTATTACTACTACTACTTATCATTTCTATAATGCTGACAGATGTACATAGCACTGTACATTAAACATGTAAGAGACAATCCCTGCCTGATAGAGCTTACAATCTACTCAAAACAGGCAAATGGGACATATAGGGGTTAGGGAATGAGTAAGAGTCTGGAGTTAAAAGCAGCCTTAAAAAAGTGGGCTTTTAGCCTAGATTTGAATACTGCCAGAGATGCAGTGGTGTACCAAGAGGGGGGGGGGGCAGTCTGCCCCAGGTACAAACCAAGAGGGGGTGCTCCTGGGGTCGGTGCCATGGTCTGGGAACTTCGTTGCTCTTCCAGCTTCAGGCCTTCCTCTCTGCCGGGTCATGCATTCGTGGAAATAGGAAATAGGCACAACTAACGTGACCATTTAATTTTTCATCAAAATGGGACATCTATTAATATTCAGTCCTGCCCCCAATCCCACCCTAGCCCTGCCCCCAATTTCTTCCATTCATTTTTCATGTACACACAATATCTTATTATTTCATAATGGTAACCATAAAATTTTAAAAAACACAAAGCATCCTATACGCAGAGAAAATGTTAATTATCATTTATATTTGGGGGGTTTTCAATGATGTCACCTCAGTAACTATAGAAAAATAGACAAATATAATGCAAAATATAGACAGCAGATATAAATTCTCAAAACTGACACATTTTTATCACTAAATTGAAAATATAATCATTTTTCCTACCTTTGCTGTCTGGTGATTTCATGAGAATCTGGTTGCATTTCCTTCTGACTGTGCATCTGACTGTGCATCTTTCATTTCTTTCTGCACTCAGGCCCAACAATTGTCCCTTTCTATTCCCTCCCTCCTTCCTTCCTAGTGCCCCCAGTGCCTTCCTATGTCCTTAGTGTCCCCAGCGCCTCCTTCCTATGTCTTTAGTGCCCCCACTGCCTCCTTCCTATGTCCTTAGTGTCCCCAGCGCCTCCTTCCTATGTCCTTAGTGCCTCTTTCTATGTCCTTAGTGTCCCCAGTGCCTCCTTCCTATGTCTCTCACTGCCTTCCAGCCTTTGTCCCACCCCCTCCCAAAAAACCTGCTAGCCTACCTCCCCCAGAGCCAGCCTGCCTGCCTACCTCCCCCAGAGCCTGCCTGCCTCCCCCAAAGCCAGCCTGCCTGTCTCCACCAAAGTCAGCAAGCCTGCCTACCTACCTCCCTCTCCCAGAGCCAGCCAGCCAGCCTGCCTGCCTACCTCCTTCCCCCCCTACTGCGGAAAACAAAAGCCTCCCTCCAGGCCCGATTTAAACTACCCCCCCAGTCCGCCGCTGCTGCCTCTCTGCTTACCTTCCTGACGCTAATCGCACCCAGAAGCCTTCTTCCCGACGTCAATTCTGATGTCGGAGAGGACGTTCCAGGCCAGCCAGGTAGCGATTGGCTGGCCCGGAACGTCCTCTCTGACGTCAGAATTGATGTCGGGAAGAAGGCTTCCGGGTGCGAGTAGTGGCAAGGAGGTAAGCAGAGGAGCAGCGGCGGTGGACCGTGGGAAGTTTAAATCGGGCCTGGAGGGAGGCTTTTTTTTAATTTTTTTTTTGGTGCGGCAGGGGAGGGGCAGGAATTGATCACCTGTCCTGTTGTCCCCGCGCGCAGCTTCGGGACGCTGACCCTGTAAATGGGACATTTTGGCGTCCCGAAGCTGTGTGTAGGGACAACGGGGCAGGGGATCCGAAAACGCGACTGTCCCATTCAAAACCTTAGGCATGACCAGCTGAGAGGAAGGCCCAATGGCAACAGAACAGCTAGTTATGGCTGCCGACAAAAATAGAACTCGTGTACCTCTGGGCCTGCCTTCTAAAGCAGCAGTAATAGTGGCAGTGGCCAGCCTTTGGTGACAGCACTCTGAACAGGCTTCTTGTGGCCTGGCCTGCTGGTGATTTCCCTCTGCCACATCACTGATGACATCACTGATGATGCAGCAGAGAGAAGCCCTAGCGGAGCCCGTTTGGCCGTTTGGCACTGCTTCTAATGGTCAGCCACTGCCACCGCTGTTGCTGCCATTGGAGGCCCGAAGGATTGTCAAATCTCATGCTGGGGGGAGGGGGGTGAGTCTGGTCTGGAGGTGCTGCACAGGGGGAATGGGAGGGAGGGAAAACTGCTGTACAGGAGGATAGAAGGGAGGAATGGAAACTGCTGCATATGGGGGGAGAGAGAAGAGAGGAAGAATTGTTGGACATGGGGTGGAGAAGAGGAAGGGAGATGCAACAAAGAAGTAGAAAGGGGTGAGAAGAAAAAATCCTGCATATGGTGGAAGGGAGGGAAACATGCATGGAGAAGAGAGAAGGAGAAATATTGGACATAGGGTGGAGGGCAGGGAGAGATGGTGCATGTGGAGAGAGAAAGAAATGTTGCATATGATAATGGAGGGGGATAAGGGAGATGCTGCATGGAGGGGAATAGAGAGGATTTACTGAGGGCACAAGGCAGGAAAAGAGAGAGAGAGATGGTAGACAGTGGTAAAGAAACAGAAATGTTGGATATGTCAATGGAAGGGAAGATACAGAGATGGAAGATGAATGGTAAACACGGAGAAAGAAGAAAACATCAAATGGGCAGGAGACCCTAGTGAGCGAGTTAACAGAAGACAAACAGAAACCAGAGCTTGGGGCCAACATGATTTGAATAATAAAGTGACGCTCATTGATGTTTTGTTATTGACTTTGTTTTATGTAACCCTTTGAAAACCCAATAAAATTTCATGGGAAAAAAATAAAGTGACTAGACAACAAAAGACAGAAAAAATAATTTTCTTTTCTATTTTGTGATTACAATACGTCAGATTTGAAATGTGTATCCTCCCAGACTGGTGTTAGACAGCAAGTGTGAGCTAGGACCTAACAGAGAGAGGAAATGTCTTTTTTTTTTGTTTATACCACAGCGTTGGAATGGGGTTGGTAATGTTATATTGTAACACTGTGAATGTTAACCTGTAATCCGTTATGAGCTCTTTGTGGAGGTTGGGCTATAAAAATAAATAAATAAATATAAGTACTAAAAATATTTTTTTTATATTGGGGAGTGTGTTAAAAAATGATCAGCCCTGAGTGTACCCTAGGTACACCACTGCAGAGATGGAGCTTGAAGTACTGACTTAGATAGTCTGTTCCAGGTATATGGTGCAACAAGATAGAAGGGACGGAGACTGGAGCTTGCTGTAGAGACACTTACTGATGAATGGAATTCCCGGGGAAGAGAATAGGGAGAGAGAAGTACTGAGGAGCTGCAAAGTGAACGCACTTGTAAGTCAATAAGAGTAGTTTGAACTGTATGGAGAAATGGATAGGGAGCCAATGAAGTAACACTGAGGGAATATAAGTCGTGCAGCAGAAGGTTGAACATCCTTGTTGATCGCAGCCCACTGGTTACCCATCAAGCACGAACAAACAAAACAAAACTGCAGACTGTGTACAAGATGTAGGCAAATTTTATTGTGACAAGATTAAAAATATATATATAACCCTTTTACCAAACAAGGGACCGACACGGTCTGTGTTTCGGACAAACCTTCGTCAGAGGTCCATGGTAAAAAAGGGGGAGACTAAAATATGCCACAAAAAATGGAAGATAACAACAAAGTGCCTGTATGTAAAATTCTCTGAGGATCGCCAACAACTGTAAAGCGTCTCAAAAAAAGTTGCTCTGTACCCATCAAGCACAGAATTACATATAAAATTATGCGATTAACCTTTAAAACCCTTGAAACTAACCAACCCAAAATCATTAATAGAGTACTGATTCCATATTCTCCACAAAGAAGTCTTTGGTCAGTCTCTTAGAATTTGCTTCCTATTCCATACATTAACACCTTACATGCTTATATTTTCTCGGTTACTGCCCCATCTCTTTGGAACTCCACTCCTAACCATTTAAGAAAAGCTTCCTCATTACTTTATTTTAAGTCCAACTTAAGAGCATTCTTGTTTAAAGATGCCTTTGGACTCTAAACCGTCCTTATAAAGACAATCTCTTTTTTATTTTTCTTTCAGTACTGACTTTGATTCTTTTCTTTTTTGAAAAATTTACGTTATCCCTCCCTATTGTGATTCCCTTTCCCTGTTCTTTCCTATCAATTATTTAGTTCTACCTTAATTCCTTTTGCTCAGGTTTTGTAATTTTGTTTGTTACTAATTTGCTGATTTTACTTTATGTTTTTAGCCTTGTTACTATCAAGTTTTATTAAAATTTTGATGTATCACAATATCATTAATTCAAAGTGATTTACAATTAAAACAGGGTCTTAATTATTAACTAAAACCAACACAGACGGACATGATGTGACAATACATAAGGGAAGTAGGGAGAACTACAATAAGTATAGTAAAGGATACATGAAAGGAAAATACAAACGGATGGTAAGAAATTTTAAAAATATTGATAAAAATATAATAGAAAATTAAGAACTTTTTTATTTTAAATTTTTAATTAAATTTCTCAGAGCCTAATCACTTTATGTTATATCTTTTTAATGTCTTGTAAACAGCCAAGAAGTTTGATTTGGTGGTATAACAAATTTTTAATAAACTTGGAAACTTGGACTAAAGGGGAGATATGGCTTAGTGCAGTGATTCCCAACCCTGTCCTGGAGGAACACCAGGCCAATCGGGTTTTCAGGCTAGCCCTAATGAATATGCATGAGAGAGATTTGCATATGATGGAAGTGATAGGCATGCAAATTTGCTTCATGCATATTCATTAGGGCTAGCCTGAAAACCCAATTGGCCTGGTGTTCCTCCAGGACAGGGTTGGGAACCACTGGCTTAGTGGATGACCTATGAGAAGCAAGTTACAGTAATCTAGTTGAGAGGTTATGAGTGTGGAGGATAAGGATTTTGGTAGTGTGCTCAGAAAGGAAAGGTTGTATTTTTGTGATATTATAGAAGAAGAAATGACAGACTTTAGTGGTCTGTTGGATTTGTACAGAGAAAGAGAGAGAGAAGAGTCAAAGATGACCCGGAGGGAGGAGTGTCTGTCTAATGGTAAATTGAAATCTCTACCCATAAGAATAGGAAGTGGATCCAATGTAGAGATTGTTTGAAAAAGATTAAGAAGGAAATCCAGTGAATCTGTATTAGGTGCGTATAAATTTACTGAAAACATTTATCATGAAAATATTTTTCAGAATAAGTCAGGATCTATATGAGTGTCTAAAATTCCAATGGCCGGGGCTTCAATAACATTAATCAGCCAACAGTTATAACCAAGAAATTGGGAAATGTTGGATATATGGGTTTCCTATAAAAAAAAAAATAAAAATGATGGTTTGAGTTTTTAAGATGAGAAAATATTTTCTTCTTTTCACAGGATCTCTCAAACCATTTACATTTCAGGAAATAAATATCAATGAGGAGTTAATATTAGATTGAACCATGATGGTATGAGGATATCAGAAACATTATGTTAAGAATTAATTCCACAAGAAATATAATATTAAATATGAGAGAGCCTCTGAAATGAAAGTGAAAAAAGTGGCATAGAGAACTTAAAACAAGTTCCGCCTGTGAGAGTAACTTTTTAAATTATGGGAGTAATGGCAGAAGGCAAAAGGACACTGAATCACCCTCTAATATAAATGTAAATTAAATAAGGACATAATCTAGACTATATTTAGGAGAGACATATAATAGAAGTATAGTTCAAAATAATATAACTGCATGCAATCTGATTCAAAGGAAATTTTGATAAATTAAACCCCCCTATTACTAAACCGCAATAGCGGTTATTAGTGCAGGGAGCCACACACGCCTCTCCCATAGGAACACTATGAGCATTGGGAGAAGCGTGGAGCATTCAGCGCAGTTCCCTGCGCTAATAACTGCTATAGCAGTTTAGTAAAAGGGGGGAGGGGTAAATGAATACCAAGATCCATACAAGTATATGATATGTTGATACTTGAGTTATAAAACTTGAATAAAAAGTCATATTGTATGTGGTAAGAATCACATGAACATCTTGCTATAGAAAGTATTATAAGAAAAGACAAATTTGTTCATATTGTTATTACCGTAAGTAGAGTAAAACCAGAACATCCAATAAGTTGTGATGAAATCACATGTTGTGAAAGTAGAAAATATTCTTATAGGAATGGCATTAGTAGAGCAGTGGCGAGATGCAAACTCAGATAGTGCTTGAAGTAATTTTATCTCTCGGTGAGAGTTTACAAACAAAGATCAGGTAGCCATGCAATGAGATTGAATTTCATCCAAATAATTCTGCAAAGTTTCAGGAGAGTCATCCATGCGAGATATTGTAAGCAAAAGCGTGCTCCTAAAGATTTCAGGCATGCACGCATCACAAGAAATGATTTTCTTTTTCTTGCCATTGATTTTGCAAGATCGGGAATGATGAAAACTTTTTTGCCATTAATAATAATCAACCCTGTATGATTCCTTGCTGCTAAGATTTGTAGAACTTGAGGAAATTTTCATAGCTTCACAAGAAAGGGGTGAGGGAAAGGTTGAGAAGGCTTGCTGCACGATGGAACACGATGAACACGTTCGATATCGAGATCATGCGGTGATTTGAGGTGCAAAACCTTAGGTAGCCATTTGGTGAGGAAAGTTAGTATATCAGATCCGTCAATACCCTCTTTTAAGCCAATAATAATAATAATAATAATAATAACTTTATTTTTATATACCGCCAGTAATCTTGCGACTTCTAGGCGGTTTACAATAAAGGGTAACTGTAAATACAATAAAGAGAGACTGTACATACGACGAATTAAAGAGTATAGCAGTGTACATCTGATAATACCGGCATTAATAATAGTAACAACAGTTTGTATGCTGCAAGACCAAGAAGTGCGGTGCTGCTTACAAAGAATTAGAAATGTTCCATGAATTGAATGGAGTATTCATAGTTAGTGATTAGGAGTTAGGTTAACAGTTTACAAGTTCGGGTATGTGATGGAGTTACGGGAGGGGCTGATGTCCTGGTTCGTTTCCTAGGTATTTCGAGAACAGGTAAGTTTTTAGGTGTTTCCTAAATTCTTCATAGTTGTTTGTGTGTGCAATTAGTTTTTCTAAGTCTTTACCCCATAAGGCTGCTTGATACGATAGCAGTTGTTGGTGGTATCTCTTATATTTGCACCCTCTAGTCGGTGGGGAGACAAATTTCAGGTGTGTTTTTCTTTCATGTCTGTTGGTTGGGAATGAGAAGAGGTCTGTAATGTATTTAGGGGCTAGACCATTTAATACCTTGAAGCAGAGACATCCTAGCTTGAATTTCGTGCATGCCCCCATCGGCAGCCAGTGTAGGAGTCGGTAGGAAGGGGTTATGTGGTCGGACTTCTTCAGCCCGAAGATCATCCTGACTGCTGCGTTTTGTATCAGTTGTAATCTTTGCATTTGCTTCTGGGGGATTGTCAGGTGGGTGATGTTGCAATAATCCAGGTGGCTTAGTATTAGGGATTGTACTAGAATTCTGAAAGCCGAGGTGTGGAAGTACGCCTTAATGGACCTAAGTTTCCAGAGAGTGAAAAATCCTCTTTTGATTAGGGAGTCTATATGGTCTTTCATTGTTAGGCCTTGGTCTAATATTACTCCTAGGACCTTCATTGTTGATTGAATGGGGTAGTTGAGATTGTTAATGTGTAATGATTTTGTCGTGTTATTTGCGTGTGGCGAGGCTATAAAGAATTTAGTTTTATCTGAATTGAGCTTCAGTTTGAAATCTTTGGTCCATTGTTCCATCATGTTCAGCGCTTCTGATGCTGTGGGGGTGATTTCGGAGGGAGATGCAGTAAACGGGATAATGATTGTGAAGTCGTTGGCATAACTAAATACTTTTATGCCTCGCTGGGTCAGCTGCGTACCTAGTGAAGCTATATAGACGTTGAAGAGTAGTGGGGATAGTGGGGACCCCTGTGGGACGCCTGATGGGTTTCTCCATATTTTAGAGAGATTGCAATTGAAGCGAACTTGATAGGTGCGGGTCGTGAGGAATCCTCGGAACCAGTCCAGCACCTCGCCTCCAATGCCGATTGCGTCTAAGCATTGTAGTAATTTTTCGTGATCCACCAAGTCGAAGGCCGAGCTCAAGTCGAATTGCATGACTAAGGCTTTATGGCCCTTGCTGAATAAGTTACGTAAGTATTCTAAGATCGCTGCAATCACTGTCTCGGTATTAAACAGAGGTCTGAAGCCAGACTGGGTTTCATGTAGCAGCGAGAACTGATCTAGGTAGTCCGTCAATTGAGTTTGTACCAGACCTTCCATTATTTTTACGAAAAATGGGATGGATGCTACTGGTCTATAGTTGGTTGCTGATGTTAGGGGTAGTTTACGATTTTTTGGAATTGGGGTGATTATAATGTGACCATTTTTTGATAGGAATTTTCCGTTTTTGAGATTATTGGACATATGATTCCATAGTGTTATTTTAAAGTCTAATGGGGCTGTTTTCATTATGTTGGGGGGACAGGGATCTAGGATGCAGTTTGATTTAGTATATTTGTTGTAGAGTATTATGAAGTTGTTCCATTCTAGTTCCTGAAAGGAGTTCCAAAACATGTCCACTGGTGTTTCATTTTCATGTGTGTTGGCTATTTGCTGTTCATCTGTGTTGTTTGTTGGGCAGTTGTTCCTTAGGTTCCCAATTTTTGAGTCAAAGTGTTGTGCTAGATCGTCTGCTGTTGGAAGTTTTATGTCGTGGGTGGATTGACTGTGGCGTGTGGTGTCGAATAAATTTTTAACTAGATTGAACAATTCATGAGTGTTGATTCCTTTTGAACTTGTGTTATATATATATATTTTGGATGAGTAGAATGTTTTCCTTTTTTCTTTTATCAGTTGTTTGTATTCCTTTATATTTGATCTCCAATTGTTCCTGTCAGATGTTTCACCTGATTTGTTCCAGATCCTTTCTAGTCGTCGTATTGATTGTTTCATTTTTAGTAGTTCGGAGTCGAAGCAGTTGTTATATTTATTTGAGCGGTTTGTTCTGTTTCGTTTAGGAGCTATTTTGTCTAAGATGGTTGTGCTTGTTTTTGACCACTGTTCCCAGAATTCACCCTCTTCGTTTGTCTCCTCTCGCGCTTCGTATTGGGCCCATTATTCCTCTGGGTTGATGTGGCCCCTTGTGAGATGTTCTTTTTTTATCTTTGGGTGAGTTTTTTCTTTTGGTTGGTTCCAGATTAAATTAAAGTAGTAGGTAAAATGATCGGACCAGATGTCGTGGTTCCAGATGCCGTTCGACATGGAAATAGTGGGATTTAGGATTTCTTTTGAGGACATAGCTACCAAATCTAGCTGGTGGCCTTTTTCATGGGTTTGTGTGGATGAAGGGAGGATGAAGTTGAGTGAGGATAGGAAGTTTTTGAAATCTTTTGTTTCGGGATTGTCCTTGTTCTCTAAATGTAGGTTCACGTCTCCTGCTATAATATTGTAAGACGGAGTGATTGAGTTGTGTAGGATGAATTCATAGAAGTCTTCTCTGGCCTTTGACCAGCATTTTGGCGGAACATAAAATAGTATACAGGAGAGGTACTCTTCTAGGTCCTTATTTCAAATTTTGCATGCTAGCGTTTCTAATTGGTTGGTTATCTTGGTGTCTATTAATTCAAGTTCGAGTTCTTCCTTGTGAATGACTGCTAGTCCTCCCCCTCTGCGGTCTTCACGGTTTAGCATGTGGATTTTGTAGTTTTCTGGTATTAGGTCATTTAGTATTGGATCCTCTTCTGACAGTAACCACGTTTCTGTAAGAAAGAGGCAGGCTAGCTTCTTGCAGACGATCCAGTCTTTGATTAAGAAAGCTTTGTTCCTTACTGATCTAGTGTTGAGGTAGGCGCAGGGAATGGAGGTAGTTGTGATGGGTATGGTGGGTGTATTGGTTTTGATGAGTTTTATCTCCCTTGGTCTTTTTTTGAGGGTACGGTGAGGTCTATTATTACTTGTGATTGTTTTAATGTGATTTACTCTTTCTTCCTGTTGGTTAGTTAGGAGCCTAATGGGTGTATTAGGTTCGTGAACGGAGTGAAGCTTTGGGTAGAGTGATATAACATTTTTAACGTTGTTGCATAGCAGATATATCAGTAGGATTAATAAGATCTTCATGTTTGCTGATTTTTGAAAACCTTCTGGTGTCGATTTATATTGGTTTTCTGTCCACGCAGGTTTTCTGTCTTTGTCAATAGTACACTTGTAAATTATTGTAGGACTGTGGAGGGGTTTGTGTGGGGTGGCAGTCAGCGATGTTTTTCTCGTGCTGGGGGGGGGGGGAGGAGCAGGGGTCCCACGCTCCTTACCTTGTGTTGGAGGTCTGCGATGATCTAGTGTTCCCCTCAGGTGCTCCTCGAAGGCGCTCATTGAGGTGCAGGCGCCTTTGTCGTGCACCTTCGTTGGTGCGCCGAGCGGTGCTGGGTCATTTTTAAGTATGGTGTCCTCCGACTGGATCTGGGGGGGCGGAGCAGGGCTCCCACGCCGGCCCGATCTGGCTGGGTTATGCTGGTGCGGTGCGCTGGTTCTTTTTTAAATATGTTGTTCTCAGGCTGGATCGGGGGGGGCAGAGCAGGGCTCCCACGCTGGCCCGATCTGGCTGGGATGTGCTGGTGCGGTGCGCTGGGTCTTTTTTAAATATGTTGTCCTCCGGCTGGATCGGGGGGGGGGCGGAGCAGGGCTCCCACGCTGGCCCGATCTGGCTGGGATGTGCTGGTGCGGTGCGCTGGGTCTTTTTTAAATATGTTGTCCTCCGGCTGGATCGGGGGGGGGGGGGGGCGGAGCAGGGCTCTCACGCCGGCCCGATCTGGCTGGGATGTGCTGGTGCGGTGCGCTGGGTCTTTTTTTAAATATGTTGTCCTCCGGCTGGATCGGGGGGGGGGCGGAGCAGGGCTCCCACGCCGGCCTGATCTGGCTGGGTTGTGCTGGTGCGGTGCGCTGGGTCTTTTTCAAATATGGTGACCTCCGGCTGGATCGGGGGGGGCGGAGCAGGGCTCCCACGCTGGCCCGATCTGGCTGGGATGTGCTGGTGCGGTGCGCTGGGTCTTTTTCAAATATAGTGACCTCCGGCTGGATCGGGGGGGGGGGTGGAGCAGGGCTCCCACGCCGGCCCGATCTGGCTGGGTTGTGCTGGTGCGGTGCGCTGGGTCTTTTTTAAATATGTTGTCCTCCGGCTGGATCGGGGGAGCGGAGCAGGGCTCCAACGCTGGCCCGATCTGGCTGGGATGTGCTGGTGCGGTGTGCTGGGTCTTTTTTAAATATGTTGTCCTCCGGCTGGATCGGGGGGGCGGAGCAGGGCTCCCACGCCGGCCTGATCTGGCTGGGATGTGCTGGTGCGGTGCGCTGGGTCTTTTTTAAATATGTTGTCCTCCGGCTGGATCGGGGGGGCGGAGCAGGGCTCCCACGCTGGCCCGATCTGGCTGGGATGTGCTGGTGCGGTGCGCTGGGTCTTTTTTAAATATGTTGTCCTCCGGCTGGATCGGGGGGGGGGGCGGAGCAGGGCTCCCACGCCGGCCCGATCTGGCTGGGATGTGCTGGTGCGGTGCGCTGGGTCTTTTTCAAATATGGTGACCTCCGGCTGGATCGGGGGGGCGGAGCAGGGCTCCCACGCTGGCCCGATCTGGCTGGGATGTGCTGGTGCGGTGCGCTGGGTCTTTTTCAAATATAGTGACCTCCGGCTGGATCGGGGGGGTGGAGCAGGGCTCCCACGCCGGCCCGATCTGGCTGGGTTGTGCTGGTGCGGTGCGCTGGGTCTTTTTTAAATATGTTGTCCTCCGGCTGGATCGGGGGAGCGGAGCAGGGCTCCAATGCTGGCCCGATCTGGCTGGGATGTGCTGGTGCGGTGTGCTGGGTCTTTTTTAAATATGTTGTCCTCCGGCTGGATCGGGGGGGGCGGAGCAGGGCTCCCACGCCGGCCTGATCTGGCTGGGATGTGCTGGTGCGGTGCGCTGGGTCTTTTTTAAATATGTTGTCCTCCGGCTGGATCGGGGGGGCGGAGCAGGGCTCCCACGCCGGCCCGATCTGGCTGGGTTGTGCTGGTGCGGTGCGCTGGGTCTTTTTCAAATATGGTGACCTCCGGCTGGATCGGGGGGGGGCGGAGCAGGGCTCCCACGCCGGCCTGATCTGGCTGGGTTGTGCTGGTGCGGTGCGCTGGGTCTTTTTCAAATATGGTGACCTCCGGCTGGATCGGGGGGGCGGAGCAGGGCTCCAACGCTGGCCCGATCTGGCTGGGATGTGCTGGTGCGGTGTGCTGGGTCTTTTTTAAATATGTTGTCCTCCGGCTGGATCGGGGGGGGCGGAGCAGGGCTCCCACGCCGGCCTGATCTGGCTGGGATGTGCTGGTGCGGTGCGCTGGGTCTTTTTTAAATATGTTGTCCTCCGGCTGGATCGGGGGGGCGGAGCAGGGCTCCCACGCTGGCCCGATCTGGCTGGGATGTGCTGGTGCGGTGCGCTGGGTCTTTTTTAAATATGTTGTCCTCCGGCTGGATCGGGGGGGGGGGGGGTGGAGCAGGGCTCCCACGCCGGCCCGATCTGGCTGGGATGTGCTGGTGCGGTGCGCTGGGTCTTTTTTAAATATGTTGTCCTCCGGCTGGATCGGGGGGGCGGAGCAGGGCTCCCACGCCGACCCGATCTGGCTGGGATGTGCTGGTGCGGTGCGCTGGGTCTTTTTAAAAATATGTTGTCCTCCGGCTGGATCGGGGGGGGGGGCGGAGCAGGGCTCCCACGCCGGCCTGATCTGGCTGGGAATAATTCTGATGTTATTACGTCTACTTCAATTGGCAAGGTCTTCTACGTCTTGTTCCAGTTTTTTGATGTGTTTGTTAGTAACTTCATGGTATTGCGCCATCTCCAAGGCTAAGTCAGCTGCATGAGTTTCAAGAGATTCTATTCCCAGCTAAAATGCAGATAAAGAAATATTAATCACTGCCAGGTCTTCTTTAAGCTCTCTGGTGGTTTCAAAGTGCTTAGAGGCAAGCTCTCTTAGAGCCCGGAGTTCCTCCAGCATGATTTCGTTTGGAGATACAAGTTTTTTCTCTGGCACCATTTTTTCAGGTATTGGCGGATCATGTTTCATCTGTTTTGAACCAGTTTGTAAGTTGTTTGGAGAGTTCGATTTTGCTGATTTAGAAGCAGACGTGATATGGTAGTTTATCAGCAAGTTTAGAGAGCAACTATTTCCCGATAAAAACAGCCTGGAATAAATTTATAGAGTAGCAGGTTGAGGAGAGTATGATTCATATGTCCAACTTGTCAGCTGCTCACTAGCGCCCCCCCCTCCCCCACAATCATTTTGTAAAGTTATATTCTATAATCTTGCTCTCTTCCCCTATAGAAAAGGGGTCAGAGGGACAATTTTCAAACTGCCCTCAAGGGACAAAGTCTGTACATATTTTTTCCCATGTGAACTTTATGCTAATTTTAAAAGGGAAAATACATGGGAACTTTCAATTTGAAAATTGTCGTGGGCACAAGGGCGAGACTCTGTAATTGGTGCCTAAAAAGATAGGCGCCTAAGGCATCTAATGCATGTCAGTCACACTTAGGTGCCCATTACAGAATCGTACTTAGTGATGCCTAACTTAAAACTTAGGTACTATTCAGGAAGGACGAACTCCACCTCAGCAGAGATGGAACGAGGTTACTTGCAAGCAACATCAAGAGAGAAGTTGAGAAGTTTTTAAACTAGGAAGAAATTAGGGGAAAGCTGACAGTCGACCGAGAGAGAGAGTCAATAATTCGGGAACCGGTATACCCGGAGGATACCGTGCAGGAAGATGGAGGGGAGGACTCACTGGATCGCAGTCAGGATAGACTGAAAGGGACACAAGAGGAGGATACCATGCAGGAAATGGAGGGGAAGACTCACCAGATCACAGTCAGGACAGACCGAAAGGGACCGAAAGGGACACAAGAGACATGCAAGAAGGGAACAGGCTACAAACTCAAGTGTATGTACATGAATACAAGGAGCCTTAGAAATAAGATGGGTGAATTAGAAGCTGTGGCACAAAAGGATGATGTCGACATCATCGGCATCACGGAAACATGGTGGGCTGATGAAAATGTCTGGGACAGAGTGCTACCGGGATACAGAGACAGAGTGGCTCAAAAAGGAGGAGACATTGCCACATACGTCAAAGAGGGAATTGAATCTACTGGAAAGAACATGCCACAATGGAAAGATAAGTTAGAGTCTCTATGGGTCAAAATTCCAGGAACAAATGGACCAAAAATGAGGATAGGCATTTACTACCGACCCCCAGGGCAGTCCAAAGAAATTGATGAAGAAATGACGGATGAGATTAAACGCAACTGCAAGGGGAGCAACACAGTTATCATGGGCGACTTCAACTATCCAGGGATAGACTGGAACCTATGCACCTTATGCTGTGCTAGAGAGACCAAGTTCCTGGATGCTGTAGGCGATTGCTTCCTGGAACTTGTCAAGGAAAACACAAGAGGAAACACAATTATTGACTTAGTTCTAAATGGGCTGCGAGGACCGGCACAGGATGTAGAAGTAGAAGGGATGCTGGGAAACAGTGATAACAATATGATATGCTTCAACCTGGAAATAGGGACAAACTATCAGTCCAGAACGACGGCCACGGCCCTAAACTTCCGAAAAGGAAATTACGAAGGGATGAGGCACATGGTGGGGAAGAAAATTAAGAAGAGGATAAACACTATAAAGACGCTGGAGCAGGGGTGCCCACACTTTTTGGGCTTGCGAGTTACTTTTAAAATGACCAAGTCAAAATAATCTACTAACAATAAAAAAATTTTTAAAAAACCACAAAGCACACTGTACGCAGAGAAAATGTTAATTATCATTTCTATTCCGGGGTTTTTTCAAAGAGGTCAAGGCAGATGACTCTATGCACTGTCACCTCAGTAACAACCATACAAAAATAGACAAATATACCCCCCTCCCTTTTAACTAATCCACAATAGCAGTTTTTAACGCAGGGAGCTGCGCTGAATGCCCAGTGCAGCTTTCACTCCCTGCGCTAAAAAACGCTATTGTGGTTTAGTAAAAGGGGGCCATAGTGCAAAATATAGACAGCAGATATAAATGCAGACACATTTTGATCACTAAATTTAAAATAAAATCATTTTTCCTACCTTTGTTGTCCGGTGATTTCATGAGTCTCTGGTTGCACTTTCTTCTTCTGACTGTGCATCCAATCTTTTTTCCCTTCTTTCAACCTGTATGCTTCCTCTCCTCCAGATCTCATTCTCTTCCCCAACTTTTTCTTCCTCTCTCCCTGCCCTTTCTTTCTCCCTGCCTCTCTTTCTTTTTTCTCTCTTCATGCCCCCTTTTCTTTTATTCTGTTCCCTTCTGTCTCCCTGCCTACCCCCTTTCTTCCTTTCTCCCTGCCTTCCCCCAAGCCACAGTTGCCGCCACCATCAGGTAACAGGCCCCAAAGCCACCGCCGGCCCAAGCTCTCCCTGCTTCCCTGCGTCGGGTCGACCAGCATTCCTCTCCCCAACGTCAATTCTGCAGTCAGAGAGGAAGTTCCCTCCCAGCCAGGCAGCGAATGGCTGGCCCTAACTTACTCTCCGATGGCTGAATTGACGTTGTGGAGAGGAAGGCTGATCGGCCCGGTAGATTGCCAAGGCAAAGTGAGTCTATCACGGAGCCCGGGATGGGTTCCGCAATTGACTTACTTTGCCTTGGCGATCTACCAGTTGATCGCAATTGACCTATTGGTCACCCCTGCGCTGGAGCAAGCTTGGTCTCTTTTTAAGGATACGGTCACTGAGGCGCAAAATCTATATATACTACGTAACAATAATTGATCAAAGAGGAAAAAGAATAAAGAACAGGCATGGCTCACTGTAGAGGTTAAGGAAGTGATCAGAGACAAAAAAATATTTGTTTAAGGAATGGAAAAAGGTCACAAATAGATGAAAACTGGAATAAACACAAACAACATTAAGGCAGGTGCCATAAGGCGGTAAAAGTGGCAAAAAGAGACTAAGAGGAAAAAATAGCCAAGGAGGCGAAAAACTTCAAGCTGTTCTTTCGATATATCAAAGGGAAACGACCCGTGAAGGAAGCGGTGGGACCGTTGGATGACCATGGAATAAAGGGATCACTAAAGGAGGACAAAGCAATCGCCAACAGACTTAACACATTTTATGCATCTGTATTTACCAAAGAGGATATACGCAGCATACCGGAACCCATCAGGTTATATGCTGGAAGCAAAAACGGGAAACTGACAGGGTCTACTGTCAGTCTAGAAGAGGTATGCAGGCAGATCGACAGGCTTAAGAGCGATAAATCCCCGGGACTGGATGGCATCCACCCGAGGGTCATCGAGGAACTGAAAGGGACCATTGCTGAACTGCTTCAACTAATAACCAATCTGTCAATCAAAACAGGAAAGATTCCAGGAGGACTGGAAGATGGCGAATGTTCCACCAATCTTCAAAAAAGGTTTGAGGGGAGACCCGAGAAACTACAGACTGGTGAGTCTGACCTCGGTACCGGGAAAGATGGTAGAGACGCTAATAAAGGACTGCATCATTGATCACCTCGACGGACACGGTCTGATGAGGACCAGATAGCATGGTTTCAGCAAAGGCAGATCTTGTCTGACAAACTTGCTGCACTTTTTCAAGGGAGTAAACAAGCAGATAGATAACGGCGACCTGGTTGACATTGTATATCTGGACTTTCAGAAAGCGTTCAACAAGGTTCTGCATGA
Source organism: Geotrypetes seraphini (assembly GCF_902459505.1). Lineage (NCBI taxonomy): Eukaryota > Metazoa > Chordata > Amphibia > Gymnophiona > Dermophiidae > Geotrypetes > Geotrypetes seraphini. The sequence continues at coordinate 196,947,676 of NC_047087.1, forward strand.
ATGACTACTTCAGAAAATTGTGAGCCATGGAATCGAGGGAGAAATACTCACGTGGATTAAAAACTGGCTGGAGCATAGGAAACAGAGAGGGGTGGGGGGTAAATGGGCAATACTCGGACTGGAAGAGTGTCACCAGGGGGGTGCCGCATGGCTTGTTGCTTGGACCTGTACTCTTTACATCTTTATAAATGATCTGGATATAGGTACGAAGAGTGAAGTGATTAAATTTGCAGACGACACGAAGTTATTCAGAGTAGTGAAGACGCAGGGGAATTGGGAAGATCTACAACGTGACATAATCAGGCTCGAGGGCATCAACATGGCAGATGAGGTTCAACATGGATAAGTGTAAAGTGATGCATGTCGGTATCAAAAATCTCAAGCACGAGTACAGGATGTCCGGGGCGGTACTTGGAGAGACCTCCTAGGAAAGGGACTTGGGAGTTCTGATCGACAAGTCGATGAAACCATCTACACAATGTACGGCGGCGGTGAAAAGGGCAAACAGAATGCTAGGAATGATAAAGAAGGGGATCACGAACAGATCGGAGAAGGTTATCATGCCGCTTTACCGGGCCATGGTGCGCCTTCACCTGGAGTACTGCGTCCTGCACTGGTCGCCGTACATGAAGAAGGACACAGTACTACTCGAAAGGGTCCAGAGAAGAGTGACTAAGATGGTTAGGGGGTTGGAGGAACTGCTGTACAGTGAAAGATTAGAGAAACTGGGCCTCTTCTCCCTCGAACAGAGGAGATTGAGAGGGGACAAGATCGAAACATTCAGGGTACTGAAAGGGATAGACTTAGTGGATAAGGACAGGTTATTCAACCTCTCCAAGGTAGAGAGAACGAGAGGGCACTCTCTAAAGTTGAAAGGGGATAAATTCCGTACAAACGTAAGGAAGTTCTTCTTCACCCAGAGAGTGGTAGAAAAATGGAACGCCCTCCTGGAGGCTGTCATAGGGGAAAGCACCCTCCAGTGATTCAGGACAAAGTTAGACAAGTTCCTACTGAACAAGGATGTACACTGGTAGGGCTAGTCTCAGTTAGGGCGCTGGTCTTTGACCAAAAGAGCCGCTGCGTGAGTGGAATGCTGGGCATGATGGACCACTGGTCTGACCCAACAGCGGCATCTCTTATGTTCTTATGTCTACATTATAGGTGCCTATCTTTTGTAGAATTGCACCTAATAAGTATGCACATAGACGGATGCTTGAAAATGCCTTTTATACATGGTTTTTGCTTTCTCCAACCTAAACACATTCCAAGAAACATCTCTCAAAGCGGTTAAAATTTTATGCTTCCTGTGAAAATACCATCTGTTGACAGGCAATTTTTTTGCCAGTCAATTTAAAAGGGCAGAGCTCTTTTAACTCTTGGAAATCTTTGAAAATTGCCCCCTCCCCTGAGAGCAGTATCATAGTGAAGGGGTGACTTCTAGCTATAAAGAAAGAGATGCAAATCGTAAGCAAAAATTTCTCTCAAAGGGGTCTTTTTTACTAAGCTGCAGTAAACAGCGGCCTTAGCGTGCCATTATGTGGATCTTTCTCGTACATTAAGGCCATTTTTACTGCAGCTGTAAAAATGTCTTTCTTCTACTGTGTTTTAACATTAATAGCTATGCTCTAATCATGTTACCATCAGTGCATGGCCATTTTAAAAAATTACCCTGTGAGCACTTACTAACACCTATTTTGTAGGCAGTAATGGTCAGATTGTATAAATGGCACCTACAAATTAGCGCTTAGTGTGGTGCTTAAGCGTGGTTCTATAAAAGTTTTGCACACTTTATAGAATCACACTTAAATGGGCTTAGGTGTCAATAGACATACTAACATTAGATGTACCCTATTTATGCCAGGGTTTTCTTGGCGTAAATGAGTATGCCTATGTCCATGCAAAGCACATCTACGATCTGCCCCCTAACCACGTGTACTTTGTGGTAGACGCCTTGGAGTTAGTTAAAAAAAAAAAAATATATATATATATATATATATACAGGTATATTCACATATACGAGTAGTTTGTACTTAAAGAATGACAGGCAGGATTGTATATATGAATTTTCAGGGATAGTTGGTGGAATGTTATTCACTTAAACATCAATCCTTTCTTCTCCCATACCCTCCCTCCAAACACACACTTACCAAGCAGATCACCAGATACGATGCTGTATTCCACCTGTCCATTCAACCCAGAGTCTCCATCGGTGGCCAATAATGTCCACACTCTGGGTCCTGGCTGTCCTTCCGTAAGGTCAAAGGGACCCTCATAGGCCCGAAGAAAAGTGGGTCTGTTGTCATTTATGTCATTCACGTGGACCCAAACCTATTAGTGGAGAAAACAGTGATAGTTTCTGCTTGGAAACATGAACAGAATAAAAAAGGATAAAATGACTTGACAGCAAAATTGTTAACCTAATTTCACATAGAGAAACTGGTCTTTTAGGATCACAGGGGTCAATATTCAATGGCATTTTTGTAGGAGGTTTGTTTCCTATCAGGACATGTGCTTCTCACTAGGGTCAGACACTGATAAAAAGTGGCATTACATTTATAATGCCGCTAAAAATATTTACTGGTCAGATAGCATTGGGGTTGTCCAGGGACGAAGATAGAAGGCATCTGGCCCCCTTTTATCAAGCTGCAGTAGAACATTTTAGAGAAAACCAAAAAAACTCTGTGGAGTGACGATGTTCCCAAATGGACTTTATTTGAAAGTATCAAAGTTCCAAAGGTACACTAAAATCATCCACATAAAATAATTCCATCCACATAAAAGTAAATCATCCACATAAGAGCCTTAAAGGACCTAGTCTGCTAGGGATACAGGACCCAACACAGTCCGCGTTTCGACAAAAAGTCTTCTTCAGGGGTCCCTGGGGATCCTATAAAGGTGAGTACGTGGGAAACAATTGTGTGGTGAACCGGATGTGAGACACTGCTTGCATTTGCCATGGAAAAATGCAAGCAGTGTCTCACTTCCGGTTCACCACACAATTGTTTTTGTTGAAACGCGGACCGTGTTGGGTCCTGTATCCCTAGCGGACTAGGTCCTTTAAGGCTCTTATGTGGATGATTTACGTTTATGTGGATGGAATTATTTTATGTGGATGATTTTAGTGTACCTTTGGAACATTGATACTTTCAAATAAAGTCCATTTGGGAACATCGTCACTCCACAGAATTTTTTTGGTTTTCTCTGGATTTTCTTCTTTGTGGATATTTTGGGGTCAATTCCTTTTGTAGAACATTTTAGCACTGGCCGATGAAGTAAATGCTCTGACGCTCATTCAAATCCTATCAGAATCGGAGCATTTACCTTGCTGACCAGTGTTAAGACGCTCTACTGCGGCTTGATAAAAGGAGGCCTATATTCAGTGCTGGCACCCAGAGAACTATCCAGACAAATTAGGACAGCAACTTACCCAGGCAAACCAGATGTTCTAACTTAGCTGGATAATTATTTGGGTACTACCACTGAATATCAGTGGTACCCGGATAACTTCTGGTGGCCATCGTACACCTATATATTCAGTGTGGTATGGCCACTATAGTTCCAGTCTGTAATGTCACAATTGACTGGGAATATGTCCCCTCCAAGAGGCCACAAATATTGATTCTGTGGCATTGCAAACCTATCTGGGGAGGAAAATCCTGATCTGCTATAGGACAGTGCATAGCACTACACTGAGCCGCATGACTAGCTATGAACATCTCTCTGCATCCTGTCATGTCCTATGTAAATGTACCATGAATGTCTATATAACTGACTGTTATGTGTCTACTGTAATATTCTGTGAACGTGCTTTTGTAACCCGTTCTGAGCTCATGGGAGGATGATAGAAATCTAAACAAATGTTAACAGTGCTAAGCTGCCTTGCTATTGTTATCAGCTGACCAAGGAAGGACACTAGGAACTATTTTATTTAAATATGTGCTCTGTGGTCTATTCAGTTTTATAATTTGTGCTGTCATATTGGTTTTATTGTATTTCATAATGCTCTTGTTATTCACTGAGGGAAAGTAGTTACTTGGAATATAAGCATGGGTTATTAACTACAAATACCTACTTCCAAGTTTTTTCAATTGCACACAATACTTGAGATTCCCAATTTTAAATCAATAAATAAGGTGAATAATCCATTTCTGGGGAATAATCTATCAGTCTAAGGTTTTCACCCGGGTATATCCCACAGTCAACGTGCACCATAAAGCGCATAAAGCAATGTCTTACCCCAAAACATTATTTATATCACCAGTATTTTTACTTTTTCAATAATTCGAAAGTGCCCTGTGCAATAAAAACTTTTAAAACATTTAATATGAGTGTCACTGTGATTCTTTAAGAGAATAAATCAAAATTGCAACCACCAATCAAAAATGTTGCTTTAACTTATCTTGGAGAGGATAGCTGCCGTTCAAATCATCTAGGGTGCCTTAGATGAATGCCCTACAGAGATCCCTTGTTTCGTGTCCTTCCTCAGGGACAAGCTTAGAAGTTTAACCTGCTGCCATCAAGAAACCGCTATCTCCAGAGTTCTGAGACTAAAGAAAAACGAAATAATACATTTAAAACCAGGAAGATTCCTAGGCAATGCCTCCTACAACGTGAAACATAAAGACGTCATAGTGGCAAGTCCACTGCTTGCAATCAATCAATGAATCAGCACCTGAAATTTGCTGCTGTTAACCATTCAGCTGATTCATTCATGCCATAAGGCATGTACGAGCATAAGGTATAAATCCAGAATTGCTCCCACAAACAAAACGGGAATATACCTTTAAGAAATTGACTTATTGTGATTCCATGTTTGTCGTTTATGTTATATGTTGTCCTTGTGGCCACTTGTATGTGGGTAGTACAACACGGACAGCCAGAGTACGAATGATTGAACATCGGAGTTGTTTGAAAATAAGGAAACTGAATGCTCCCATGGTGGCTCTCAGTGCAGAGAAAGAACATTTATTTGAACATATGTGTTTTTGATGGGGACAGGAAAACATTTCAGTTATCGAGAAAGCAATTCTGGATTTATACCTTATGCTCGTATATGCCATACAGCATGAATGAATCAGTTGAATGGTTAACAGCAGTGAATTTCAGGTGCTAACTCATTGATTGATCGCAAGCAGTGGACTTGTCACTATGACGTCTTTACGTTTCACGTTGTAGGAGGCATTGCCTAGGAATCTTCCTGGTTTTAAACGTGTTCACATTTCGCTTTTCTTTAGTCACAGAACTCTGGAGATAGCGGTTTCTTGATGGCAGTGGGTTAAACTGTTGAGCTTGCCCCTGAGGAAGTAGTGCTGCCCGATTCATGATTCGAATCGATTCACCGATTCACTTCGGGTGAATCGATTTGAATCGATTCTTATTTTTAAAAAATCGGCCTGGCCAATTTGGTGACTGACCCTCCTCTCCATGCCTTCAGATTGCAATAGGGCTTTTCTCCTTTCACTGTCACTGTTTTTTGGATTACATTTTTTTAAAACGTACCTTCCCGCTGCTAGTTAGGCCTCTACCTAGACCAGGAACAGACTCTCATTCACCGCCACTGGTCCAGAGTAACCGAAACAGGTGATTTCTGTGCGCACCCTGCAGCCATTTGTTCTGGCGTCACCATAGTCTCTAGCTCCGGCCCCTGCTGTGGCCCGGATGTGGTGGAGATTATCACTCCCGCGCTCTGTCCTGCTAAGAGCCCAGGATGTGTTAGGATGAAACACCACCGGAATTTCAGCAACAGTTCAGCGCTGCCTCCTTTACTAAACCGCACTAGCGGTTTTTAGCGCCGGGAGCCGCGCTGAATGCCCCACACTGCTCCTGACACTCATAGGAACTCTATGAGTGTCGGGAGGAACACAGAGCATTCATCTTGGCTCCCGGCGCTAAAAATCACTAGCGCGGTTTAGTAAAGGAGGCAGCACTGAACTGTTGCTGAAATTCCGGTGGCATTTCATCCTGACACATCCTGGGCTCTTAGCAGGACAGAGCGCAAGAGTTTAGTAAAAGGGGAAAAAATCTGCTTCTTTTTCTTCCTGTGCTAATCACAGGGGCAAGTCAAAACCCTCAGCAAATGAACAAAAGAGACCCGCAGAGGTATTCCGGAAAGACCTAAGTGCCATGAAAATTCCAAATTCTCAGCAAGAATGGGAGAAGTGTGTTAAAGTCCCAGCCAGTCCAGATATAATCCTGCAACCTTCTCTCCGGGTGATTGCTGAAAAAGTTAAGGAAGTACTGTATTCTTGACCCAGAAAGTACATTCATTGCTCCAGTCCAGAGCCTGCAGAATATGGCTACATCAAAATTTTGGAAAGAGCAGAGAACACATGTTGGCAAGTCTTAGATGATATGGATATGTTTGGGTTACAAGAACTCAATGATGAGCTTGTAAAAATGGGATGTGGGGCAGTGGGTGAAAATATGATGAAGACCATTGAAGTGTTGGAGCGGCAGTGTTATGAGACTATGAACCATGCTATAGAGACTGAGAAAGGGCTAGGTATAGAGTATGATGAAGATGTGATCTGTGATGTAAGGAAGGAACCAACATGATTTGAATAATGACTAAACAACAAAAGGAAGAAAAAATAATTTTATTTTCTGTTTTGTGATTACAATATGTCAGATTTGAAACGTGTATCCTGCCAGAGCTGGTGTTAGACCGCAAACGTGAGTTAAGATTTAACAGAGAGAGGAAAAGTCTTTTTTGTTTGTTTATTTTATTTACACCACAGCGCCAGTGTAGTTAGGAGAAGGCAAAGGGGGTGAAGAGGCTATAAAAGGGGTGAAGAGGCTATAAAATAAACCCACCAGGATGTTTGAAAAAAACACCCAATTGGGCAGGAAAATCGAATCGAAAAATCGATTCAATAGGCTGAATTGAATTGAATCAACTTTTTTTTTCCTGAATCGGGCAGCATTATGAGGAAGGACACGAAACAGGGGATCTCTGTAGGGCATTCAGCTAAGGCACCCTAGATGATTTGAATGGTTGCTATCCTCTCCAAGATAAGTTAAAGCAACATTTTTGATTGGTGGTTGCAATTTTGATTTATTCTCTTAAAGAATCACAGTGACACTCATCGACCATTCAGCGGACGGTGCGGGGGCAGGCCGGATACCGAAGAGATCGTGGCTGCCCTGTACCGCTGGAGCCGTGCACTGTCTAGTGATGGGGTTTTGAAGGAGGTACCAGAGGGAGGATGAAGGAGGTACCGGTGGGGGGGATGATTGAAAAAGGCAGGGGAGGTACCGGAAGATAAGCCATGGCTAATACCATGGGGGTGGCTTATCTTCCATTTTTTAAACATAATTCATCCTTTTCTGCGGCCTATACATGGGTGCAGCCTATATGCGGGGAAATATGGCAATCCCTGGATTCTATGAGGGTTCTTCAAAAAGTTTCTGCACTTTCATATTTTCACGGGAAATGGTTGGGGCAGGAGAGGTGGTAAGAAGGCGTGTCATATAATGTCATATGACTAGTCAGTCAGGCAAAACAGGGTGATTATATAGAAAAGTGATGTAATTTGCTTTTGAGACATTTGATAAATCGGATTTAAAAAATAAAAGTGCAGAAACCTTGTATCATAGTGAAGATCTATGTTGTTGTAGAATGCAATTAATTGCATAGAAACATGATGGCAGATAAAGGCCAAATGGCCCATTTAGTCTGCCCATCCGCAGTAACCATTATCTCTTTCTCTCTCAGAGATCCTACATGCCTATCCCAAAGCCTCTTTAATTCAGACACAGTGTCTGTCTCCACCACCTCTTCCGGGAGACTGTCAACGCATCTACTACCCTTTCTGTAAAAAAGTATTTCCTTAGATTACTCCTGAGCCTATCACCTCTTAACTTCATCCTATGCCCTCTCATTCCAGGGCTTCCTTTCAAATGAAAGAGACTTGACTAATGCGCATTTATATTATGTAAGTATTTAAACGTCTCTATCGTATCTCTCTATCGTATCTCGTACCTCTCCTGCCTTTCCTCCAAAGTATACAGAATGCGATCTTTAAGTCTGTCCCCATACTCCTTATGATGAAGACCATGCACCATTTTAGTAGCCTTCCTCTGGACCGACTCCATCCTTTTTATATCTTTTTGAAGGTGAGGCCTCCAGAATTGTACACAATATTCTAAATGAGGTCTCACCAGAGTCTTATACAGGGGCATCAGTACCTCTCCCTAGGCACCCTAGCATCCTTTTAGCTTTTGCCATCACCTTTTCAACCTGTTTGGCCACCTTAAGATCATCACATACAATCACACCCAAGTCCCGCTCTTCCGTCGTGCACATAAGTTCTTCACCCCCTAAACTTACCGTTCCCTTGGTTTTTTGCAGCCCAAATGTATAGCCTTGCATTTCTTAGCATTAAATTTTAGCTGCCAAATTTCAGACCATTCTTCAAGCTTCGCCAGGTCTTTCTTCATGTTATTCACACCATACAGCAGTTTCTAGGGTATACCTAATAGAGGACCTCTTAGAAACTGGGGCTAAGTGATAACCCTGAGGCGAATATCAGCACTTAATCAAACTCTGCCTCTGGAATGCTTTTGAATTTGATGCTAACTGGTCATTTTCAGTGCCATTGAAAATGACCGGATAGTCACAAACAAGTGATTTAACTGGTTGGCAGCCATTTATAGAAATGATAAGTAGTAGTAGTAGTCATGGCTGGCTTAATTATTTTGAATATTGGCCAGAATATGTTCATCAAAGATAGGCACAGTAAGTCAAAGGCAAAAGGTTAACATAGAGGCTATTCTTAATATGTGCAAAAATAGGGGTAGAAAAACAATAAAGCAAACAGTCCATAACAACAAAGTAAAGTAGTTACAAAAACAATCAAAAAGTCTCAGAACTCGCCAGTAAAATCCGGCAAGTTGATGTAGTGCCCGTAGTGGGAACGACTTTTATTTTACGGGCAATTCTCAGCATAATTGCATGCAAATTATATACACACTATTTGTGCGGAGAATCGCTGATACAGAGCGGGAGGAACTGCCTAGCAATTGCTCAGAAAAGCATGAGCTTTCAGTATTATTTTGCATTCTTGCTGGGGGGGGGGGTTAACAGCATTAATTGATAGTACAGAGACTTAGTATAGAGTATATGCAGCTGCTACATACTGTAGTGGTTGAGGTGAGACGGGAGGAGAGAATGGGACACTGATCTGCAGCAGTCACAATTAATGCGTATTGTCCATGGCTTATCTCATAGTCCAGCTCCTTCATTGCACGTATCAACCCCTGGAAAAAGGCAGCAAACATAGCATAATCTGATTTTATATATTGTACATACCTCTAAAACTGGTTCACTGTGGTTTACAAAGCAAAACATCGGTCACAGAAATACAAGAGAATTATAACTAAAAATTACATTCCTGCTATTCAAACATCACCAGTTAACTAAAATACAGTGCACTCCCATGAATTCGCGGTTTGCAAATCGCAGACTCAGTCTTTCGTGGTATTTTCCAACCGCCTCTTCCGGGAACTAAAGTCAGGCTACTCCAATCAGGAGCTGCTTATGAGCATCAGGAGCAGCGCAGGCCATTCAGTGCAGCTCTCTGCGCTAGAAACTGCTATCGCAGCTCTAAATGTTCTTTAGAGCTCTTCTAAAATAAGCATGTAGCAGGATAGAAATCTCATGTACAATAATAAAGGATGCATGAATTTCTTAGACCTGCTTCTAACCCCCTCCCCCGGCCCCTCTTTTTAACAAAAATGCACTAGCGGCTGTTACTGCAGTAACTGCACTGAAGCCCATAGGGATTTCAAAGGGTTCAGGGCTTTTGCCGCGCATCAGCCACTAGGGCAGCTTTGTTAAAGAGGGGGTAAATTAGTGTGCATGTTAAAAGTGGGTACCATCAGCAGTGCTGGGGATTTTTACAGCACTGCAATTTGCAGCACTAGGCTTTAGGGTTGCCTGAGTGTAACTTTTAACCTATGTTCTGTGGAAACTAACTGCACCTGAGAAGATAAGGAGTTGTCATGGAAACAGCAGAGAGGGTGCAGACTTTATGGCTCCAGGAGATGGTGGACACCTAGATGATGGGTTCTAGAAGTTTCTAGAAGACAGGAACATAAGAAGCCAGTCCCAGTGCTTGAATTTCTGAAGAGGGAGGGCTAGCTGAAAGTAGTCCTATCTCCAGAAGAAATTTAAGGGCTGTGAGAGGTGGGCACATTTGTCTTTTGGTGATCCCCAACCATCTGATCGGAGAATCCATCTGACACGAGGATTTTCATACCAGAGTGACAGATTTGGACTTGAAACCTGAGGGGAGAATCTGTTTAGAGTTTATTTTGTAACATCCCTGTTCACTGTTCAAAGAGAGTGCTTCTTCTTATCCAATAGAAGTAAAGTTGAAGTTTGGACTTTAAAATCCTGTTGTGGTTAGGGATTTAGTTTAAGGGGCGGGGGAGTTTAGTAGAGGTAAAGGGATGAAGGAGGAAGGAAAGTAGTGGTTGATATATATAGGGAGAGAAAAGTTCAAAAATGTTGATGTTGATTTTTGAGAACTCCAGATGATTAGTGTATGTCTTAATGTCATTGTGTTATTTACTCATGTGTATTCATACTAATATTAGTTATCAATAAAAATGATTAAAACTAAAATTCTGGTGTGGTCTACCATATTTGCAGGAGTGAAAGGGGTGTCTGGTGCATGCTTGCTGCGGGACTTCAGCTGATAAGTTAGTCCTGGCTCTGATTCTCAAATAAATAAATAACTTTGTGTGCCCCTTTTCAGCTATCAGGCAAAAGAGGGGTTACAAGCAGTAATTTGTAAGAGAGCTGATACTAGCTGGTAAAATTTTCCAATTCTTTATTGCTTGATAGGCAAGAGATGCACCAAAAGGTTTGCTTGATTTGATACCCTTAGGATTAGGGAAGGAAAAGGTTGAAACCTCACGTAATGAATAATTTTAAGTGCTGGAGTAAACTCAACTAAAAAAATACATGTAATAGGGAGCAAACCCTTGTTGAATTTTTAAAAGAATGCAAAAGGATTTATACAGAATTCCTTAAATTTACAAGTTCAATTGTGAGGGGAGGGAGGGGGGTAATTTTATTGTTACATATTGTATAAGGTATTAATTATATGATAGGAAAGGGTGGGAAGAGTGGGAGATAAGAGCATATCATTTGTAGCATTGATGATTATTAAGTGATATATTTATTGTTAATTTGTTTGGACATATTATCACACTTATTGTAAGTTTGAAAATGAATAAAGAATTAAAAAAAAAAAAAGAATCCTTGTCTCAACTAACAACCAGTGGAGGCGAGTTAAAAAAGGAGCTATCATCTCTATTTTTGGCAAAGAAAAGATCAGCGTACTGCAAGGTTTGTAACTTCTGAAGTAAGAAAGTAGGACAATTCAAAAATTTGATGTGACATAGCCAGTGGCTGGGTTATTCAGCGGGAGACAGCCACTTATCTCCAGCCAAATACAAGCGGTTAGCTGATTTAGCACTATTTAGCCAGCCAGGAGCCATTCCCGGCTGAATAAACAGAGTTGAATAAGGGATGGACTCTTCCTTTCTTACATCGCTATTAAGCATCCATGAAGACTCCCAATCAACTAGAAAGGAGCACTTTTGTTACCCCTTACAAAGCTGCAGTGGCATCTGGGGCAAAGGCGCCCCTCCCCCGCCCTCTTATCTGCTCCCCCCACTCCTTCCCACCCACCCCTGCTATGCACGTGCCTCCCTCCCTTCCCCATACCTCTTTAATTTTCCAGGCGTGAGCAGCATCACGAACTCGCTGCTTGCGTCGTGTTGGCTCTCCCTCTGAAGTCACTTCAGTGCAGGACCTGGAAGTGACATCAGAGAGAGCTAAGACTGACGCGGGCAGCAAGTTTGTGATACTGCTTGCGACGGGAAAGTTAAAGAGGTGTGAGTGAAGGGGTGCACGTATGTGGCAAGGAGGAGGACAGGTGCCAGCACCACCCACCAAGACGGCACCCGGGGCGGACTGCCCCCTCCTTACTACACCACTGCAAAGCCAAACCTTTTCCTAAATATAATATCTAGTAAAGTTTACTTTATAGAGAACCCCCAACCTGTTGTGCTGTGCAATTTGCCCATCTATTTTCTAAGGAAAGGTTTAAGCCTAAGGACTCTGGAAAATTATTTTTGTGTCTCCTCTCTTTGTTGGAATGAATCTAGTTTCGTGTAAATTGTAAATTTATTTATAGCTTGCCTTTATTCAAGAGGGGAACATAACAACATATAGGGGTCCTTCTACTATGGCGGCTAGCCGATTTAGCGTGCGCAAAATGCTAACGCGGCCATTATATTCTACGGATGCGTTAGCGTTTAGCGCACATGAATATTTAGCGAGCGCTAAATCAGCTAGCGCGTCTTAGTAAAAGAGGGGGGATAGTTAAGAATACACATCATTGTCTATAGAAAAGAACAATCACATCACTCCAAAACAGCAGTGCAGCGAAAAGAGTTCTAGAATGGTGGCTTGGGCAAGCAGATAGTTTTTTTTAGCATCAATTTAAAAGTTGATACTTTTTTGGGGGGTTTTCTATTCCAAAAGTAAGCTATTCCATTCTTTAGGGGGAAGGTGTGGCTCACTGGTAGAGCCAGGGGTTGTGAGATCAAATGACATTACATTACATTAGAGATTTCTATTCCGCCATTGCCTTGCGGTTCAAGGCGGATTACAAAAGAATTACAAAAAACATATTACAAGAAGAAGATATCTGGTAATTTCTAGAGGAGATAAAGGTGGATGAGGTTGCTTTGGGGACGTGGTATTAGGAGTGGGAAGGAGCTAGCGGTATTAAGTCGTTTGCAGGACTTTCTTGAAAAGTAGGGTCTTTATTTCTTTTCTGAATGTTTTGTAGTCTGGGGTCATAATCCCAGTGCTGCTTCCTGTGACCCTGGGCAAGTCACTCAATCCTTCAGCCCTCAGTCTCAGATGACAATAATTACTGTACACAAGCTCATAGAATGCAAGATCCAAAATGTTCCCCTGAGTCTGGATTACACATATACCATACTTCCTTAGATGATTACCGTAGTTTAGGATGAACAATTTGTGTCAGATAATAATAATAATAATTTATTTATTTGCCGCCATACCGGGAAGGTTCTAAGCAGCTCACAGCAGGAAAGCAGTACATGCAATTCTAATAAATACATCAAGGTAAAATACAAAACATATGAGTAAAATGAATAAAGTTAGAAAGACATGTTAAAAAAGCAAAGAACATTAAGATACCAACCTATCGAATAGTTATGTCTTTAGCAATTTTCTAAAATCTAAATAGGCGGAAGCTTCTAACATCATTTTGCTGAGCCATGTATTCATTTTGGCGGCCTGAAATGAGAAAGTTCTCTCAAGGAACCTCTTGTAATGACCAGGGCAGGATTATTTTGTCGAGGGCCCCTAGGCACACAAGTACACTGGGCCCCCTGCCCCGCCCCACCCCACCATGCGCCCAGGCGGAAACAGGAAGCTGCGTCAGAGGGAAGCTTTGAGCAAGCAGCACCGTTTGCAAAATTACAGTTCCCGTTGCCTTTCTTACCCACGTTGCTTGCTTGTCTTACTTTCCGTCGATGGTGGGGCCACGTTACCGATTTGGGGGGGGGGGGGGCGCATTGCCGATCGATGCAGGAGGGGCCCATCACCATTTGGTAAAAACAATGTTAATGCCCTAGGCACGTGCCTACTTGGTCTATTGGTTAATCCTGCCCTGGTAATGACAAGATTTTATGGACAGGGACAGGTAAACAAAATGTTACTTGTTTTAGTCTGACAACTTTCTCCTTTTTCCTGTATCTCCAGTTTGGTTTGAGCATTGCTCAGCCCCAGCATCTGCCATGAAATAAGTGAAGGCCCGAGGCCAAGATGACAGTAGCCTTCACTCAAGGATACCAGGCAATCTGATCCCTTTCACTACATCTATTTAAACATTTTGGCAGTTTCATTACTAGGAATTTAAAGCAGCTATGTAGGCCAGTCACTATCTTGCAACTGAAGGATACAATCAACAGTTCTCTCCTGCTATCCAAGGCCCATAGCTGTAGAGCAGAGGGGACTGATGGCAATACTGGACTGTAGCAAACCAGTCAGGTTTTCAAGCTATCCCTAATAAATATTCCTTCCAGAGGGGAGACGTGGTTTTTGAGCTTAAGCTGCAGTTGCTGTAAGATTAACAAACGTGATTATAGAGAGGAAAATACAGTGAAAACCTGAAGTGGCTTCAGCTCCTGAGGACGCCTGTGTGGCGAAACGCAAGCTTGTGTTGGGCTGGCTTGAACATTTTGTCAGTTGTTATTCAAGAGAGAACAAGATCTATCATGAAAGCAGGAGTTTAATCCATGAAGCACCAGTTTGGCAAGGACATTTTAAATAAAACACTGGACAATGTGGAACTGATTATCCAGGTTTTCGGGGCAACAAGGGCATTTGCCTGGGTTGTCTGTTGAAACAGGTGTTTGTTATAAGTAAGAGGGTGGTATATTCAATATATCTGTAATATTTATGAAAAAAAGTAAGGTTGATTAATAAATTATTAATGGTGTGTGCATATATGTATTAGTTCTCTTCTTCTAAATGTATGTAATGAATATTCATAAGATATATTTGCATACACAGCCTCTGTTCTATGAGTGGAGATTAGAGCACCTGGCAACTAAGTAAGTCGGGTTCAAATTCTGCTGCTGCTCTTTCTTGTAATTATGGGCAAGACATTTAAACTCTGCCAGTACTGTATCTGATAAGGTAGACAGCTTATTTCTCCACACAGGAAAACTTAGGCAGTATTCTATACATGGGCACGTATGTTTTCATGCAGATCTGCCATCTCTGCCCCATTTCTGTGCTTTGCAGCCAAAAGAATGCTTTTTTTCATGCTGGAAATTCAGAACAGAGGTAGCACTTAATGTTTGGTACCATATATACAGTGGCATAGCAAGGATGAGCGGCACCCGGGGCAGTGGCGCCCTTCCCCGCCGGGCGCACTCCTTCCACGCACCTTTTTAACTTCAGCACGAGCAGCCACCAGCTTACTGCCCGCGTCGGCTTTGGTGCTCTATTTGACATCACTTCCTAGGCACGTGTCCCAGAAGTGGCATCAGAGCGATCGCCGAAGCCGACGCGGGCAGCAAGTTGGAGGCTGCTTGTGCTGCTCAAAAGTTTAAAAGGTACGGGGAGAAGGGAAGGGGGAGCAGAGAAGAGAAGGGGTGCCAGCACCCCAAAGAAGATGGTGCCCAGGGCGGACTGCCCCCTTCTTGCCCCCCCCCCACCACTGCATATATACCACCACCTTGTTATGGATGGGCAGACCAGATAGGTAAACAGCTCTATGTTTCTATAAATCAAGCATCAGTAAGCCTTACCGTCTTGTTGTCTATATGAAAGGTACGAATTATGTTGCCGCCAGTGATGGCATATGCTATGGTGCTGTTTGGGCCTTCATCCTGATCAATTGCTGTGACGGTGACAATGGTGCCATTCACTGTGACAGAGCCCTCGTCTAAGGTGATTTCGTACAACTGTTGCTGGAAAACTGGGGCACTGTCATTTTCATCCAGGATAGTCACATACGCAGTTGTGGTTGCCTGGGCACATAGAAGAAATGAAGGAGGAAAATTAGAATTCTAGAGGTTCTCTCCTCATACTGCATCATAAGCTGAGACCTCCTT
Source organism: Geotrypetes seraphini (assembly GCF_902459505.1). Lineage (NCBI taxonomy): Eukaryota > Metazoa > Chordata > Amphibia > Gymnophiona > Dermophiidae > Geotrypetes > Geotrypetes seraphini. Next base: position 196,963,351 of record NC_047087.1, read on the forward strand.
ACAGCAAACTTCGCCTATGCATTTTATTGTTTGTGTCTTTCGCTCTGTTTTGTGGGTGTATTTATTGTCGATCTTGTATGTATTTTTGTACGTAATTTTGTATTTTTGTATGTAAGTTTGTAACCCGCCCTGGGTAAGGGTGGGATATAAATAAATAAACCAAACCAATTGGGCAACAACAATGTATCAGTTAACGGAAAACAATGTTATCTATGTAGAAAACTGGGACAAACGATTTCTTTTTTTTTTTTTTATTCAGTTTATTCAGTTATTACAACATATAACAACTTCAGGTAATTACAAAAAGCACAGTTACTTACCGTAACAGTTGTTATCCAGGGACAGCAGGCAGATATTCCCACACATGGGTGACGTCACCGACGGAGCCCCGCAGCGGACAGCCTCGAAAGCAAACTTGCTTGAAGATCTCGATCTTTCGAGCACTGTACCGCGCATGCGCGCATGCCTTCCCGCCCGAACTAGGGGGCGCATCTCCTGAGAGGATCCTCAGTTCAGATACCTAGCAAAGAAGCCAACCAGGGGAGGTGGGAGGGTTGTGGGAATATCTGCCTGCTGTCCCTGGATAACAACTGTTACGGTAAGTAACTGTGCTTTATCCCAGGACAAGCAGGCAGCATATTCCCACACATGGGTGACCTCCAAGCTAAGTAAAAAGGGATGGAGGGAAGTTGGCAATTTACAAAAAAAGATTTTGCAAAACAGATTGGCCAAAGTAGCCATCCCTCCTGGATAAGGAATCCAGACAATAATGAGAGGTGAAAGTATGAACCGAGGACCAAGTGGCAGCTTTGCAGATTTCCTCAATAGGAGTTGATCGAAGGAAAGCTACAGATGCCGCCATAGCTCTAACTTTGTGGCCCGTCACTCGACCTTGCAGAGGAAGACCAGCCTGAGTGTAGCAGAAAGAAATACAAGCAGCCATCCAGTTGGAGATTGTGCGTTTTGATATAGGACGTCCCAACTTGTTTGGATCAAATGAGATGAAAAGTTGAGGAGATGTTCTGTGAAGTTGAGTGCGTTGGAGGTAGAAAGCCAAAGCACGTTTACAGTCCAAGGTATGAAGAGCAGCTTCTCCAGGATGAGAATGAGGCTTTGGAAAAAACACAGGTAGAACAATAGACTGATTGATGTGAAATTCTGAAACAACTTTAGGTAAGAATTTAGGATGAGTACAGAGGACCATCTTGTCATGGTGAAAAACTGTGAAGGGTGAATCTGCAACTAAAGCTTGTAGCTCACTGACTCTTCGAGCAGAAGTGAGAGCAATCAAAAACACAGCTTTCCAAGTGAGATACTTGAGGTGGGCTTTGTCAAGCGGTTCAAAAGGAGGTTTCATAAGTTGAGCTAAAACAACATTGAGATCCCAAACCACTGGAGGTGGTTTAAGCGGTGGATGGAGATTGAGAAGTCCTTTCATAAAGCGAGAAACGATAGGATGTGCAGAAAGGGGTTTTCCATCCAAAGGCTGATGAAAAGCAGCTATAGCACAAAGATGGACTCGAATAGATGTAGTTTGAAGTCCAGATTGTGATAAATGAAGTAAGTAGTCCAGAACGGATGTCAAGGAGGAAGATCTGGGTGGCAAGTGACGTGTAGAACACCAAGCAGAGAATCTAGTCCACTTCTGGCCATAACATTGTCTAGTTGATGGTTTTATGGAAGCAAGTAAGATATCTTGAACAGACGGAGATAATTGAGAAAAGTCTGTTATGCAGAAAGGTACCAAGCTGTTAAATGTAGAGACTGCAGATTGGGATGAAGCAAGGATCCTTGACTCTGCGTGAGTAGAGAGGGAAATACTGGTAGAAGAAGAGGCTCCCTGATGCTGAGTTGAAGTAGAAGGGAGAACCAAGGTTGTCTGGGCCACCGAGGAGCTATCAGAATCATGGTGGCATGTTCTGACTTCAGTTTGACTAGAGTCTTGAGAATCAGAGGAAACAGAGGAAAAGCATAAAGGAACTGATTCCTCCAGTCCAGTATAAACGCATCCGCTTCGAGACGTTGAGGGGCATAGATGCGGGAGCAAAATTGAGGCAGTTTGAAGTTGAGAGGTGACGCAAACAGATCTATCTGTGGAGTTCCCCAACGGGCAAAGATTTGGCGAAGAGTAGGAGAATTGAGTGTTCATTCGTGAGGCTGTAGAAGACGACTCAATTTGTCCGCCAAATAATTGTGTTGATCCTGAATATAAACAGCTCTGAGGAAGATGTTGGGAAGAATTGCCCAATGCCACAATTTCAGAGCTTCTTGACAGAGGGAGTGAGAGCCCGTCCCTCCCTGTTTGTTGATATAATACATGGCTACCTGGTTGTCGGTACGTACAAGAATCACCATGTCGTGAAGGAGATGTTGAAAAGCTTTGAGAGCATAGAATATCGCTCTGAGTTCCAATAGATTGATATGACACCGACGGTCTGCTTGAGTCCAGAGACCCTGAGTGCGAAGACCGTCCACATGAGCTCCCCATGCGTACATTGATGAGTCGGTTGTGAGGACTTTCTGATGAGGAAGAGGGTGGAACAGCAAGCCTCTGGAAAGATTTAAAGAGAGCATCCACCAATGGAGAGACTTCCGCAATGAAGGAGTTATGGAAATCAGTCGAGTTGGTGGATCCACTGATTGCTGCCATTGAGATGCCAGTGTCCATTGAGGAATACGAAGGTGAAGTCTGGCAAAAGGAATCACATGAACTGTAGAAGCCATGTGACCGAGCAGAACCATCATCTTTCGTGCTGGAACAGTTGAAAGTTGGAAGAGTTGTTGAGAAATCTGAAGCAGGGCGGCCTGACGTGGTTGTGGAAGGTATGCTCTCAGATTGATAGTGTCCAGAGTTGCTCCTATGAATTGGAGAGACTGAGAAGGAGTCAACTGAGATTTGGGAAAGTTGATGTGAAATCCCAAACTTTGTAGAAAAAGAATATCTGTTGGGTCGCTGCAATAACCCCTGAAAAAGAGGGAGCCTTGATGAGCCAGCCGTCTAGGTATGGAAATACTTGGAGACCCTGGTTGCGAAGAGCTGCAGCCACGACCACGAGACATTTTGTGAAAACCCTGGGAGAAGAAGCCAATCCGAAGGGGAGAACTCGGTACTGCAGATGAAGGCTTCCTACTTGGAATCTGAGGTACTTGCGAAATGCTGGATGAATAGGGATATGAGTATACGCCTCTTTGAGATCGAGGGAACACATCCAATCCCCTTGGTCCATTAAGGAATATAAAGTTGGCAGTGTGAGCATTCGAAATTTCTCTTTGACTAGATATTTGTTGAGAGCTCTGAGATCCAGGATCGGTCGCAAATCCCCCGTCTTTTTGGGAACTAGAAAATAACGGGAGTAGAATCCCAAGTTCCTTTGGGAAAGAGGAACTTCCTCCACAGCTCGTAGGAGAAGCAGAGCTCGAGCTTCTTGGAGAAGAAGGGGAAGATGCGACTGATTGGAAGGACACTCTCTTGGATGGCAATCTGGAGGCACCTGAAGGAGCCGAAGAGAGTATCCCTCTCGTAGGATGGTAAGCACCCAGAGATCTGATGTAATGAGCTCCCACTGGTGATAAAATGTGGAAAGGCGACCCCCTATGGGGAGGGGAGAATTTGGAAACAGAGAAATTTGAATGCTCATGTCGAGATTGTCAAAAAGACTGAGCAGGCTTGGTGGCAGCAGGAGTCTGAGATTTTTGTTGTCGCTGTTGTTGAGGAGGACGACGAGGAGGAGGTCTTGAAAAAGCAGGAGTCGTTTTCTGAGGATAACGACGTGGAGTCTGTTTGAAACCTCTAGTTGGTGCAGGTTTAGGTTTTGGTCAAATGAGGGAAGCAAAAGAGCGTTCATGTTCTGAAAGACGCTTGGTAGCTGCCTCAATAGAGTCATCAAATAATTCATTTCCCTGACAAGGTAGATTTGCCAATCTATCTTGAAGGTTGGGATCCATGTCCACAATACGTAACCATGCTAAACGACGCATGGCTACAGCAAAGGCCGATACTCGAGACGAGAGTTCAAATGCATCATATGAGGCTTGTAACATGAAGAGTCATAATTGAGAAAGAGTCTTAAGGATGAGTTTAAATTCTGAAAGACGAGTGGTAGAGATATCCGGGTAAAAAGATGGTAAAATCTTCAGAAAATGGTTGAAGTAGGACGTAAAGATGTAGCTGTAATTAAGAACTCTATTTGCCATCATAGAGTTTTGGTATAAACGGTGACTAAACTTATCCATGGTACGACCTTCTCTACCTGGAGGAACTGAAGCATAGATTTTGGAAGGATGTGCTTTCTTTAAAGAGGATTCTACTACCAGGGATTGATGAGATAGTTGAGACTTTTCATAACCTTTACATGGAACTGTTCGATAACGGGATTCCAATTTAGATGGAATGGCAGTGATGGAATAAGGAGTCTCCATATTACGAACAAAGGTTTGTTTCAGAACAGGAGTCATAGGTAATCTGAGGGACTCTTTCGGTGGATGAGGAAGCTCCATATCTGCTAAATATTCAGGAGTATATTTAGAATCTGAATGAAGATCCAGTTTGAGAGCTTGTCCCATATCAAAAATAAATTTGGCAAAAGAAATGGATTTGGAATCAGACGCTTCCTCAGGAGATACACTGCGAGATTTAGGAAGAGCTGAGTATGAGGGAGAAGCCTCTCTAGAATATGGTGAAAGTGGTTCTGAGTCTAGACGTAGAGTCACAGAAGAAGCTGCACTGTGAGGTGGAGTAAGAGAATGTTTTCTCTTCAGGCTCCTGGATGGAGAAGTACCAGGTGTACGTGGTACAGAATGAGTCGAGGTCTGTGGTGAACTGTCTCGACAGGGTGGCTTCGATGGTGGAGTCTTCGGTTGAGAAGGACTTCGAGTCGATCCGCGATGGTGTCGAGATCTGTGCTTCTGCTTCGAAGAATGAGGCAGAGAAGTCTCGGTATCCAATGCCGAAGACTCCCTCCGAAGCTTGGGAGCAATAGGTCTCGAATGCTTCGACCGGTGCTTCGGAGGAGGCGAGTCTGGAGAAGAATCAGACGAAGAAATTTTCTTCGGTGTCCTGGATCAGCCTCGAGATACTGGAAGCTCTGGTTGTGTGACAGGCTGATCAGTCCGAGGCAAGGTCGAGGATGGGACCAATTGAGCCACTAAGGAGGAAATCTGAGTGGTGAGTATAGATTTCAGCATGTCCTCCAGCATCGGCATCGAGACAGAAGATTCTGACCTCGTAGGTGCAGCAGTACGCTCCAAAGAGGGCGACCTCGAAGGTGAGTATTCCCTTATCTTGGAGGTACGCTTGGAAGATGGACGTGCAGAGGAATCTGGTGGCTTCTTGGGTACGGTACCTGAAAGAGAACCCGGAGACTTACCCCCCATAGAAGACTTCGCAGATGGCACCGTCTTCGAGGGAACCGAAGCAGGTAAGGTCGAGGCCTTCGAGACCGAAGCTCCAGCCGGAGCCTGGGTCGAAGCCTTCGAGACCGTAGTCGTCGATGTCGTTGGAGTCGAAGCCTTCGAGACCGGGGCAGCCGCCGAGGTCGAAGCAGAATCCAAAGGTTGCTCCATGTCTCCGAAAAGTTGAAAAAATTGAGCGTACCGGCGTCGAAAAGCCCATGGAGTAAGAGTGAAACAACGGTGACAATCTTCTGGGGAATGAGTGGGACCCAGGCACTGTAGACAGCGGCAGTGGGGATCGGTGACCGAAATCACAAGATTACACTGGCGACAACGTTTGAACCCGGTAAGAGGCTGGGACATGGAAAAAATAAAGTCCGTGTCGAACGAAAAGAGCAAATGGGCCTAGGCCCAAGGCTCACCGGCCAGACACGAAATCAAAGAAACAATTGAAACTTTTTTATTATTATTATTTTTTTTTTTTTTAAGAAAAGAAAACGAAAAAGAAATAGGAGAGCACAGCGACCGAACTTAACTGAAAGAAAAGAAACAGCCGCGGTGAAGAGAAGGCAATGCTGCAGAGATGTAGAAAAACGTGTCTTCTTGTCTCCGCGGAATTAAACGAACTGAGGATCCTCTCAGGAGATGTGCCCCCTAGTTCGGGCGGGAAGGCACGCGTGCATGTGCGGTACAGTGCTCGAAAGATCGAGATCTTCAAGCAAGTTTGCTTTCGAGGCTGTCCGCTGCGGGGCTCCGTCGGTGACGTCACCCATGTGTGGGAATATGCTGCTTGCTTGTCCTGAGATAAAAAGGTACAAAATAAAAATAACAACCTTAAAAGTATATATCAAGTCCACATTATTAGGGCTGATTATCTCCTGAAGGAGTCCCACAATTAATAAGAAAATAGGTAAATCATAAATATCATAAACTTCTCATGTCATGCAAAAGTATATTTTACATAGCTCACTCATTCTCAACCTCATCATTAGTTACAGGTACTATATCTAATTTAGGTTTATCTTGAAGAAATATTTCTAATTGAGCTGGATCAACAAAAACATACTTGTTATTCTGATAAGTCACCAAACATTTACATGGAAACTTCAGAAAAAATAAAGCTCCCACAGCCAAGACACGAATCTTAAGTTGTAAGAACTGTTTCCTCCCCTACTGTGTCTGTTTAGAGACATCTGGAAATATATATAGCTGTTGCCCACAAAACAGTGCATTTTTATTAGCAAAATATAGTTTCAGAATAGCTTGTTTTTCTATTTCAGTACTAAACTTAACCAACAATGTTGCCCTTTTGGCTATATAGTCTTTAGATGACTCTAAGAATTGGGAAATATTTAAACTGTCAGGTGATACTAATTGATGTATTCCCCCTCTTCTGATAATTTTTTAAACCCACTGGGTATATAATAAAGATTATCAGGTGAAAACCTTCTATCAAAGTATAACAAAGTACATCTTTCAAATACATTTTTAATAATTCCAATGGGGAAAGGTAATGAGACATAGGAAAATTCAAAATTCTGAGGTTCCTAGATCTCATAGCATTTTCCATTTTCTCCATCTGTAAGTGTAATGCAGTGCTGCCCTTCATGCTAGATGTGGCGCAGGACTGAAGCACAGAAACAGATGCTTACAATTTATTCACTTTATTTTCCACTAAGGCCAATTGGGTTTCTTGTTCGGCTACCTTAGTTGTAATTTAATTGGAAAATTGACACAGCTTAACAACAGTGCCCTGTAATGAATTCTCTATTCTGTTCACTACTGTCCAGACATCTTGGAATGTAATAGTTTTATCTCCCACCTCAGGCCTGTAAATAGGCTCTGAGGGCATTGAAACAGGAGATACCAAGAAAGTTTGTTTTTCCATTAGTAAGCTTTTAGAGTCCAGCTCTTTTAATTGTGGAGAAGTGGAGTCCAATCCTGTACTAAGGACGGAGTTGTCCTTCTCCAAAGAAATTAAAGCAGGTTGAGGTGGAGGCATGGGTTCGCCCGAGGATAGAGAGGCAGATCGAGTTTGAGAGACATTCTTACCTTCAAGAGGTGACCCAGATATCATGCAAAGATGGTGATCCATTGGACCAGTAACAGTTGAAATAGAAGAGGAAACAATCTTTGCCTTCCTTTTGCCCATAATTATCTCCTAACTTCTTTCTGCTCCTCACTCCTCACAGCTCCGAAGGGGCTCAAAAGGGGCATGTCCTGCTCCTTCGGACACATTACCGTGGGCCCGCAACCGCAGGCCGCGTTCGCGGCTCACCAAGATTTAAATCGCTGGAGAGAGGACCCCTCCTCCCGAAGGCAGCAAATGCCGGGTGGTGGCTGCAGGGGTGCCCAACAAGGTTGGAAATCCTCCGGGTTCAGTCAGCCCTCTTACAACCACGGCTCACCAAGATTTAAATCGCTGGAGAGAGGACTCCTCCTCCCGAAGGCAGCAAATGCCAGGTGGTGGCTGCTGGGGTGCCTGACAAGGTTGGAAACTCCTCCGGATTCAGTCAGCCCAGGACACATGATTTCTCATATTTCATGGTACCAGGTGGCATAATTGGCATGACCATGTATTTTGTAAACAGTGCAGTGTAACTACTGCATATGGACTCCCTCTTTTATGGGTAGATTTTAGGGCCCCTGTTACTAAAGTATGTGAAAGCTGGTGATACGCATGAGATAATATCAATGTATCACTTCTGGCTCACCACACAATTGTTTCCCATGTATTCACCTTTATAGGACCCCCAGGGACCCCTGAAGAAGACTTATTGTCGAAATGCGGACTGTGTTGGGTCCTGTATCCCTAGCGGACTAGGACCTTTAAGGCTTTTATATGGATAATCTATTTTTATGTGGATGAATTTATTTTTATGTGGATGAATTTATTTTATGTGGATGATTTCAGTGTACCTATGGAACTTTGACACTTTCAAATAAAGTCCATTTAGGAACATCGTCACTCCACAGAGTTTTTTTTGGTTTTCAATGTATTATTGTAACCAGTAGCACATTAGTATTAGCCTTTGAGGAGCTAATGCGAGGCCTGAGAACTGTAATCATGACTACATTCTTCCGCTCTAACTGAGACAAAAAAAAACATGGCACTCTCACATCAATCTTCCCATCTACCCGGTGTTGATAAAAGGCCAGAACTCCTTTTCTTCCTCCCGGGCAAGGATCCCCAGAAGATGCTACTGGTAAGCTGTCCAGAACTTGAAAGGGAAGAAGAAAGCACTTTTGCCTCTTGTCTTTCAGTCTTCTACTCATGAGGTCAACTGCTGCCATTTTACAGTATATGAATAAATAAAAGGCAAGAATGCCTTCTCTTGCTCACTTCAGCTTTGGGACAGTCACCAATAGAGTAGACTGGAGATAGAAGAAAGTGAAGTTCAGTCAACCTGGGGTTCTTTGGCTGGGTAGGGGTCGTAGTCAGCTTGTGTAGGCCTTTGTGTCCAAACAGGGAAAGTGAATACAGACATGAATGCTAAAGTGGTTTTGCAAATGTAAGGATGGATCTACACCAGACTTCTCAAAAATGCACTATGAGAACACAAGAACTTCTGCTATCTCCATCATGGGAGTAACCCTGAGGAACAAATTAACTGGACCACTGAGGGCGCTATCCGATATTCATAAGTTCAAACCCCCCCCCCCCCCCACACACACACTTAAAACTATTTCTAGAAGCATTTCAATAAAGGATATGTTGTTTAATGCTGGTTTCAAGATACATGGTACTGTGAGGATTTATGAAATCTTGGTTTTAAGATGTAATTACTCATTTGTAATTCAAGATATTTGTATAAGTCTTGTATGTTTCATTTTATGTATGTAATTTTTGTAATGCCACTTAGAAATAGGTGGTTGATAAATATTTTAAATAAATAATATTTTTGTGTTATATACTGACAATTTCATACAAATTATATAGCTTACGCCCAGTTTGAGTTAACTTTATTTAAATAATAATGAGTTGTGCGGCATAAATTTATGTGAAGTCAGGCCTAATATATTTATCATCAGTTCTTGTTAACTCCCATTGATTTGATTTCAAGTTTTCAAATTTATTTAAGATTTCTAATCCACCTATTGGATAATGCCTTCTAAGCAGCGTATAATCTAATTAGGGGTAGAACAGAGGTATTTATAATTATTGACAATAGACAAGATAGTGAAGTAAGGGGGGAGAACTACAATATGCAGATAGAAGAGTAGGGCAGGGGAAAAACATGATATACTCAGCGGCTTAGTAAGGGAGAGGCGGAGGGGCGGTCTGCCCTGAGCGCTATCTTGGTGGGGGCGCCAGCACAGGCCCTCCTCTCTGCCCCCCCAGCTCCTTCCCCACCCCACCCATTACCACACATGCGTGCTACTTCCCTTCCCTTGTACCTCTTTGATGTTCGCAGTGCAAGCAGCAACTCCAACCTGCTCCTCGCACCAGCATCAGCTGTTCCTCTGACATCACTTCCTGGACCCACACCTCGGAAGTGACATCAAAGGAAGAGCCAAAGCTGGTGCAAGCAGTAGGTCGGTTTGCTGCTCATGCCGGGAACGCTACAGAGGTATGGGGGAAAGAAAGGGGTGTGCGCATGGAAGGAGGGGATGGGGAAGGAGCGGATGTGGGTGGGGAAGGTGGAGAAGAGGGTGGGGAGGGGCGCAACCCACCTGGGCACCTCTCACCCTCACTATGCCACTGGATATACTGCCCTTCACACACGTTTTAGAGCCCCTTTTACAAAGCTGTGGTAGCGATTTCGGTGCAGCGAATGCAACACAGCCCATTCAGTTCCCATGGGCTGCATCGCAGTTGCCAAACCGAGACTCAATACAAGTTTTAAGTTTATTTAAGTCTTGATATACTGCTTTTATAATCAAAGCGGTTTCCAATTAATGCAAAGTGTTAAAAAGTTTAAAATAAAAAAAATATATATATAACATAAAGGGAACGCATAAACAATTACAATACAGACGCAACATGACATACATGGGCAAATAGTGAGGATACATTGCTTAAAATAAAAGAAAGGGGAGGAAAAAACAAAAGGTAAAAAGGGAGTCTTTGATGTAAGGCCTGTTGTCTGAGTTTTTTTGAACAAAAAATTAAGTATAGATCTCAAAAGCATCTCTGAAAAGAAATGTTTTAAGATTTGCAAAAGGGACTCTTAAAATGGTTTGCAATAACAGCTAAAATAAAGAAAAAAAAATACAAAACGTAATACAATACAATAAATACATGAGTTCCTTTTATAGCATCCAAAATAGGAGACACCGTTAATGCATGTGTGTTAAGGCCACACAGCATTTGCATGCATTAGTCTTAATCCAATTCAGTATATTGAACACAAGTACATTTACAGCCTCTTTTACAAAGCTGCGCTAGCGGCTACTCTGCGCCCCGAAGCTCATAGAGATTTAAAGGGCTTTGGGGCCGTTGCCACGCAGCTTTGTAAAAGAGGCTGTTAGAGATTAAAAACTAATAATTTGATTTATTTAAAAGATTAGAAATGGACAGGAGCCCAGTTAAACCCTTTTCACTACCAACTCCATAGTAAATACCAGCTCTATAGCTGCTGTGAGTGCTTGAGCACCCCAGTATTAAGCAACCTCCAGGGTAATTTGTACTGAGCCTAGCATCTTGAATCATCTTGAAAAGCTGGCTCCTCTGGAAAATGATCTCTCCAGCATGTTGGGTTTTGTTTGTTTTTTTCTGTTTAAAGTTTTTATTGAAAATGTTTTCATAGTGCAAGCATACACACCAAACTGAACAGCAATACAAAATACAACAGCGTACAACACTATTGATCCTTCACGGAGACCTAAAGGACCCCAAACCTCCTACCCAAAAGACACCCCCCCCCCCATTTCAAACACCCACCTTCACCTTCTAGCTCGATGGGACAGACCCAGGTTCTCCTAAATTTCTGCCAGGGACCAGGGCCACCCCCTATGTACATCCAAATATTCAAATTTTAATAAGGTGAACAGTTCATTTCTCCACATAGTAACAGCGGGCACCTCAGCTTGACGCCACAGTACAAGGATTCATTTTCTAGCCAATAAAGAAGCTTTGTGTGGCAGCAAATTACCCCCAATTGTTTGTTTTTTAAATTTCCATCATTGTACAAATACATTATGGTGCCCCAGCAGAACCAATACATTATAATCAGATCTAATCTAATTACCCACAAACACATGGGATGCCTTGCTACACCGGATCTTTGCAAGCAATGTATGAACAACATTTCCCCTATGTTTGGTTTTTCCTTCGAAAGTTAGAGAAGGACAAAATAAATTATGTAATAAAGTGATTTTGGTAATTATTTTCACTAGGGATATACATTTCTTTGCATGCATTCAGTTCACTAGCACACCTTAAAAAATTTATTGTATACTAATTGATTTAACATATATTAACCTATGATTTACTATATGTTAAAACAATTTTATGTGCATTATCAGTGGTTAGAACCCCTGTCTCAGCACCCTGAGGTTGTAGGTTTAATCCCCATGCCACTCCTTGTGACTCTGGGCAAGTCACTAAACAATTAAATCTACATGTACCCATGTTTTACCATTGGTACATTGGTTCAGAATGCTGTAAGTCATGTTACCTCTGGTTGAAGGTACAGAGGCAGATTTGCTTCTGTCCTTAAAGGTCTTCATTATTCACCCATCAACTTTCAGATCAAAATAAAATTGTCGGTCCTACAGATGAGATAAGAACATAAGAACATAAGAAATGCCTCTGCTGGGTCAGACCCGAGGTCCATCGTGCCCAGCAGTCCGCTCACGCGGCGGCCCAACAGGTCCAGGACCTGTGCAGTAATCTTCTATCTATACCCCTCTATCCCCATTTCCAGTAGGAATTTGTCCAATCCTTTCTTGAACCCCAGTACCGTACTCTGCCTTATAACGTCCTCTGGAAGCGCATTCCAGGTGTCCACCACACGTTGGGTAAAGAAGAACTTCCTAGCATTTGTTTTGAATCTGTCCCCTTTCAACTTTTCCGAATGCCCTCTTCGAAAGTTCGAAGAATCTGTCCCTCTCTACTCTCTCTATGCCCTTCATGATCTTGTAAGTCTCTATCATATCCCCTCTGTCTCCTCTTCTCCAGGGAAAAGAGACCCAGCTTCTCCAATCTCTCAGAATATGACAGGTTTTCCATACCTATTATCAGACGTGTTGCTCTCCTTTGAACCCTCTCGACTAACGCCATATCCTTTTTAAGATACGGCGACCAATATTGGACGCAGTACTCCAAATGCGGGCGCACCATCGCCCGATACAACGGCAGGATAACTTCTTTCGTTCTGGCTGTAATACCCTTTTTGATTATACCAAGCATTCTATTCGCTCTCTTAGCGGCCGCTGCACACTGTGCCGACGGCTTCATTGTCATGTCCACCATTACCCCAAGTCCCTTTCCTGGGTACTCTTATTCAATAACATCCCTCCCATTGTATAGTTGTACCTCGAGTTTCTGCTCCCCACATGTAATACTTTACATTTTTCAATGTTGAACTTCATCTGCCATTTCGCCGCCCATTCTTCTAATTTGTTCAAGTCCCTTTGCAACTTTTCGCAGTCCTCTGTAGTCCGAGCTCCATTAAATAGTTTGGTGTCATCCGCAAATTTTATTATCTCGCACTTCGTTCCTGTTTCTAGATCATTTATGAAGATATTAAATAGCAGCGGCCCGAGCACCGAGCCCTGCGGGACACCACTCGTGACCCTCCTCCAGTCGGAGTAGTGACCCTTCACTCCTACCCTTTGTTTTCTACCCTCCAACCAGTTTCTGATCCATCTATGTATGTCTCCTTCCACCCCATGGTTCTTCAGTTTCTGGAGTAGACGTTCATGGGGCACCTTGTCAAAGGCTTTTTGGAAATCTAGATATATGATGTCTATGGGGTCTCCTTTGTCCATCCGTTTGTTGATCTCTTCGAAGAAGTGCAATAAGTTCGTTAGGCACGATCTTCCCTTGCAGAAACCATGCTGGCTGGTTATCAGAAGTTCATGTTTTTCAAAATGTTGATCGATGTTTTCTTTTATCAGTGCTTCTGCCATTTTCCCCAGAACCGAAGTCAAGCTCACCGGCCTGTAGTTTCCCGGGTCACCTCTTGATCCCTTTTTAAAGATGGGCGTAACGTTGGCTATCTTCCAATCTTCCGGGATCTCGCCTGTTTTCAGGGATAAGTTGCAAATTTGCTGCAGTAGTTCCGCTATCTCCTCCTTTAATTCCTTCAGAACCCTTGGATGTATGCCATCCGGACCCAGGGATTTGTCAGTTTTTAGTTTTTCTATCTGCCTACGAACGTCCTCAAGGCTCACTTCTATGGATGTTAATTTTTCTGCCTGACTTCCGTTGAAGAATTGCTCAGGTTCCGGTATGTTGGACGTATGTTGGATCTTTGAGTTGATATTCAAAATGGCTTAACTAGGCAGGAGCACTGGCCATTCCCAAATATTCAGGGGCACTTAACCAGATACTGCTGCTGAATATCTCCTCTGACCAACAAAACACTAACTGGCTAGGGTAGGAGTGGTCTGGAATCAGAGCATGGGCAGAGCCAACACTTAACCAATTAGTGGCAATATTCAGTCTGCTAAGTGAGTGGATAAAGTTAAGGTAGCTGAAAGGCTATCCTAACTTTATCCACCAAGCCAACCATGCACACCAATGTCAATGTCGGTTGGTACACAGTTTCCAGGTTGCCACACTAGCCCGTATGTTCAATGCTGGAAGCCGGCCATGCCCTGACTGTGAGTGGCTTAGAAGCTGCTTCCCACCATGGGCTGAATATTGACCCTTTTATGTAGATAAGATCATGCTTGTTTGATTGCTTAAGTGGATGCCACTGGCATGTGTAGGAAAAGCTGTAGTTTTATAAAGAGAAAGTACACATATTCTGCCATGCTTATCTTACATGGCATCCACTTAAGCAATCAGTTACAGATTTATTCTCTGTATTGACCAAAGCAGGAATACAAATCACAGAATGCAGAAAGTTTGTCACTATAAACAAACATGAGACTGGACTAACATGTCACCTATGGCTCTGTGTCACTTAACAGCTCTGGATTCCTTTTCTTGTTTGACCTCCTGGGGGAGCTCTGCCTTCTCTGCTGCATGGATTTTTTTTTTTTTCTTGTTTCTGAATATTTCAGAATCCCTTGTTGTCTGTTATGTGAAATTTCCTGTGTTGATTGTGCAACTCAAGCTGACTCTGCTGTACTTTTTGCAGTGTATTGGAAAGAGAAGGCAGGCATGAAAGTACAGAGCTGTCTTTGCAAGCACAGGTGAAGATGGATTTTTCCAGGAGTAAATCTCTTCTTGTGTGTGACATGTGGATGGCCTGGGTGGTGTTCAATGCCTGGGTAGTGTTCAATCAAACTCTGGCAGCACAGCAAGGTAAGTCAGAGATGCTGCTAAACTCCTTTTCTTTCCCTCAAGCATTTACAGTACTTGTAATCAGCACCAGCGTAGGTCCGAGGTGTGGTTTTGACTTTTGTCTTCCCGTGGGGGGTTAATGAATACAGATCACTGCATGAGAAATGCTTGAATAGGACTCACGTTCCTTGAAAGAAAGTGGAAGACGTGAGGGACTTCTAAATGGCACAGATCAAGTCCTTCTGTCTATCTATCTATCTGTCTATCTGCTGTCCTTAACTCTGCTGCTGTTACTTTCTTGCCCTGCTTCACTACCATATGACTCACTTTCTACAGTGTTTTCACAGTGAGTTGGGAAGATAAACAATGTTACTTAAAGTTCATGTCCACACAACAGTTCAAAAGTAGGGTAGGGGTGGATCATGGCATGTATGATATCGCTCGAGTACTTTTTCTGTTTTCAGTTAAGTGTCTGGCGCTCGCTCTGCATTAGACATTTAGCTGAGAACAGAAAAAGTGTTTTCTGGCAGGGTTCCCTCTGGCTGCTGGCAGTTCTCTGACCCTGCAGATCCTCCGGAGAGAGTAACACCAATAAGGCAGGTTCCTTGATAAGAAACAGCAGGAGATAAATGCCCTTTAGTTGAGAAAGTATGGGATATGATTTCTAAGGTACAGTACGCATCTAGTGTGATTTTAATGCACACTAACCACATGCTCTAGCCTATATTAAAGCACAGCGAATGTAAAAAAAACAAAAACCAAAACACAGCCAGTGCAGTAAAAGATCTGGTGCTAATTGTTTAACAGAGGAAGGGACAGGGTGGGGTATGGATGGAGATTGGGCGTGGACTGCACATTACAGTGTGTGCTGGTAGATAGCTTGTGCTTTCAAAGGATGGGACTTGATATACTGCTTTTCTGTGGTTATATATACAGTGGCGGTTAAGTGCAGTGGGGTTAAGTGCAGGCAACACGGATTCACCTGATGCCACTTCATTATATTTTTTTTAAATAATTTTTAGTGATAAAGCAGCCAACAGCAAAACATGAAAACATAAACTACATCGCTATAGTGATCAATAAGCAATAAGCCCAGAACAGTACATCAGTCCCAGAAGGGCAACAGACAGAAACAACCTGAAAACAGAAGTAAGATACCAGAAATTGCAAAACACACACAATCCAAAAGTGCTTCAGCAGAGCCATGATCAATATCGTATCAATGCTCATAGCGCCTGAAAGTAAAAGTATGTTAGAGCGCCTATCTATACAGAGACATGCTTCCAACAGTCTTTGAACTTGAGGTACATTGCTTTTGACTGTCAACCCACCTTGAGTGACAAAACCTAATGCTCTTTCGTAAATACCGGTGTACGTACCACTGAGGGCCAGATTCTCAAAACTTACTATGACTTTAACAATGGATGCAAACCCGGTTCCAGTCGGTTTAGCGTGCCAGTATTTTACCGGCCGATTATCAGAACGGCTCACCGTGGTCTTTTTTGAGCTTCCTAGGAGCCTCCGACTCTGCCATGCAAATGTAGTACAATGAGGTCATTACTATTGAAATGGTAGTAAAATGGACTCATCAATATTTAAACAAGCACTATGGGCAATTCTCTATCACAGCTGGGTTTTTCTCCAAGTGAAGCGCCAGCTTTTAACAACCAAATATTATTGACTGGTCCGGGGGTGCCAGCACTGTGAAAATCGCATCTCAGGCATGGGTTTGTAGCTGTGGCTCAAGATAAAAATTAATAAAAACATACTTTTCACATAAATTATAGTAATATAGCAATAGGGAAAAAAAATCTCAAAAGCACATGTCGTGACCGCATGTCTTATACGTGCTTGTTGAAGCCGACATTTGCATGTCCCCTCCCTTCCCCTCCATCCAATAGCACTAGCACGCCTATGATTGACAGAACAACGTAGCATGCCTCCTATCCACTCCTCCTATCCACCCATGTTTCTTCCCCTCCATCCAATAGCACTGGCACGCCTATGATTGACACAACGATGAAGAGGGAAGAAGAGATACCAATGCCCCCACCACAATGGCACCCAGGGCTTTCCACCTCCAGCCCCTTACTATTGCTTTGGGTGTGACACTATAGCACCTACTTTTACACAGTCAATGCATAGTTAATTTTTAGGCCATAGGTTGACGAAGCCAGGAAGGGTTTAAAATATGCAAGTGCTTTTTATAAACTACATAAACCTGATTCTAAAATTGCATTAAATGTACTGAACACAGTTATGCATTTTTCCTCAGAGTTCTGTTATTTGAGTGTGATTTTGGATCCCCAATTAACCTTTAAATTACATCTGGAGAATGTGATTCAAAAGACTTATTTTAAGTGCGGATGTTGAGTAAACTTTGATTGTATTTATCAAGCTGTGATTTTAAACTATTTCTTCAATCTGTTCTGTTAGCTGGTTTGGACTATTGTAGCATTGTGTATGTAGGAATGACATCCTCTGACATGCATGCATTACAAGTTGTTCAAAATTCCATTATTAGTTGAACTTTTTATGGCATTGGGAAGTATGAACATGTTACTTTATATGTCATATCTTTGAATTGGCTGACCATGGAGTACAGAGTGAAGTATACAGTATGTTGCTATTGTTGGTTTATCTAAGTGTACATCATTTATCACCAAAATGCCTACAGGATTGTGTGATGCCCTATGTGCCCTCTCAACCATTGCGTTCTGCTACACATTATAATTTGGTTATTCCAACTCATAAGAAATTTTGTTTACAGACTATGAGATCTAGTATATTCCTATGTGCAGGACCTGCTGAGTGGAACAGGCTGCCAGAATACATCAAGCAACAAAAAGATTTGTGTAAATTTAAAAAATTGTTAAAGTGTCATCTGTTTTATAAGATGAAAATGGTTAATGCAGAACTTAGATAAATTTAAAGGAGCTTTAAAAAGCTTCTTATTCATTGATGCTTTTGGCTAACTATGCTACTATTCTTTTCTTATTGAATCCCTTAGTCCTTTTGTTTTTTCCCATATATGTTTTCTTTTCTGTATTTATTGTAGTTCTCCCCCCTATCTTTTTGTTCTTATTACATTTATTTTGTGTCTTGTTCGTCTGAATATATTTCGCCTGTTTTATACTGTTTTTGTTTTTAATTCTGTTTTTAATTTCTGTTCTTACCCCTATTTTATTGCTGTAATACATGTGGAGGGGCATAATCGAAAGGGACGTCTAAGTCCATTTACGTCCATCTTGCAAGTCGTCCAAAGTTAAAAAGAGCTTAAGACACATTTTCTAAAAATACGTCCAACTTTTTTTTCATTTTGAAAATTGTCTAATTATACGTCCTGCCGATCTGATCGTCCAAGCCACTAAATCGTCCATCTTTATACCACTTTTCGTCCAATTTTCCGTCCAAGTCCAAAATGCCTAGAACAAGCCCTGTTGGACGTGGGAGGGGTCTGCAAAGTGATAGACTGCACACCCAGACAAGCCACGTAAACAGTGGGGTAACTTACAGGGCACTGCTGTGAACTTCACAAAAAGGGTGCCATGGCTTCTCCTCCATACAGCTCCCTTATAGGTTACAGTGAGCCCCCCAAACCACCTCCAGAATCCCCTAGATCCACTTATCTACCACCCCAATAGCCCTTATGGCTGCAGGAGCCACTTATATGCCAGTACAAAAAGGTTTTGGGGTGTATAAGGGAGTGCACTTGTTTCAATATCAATGCAGTGATTACAGGGGCTTATGGGCATGGGTCCATCTCTCTATGGATCCCTAACCCACCCCAAGATTGTTTAAGATGCCTCTGTGCAGCACGACTAGGCTTTCCTATGCTAGGCGGCCAGGTGATGATGGTCTGGAGGCAGAATTTTAAAGTTATGATTAAAATTTTTATAGGGGTGGGGTGGAGTTGGTGATCACTGGAGTAATGTATAGAGGTCTGTTTTATGTGTTTGCTGTGCTTATCTGGTGACTTTAGATGGGTTTTTGTGATTTAGACCATGTTTTACATGATCTAAGTCACAACGTCCAAGTTCCGTCGATCGTGGGCTGTATAACTTTCGGTTATACATGATCTATGACTAAGTCTAAGCTGGCCCAGGTCCCGCCCAACTCCCGCCCTCGACATGGCTCCCGAAATACCCCATTTAGCTTTGGTCGTTCAGCGGCACTATGAAGGCCTAGGTCATTTAGAAATATGTCCAAAACCCATTTTTATTATCAGCACTTGGACATTTTTGAGAAATGTTCGTCCAAGTGCTGACTTAGGCCGGTTTTTGGACGTTTTTCTTTTTCGATTATGAGCCCCTTAGTATTTTGATAAGCGTTTAACCAAATTTATAATAAACTTGGATATGAATTGGCAAATTTGACGTTTTTTGAAGTTTGTTTTGTTATTTTTTAATTGTATTTGCTTGGTTGTAATCTGCCTTGTTTAAAGGCGGAATATAAATAATAGACTATAAACTATAAATAATTAACTAAGCCCCTGGATTCTTGCATATATGATGCACAATATTGTGCACATGCCCGATTTGCATGCACAATTTAATTGAGTAACAAACAATTAGCACTGATAATTGCGCATTAATAATCAATTAGTGCTAATTAGCAATAAGAATTTATATGTATATCTTGCTAGATGCTATGCTATAAATATGTGTGCATAAATTCTCATGTGTGGATCTGAAAAGGGGGCATGGCCATGGGCATTCCAAGAATTTGCACATGTTGTTAGAGAAAACGTATCCAAGTAAGGTGTGGGGATTTATACTAAGTTTCAGTTGGTGTAAATCTTCATGCCTAAAAGTTAGGCATGGATTTTGGTGCTATGGGCTATTCTATAAATGACACCCAATTTGGAACGCTGTTAATAGAATAGTGCTTAGTGCTAATTTTTTTCTGTATCATATATAGAATTTGGTCCATGAAGGACACAACTTTGGAGCAAGGGCAAATTTATGTGATAGATTTGTGCATGAATGAGGGGCATTGTACAAGTCTGTTTTATACAGGCAGATAGGCAATACAATATTCTTATCATCCAATGCTTTGTAAGATCCCATTAATATCAAACCATTACAATGAAAGATCATAGAAACATAGAAACATAGAAAGATGACGGCAGAAAAGGGCCATAGCCCATCAAGTCTGCCCACTCCACTGACCCACCCCAATAGTCTAGATGCTCGTGACTCGACCTACGTAGGGATCCCACGTAAGTGTCCCATTTTCTCTTAAAGTCGAGCACGCCGGTGGCCTCGACCACCTGCACCGGAAGCTCATTCCAGTGGTCCACCACCCTTTCTGTGAAAAAATACTTCCTGGTGTCACTACTAAATTTCCCCCCTCTAAGTTTAAACGGATGCCCTCTTGTGGTCGAGGGTCCTTTGGGGAAGAGAATGTCATCTTCCACCTCGACACGTCCCGTGATGAACTTAAATGTCTCAATCATGTCCCCCCTCTCCCTGCGTTCCTCTAGAGTGTAGAGCCGCAGTCTGCTCAGTCTCTCTTCGTACGAGAGACCCTTGAACCCCAAGACCATCCTAGTGGCCATCCGCTGAACCGACTCGACTCTAAGCACGTCTTTACGGTAATGTGGCCTCCAGAATTGCACACAGTATTCCAGGTGAGGTCTCACCATGGTTCTGTACAGCGGCATTATGACTTCTGGTTTCCGACTGACAAAACTTCTATTGATACATCCCATCATTTGCCTTGCCTTGGATGTGGCCTTCTCCACCTGTTTGGCAGCCTTCATGTCTACACTGATGATTACTCCCAAATCTCGTTCTACTGAGGTCCTAGCTAATGATACTCCATTTAAGGTGTAAGTTCTGCACGGATTTCTGCTACCAAGGTGCATGACCTTACATTTCATAGCATTGAAGCCTAGCTGCCATGTCGAGGACCAGTTTTCCAACATACGAAGGTCCTTTGTCATGCTATCCTGTAAAAAGCTTCCACTTACTATGTTGCACAGTTTTGCGTCATCGGCGAATAATGTTGCTTTACCCTGTAGTCCTAGTGTCAAGTCCCTTATAAATATGTTAAAAAGGAGAGGACCAAGGACCGAGCCCTGCGGCACTCCGCTGGTCACCTCCGATGCTTCAGATAGGGTACCGTTAACCACTACCCTCTGAAGTCTACCACTCAGCCAATCATTGACCCATGCAGTTATCGTCTCACCCAACCCCATTGATTTCATCTTGTTTAGCAGCCTGCGGTGTGGTACGCTGTCAAAAGCCTTGCTGAAATCCAAATATACTATGTCCAGAGACTCTCCTGAGTCCAACTTTCCTGTCACCCAATCAAAGAAGCTGATGAGGTTGGATTGACACGACCTACCCTTAGTGAATCCATGCTGACTAGGGTCCCTAAGATTCCCCTCATCCAAGATCATGTCCAACTTACTTTTAATTAGTGTTTCCATGAGTTTACATACTATCGATGTGAGACTCACTGGTCGGTAATTCGCAGCCTCCGCTCTGCAACCCTTCTTGTGTAGAGGAACAACATTCGCCGTTTTCCAGTCCAGGGGGACTCTCCCCTTTTTTAGGGAGAGATTGAAGAGCATGGCTAATGGTTCCGCCAGGACATCGCACAGCTCTCTGAGCACTCTTGGGTGCAGTCCATCTGGACCCATGGCTTTGCTTACCTGGAGTCTTGACAATTCGCTGTAGACATCAGCTGGTGTGAACTCGAAATTCTGAAATGGGTCTTCCACGCTTGACATTGCTTCCAGATGTGGCCCTTGCCCCGGTGCCTCGCAGGTAAAAACCGAGCAGAAGTATTCATTCAGTAGTTTGGCTTTATCGGAATCTGTTTCCGCGTAATTCCCGTCCGGTGTTTTGAGGCGTACTATCCCGTTTGTGTTTTTTTTTCTGTCACTAATGTACCTGAAGAAGGATTTGTCCCCCTTCTTAATGTTCTTTGCTAGAGTTTCTTCCACTGCAAGTTTGGCCTCCCTGACTGCTGTTTTGACTGCTGCAGACCTGGTCCTATATTCAATGTTAGCTTCACCTGTTCCCGTACGTTTGTATGAAAGAAACGCTCTTTTTTTCTCCTTGACGAGGTACGCGACCTCTTTAGTGAACCATTTGGGTTTTTTGTTTCTTTGTTGTTTATTTACTGATTTTATGTAGCGGATAGTTGCTTCGTGTAGGGTCAATTTCAGGTTTGACCACATGGCTTCCACATTATCAGTTGCTTCTTGATCCTGCAGCGTCTGATGGACGAATTCTCCCATACGTGCGAAATCAGTGCCCCGAAAATTGAGTACCCTCGTTTTTGTTTGTGATTTAGGGAAGCCTTTCCTGAGGTTGAACCATACCATGTTATGGTCACTGGTAGCCAGCGTTTCTCCCACTGAGACTTCCGAAACACTCTCGCCGTTTGCAAGTACGAGGTCCAGGATGGCCTCGGCCCTAGTGGGCTCTAGCACCATTTGTTTGAGCTGTACTCCCATCATGGACGTCAAAATCCTCCTACTACAACAAGTTGACGCTGAGAGTGTGTTCCAGTCTACATCAGGCATGTTGAAGTCCCCTAGCAGAACAGTGTCCCCCCGTAGTGTAATATTTTCAATGTCTTCAATCAATTCGTTCTTACCTGGATAATCTTCTCAGGAGTCCATACATTAGGCTGAATAATTCACTTACTTATATAGGACTTCTTTACGCTTAGTCATTTGGCTGACAGGAGAAGAATTCCAGGCCTGGAATCTAGAAATATCCAAGGCAGAAAGCAGGTGAAACAGGATGGGCCATACAGTAAGAACCTAATCTTTCATTCTGTTACATCTACTCGGGAGTTTTTGTACATTAGGTGATGTACCAAAGCAATGGCTGATGTCTGGGTGAGACAGAAGAGCCTGCTTGTAAGACTGAGGATCCAAAGGTGGCATCATCTCAAGCCGCCACGTTCACTCTGTAAAACCTTGTAAAGGTATGAAGAGTAGACCAAATAGCTGCTCTACAAATCTCTGCAGGAGGAACTGCCCAAGACTCCACCCATGAAGATACAACACTCCTGGTTGAGTACGCCTTGAGAGACACTGGCAGCTGCTTACCACAGGCAATGTATGCTGACAAAATTGCCATGCAAATCCATCTGATTATAGAGGCCTTGGATGCCGGTCTGCCATGCCTGGACTGGCTGGTTAGCACAAACTGATGGTTGGAAAGATGAAAGTCATTGGCCTTTTCCAAGTAGTGAAGTAAAGCTCCAGTTTCTTCAATATCCTATTCTGCTTATTCGAGCCTGTAGGTTGAAAAGCAGGCAGATGAACCTTCTGGTTGACATAAAAATCAGATATAACTTTTGGAAGGAAGGATGGAACAGCCCAGAGAGCTACGCCTGCCTCCGTGATCCAGAGAAAGAGCTCTCTACAATAGAGAGCTTGCAATTCCCAAGATACATCTTGTTGAGACAACCACCACCAGGAACATTGTCTTGACCATGAGATCCAAGAGGGATGCATCTTTGAGTGGCTCATATGGCACTTTAGTGAGGTGGGAAAGGATGCCTTAGCGGAGGAATTAACTGGAGTGTACCTCTTAGATATTTGGTCACATCTGGGTGAGCTGTCAGCGAAACATTACCACTTTGCCCCCAGAAGCATGAAAGATCTGCCACTTGCACCTTGAGGGAATTTACTGCATGACTTTTTTCCAGACCAGACTTCAGAAAAGCAAGGATCACCAGAATGGGAGCTCAGATAGTTCCACCTGGTCTCTTTCACACCACTGTTGAAAAACCTTCCAAGCTTTAGCATAAACCACCATAGTAGAAGGCTTATTAGCTCAAAGTAGGGTGGCAATAACCACGTCTGAATATTCTTTGCAAACTAGGGCCAGGCACTCAAGAACTAAACCATAAGACCAAAGTGCTCTAGATTCTCCATGGGGACTGGCCCTGACTGAGAAGCCTGTGATGAAGAGGGAGCTTGAGTCTCTTGTCCTATTGAAGACATACTAGGTCTGCATACCACGGTCAGCAAGACCAGTCTGGGGCCACTAAGATCACGATGAGTTGCGATCCTGTGGATGACTTGGCCCATGATGGGCCAAGGTGGGAGGACATAAAGGGGTCCTTAGCTGGGCCAGGCTGAACCAATGCATCCAACCCTAAGCTTTCTGGTCCTTCTCTTCAACTGAAGAAGTGCTTCACTTTCGAGTCTATACAGAAGCCATCAAATCAATTACCAGGCTGCCCCAGTGATGTACAATGAGATTGAACACCCTTTGGGATAGAGACCATTCCCCTGGGTCCAAGAACTGCTGAGAAAGTTGGCCTGAACATTTTTCACTCTGGCCTCGTGGGCAGCAGAAAGAGCCTGCAGATGGACTACTGCCCACCTGAAAAGCATCTGAGCTTCCAGACGTAAGGGAACATTTTTGGTGCCTCCTTGTCTTTTTACATATGCTGTTGCTTTGGCATTGTTGGAGAACACTTTTATTGCCTTTCTTTCTAACATAAGAACATATGAACATAATCATAGCCTTACTGGGTTAGGCCAATGGTCCATCAAGCCAGGTAGCCCATTTTCACAGTGGCCATTCCAGGTCACTAGTACCTGGAAAAAACCCCAAAAGTAGCAACATTCCATGCTACCAATCCAGGGCAAGCAGTGGCTTTCCCCATATCTCTCTCTAGGACCTTTTCTAGAGTTCTCAATGCTAGCCAAATGGCTTGAAGCTCCAGACAGGTTATGGACCACCCCTTCTGATGGTAAGTTCACTGGCCCTGAATTGAGCAGTACCTGCAATGGGCTTCCCAGTCAAATAGGCTGGCATCAGTCATAAGAGTCGCCCACTCTATGATTCGTATAGGCATACCCTTTGACAAGGAGTCTCCTTGAAGCCACTAGCTTAAGCTATACCTCGCTGTCCCTGTCTATGGGAATTGCATCTGAAGAGAATGACGCTGAGGGGACCACCAAGACAGAAGAGCATCCTGGAGAGGCCACATATGCACCCTGGCTCAGGTAAAAACCTCCAAGGAGGTTGCCATGAAACACAACACCTGAAGGTAATGCCAAGCAGTAGGAATTGCCATCGCTAACAGATCCAAAATTTGTCGCTTGATTTTCTGTCTGCATGAGTTGGGAAGGAAAACACAGCCCTGAGCCATGTCAAAGTGAATGCCCAGACACTCTAAACTCTATGTCAGTTCTAGATGGCTCTTCTTAAAGTTGACTATGCAGCCTAAATGGTGGAGTAAATCCAATACCTGTCACACAGCTTGCTTGCAATCCAGTTTGCACATAGTTCTGATTAGCCAATCATCCATATAGGGGTATATACCTGGATTCCAGTCTTTTGGAGATGAACCACAACTACCACCATTACCTTGGTGAAAGTGTGAGGGGCTGTTGTCAATCCAAATGGGAGAGCTGTGAACTGGAAATGTTCCTGAAGTACAGGAAACCTCAAATATTTCCTGTGGCCCGGAATGAAGGGAATATGCAGATATGAAAGGCAAGCAACTCCCCTGGGGCTACTGCTGCAGTGACCGAACGGGCTGTTTCCATGTGGAAATGCAGGATTCTTAGAAATGCATTGATGGCTTTTAGATCCAAGATGGGCCTCCAGTCTTCTGTGCCTTTCTTGGGCACAATGAAGTATCTAGAGCAGTAGTCTCAAATTCACGGCCCGGGGGCCACATGCGGCCCGCCAGGTACTATTTTGAGGCCCTCGGTATGTTTATCATAATCACAATAGTAAAATAAAACAGTTTCTTGATCATATGTCTCTTTAGCTATAAATTACAATATTATTATTAAGACTTAGCCAAAAGGAAAGATTTATAAACTGTAAAGAGTTTTACCTCATGCAAAATTGTCATTTCTTTAATAAGACATTAACTATTTTTTCTGAGGCCCTCCAAGTACCTACAAATTCAAATTGTGGCCCTGCAAAGGGTTTGAGTTTGAGACCACTGCTCTAGAGTACCTGAGCCCAATTTGTCATTGGGGACAGGCTCTATGACCCAAATATCTCAGAGTCTTTGAAGTGTGGCTCGAACCTTGGCCTCTTTTTCCAGGCATTCAGCTGGAGAATTGAGGAACAAATCTGCAGGAGGATGATAAAACTCGGAGCTCTCCACGTGATGTCCATCACCCATTGATCCAATGAAATTTTCTCCCTCTACCTCTGAAACGCCAACAGCCTCTCTCCAATGTGTGGAAGTGCGGCCGCCAACTTGGCATTATTGTGACTTTTTGGAGGATGGGTTGATGCAAAATCCTGAGGGTTGATGGTGTCTGGGATTGCCAAATCGCTGTCTGTAACCCTGGAAGGATCTCGGGGTGGAGGAACTCAGGTTGTACTGGTGAGAACAGTCAGAGGGATGAAAATCACCTCTACTCTCTCCTGGGAGTCAGCACAGCCTGTTCTCTGACAGATACTTAGGGTGACGATTTGTCACATTGGCCATGAGATCATCTAGGCCCTTACCAAAAAGCATCTGCCCTTAAAGGGCAGTCAGCTTAAGGTTGCTTTGGATGCTGAGTCACCCGCCCATTGCCTGATCCAAAGCATTCTGTGAGCAGAAACCGCATATGTTGATAAGTTGCTCATGATCCTGATAATGTCAAATAGGGCATCTGCCATATACTCCAACCCTTCTAGCACCAGCTGGGGGCAGACATCATCCTCTGCAGAGGGTTTCCATCTCAGTTTGGTGTGACTAGCCCTGCAGCAAACAAAGCTGCTGCTGCTGCCATTTTAATTCCCAGAGCTAGAGCTTCAAATTGACTTTTCAAAACCATGTCCACCCTGCAATCTTGTGTATATTTCAGCATAACTCCTCCCTCACTCAGCAGAGCCATGCACTTGGTGACCTGAATCACTGCAGAGTCTACATTCAGATGATTAAACAGCTGCTGGAACTCAGGTGCCATTAGGTACAATCTGGACATGGCTTTTGCAATCCTTAAGGATCCTTCTGGGGTTTCCCTCTGCTCAGTAACTAGGGCAGTAATGTCCAGATATGCTGGAAAGAAAAGGAGGTCTGAGCATTGGAGCCGTGCATGACCATGTACTGGGACGTGAAGAGCTGTGCCTCCAACTTCAACTCCATAATAGCATCCAGTATAAAATGATAGACAGAAACCAACTTGAATAGCCAGTGGATCAAAGGATCATCCCAATGGTCAAGTGCCAGAGAGGCATCTTGGCTGCCCAAACAGGGAACCAGATTCTTCTAGGACTGTCTCCAAACCCTGAGACCTGAATCCTGCCAGTCCAGCTCCAAGTGGTCACTGAAGCTGGGGGTCAGCCTGCTTATATGAGAAAAAAAAACACAGGAAGCGAAGGTGCTCCCTAGATTAACGGTGGTGTACTTTCAGGCTGTGCTGCATGTCCTGGCCCCATTAAAAATGCTCTCCACATGAGATTTACAAATTCTGGGTAGAAACCTTGTGTAGGGGAGATAAACAAACCCTGCAAAACCTCCGACTGGACTTTTGTGGGTTCTACAGACTCCACACATCTGCGCTTTGTGTCATTGGAAAATTTTGTATCCAGATGAGACTTTGTACCCATTTCCTGGACTCACAGTGGTTCCCCAGTCCTGGAGAACATGGATGGAATTAAGCTCGAGGTTCCCTCACTCACTCACATGGGTTTTGGCACACGGTACAAAGACACTCCGCTGGCCATCAGCACAAACTTCACATGAAATGGTGTCAACACACCCTGAAGAATCCATCCCTGTCTATTTTTGTAAAAATTGAGAGGTTTTGAGATGGATAGAGACTTCAGAAAAAAGATTGCTGAAAATCCAAGATGGTCACCAGCAGAAAAATCACACTATAAACGGCCCGTGGAAACTTTTTTGAAAAATAAAAAAATGCTGAATTAGGAGTATGGAGGTGGGGGACCTGAATTCTGATCCCAGAAACTCTCAAAAATGAGGTTTTTGGATCCCCCCCCCCCCACATTTTCTCATAGGAAATAATAGGGCTGTACTTCTGTGAGATTACCTACCTGTCAGCTTTCCTTGCAGCTGGAAGAGATGAAAAGGACTTTCTACCTCAAAAACTTCAAATGACGTCTCCAAATCAGGAAGTCTTTGAGCAGACAGTTGGACCAATCTCGTCTGAGACCTCCAAGGGTTCTTACTCAAGGTAAGCCTGCGCTCAAGCCTGTGAAGATTTCAGAAGGTGAGCTGGCATCCAGGGGAACAGACTCTGAACCCTGAAGTAGCACACAACAGGCTGGCTCCACAGGTCTATCCGAAGTTTTACCTGTAAACTGCAGTCTATCTCTGTGGAACCTGCATCCATTCCTAGGCAGAGAATCCCCAAATAAGGGGTCTCAGGGCATCAAAATCTCAGAAAAAATGAACTTATAACTGAAAATAAGAAAAACTAGGCAGAACAGAGCAGAAACAGCTCTGCACAGTTTGCTTGCAGAAGGAAAAACTGAAGGGGGCACTATACTCCGCTGGCAACGTGGGAGGTGCTGAGAATTGTGAGTAACGCACTTCTGCAAAACCCGGTTTACGGGAATGGATTGATCACTTAATGTACAGACTCCTGAGTAGATGTAACTCCAGGGCTCAACTTTCATTGCTCCTAAGGTTTACGCTCTTCCTTCGTCATCGGTCCATTCTCAAATTCTCCACTGTTTATATGTTTTATCTTATTTTATCAATTTTTAATTTTAGATAATTTATAAAAAATGGGATTTTTCACTTAAGTATCCTGTTATAAGATTGTACAAAAGTTGTGATCCTGTTAAATCACAGTTGTAATGACATTATACAACAATGAATAAAAATAAAATAAAAACCCTAAATTGAAAAATGAAGATTTCAGGCCCATTAAGGATGTTTTATTTTTCATTATAAGTACAAGATTAATATCTGCATTTCAAACAAGTTTGTAAAAATTTACAACAGGGCCCCATGAGTGCACCTGTGGTGAGATACTATTTGTGCCCTGGTCTTTTTAAATCTCCAAGTCTGTGGAAATGTGAGCTTGAACTTTCAGCTGACTTTGTTTATGTCTCCTTTATACAAGCTGAAGTCTAGTCAAACTGGGAACCTTGAGCTGGTGCTTCACTGGTGCCGCCTTGTTCTCAGAGTGTTTGGTTTCACTGTACTCTGCTGTGAAGGAATTACAGATGTATGTTGTTATCCACTGATCTGTTGGCAGAGGCCAGAAGCCAGTTAACTGATTATTTAAGGTTACACAATGTTCCAGTGCTATTCAGTATCTTACTAGGAGAACTGTTAACAGTTACGGATGTGGTTGCAATGCTGCTGAGGGCACACAGAGTGATTTGAACTAGAGAGAAACAGCCTCTGTTTACAAAAGTCTGGCTCTAGGCACAAAATGCTTTTCAAAGTAGGGTCCAGGGCTTTTTTTTTTTTTTTAGAGAGTACTTGGGGGTACTAAACTCCAGCACATTTCCCATTGTTTAGTAGAATTTACCTTTTGTCCCAAGTATTAATGAAAAGAGCCCGTGCTCTGCAAACCCTAAGGGTCAGATCTGTAAACAGTGCCTAAATCAGCGGCGTTTACAAAAATGGATGCCAGCTGTGTGCCATTTACGCTTAGGCATCATTAACATAATCACGGCTAATGATGCCTAAGAAAAAACCTAGATGCCTGCAATGTAGGCCAGCGTATTACTGGCCTACATTGCAGGCATCTAAGTTTTTTAGTGAATCGCGCCTAACGGCTCCACCCCTAACCACACCCACTTAGGCAAAAGGCACCATTAGACATCCTGCAGTAGACACGTTAATGGTGTCTATACTGTGGACACCCACCGGTGCCTACTTTTTTAAAAATAAGTTTTTAATGAGTTTTAAATGATGAGGTCAATTACTGCGTCAATTAGAGCCAATTAAACCAATCAAGTTAGGCAGCAGTAGGGTGCCTACCGCTGCCTAATTTATGGGTTCATAGATGAAAGTGCGCAGGACAATCGGGTGAGGACAAGGCCGCTATGACAAATGCGCACAGGACGTCAACGCGTCAGATTAAAAGGTAACTTTAAAGCGCTCCGAGGGTGTGTGTGGGGGGGAACCCCTGATTTTACTTAGAAGTGTTGGTGCTGCCGTTGGGAGATTTGGAGGGGGGGATTAGAGAGGAAAGTGTAATTTTTCCTCTGTAAGTAGAAGGGGTTACACCCCCCCCAATGGCAGTGGCAACACTTCTAAGTAATGTGTGGGGGGTTTCCCCCCCACACCCTTGGAGCACTTTAAGATTACATTTTAATCCGGCGTGCTTACGTCTTGCGCGCATTTGTCTTAGCATCTTTGTCTGCATGCGATTGTCCAGCGCGCTGTAGTCCTGTCACCAATTTATGACACCGTTTATAGAATATAGCCATAAATGCACACAGAGAGGGTTCAGTAGGAAAAGCAGCGTTTTCAGGCAAACTGCACAGGTCCTCATGAGAATGTGGTGATGTATGCTGCATTGATATAACCAGTGTGTAATAACTCAGCCCTGCAATATGAGGGAGATATGGGCTACAGAGTATGAGCTGTGCATAAAATAAAGATGGAAAACTTTTCTAGGTAGGGGTCGAAATTCAAAGCTGGAAAAAGCTCTTGGTTAGGGTTACCATATTGAGAAGATAAAAAAAGAGGACATATGACCCCGTCCCAACCCCACCTGCCACGGCCCACCTATACCCCTAGTACCCACTAGTAAGCAGAGCAGTAGATCACTGAATCGGCAGTGTCTGAAGATTTGTGGGCCCTGAAGAAGAGGTGTTTATCCATGAAACGATCGTTGTCCTGTTCTATTTGAACCTTTATTGGTGCATGTTAGCATGCTCTTAATATAAAAAGATTTTTTGCCAGCTTTGTTCAAATCACAAAAGTTTTTTATGCCGATGATGTGGAGGAGGTAGGGTCATTACAATGACTCACCATGACCTGAGGCTTTTTCTTTTGTGTGAACAAATGTTTGCAGTGTGAATTGTTTACCAAAGGAGAGTTTGTTATATTTTGTGATTTTCTTTCTCCACTCCTCCTGACTTTAGGATACTGAGCCTATCTTGCATAATGCATATTTGCAAGGGAGGTGTACACATGGGTGGAGTATGGGCAGGATATAGATGAAACTTCCATTTATTTGCATAACTTACAGAGCACTGTAAGTTATGCGTGTAGTTGTCACATTTAGGCACTTGAACTTACACCAGCTCTATGGCTGGCATACATCTCTTCCAGAGATAAGAACATAAGAATTGGCACTGCTGGGTCAGACCAGTGGTCCATAATGCCCAGCAGTCCGCTCCCGTGGCGGCCTTTAAGTCAAAGACCAGTGCCCTAACTGAGACTAGCCTTACCTGTGTACGTTTCGGTTCAGCAGGAACTTGTCTAACTTTAGCTTGAATCCCTGGAGGGTGTTTTCCCCTATA
Source organism: Geotrypetes seraphini (assembly GCF_902459505.1). Lineage (NCBI taxonomy): Eukaryota > Metazoa > Chordata > Amphibia > Gymnophiona > Dermophiidae > Geotrypetes > Geotrypetes seraphini. The sequence goes on from NC_047087.1 coordinate 196,994,536, forward strand.
ACAGCCTCCGGAAGAGCGTTCCAGTTTTCTACCACTCTCTGGGTGAAGAAGAACTTCCTTACGTTTGTACAGAATCTATCTCCTTTTAACATTAGAGAGTGCTCTCTCATTCTCCCTACCTTGGAGTGGGTGAACAACCTGTCTTTATCTACTAAGTCTAGTCCCTCCATTATCTTGAATGTTTCGATCATGTCCCCTCTCAGTCTCCTCTTTTCAAGGGAGAAGAAGCCCAGTTTCTCTAATCTATTACTGTATGGCAACTCCTCCAGCCCCTTAATCATTTTAGTCGCTTTTCTCTGGACACTTTTAAGTAGTACTGTGTCCTTGTTCATGTACGGAGACCAATGCTGAATGAAGTATTCCAGGTGGGGGCGTACCATGGCCCGGTACAGCGGCATGATAACCTCCTCCGATCTATTCGTGATCTATTCTTAGGAGTAATGTTAGGAAACAATTTTTCATAGGGTACTGGATGCCTGGAATGCCCTTCCAGAAGAGATGGTAGAGTCAAAAATGGTGGGGAAATTAAAAGATGCATGGGATAGACACAGGGGATGTTGAAATAGAAAGAGGATAGCAACACAATGTGACTGTAGAGTTGTTATGTTGGGAAAGAATAATAGAAACTAAAGCTGAAGCTGGATAGACTTCTATAGTCTGTGTCTCACAATCGGCAAAAAACTGAAGATTTCCCAAATCTAGTATGGGGGAAGTAAGGATGATGCCGGAGAGACTTCTATGGTCTGTATCCCACAAATGCAAAAGATTGTATTAGAAAATTTACCCCTTTAGAATCATGATCTTTCTGGCCTCGATGGGCAGGATTACAATATTGAAGGGTCCGCTGTGATATTGAAGTCCCCCCCTATCACAATTAGTTCATAATCATGGTAAAGTACCAGTTTAGAAATTAGGTTAGAGCAAAAACGATGGCTATGTATGATGGGGGCATAGATGTTACAGAGAAGCAGCCAGGAACCCCAGAGTTCCCTCAGCAGCCAAACATATCTTCCTTCCCTATCATGAACCACCTTATGTAATGTGAAATAGCAGTTGCTAGTGAGGCAGGATAGCCACCCCTCTCTGACGTGTACTATAGGACGTGAAGCACACCTCACCTACCCATTCTCTTTTCTCTTTTAAGTTTGCCATGCTCTTGAGAACCAAGATGAGTCTCTTGGAGAAAGGCACCAGGTTTAAATTTTCTCTGTTTTAATTGGCGATTAGTTCTAACTTAACCATATTTGTCTAAAACAATATACACAAAAGACAAAAAATAGTAGGTCGTGAACCACCATTGCCAATGGGTCCCCCAGCTAGGCCCACCCACCCACTCATAATGTTGAACCTTCCACTGTCCAAGTAAATGGTATTCTGATTTCTTCACCTAGGGTTAAAAGAGTTCTTCTTTTAAAAAAAGAGGACACCTGTTCCCACCCCATTCTACCCCCAGTCCCACTCCCAAACAAACCTCACATGCGCAGACACCATCCAGATGCGGCCATGAGCTTGGGGATTTCCAAAACCCAGACAAACTGCCAGGTTTTGGAAACCCCTCTGGGCATCTGGATAGGCCTCTAAAAGAGGACATGTCTGGGTTTTCTTGGACATCTGGTAACCCTACCTTCACCTGCAATCCCTCCCTCCCTCTACTCTGAAATCATTCTCTCTCACAAAATTACCCACACCATACCACATACATACCTAAACCCACATGCAACCCGTCATACACATTGCCCCCTCCCTCCTTCCCTCCCTTTGCCTCCTAACCCAACTGTAGAATTCCACCAACACAACCCTGCCTTGATCCAAACCACAGGGTAAAATGAAAAAGGGGTTCACAAGCCCCTGCAGGTAAGTCAGCCAGGGAACAACTCCCCCTGAACCCTGAAATGAAAAAGAGAAAGTCAAGTATAACATAAAGCATGGTCCTTTACTATGGTAGAGCTGAAACACAAAGCTTGAAAAAAAAAAAAAATAGCAATTCAATAAATCCAGTGAAGGTGGTGATCAGCTTCATAGTGCAGCAGCATTGCCCAAGACCTTGGGGCTCCGGCTCCTCCAGCAACAGGACTCTCCAAGACCAAATGATCCATCAAGGCCTGGTCTGTACTAAAGTCCTAAAGGTTTGTAATTGAAGTGTTCTCACATTAGTCCCTATCGCCTCTTTGTTATTTAGCTAATTTAAATAGAGTCCTAGATCGCTCCAAGATTAAAAAAGTCAAGTTATGTAATTAGTTCCAAGAAACCAATACAATCCAAGCAGAAACAAAAGAACATGCACCTGTCTGCAGTATGGCAGCCCAGATTCCTCAAGGTCCATTTTCATCTCAACCCCCGACATTCACCTCATTGAGGAACATTTTGGCCACGGTGTGATCAGGTAACAGCATTCACTTTCCTTCTTTCCATACCCGCAGCTGTGTTGGATAAAGAAGAGAAAAACAGATGCCTTTGCAGTAAAGGGAGGTAAAAATGGGTGCCATTTCCTTCCACCTCAATGATACACTGTTGGAATGGTCGTTAAATAATAATAGTCAGTGACCTTCGTACTCCAACTTGTCTACCTGCCAGTAGGTCTTAAACAGTTGTTCTTTCTCCAGCTAATAGAGGTAATATGAGATGGCAGTGCATGGTTTGGAGGTTCCACCCTTCTTTGGCCCAATTCTATGTGCCCGTTCACACACAAACACTTTGCCCCCCCACTCCCGAGGCCCAGCTGTGCCGGGAGCCATGAGTGAAAGAAATAAGATGGATTCCTTCACTTTCTTGAGAAGGCCTGCTGCTCTTAGGTTATTCCTTCTGTGCCTGTTCTCTTGCTCTTCCAGTCTTTCACTCAATTGAGAAATCTCTGTCTGAAGCTCCGTCATTCTGGCTTGAATGCATAAGGTTTCGTATTCTCAATCTGACGTGTTGCTCAGCTTCACTCAGTCTTCAAGAGTGTGAGCCAAATTTCTCATTTATTTCATTCACTGCTGATTGTAGCTTATTTAAGCAATCATCTAAGGCTGCTGTGTCTGTATGGGAGATTTCCTGGATCCATTTGTCCATTGGTGCATCAACCATGCAGAGCCATCTAACATTTTGGGCTCAGTCATTTTGGTCTTGCCACATGTGTGTCTTGGAGTCTTATCCATCATACCTCACTTCAAACTTGGAGATGCAATTATTTAAAAAGTTCTCCAGGGTAAAAAACAGGTACAGTGGGGATGGGGAAGGGGGGAAGAATTAGCTGATATTTTCAGGGAACTGGCAGGGCTTGTACCAATCGTGTCTTGCTAGGTGCAAAGCATCATGTGATGTTAGGCTGATACCATGAAACCTAAACATTTTCATTTCATTTTAGAATAGGCTCATAACTTCACTGCTTCGGGGTGCCAATTTAGAACTAAATTCAATCAACTATCCAATCCAAACCATTATAAAACTACTAGGAGTGACAATAGACAGATGCTGTACTATGCAACTGCAAATAAATAAAACCATACAGAAATCCTTCACAATAATGAGAAACCTGAGACAAGTCCGGAAATTCTTTGAAAGAACACAATTCCAGCTTATAGTGCAATCCCTAATCCTAGGTTTGCTAGACTACTGTAACATCCTCTACCTCCCCTGCCCTGCCATGATGACCAAGCAACTACAAACAATCCAAAATACTGCACTGAGACTCATCTACTCACTGAGGAAACATGATCATATCACAGAAGCCTACATCAACTCACACTGGCTACCAATCCAAGAAAGAATATTATTTAAATTCTACTGCATGATATTCAAAACCTTAAATGGAAATAGCCCAGCCTACCTAAACAATCGCCTCATCCAAGCAACTTCAACCAGACATAGAAAAACGTACTCCCCTTTCACACCTCCCCCGATCAAGGAAGTAAAACGGGCAAAACAATACGATGGCCTCCTAGCCACTCGAGCTGCAAAACTAGATAACCAAATCTCCAACTTACTGTTAACCACCCCAGACTACAAGATTTTCAGAAAAGAAATAAAAACTATACTCTTCAGGAAAGCCCTGAAACAGTCCTAACCACACCTACTCTTAAAATCTCTTACTCCTAACAACACTTACTCTTAACAACTCAAGAAATGACTATGGATCGACCCTTTACAACTCTCAACAAATGATCTACTCCGTACAACGCTAGAAATGACTATTATTCTTCCATTGTAACCCCCATTCTTTATATCTTTTGTAACCCCCATTTTATATCTTTTGTAATCCGCCTTGAACCGCAAGGTAATGGCGGAATAGAAATCTCTAATGTAATGTAATGTAATTACCCAACTTAGTAATGTAATGTAATTACCCAACTTTACGACAACTTAGTTTATATACCATGGGAGTAACTAACCTGTGGAAGCTCAGTACTGCAGGTTAGAGACTCCAGCTGTAGATTAATAATGTTGCAACATTTCTGACTACCCCCTTCATTCCAAATTTAAGGATCTTCACCCCATCTGATTACCCCTATTCCTATTTGGGTATCTCTGGCATTTAGGTACGAATATCCCATCTGCAAATCAGGAAAGAGGCAGAAGGACAGTGGATGCCTGCCCAGACAAATGGTTATGGAACTTACTAGGGGAGGATCAATGTTGGATTTAGTACTTATAAATGAAGAAAGTGTATCTAATGTCTGTGCGGTCACCCATCTGGGCAGCAGTGATCATTACACAGTGTGGTTTAATGTGAAAGCTAAGGTAGAGTCTAGACACACCAAATTCATAGTTCTGGATTTCAAGTATACTGACTGGTGAAATGGAGAAGTACCTGAAAGAGAAGTTGGTGAGGAGGTAAGAAATATGGGTAGTAGGCTAAAATGAAAGAGGATATAAAAAGGGCAACTGATCTTTATGTAAGGAAAATAGCTAAAAACAAGAAAAAAAGGAAACCGATAGTGCTCTGCTCACCGATGAAGTGGCTACAAAAAATAAAGCAAAAAAAGTTAGCATTCACAAAGTACAGAAGATCAGAAAAGGAGGAACACAAACGAGAATACCATATAAAGCTGAAAGCGTCAAAGAAATCAAGATGGCAAAAGCATGGATGGAAGTCAAAAAGGCAAAAGATATAAAAAGATGAAAAGTCATTTTTCAGGTATATTTGGGAAAGGAGGAAGATCCAAGTGGAATTACAAGACTCAAAAGGTGCTGAGGGCTGATTGTTGAAAGTGATGAGGGAAAAGTAGAAATGCTCAGTGAACACTTTAGTTTGGTGTTCATAGAAGAAAAAACTGGAGAAGGTCTGCAGATGATTATCAAAGATATATATGGTGATGGTGTAGATAAAGCACTATTTAGAGGTTTGTTTATAAACAGCTTGCAAAACTGAAAGTGGACTAGCTATGAAACATAACTAAATATATCCTAAGAGAGTCACTGGTGGGTTCTCTAGTCTAAAGGATGAGTTTAATCGATCCTTGGAATCAGGGCATGCTCTGTAGGACTTGAGAAAGGCTGGTGCAGTTCTTCTTCATAAAAGTGCAAACAGGAAAACAGTGAGGAACTACAGGCTGGAGGTAGGAGAGGTAATAGAGACATTGTTGAAAAAAAAGCTAATGAACTTCCTTTATTATTTTTATTAATTTACCAAATAATTACAAGTTAAATCACTTGCTACTACAGAACTTGTTTTTCCCCTGAATACAAAAAAAGTTATCAAAGAGAAACGAATTCACAAAATAGAAGCTCTTCCTCAGACCAATATTAAGAAGGGGAAGGAGATATTTAGAAGAAAACAAACAAGCTAATGAACTTTCTACAGTCCAACAGGATGGAAAATCTGAGGCAAAATGGTTTCTGATTGGTTTGACTGGGTTACAGAGAACTGGATCAAGGACATACACCGGATCTGGTCAACTTAGATTTCAGCAAAGGAGGCTCGTGAATAAATTGAGTAAATTTAAGATGGGATCCAAAGTGGTTACCTGGAGTCAGAAAATGGTTGACTGGCAGGTGACTGAAGGTGGTAGGTAAACAAATTTGCTCAGAAGAAAGAGTAGTGGAGTAACTCAAAGATCTGTCCTGGTCTGATTCTGTTCAATTTTGTGAGTGATATTGTTGAAAGGTTAAAAGGAAAAGTAAGCATTTTTGCAGATTACATGAATATTGCAGCAAATGGAAAGAAGAAGTGATTTTCAAAAATTAGAAGCCTGTGCAGATGCTTGTCAGTTACGTTTTAACATGAAGAAAAGTAAAGTGATGCAATCTTATATGAGAGGCTGATGTTTGATGATCTCAAGCTGGTACCAATACAAGCGCAAATTCAATTCAAATGATACTGATTATTATTCAAAGCAATAAATAGTAATTTAAATAGTAATTTAAAGTAATTTAAATAGGCGATTCATCAAGAATAAATAAACTTGAAACTTGAAACTTAAATGGCACAGCCCCCAATTACCTAAATAACTGCCTGAACCAAAACCTCACCACTAGACAAAGAAGAACTAAGACTCCAATCACCTACCCCCCACTCAAAGGCACCCAGCGCAAGAAGATGTTTGACAATCTCCTAGCGACGCAAGCAGTGAAACTGGATCATACCATCTCCAACCTGCTGATAACAACAAGCGACTTCAAATCTTTTCGTAAAGAAATCAAAACCCAACTATTAAAAAATTTATCCAGATGTCTTAACTCTAACCCTTGATTCTCCTCTGTGTAATTCCCTCAACCTCTCCCCTTCCCCAGTTATCCTACCCCTCAAAGCCTCAAGCATGTCAACTGCTTCCCAAACTGTATATATACTGGAACTGCATTATCTCCTACTTGTACAGCTCCCCAAATTGTAAATCTACTAGAATAGCCCAATTTTCCTTGCTGTATCCCATTCCCAAAACTGTAATTCTCCAATTGTCTTGTAATTCTCCTGGAAATGTCCAGATGTCTCTTTTGTAATCCGCCCAGAACCACAAGGTACGGGCGGAATAGAAGTCAGTAATGTAATGTAATGTAAAACAATTTAAGGAAGTGGCTAAGGCCAGAAAGTTGCTTGACTATAGAGAGAAGGGCATAACTAACAGAAAGAAGGAGGTGATAATGCCCCTGTAGAAGTCATTGGTGAGAACGTACTTGGAGTTTTGCATTTGTTTTGGAAGTCATATCTTGCCAAGGACCTCAAAAGACTTGAAGTGGTTCAGAAGAAAGCAACCAAAATGGTATAGGGTCTCTGCCAGAAGCAGGGGCAGCTCAAGGCATTCTGCTGGCAGAGGCAAGGATGAGCTGGCACTCCTCCCTCACCTCCTCTGAGTATCCTAAATGGGGGTGGGGCAAGGGCTGCCCCAATTATTAGGTACGACTGGCCAGTTGCCTATGGCAGCAGCTTCTTAGAGGGTACTAACTTAAGTAACACAGTAAATGACAGCAGAGCCTCAAGCACCACTCCTTTTAGGTCCAAGTCACCCATGTTTAAAGCAAAACAATAGATCCTGCCAGACAAACTCAAAGAACCATCTTTCTCACCACAAATAGTTTAACCTGCTTTTCTATCAAAACACAAAGGAGATATATGGTGCTCAAACATGGAGCAAAATGAGAAAGAAAGCAAAAGAAAAGCTCAGTTTAAACTAAACTACAACTTAGGGCCTATTTTACAAAGCCGCACTAATGGCTGCTGAGCAGTAATGGCCCCGAAGCCCATAGAGATCTAAAGGGCTTTAGGGCTGTTGCTGCACGGCTTTGTAAAACAGGCTTAGATTTTTAGACCAGTTCATCATCAATAGGAGCTTGACTCAGTTAACAATAAGAAAAAAAAGAGACTAGATAAAAATATAACTAATTTCCAAAATGTTTAGCAAACAGAAATGTTTTTAAAGCTTTCCAAAAAGCAAAAAAAGGGATTTAAGCTTCTTAGTGGATTTGGCAAATTATTCCAAAGCTCTGTCGGTTTGAAAGAGAAAGAATGACTAAATTTTCTGAGAGATTTGGATTTATCCTTAAAAGAAGGGAAAGAAAGTTTCAATTTTTGAGAGCATCTTGCAAGGTGTGATCTGTATACATTCCAATCTAAAGGAACAAGAGTGATAAAAATGCCAAATAGGATCTTAAGTGCAATGCAAATGCACTTGAATTGAATTCTAAGATGAACTGGAAGCCAATGTAATGTAATGAGAGCTGATATTCTACCTCCCTACAATGTGCAGTTCAGAACTTGAACATTTCTCCATGGAAGTTACAATACAAAAAAAAAAAAAAAAAATCCTGATTTTCACGTTATCTGAACAATATCAAGCTCTCCACTACCAGGCACATTGTGAAATACAAAACCTGAAAAGGGGCTCCATATTTTGTACTGAATACATTACAAAGACATCTGTAATTAATATTTCCCAAAGCTAACATATTTCAATGCAAGCCATCTTTCTGCAAAAGCCTTGTCAGTAGTCCACAAATGATCAGATCTTATTTGATTATAGCATAAATAAAATGAGAGCTGTATGCCAATGATATATCACAATCTTCTTCCAAAACAAAATTCTGTCACAACAGCATAGAAAAGACCAGTTGGACATCCAAAATCTCTACAAACCAATAGAAGCTGGCACAGATGGCAGAGTTGGGTGGGCCACTGGGTCCATGGCTCTACTAATATTTTGCCTAGCATAACATCAGCAAATAGAAAGTTTCAGGGCATGGTCAGAGGTTGTTTTATTTAGCTCCTGCAACCATAAAGGAATTCTACTGCCTCTGAAAGCTGGCTTAAGCAACTTCTGACACTGTCTGAGTTTCATGCATGTAACTGTCATTTTGCTTGCACATAAGCAGCCTTGTTACTATACAAAGAAAGACATTAGATTACTGGAAATGCTGGACACTAAGGCCTGGATTCTCTAAATGGTACCCAAGCTCAGTAAAAAATGCCATTTTAAAATGATTTTCAAGGCGCCTATTGGCACCAGAATTGTGGCTTCATTGGTGCTTTACATAAAATAATATAGCATTTGTATACCGCAAAACCATATGGATCCTTGTGGTTAACAATTAATTATGATAGCTGGACATCGAGTAGCAAATTATAAAAAATACAATACGTATGCATGTGTTGTCAGTTATGAAAATTTATCATAAAGTAGGTTTTTAACTGTTTTCTAAAATTCATATATGACGTAGAAGTAAAAACATAGTCAGCGGAGAACAGAGTCCCAAATGATATGAAAGCAATCTATTATGAAATCGTTTATAACAACATCCTCTGGCTGACGGGAAGTCGAACATTGTTTTAGATCATCTAACATCAATGTGGTCATGGTTAGCTCTGGAATTGGTGTTAGGTGACCTAAAGCACCTACAGAGGTACAATTCATATCAAAGGAAGGTGCCGGAAATGTAGGCCTGGAAAACCCTGGTCTACATTTCTGGTGCCCACCTTTGCTGAAGATGTGATTCTTTAACCGGCGCCATTGCTGACATCGGCACTGGTTAGAGAATCCAGACCTAAAAGGCCAATATTTAAACCTCGGGAGGCAGTCCAGCTAACTCATATGGTCAGCGCTGAACTCAGATATTCAATACTGGGTCTTTTCTGGTGACCAGCATTGAATATCCTGGGTTTTTTTTTTTGTCTGGCATTAAGTTAACCAGCTAAGTCAATATTTATCACTGGCCAGATAAGTTAATAGCAGCCAAAGATAGGCCTGCTATTTATGTGGCCCGATTTGACCACTAAACTTGGCCGTTTAGCACTCAATATTGGCTATTATCGTGTGATATAGCTGGCTAGGTTTTAGTCACTAACCGCAAATATTCAGTGTAGATAACCAGCTATCTCCTTCTGAACATAAGCAGTTTGCCAACCAAACACTATGGGACTCATAATTGAAATGGAAATACATGGGACCAACCGCAACTACCAAGAGCCCATAGACCAGATCATGACAGGAGTATGAGCTCCACACCTCCTGCAGTCCGCTAGGAAGATCAACTGCTTTAACACCTAAGTAGCAGCAAGACCAGCTGCCTATAATAGGAGCCCTTGCCCCGATCCAACCAGGCATGTGAGCTCCTCCCCCTATATCCCGTTTAAGAGATCAATCTACCTGCTTTAAATATCAGCAGCAGTAGAAAAACAACTGCTTTTACATACAAGCAGCAGCGAGACCTACCGCAACCACCAAGAGCCCACAGACCCGATCCTGCCAGGAGCGTGAACTCCTCCCCCTGAAGTCCATTGGAGAGATCAATCTGCCTGCTTTTAAATATCAGCAGCAGTGGAGATCAACTGCTTTTACACCTAAGCAGCAATGAGACCAGCCACAACCACCGAGAGCACTCAGACCCGATCCTACCAAGAGTGTGAACTCTTCCCCCCCTGCAATCCGCTAAGAAGATCGACTGTCGGCTCCGGGCGGCTTTCCCGCAGAGGAGAGAATCCTGCATTCACCGTGGACCTCATCTGGGGCAGCCTCCTTGGAGCGGCTGGGGCACGGGCAGTGTGTCTGGGAGGGAATGCATGGATGGGAGAACATCGCAGGGGAGGAGACATAGGCATCCTGGGACTGTCGGCCAAGTCTCTTCCCTGAAGAAGCCCTTTCTGGATACGTCAATCGCTCCTCCTAAACTTACTTGCTCCACTTCATCACTGACGCTGACCCATTCTGCTTCTATTCCTTTCTCTCCTCTCCTCTACCTTCCAAAGTATTTAGATCAATGCTGTCTTTTTAAAATGTTTATTTTATTTTTATTTTTCCTCTAACTCTACTTTTCACTTCTCTATTACCCTCCAGGTACTTTAGTTAGATTGTGAGCCTTCGGGACAGTAAGGGAATTTTCCAAGTACCTTTCTTATTTCTAATCTTAATGTATATTTTCTGTAAACCGCTTAGAACCTAACGGATGTAGCGGTATATAAGAAATAAATTACATTACATTACATTACATATAAAAACCAGCCTAAATCAGAACTTAGATGATCAGTGAGACAAGTCGTCCAAGTGCCAATAATCGAACCGGGTTTTAGACGTATCTAAAAATGACTTAGGCCTTCCCAGTGCTGCAGTACGCCAAGAGCTAAAAGGGGCATTTTAGGAGGAGTGGTGAGGGTGGGATTTGGGCGAGACATGGGCCGTCCTAGACTTAGTCGTACTGCATGTATAACCAAAAGTTTAACAATACTGCCTGGATGGAATTTGGACATTGTGACTTAGGCCATCTAAAACCAGGTCTAAGTCACAAGAAGGTATCCAAAGTGACCAGATAACCACTGCAGAAACAAAGTACAGACCCCTACACACTCCCCCAGTGATCACTGACCACCCCTCCCCCCGCCATAAAATTCATAATAAAAACATCACATATCTGCCTCCTGAACATCAGCACCTGGCATAGGAAAGCCTAGTAGAGCTGCACAGAGGTGGCTTAAGTGATCTGGGGGTGGGCTAATGAACCATGGAGAGGAGGACCCAGGCCCATAAGCCACTCTAACCACTGCATGCATGGTGAAACATGTACACTCTCCAAAACCTCCCCAAACACTTATATACTGCCATATAAGTGGCACCTGCATAAGGGCTATTGGGGTGGGAGACATGTGGGTCTAGTAGGTTCCGGGAGGTATTAGGTGGGCTCACCATGACCTATAAGGTTGTTGTGGTGAGATGTGTATGTGGCACCCTTTTTGTGAAGTTCATAGCAGTGCCATGTAAGGTACCCCACTACTCTGGTGCAATGTTTGGGTGTCCAGTCCATCACTTTGCTGACCCCGCCCACACCCAAAAGGTCTTTTTCTAGGCGTTTTTGACTTGGACAAATTTTTGGACGAAAATGGGGTATAAAAATAGACAACTTAGTGGTCTGGATGATTAGACGGCTGGACGTACAGTTAGACGATTGTCCAAAAAAAAAAAAAATTTTGGAGGTATTTTTCGAAAATGGACTTTTTCCATGTCTGATTTTGGGTGATTAGCGACTTAAGCCCATAACAGACTTAGATGTATCTTTTGATTACGCCCCTCCAAATAACTAGTCAGGAGCTGTTTCTGACTGATTAAATAGCATTGAATATCCTGTGGTAAATTTTTGGCTACTTTTTTCTCATGTTTCACGTTGTATGCATTTTTTTGTGTGTGTTCATATGACTATGTTACATCAGCAACTTAACAACTTTTAAACTGAGCCCAGGTTATGGGAAAGGCAAAACTTATAGTGACATCCCCAGAAATAGGGTTAATTGCACAACAGAAACTGTCAGACTACGTTAAAGCATGACGACAGGTGCGGGTTGTGAAACATAAGGCTGCCTCGTCTATGAGGACTGTGGTTTTTAAAGCTTTACAAAAGTACAACTGGTCAGCAGAACAATCTAATTAATAATGTGATGTACAAGAACAGAAGAAACCAGGAACAGCACGTAGGGTGAGCTGATGTAGAATGTACTTGTCTTCGGGGCTGCACAGATGGTTACTGTAGCTTACGTCAGTTCAAGAACCTTAGACAACCCTTTATGCTTCAGAAGGTGTGATTGTGTCACATGGAAGGAGATGGAATACCATGGAACACAAAATAAAAGAATGGAAGCACAGGATTCCAATGAAATCCACCTGTACCTTAGAGTACAATTTCTAGGAAGCAATATGCATTTTCTTTCAAAACTAATTATATCTCAGGTTGGTGAAACAATAGAGGAAGGTGGATGGATGAAACACAGTGAGAGAGTCTATTTTAGCATTGTGGGGAGAGTGGGAGAGGACAACAAGATCTTCACAGTGCAGCAAGAAGGAAAGGGAGGGATAATGGCACTAAATTCTACTCTCTGCCTATGTATTGGGGAGCAAAAGGGACACTGAGGGCTCCTTTTACAAGGGTACGTTAGGGCCTTAATGCGCAGAATAGCACACGCTAAATTGCCATGCGAGCTAGCTGCTACCGCCTCCTTTTAAGCAGGCGGTAGTTTTTTGGCTAGCGCGCGCTATAGCACGTGCTAATCCGGTGTGCGCGCTAAAAACGTTAGCGCACCTTTGTAAAAGGAGCCCTGAGTATCTCCTTAGAAAAAGTATGGGTATGGGCACTGTTCCCTCTAAGCTGAGCAGGAGTCCTCCACCCACAGTCTCACCAATAGAGGGTGCTGTTTTACTGTCACATTTTTCAATTGTGAGGGACAGGCAAGTTCTGCAGGACTCCAGGGAACATACCTGTCCTTAGCGACTGAAAATATTCCACCCCCTAGTGGTAGCAATGCAGCTGGAGGACACCTGCTCAGCTTAGAATGGAGATTCTACTTTTTGCAAAGTATGGGTTAATAAGAAGTCCGCAGACCTGTTGGAACTGTATGGAAAATGAGAAATCTAGAAATGTCATAATTACTTTATTTACTTCTATTTTTTTTCTCCCATTTTCCCCTTTCACTGTTAAAACAAAATATTGTAGATGTAAGTTGTTTTTTTTGTGATGTAAAATTTCTTAAATAGTCTTTGGCTTTTGATAATCTCTCGAAATTTTGATGTTGGATATGTATTATTAAGTCTGTAAACAATTTCTCCTTCTCTGATATTAAATAACTGCTGGAAAGCTTTATAGAGTGGAAAGAGAGTTTTTGTCCTCCTAAGACTTGGAAAGAATCAGTGACAAGCCATAATTCCCCATTCTTTGCCATGAAGGGAGGGAGGAGGGGTCCTCTGATTATACTACGGCTGGTACTATTTATTACTTATATAGCGCTACCAGATGCACGCAGTGCTGTACATTAAACACGCAAGAGACTGTCCCTGCTCGAAAGAGCTTGCAATCTAATTATAGTTTCATAGTTTATTAAAATTTTGATAAAATGCTTCTCCTGGAATACAAAGCATTGTACATTAAAAATATGTAAATATGAATAGGGAACAAACAACAAATAATGAACATAGACCTTACAAGACCGACATACTTGGTTGGGGTTGCGACATGAGAACAATAGGAAAAAAGGGAAGAGCTACAATTTGTTAAGAGAACACACATACAGAACAAAAGAATATGAGAATTGCTGCCACTGGGTCAGACCAGTGGTCCATTGTGCCCAGCAGTCTGCTCACGCGGCGGCCCTCTGATCAAAGATCAGTGCCCTAACTGAGACTAGCCCTACCTGAGCACGTTCTGGTTCAGCAGGAACTTGTCTAACTTTGTCTTGAATCCCTGGAGGGTGTTTTTCCCTATGACAGATTCCGGAAGAGCGTTCCAGTTTTCTACCACTCTCTGGGTGAAGAAGAACTTCCTTATGTTCGTACGGAATCTATCCCCTTTCAATTTTAGAGAGTGCCCTCTCGTTCTCCCTACCTTGGAGAGGGTGAACAACCTGTCCTTATCTACTAAGTCTATTCCCTTCAGTATATGTTGTTTAGGTATGGATTTGCAGAGGGAATGATGAGATAGAGGGTAGGGGACTAATGACAAACAGATTTTTGTGCTTTACAAATTGGTAGGGTTAGTGGGCTTTCAGCTTGGATTAGAATACTGCCAGAGACGGAGCCTAACGTACCGAGTCAGACAGGGTTGTTCCAGGCAAGCAGTGCAGCAAGGCAGACAGGACAGTTAGCAGTAGAGGAGAAGGACATCAACAAGAGAGACTTACCCAACGAGCTGAGTTTCCAGGACAGAATACAGGGAGAGCTAAGAGAGGAGAGATACTGACTGAGGAGCTGCAGAGTGAATACACTTGTAGGTCAGTAAGAAGAGTTTGAACTGAATGCAGAAATGGACAGGGAGACAGTGAAGTGATTTGAAGAGAGGGGTAGCGTGAGCATAACTACATTGATGGAATACGAAACGTGCAGCAGAATTCTGAACAGTGTGAAGGGGAGAGAGATGGCTTTGCAGAAGACCTGTGAGAAGCAAGTTGCAATAATCCAGGCGAGAGTTGACGAGAGCGTGGATGAGGGTCTTGGCAGAGTGCTCAGAGAGGAAAGTCCGGATTATTGTTATTACTGTACTGTGTCCAGTAACGCTTGTCCCTTGGTGCAAAGTGTTATTGTTGTGAGTATTTTCAAAAACTTGTGAGTTGGCTCTGCCTGCTTCAAACATTGTGTGATCAGCAGAACAAGCCCATAAGCTTTGTGTCTTGTGGCATGTGTGGCTGAAGCTAGTGACCCCACTCCGTCCTTGCATATACCGTATTTTCACGCATATAACGCGCGCGTTATACGCGTTTTTACCTACCGCGCATACCCCTCGCGCGTTATATGCGTGAGCGCGGTATACAAAAGTTTTAAAACATAGTTCCCACCCCGCCCGATTCACCCCCCCAGCAGGACCACTCGCACCCCCACCCCGAACGACCACTCGCACGCGCTCCCACCCGCACCCGCATCCACGATCGGAGCAAGAGGGAGCCCAAGCCCTCTTGCCCGGCCGACTCCCCGACGTCCGATACATCCCCCCCCCCGGCAGGACCACTCGCACCCCCACCCCGAACGACCGCTCGCACGTGCTCCCACCCGCACCCGCATCCACGATCGGAGCAAGAGGGAGCCCAAGCCCTCTTGCCCGGCCGACTCCCCGACGTCCGATACATTCCCCCCCCCCCGGCAGGACCACTCGCACCCCCACCCCGAACGACCGCTCGCACGCGCTCCCACCCGCACCCGCATCCACGATCGGAGCAAGAGGGAGCCCAAGCCCTCTTGCCCGGCCGACTCCCCGACGTCCGATAGATCCCCCCCCCCCGGCAGGACCACTCGCACCCCCACCCCGAAGGACCGCCGACTTCCCGACAATATCGGGCCAGAAGGGAGCCCAAACCCTCCTGGCCACGGCGACCCCCTAACCCCACCCCGCACTACATTACGGGCAGGAGGGATCCCAGGCCCTCCTGCCCTCGACGCAAACCCCCCTCCCCCCCAACGACCGCCCCCCCCAAGAACCTCCGACCGCCCCCCCAGCCGACCCGCGACCCCCCTGGCGACCCCCCCCCCCCCCTTCCCCGTACCTTTGGTAGTTGGCCGGACAGACGGGAGCCAAACCCGCCTGTCCGGCAGGCAGCCAACGAAGGAATGAGGCCGGATTGGCCCATCCATCCTAAAGCTCCGCCTACTGGTGGGGCCTAAGGCGCGTGGGCCAATCAGAATAGGCCCTGGAGCCTTAGGTCCCACCTGGGGGCGCGGCCTGAGGCACATGGGCCCAACCCGACCATGTGCCTCAGGCCGCGCCCCCAGGTGGGACCTAAGGCTCCAGGGCCTATTCTGATTGGCCCACGCGCCTTAGGCCCCACCAGTAGGCGGAGCTTTAGGATGGATGGGCCAATCCGGCCTCATTCCTTCGTTGGCTGCCTGCCGGACAGGCGGGTTTGGCTCCCGTCTGTCCGGCCAACTACCAAAGGTACGGGGAAGGGGGGTGGGGGGGTCGTGGGGATCGCCAGGGGGGTCGTGGGTCGGCTGGGGGGGCGGTCGGAGGTTCTTGGGGGGGGCGGTCGTTGGGGGGGAGGGGGGTTTGCGTCGAGGGCAGGAGGGCCTGGGATCCCTCCTGCCCGTAATGTAGTGCGGGGTGGGGTTAGGGGGTCGCCGTGGCCAGGAGGGTTTGGGCTCCCTTCTGGCCCAACTACCAAAGGTACGGGGAAGGGGGGTGGGGGGGTCGTGGGGGTCGCCAGGGGGGTCGCGGGTCGGCTGGGGGGGCGGTCGGAGGTTCTTGGGGGTGGCGGTCGTTGGGGGGAGGGGGGTTTGCGTCGAGGGCAGGAGGGCCTGGGATCCCTCCTGCCCGTAATGTAGTGCGGGGTGGGGTTAGGGGGTCGCCGTGGCCAGGAGGATTTGGGCTCCCTCCTGGCCCGATATTGTTGGGGAATCGGCGGTCCTTCGGGGGGAGGGATGTATCGGACGTCGGGGGGGGGGCATCAAGCTTTCAGGATGGGGACAGACCTTCAAGGGGGGACAGTGCACGGAAGTCAGGGGGGGTGAACGGAGAGTCGGGACAGCGCACGGAAAGTCAGGGCGGGCGAAAGGAGCGTCGGGCAGCATGCGCGGTATACCCGTGAGCGCGGTATACCAAAGTTTTTGTACATATCATCGTGATTTCTGCGCGCTATACCCGTGTGCGCGTTTTATACGGGTGCGCGTTATTTGCGTGAAAATACGGTACTCTTATTTTTGAATCACGAACAATTCAAAATTAATCTGGGGAGGAAAAAAAGTTGGTGATTTTATCCAACTTTCCATTTAGCAATTTAATATACAAGAGATTTGGGAGTTACACAGAAAAATCTTTGTGCTTTAAAATCACCCAATTGATTACATAAATTCTATTCACTGTACAAGCTAGCTAGAGAAACTTTATGCAGAGGTGAAGTTGGAGGCTTTCTGGATGTCCTGAAGTATTTAGGTAACTGATCTGTATCTTATTCCACAATAACTTATCTCTAGAGCTGTTAATCACTAGCTTTTAACTTTGTTAACTTTACTCAATTTGAAGCACCTTTTAATCATTGTAAACCGCATAGAACTTCACAGTTCAGCGGTATATAAACTGTTATTATTATTATTTAGGTTGACCCAGACACCACTGTTTAGCATTTCCAAGAAAAGAGAGAGGACATGCTTTCATTCCATTGGATTCCATATAGGGCACCAGAATTTGGGGGCCCTACTGAGATATGTGCGCAACTTAATTGGCTAATGAATTATTAACAATCAATAACTAGATTTCGGCGCACATCTGGCTGCAAGCTCTTCTATGGCGTAACTCAAAAGGGGATGCAGCCATAGGAGGGGCATGGGTGTTTTAAAAGGTTGTGCATGGTATTAGAGAATAATGGGTCTCTATGCCCAATTTAGGAGTCAAGATGTACATCAGGTTTCAGCAGGTGTAAGTCTGACACCCAGAGTTGGGTGCAGAAACCAGCACTAATTATTATTCTATAAAGTTTCAAGTTCAAGTTTCAAGCTTATTAATATTTTGATATACCGACCATTACAAGTATCTGGTCGGTTTACAATGATAAAAAGTAAAACCAAATTATTTAAAAATGTATAATCCCCCCCAAAAAGGCTAAATTTAAAAATTAAAAAAATAGGGGGATTGAGATCAAAACAAAAAACTCGGGGTTCCTTTTACTAAGGTGCATTAGGGCCTTAATACGCGGAATAGCGCGTGCTAAATTGCCGCACACGCTAGACCTTAATGCCAGCATTGAGCTGGCGTTATTCTAGAAGTGTACCGTGCGGTTTAGCGTGTGGTAATTTAGTGCGTGCGCTAAAAACGCTAGCACACCTTAGTAAAAGGAGCCCTTGATTACAATGGGTATGGGACAGAAGGAAAGAAAGGGAAAGGGAAAGTTTTTTTAAAATACATTGTATAAATGAAAATGAAGGGAAGGATAAAACAAGAGGAAAAAATGGGGTATTGCATCCTGAAAGCGATACCCTATTCCTGAAAGTGTGCATGCCCTTTATAAAACAGCACTTACCCCCCCTTACAAAACTGCACTAGTGTTTTTAGTGCTGGTCACAGTGGTAACAGTTCCGATATACACAGAATTCCTACCGTGTTTCCCCGAAAATAAGACCTATCCCGAAAATAAGCCCTAGCATGATTTTCGGGGTAGGTCTTAATATAAGCCTGACCCCACAAGTAAGCCCTAGTCCCGGGATTCGCTGGCAGAAACTCTTCAACCCGCCCCCCTGTCCCACCCCCTGCTGCTGCTCCTGCCATACAGCTGAACCCCCGCTGACCCTCTATCCTTCCTTCCCATCCAAACCCCGCCGACCGCGAGCGAGCCCTACATACCTTCATCCAAAGCAGCGTCGGGCCGGCAGCACTCTAAACAGGTTGTTTCGGCCTTCTCTGCTGGGGAATTCACTCTGCCACGGCAGAGGGAATTCCTCAGCGGACAAGAGTCTGTGTGTGTTTGTTGGGGGAGAGGGGGTTAGTACTGAACTTTTCTGGTGTCCATTTTTGAGCACCAATGATATAATTCCCCCTACCTTACATGCCCACATTTACATCTTCTGCCATGCTGGGGGTCATTACATGCTGCTCCTTATAACCTTGGGCAAATCACTTAATCCCCCATTGCCCCAGGCACATTAGATAGAGTGTGAGCCCATGGGGACAGATAGGGAAAAATGCTTGACTACCTGAATGTAAAACCACTTAGGCTATAACTGATATATAAATGCTATAAATACATAAAATAAAAAAAATTACATAAGCCTGTTTTATAAAGTTATATAGGAGAAAAGTTGTCAATGTGGGCTACCATTAAGATGTGTTATTTTACCTTTAACAACATTTATTAGTAACTAGGCCTTATTGTATAAAATGGGATCTGTGTTAAAACAGCATGTTAGTAATAAAAATAACATGCTTTTACTGTAGCCCATGATGTCAACTATAAGGGGGTGCTGAAAAGTTCTCAGCCCAACCAAGAAGAGAATGACATGGAAATGGTTCAATCAATGATCTGAAACAATATCAAAACATAAAATTTCGTTTTGACAAATTGGCACTTTTTGATATCAAAATGACACTCAGAATTTAGGAAGTTGGATGGTTGGGCTGAGAACTTACCATCACCCCCTCGTATGCCCCTTAGTCACTTATGTTGCCTTTGTAAAGTACCTGTAGTAATAACCTTTCATTAATAATTTGCCTTTATAAAATACACATAAGAAAGGGGTCTTTTTGAACTCTTCGTATTTGTGCCCTTCATTCAATAAATTTAACTATTTGAATGGTATAAACTGCCTTGTCTCTTTGTCTCCTCTGCTGTTGCTTATTCTTTTGTGCTATAAAATTAGCTCCCATATGCCTCTGTACAATGCTGCATTCTACAAATGATTATAATACTTTAAAATATATATTTATTTACAAGACCTATTTACTGTTTCATCATCCAAAGATGACAAGAATGGTTTATATCTCAACAAAACATAATAATAAAAACCTAACACAAAGAAATAAATAAAACAACATAATTAAAATAAAACCCTCTATCTCTTCCACATTACAAAATTAAGAAAACTCATAAAATAAGACCTGTCTGGCTGGTATTCAAAATGATTAAACCAGTCAGGAATAGCTCTTGGCTGGTTAAATAGCGTTTTAC
Source organism: Geotrypetes seraphini (assembly GCF_902459505.1). Classification (NCBI taxonomy): domain Eukaryota; kingdom Metazoa; phylum Chordata; class Amphibia; order Gymnophiona; family Dermophiidae; genus Geotrypetes; species Geotrypetes seraphini. Next base: position 197,014,556 of record NC_047087.1, read on the forward strand.
ATAAGAATAGCCTTACTGGGTCAGACCAATGGTCCATCAAGCTCAGTAGCCCGTTCTCACAGTGGCCAATCTAGGTCACTAGTATCTGGCCAAAACCCAAGGAGTAGCAATATTCCATGCTACCGATCCAGGGCAAGCAGTGGCTTCCCCCATGTCTATGGACTTTTCCTCCAGGAACTTGTTCAAACCTTTCTTAAACCAGCTACGCTATCAGGTCTTTTAGTTCATAACTGCAGATATTCAGCAGAAGATAACCAATAATCTCCCTCTGAATATCCTCAGTTAGGGGCTAGCGGCTAATTGGCTATATCGTGTGACATAGCCAGTTTGGTGCAGATATTCAGCATCAAAACAGCTATGCTAAGTGGTTAAAACAGGCTGCTTAAATAGCAGGCCTACCTTTACCTGATAAGCACTTATCTGGTTAAGTTGCCGTGGTCAAAAATTAAACTGGATATTCAATGCCGGTTGATGGCAGAATGTTAAATATAGAAATAAAATAAAACAAAAGAAATAAAGGTAATACCTTTTTTATTGGTCTAACTTAGGAGGGAATTCATCAATGCGTGCTACTGTTAAGACGGGTTATTTTACCACTAAAATAAGGACCTGTGCTAAAATAGCACAACATGTGGTAAAATAATACGTCTTAACAGTAGCACACATTGATGAATTCCCCCCCTTAGTGTATTGTTTGATTAGCTTTTGAAGGTAATCCTTCTTCCTTTTGTTTTGTTTTCTTTCTTTCTATTTATTTAATAAGAATATATGAATTGCCATACTGGGACAGACCGAAGGTCCATCAAGCCCAGTATTCTGCTTCCAACAGTGGCCAACCCAGGTCCCAAGCACCTAGCTAGATCCCAAGTAGCAAAACAGATTCTATGCTGCTTATCCTAGGAATAAGCCATCTCAATAATGGCCTACGGACTTCGCTTTTAGGGCTCCTTTTACTAAGGTGCGCTAGCGGTTTTAGCGCACGCAGGAAATTATCACGCGCTACACCGCATGCTACGCTTCTAGAACTAACGCCAAGGTCTAGCGTGAGCGGCAATTCAGCGTGTGCTATTCCGCACGTTAAAGCCCGAACGCACCTTTGTAAAAGGAGCCCTTAGGAAATTATCCAAACCTTTTTTAAACCCCACTAAGCTAACTGATTTCACCACATTCTCAGGCTATAAATTCCAGAGTTTAATTATACACATTGGACTAACATAACATAACATTGTACTTATAAACTGCGTAACTGTAAGTTCAACGCGGCTAACAAAAGATTAATAATAAAATAACATTTAGCTTAATTCGCCAGATACTTTCAGAAAGGATAAGTTTTCAATTGAGTTCTAAAGTGTTTATAAGGAAAAGCACAACGCAACAATGGTCGAAATTCCCTATCGTAGGAAACAGCTTGAAATGCTAATGTATGTTCCAAAGATTTCTTACGCTTACATCCATGGCTACTACACAATTTTACTCAAGATGGCTGAATATTGGAAGGGGGGGGGGGAGAGAGTATAATCCCAACTTGCCACACAACTATTCCAATACAGAGCCATTTCAAAGATCAGGAAACAAAACTGTGTTCGGCTTCTTCCCAAAAGTCAGATAATTTTCCTCTAAGCAATATTTGCAGTGCAGCACTACTGCTCCATAGATTCATGCCACACAGCGAACCATGGTTCAACTGCAGCTTCAACATATTTTGGTTATGAAATAAAATCTGCACTGCTGTTCCAAGAGAGAGGAGAGGTAGCTGCCACTATGATGGTAACCTCTGCTGCAAAAAGAATAGAACCTGGGGAACAGACTTGAATGAGACTTTCTTGCAAAACTAGACCTATAAGAAAAGCCAAAGTTGACAAGACAGTGTGGTTGGGGTGAGAAGTTAAAATGAGATAAAAAAAAAAATGCTTGTGCAGGCAGATATGTTTTCTACTAATACTGAGAAACCTAAGATTGTAAGAATTGACTGTGTTCCTTAGCAAAAGAGACAAAAGTTCAATTTTTGCTGCACTTCTTTTAACAGACAATGTTGTTCTAAGGATGCTTCGATTGTACAAGGGGGAGCCCATGCTTTGGAGCAATGTCTCTCAAACTTTGTGCCATGGCACACTGGTGTGCCCCCAAGTGATTCTGGGTGTGCCTCGAGAAATTCCAGAACTTTATTTTTAAAAATTCCCTTCATAAATATACCCTAGAATAGATGACAAGTATATTGCATACGTAAGAATCTGTCAATGTTACGAACGTCTGTGTGCGTAAGGATCCAATCGCCCAGACAAGCATCATTCTTTGATACGATTGGTCCTTAAAAACTAATGGCAAGTAATTTTAATTTTATTCAGTAGTTATCCTAAACCTGAGCAACAATCATGGCGTTATTACCATTTGGATCTTCTTATCTTTGAGAACTTGGATTTTCAGCTCTGACAGAAATCAAATAGATAAAAAGAGAACGACTGCAGATGGTGGGTGATGAAATGCGCGTTTGCTTGTCGACTATTGAGCTGCATTTTGAGTTAATTTGCACTCAAAAACAAGCACATCCATCACATTGATTAGCAATTCTGTTCTATCTACTTTAGTTTCACCTTCCTTACAATTACCCATTGTGTGGTGTAGTGGTTAGCGCCACAGTCTCAACATCCTGAGGTTGTGGGTTCAAATCCCACACTGTTCCTTGTGATCCTGGGCAAGTCACTTAATCCCCCATTGCCCCAGGTACATTAGACAGAGTGTGAGCCTACCAGGACAGATAGGGAAAAATCCTTGAGTACCTGAATGTAAACCACTTGGGGCTCCTTTTTCAAAGGTGCGCTAGCGTTTTTAACACACGCACCGGATTAACGTGCGCTATAGCACGTGCTAGCTGAAAATCTACCGCCCATTCATAAGGAGGCGGTAGAGGCTAGTGCGCGTGGCAATTTAGCATGCGCTATTCCGCGCGTTAAGGCCCTAGCACGCCTTTGTAAAAGGAGCCCTTAGACTATAAGTGGTATATAAATGCTTAAATAAATAAATAAAAATAGACGAAAGAACTTTAAATAAATAACTCTCAAATTTATCCCCTCTTTTATTAAGGCGCGCTAGCTGATTTAGCGCGCGCTAAATGCTAACGCTCCCATTATATTCTGTGGACATGTTAGCATTTAGCACACCTTAGTAAAAAGACCCCTTAATTTTTTGTTGGTTTTGCAATTTTATAATTTGAATTATAATGTACCTTGAAAAACATTTGCTCCATTTAGTATGCCAGAGCTAAAAAAGTTTGAGACACACTGCTCTGGAGACTAAAAACAGGACTCTAAAGCAGGTGTAAGAGTGGTTGGAAAGACAGGGACACAGCATAAAGAGGTAAAAGATGCCAAAGGAGTTTAGAAACACAGTTGTCCATCGTCTGTCTCTCAGTTTTCCAAAGCATGGTGTGGCAATGTTCAATGACCACAAATTAGTGGAAGGGCAACCCCTCACCACACCACCGACAGAATAAGTTGCCAAGAAGAACAAACTGATGAATGTGGACAGAAGTACTGAAGAGGGGAAAAAATGCAGGAATACTGTGTTCTGCAAACAAATTAAAGTACTTCTAAGAATAAAACTGGGTCAGAGCAAAAGCCTATTTTGCACAACATCCTGTCTCTGACAGTGACAACGAAAGAATGGTTGCAGAAAGTCTATATTAAAATAAGGTTTAGCCACATTTGGCTACATCATCCCAAGCTTCAGGAACATTCACATTTCTTTTCCAGATATTGGAAATTGTAAGGCGAATAGAAGCTTCATCGACACTCGAGAGTTCTCATGCTTCAGCTTAATAGTTAGCTCTCATATTTCTCAATATGGTGGAGACATTCTTATATTTAAAAAATAAACAAAACATCAGCCACCTAAGAACCAAGTGAAAATTTATAAAATATATTTTGTATATTCAGATATGTAAAGAAAACGACCCTTAGACAGGAAATATTTAAACTTTGAAGGAAGAAAATGGAGGTTTTATAATATTTGAGTTCTAACAATAAGTAAAGAGTAGAAAACACAAGAGCTACCCAAGAACCAAGTGAGAATCTATAAAATATACTGTGCACTATTCAGACATATGAGGAAAAAATCCTCAAACACCCAGACGCTAAAACAACACAATATCTTTACTGGGATTTTCAATTTTATCATTGATCAAAAAACCTCACTGTCATTTTTGTATTTTTTTAAAAAACTTTTCATCAGAAATTATTAAATTGGGTATTTCCAATACTTCAACCAGCTTCTGCAGCAAAAGATAAACAAATGAAACACTTCACTTGTACCTCTGTGGCAATATCTGATTAAGTCGGGGGAGCACTAGGATTTGCTCAGTTTGTGGAGATATCCAGGCCATTAACTTGGTAAATACTCCAGCTAAAGTTAGGACATCAAAAAAACTGCACATCGCTGGTATCTGGATAAATCCAGTGGCTTCCTTTTACTCAGATAATCAATTGTGTGTATTATAGGAGTATTATACAGGATATATGCTGATTACCTGTTGTTTTTTTCCTTTGGAAAAGTCAATGGTTTTGACTCAGCAGAAGTTGAATACTATCTTGGCTAAGGTAAAACATTGGATGTGTGAGAATAAGTTGATCTTGCATCACCTTAGTTTTTTGTAAATTTATCTGGCAAGAACACAGATAGTGAATCTGCCCAGAACTCTGAAACTATTAGATACTGTTGTCCAGATATCCACAGAATTCTGGTATCATTGAGGCCCTGATTCTGCAAACTGTGTCTACCTTTAGGTATGGTTTAGACGTCTTCCACGCGCATGTCGCGCTGAGTGTCACTTAGGTGTTGGATGCGCGTCTCCAATAATATTTTTTTTTCCTTCTAGATGCCAGGTAGACATCTCTACAATGTAGTTATATGTAAAAATGTGGTTTTTTTCTGATTTTTTTCTCTTATTTCAGGATTTTAAGCTTTAGCATAATAAAAACACAGTATACCATCTTTAAAAGGATATTTATAATATATTTTTTTCAGTGGGAGTTGAATAGGGAACATCAGTGTGAATCTTGAAAAAATGTGACATGTTTACCTTGATTCTAATCCACTGTGCTACACAATGAGTCAAATAATAATAGCAATTCTGGTTCTATTATACTATTTCATATAGGCAGTTAATTCTGCTTGGATAGATGCCAGGAGACAACACAAGCTGGATCTCACTGCCCTGTCATATTCTTTTTCTTCATTATTTCAGGATTGTAAGCTTTAACATAATAAAAACAAAAAAGTACACTGTGCCATCTTTAAAAGGATATTTATAATATTTTATTTTCAATAAGAGGTATTGACTGGGAGTCGAACGGGGACCATCAGTGTAGAAGGGTGTAACTTTAAGCTGTGTGCCACATTGGAAGCTGCAGAGTAATTGTAAAATTAAGTGCAATATAAGGAATAGCTGTTTGAGCGTTATTTGGGCTTTAGACAGACATGGTTTAGGCTTCCGAAGACGTTAGTCGTATAGATGCAATTTAGGCAGCCAGATCATTCGTTGAGCTTTGTTTGGACTTTAGATAGATGTTTCTCTGATTGGGATTTAGGCAGATTTTGGACATTTCCAAAGTGATCTTCTAAATACAGTTCAGGGATTTTATTCTGTGATTCAGCCAGCACATAAACAGGACACATCCATACAAGCATATTGAATTTAAAACTTACTCATTCCCTGGCTAAAGAAGCAATGTTATTAGTTAATTACAGCACATGAAAATCAGAGCTTTAGGTTTCTTGCTCCAAATAACACTTTCTTTTTCACTAAACATTGCTGCAATCAGCTCATTCTTCAAAGCAAAGAAAGCCCATAACTTCATTTGGCAAAGCTTAAAAACAGAATAAAACACATAACAGACCTGAATGTGGCTTCTAGTTCATTGAAAATGGAGGTATGCAGCCCTCATTGTGAGATCATGAAGGTGTACCTGCATTGTGAGATCATCAAGGTGCACCTGCAAGTTACAATGCCACCGTTAAAAGATGGGCTTGGGAGTTGAACTCACAACCTCTGCAAGATCAGCACAGAGCTTTTACTCATTGAGCTACACCACCTTCCACGCAGTTTCACTGGCTCCCCTGTCATATCATAGCTTAGTGATCTGCTAAGGTATCATCTGCTTAGCTATCATATCACAATTACCTAAGACAAAAGAATGCTAGCACTGCTTTCATTATCCCAAAAGCCAGAATCTCAAGTATTGTTGAATAAATGTGACATGGAGTCAAATACTGCTGTTTGTATTAATTGTAAACTCCTCTTTTGGAACTTTTTGCTTCTAATATTGCTAATGTTGTGCTGTTTGAGATGAAAATTCGATTTGATTGGTCTGTAGCTTGTAATTTTTATTAAAATGAGTATTGTGTCAGCTGAAGTACATGAGGGAGTTGAACCCACACCAGGCTCACACGCTAACCTTCATGCAAACTGCTGTGATAGACAATGAGCCATAAAATAATAGCAATTCAGGTTTGATTATACTGTTCCGTTTAGGCGTCATCATGGCTATAGCTATGGCATGCTTGCGGCTCCGTAGTGGAGTGCCCGAAGCACGCCTAAATGGCCGCAGTTAAGCATATCTTAAGCTGTTAGGGTAGGAAATCTCGTCTCTGACTGAAAGAAGCCATTTCTGGCTCACCAAGTTAAGGCACCTTATCCATCCTCTTCAGCTCTCATATAATGCCATTTTCTCAAATATTATGCTGTTTTCAGGCTGTGAGGCAGTTTAGACATCTCATTGGACTGTTGAGCAAGTGGGAGGCAGGCCAGCCCATGACGCCTTCCCCCCCCCCCCTGTAAAACATAGCACACCTACCCTGTTTGCCACCCCTAAGGGCCATCCTTCTTATAGATCAAGCATCCATGTTCCACCACCCCACTTCTCTCCTTTGCAGCCTGGGCAAGTAACTCATGGAACACAGGAAACACTAATGCTCGGATGCTACTCAATAATGTTGTCCCCATATCACACATGCTTAGGGTTATCGCACTATTGTATCCTTTATGTAAATAAGCACAAGGTCAAAAATGGTTTAAAGATTTTTATTGTAGAATATAATGCAACTTCCTAGACACTCAAATCTAGAATCATGTTTCAGTCCAGGAAAGCAGCAAGGTCCAAATTGTGACTCTGGTTGAATTGTTAAGGTCCCATAATCTTCTCCTGGTGGTCGAAGGCAGGTTGTAGAAAAAGGAAGATGGATTGAGATAAATTAAGACTATATTGGTGAGTTTTAGGCTCTCTTTTACAAAAATGTGTTAAATAAACGCATGCGCTATCTGCCACTGCATCCATAGGATAACATGCAGGTGGTAACATTTAGCACGCGCCAAGGATGACATAATGCACACCGGGTTTACCGTGTAGTAAATGCTACCACCTGCATGTTATCCTATGGATGCGGTAGCAGATAGCTCATGTGTTGATTTAACACATTTTTGTAAAAGAGAGCCTAAAACTCACCAATATACTATTCTCTCAGAAAGCCATCAAGAAGTACACCCTTATGAACGAATGAGACATGATAGCAGGAAAAAAAAGTGTTAAATAGGTTAACATCAGATAGTAAGTACAATTTGCAGTCAAGTGAAGGATATGTAGAGTAAGCAAACAAAGGTTGCAATATATCATTCTTGTCTATTCTTTCTGTTTTGGTCTTTGAGCTGCTTGTGTGCAGAACCCAGTTTTCAGAGACCTGCTCTGGCCTCTGGGAAACACAAGGGGAGTCATTAGCTACTCTGGGGAGATGAGCATAGTCAACCTGAAATCAGGAGAAAAGAGGGAAAATGTTAGAAAGACATCTGTGGCAAAAGTAAAAAGCAGAAGTTGTGGGAGAATATGTCACAACACAGTCTCAAAATAACACCTAGCACAAACACTGTTGGACTCCTAAAAAGAAGAGGCAGCTGCATCTGAACCCTTTTTGTAATATGGATGCCCATGACACACATGAGCAATAGTTATCCCACTGGCAATAGTTATCAAATGAGTTCTTACACTGAATATGACTCTAAAAAGAATTACCTTTAGCTGTATGAGTAAAAGTACTGCTTCCATCATCCCAACATCATACGTTCCACTCTCGGCTACGACTAACACATAGTTATGTAACTTGCATATCCATTTTCCTGGCAGCAAAGTTTCAAACAGCATGGGTGTTTTTTCAGCAAACACACTTGGAACCAATTTTTATCATCACAAATTCTCAAACCTGCTAATGGCCCTGTGGAATAGAGAGAGTTGTGGCAGATATCAGGGGGACAAAATGTTAAAGGAGAATCACCATAAGCAATAACACAGAATGGGAGTCCAAAAGAACAAATCAGTTCTGCCTGAGCTTTTTTGTAATTAAGACACCTAAGCAGCTAACAATATATCATTCTCATCTGGATTTGGTATCTGAGCTGCTAGCAAGGAGTTCCTTGCATAGGTGCAGCATATTCACCTGGAAAGATGAAAAATGTTAGAAAGACATCAATTGCAAAGTACTATAGCTGCTAATGGTCCTGTGAAATGCAGAGTTGTGTTAGATATAGGAAACAAAAGATAATAAGGAAAGGTAAGGTCTCAGAAATCAGCATAAGCAACAACACAGAATGGGAGTCCTAAAAGAGAAAACTCTGCTCTGATGGATCTTCTTATACTAAGCACGTCTATGTGGTGTCTGATGTGGTGTCAGAAAACGTTCAAACTAATTGGGTGTGGTTTGGCTCAAACACACCTGTATTGACTTTTAATCATTTCTTTCACTTCTCAAAGCTTTGACAAGAAGCCATTTGTCATCTGCTTAGTCTATAGAGACTCCTATTACCAGACTCTGAAAAGAATTCCCTCTATAGCTCTATGCTTCAAAGCACTGCTTTTTGTCTTCCAAACATCAGGGGTTCAAGTCTTGAGTATGGTTAGCAAAAGTATTGGATATGTAAACTGAAGACAATGTTGCTTTCAAGTACTTTGAAAGTAAATTTAGTGCTCTCTCAACAGCTTTACTGAAAATGTCCCCTGGGGCAGTACACCACAACAAAATTTCTATATAAAGACAAGACAGATTGTTGGATTACATCAGCATAATGATAAAATAAGACCGATACATATAGAAAAGGGGGAAAAAAACCCTTTATGATTCATATCCAACTATATATTAGAAGGACCAGTGATTGTCTTCATATAGATTAAAGCTATAAATGGTAATGCTGCCATATAGCTCACTCTGAAGATTTTATTCATTTATCTTAGCATTTTTTTTGCTACTTCAGCTTCTCTGCGGTGTTCTTTGCTCACATGTTTAAAGACAATAGACTGTTTTCAGTCCAATTCTCTATATGTGAATTTGCAAACCATTGGACCCCTGAGGAAGGCGAGTTCACCGAAAACACGGACCGTGTAGGGTCCGGTTGGATTTTTATCACAGTATTTTTTATCATTGTACTTTTTTAATTGAATTTTCATGGTTTTATATGTCAGTGTTTAATAAATTATCTCCAGAACATCTGTATCCACAGTTTTTGTTTTTATATTTATTTTTCTACCAGAAAACCTTCAAACTGTTTGAGCATTCTTTGGCCATTCCTTTGCTTAAACATATTTGGGTTGAGCTTTAAAATGATCTGCAGCAATTCTCAGATGTCATCCTAAACCCCCTCCCCCATCCCAACACACACTCCTCAGGCATGAAACCACACCAGCCACATCCTTTGAGTTAGGGGTTTCTTACTATGAAAGCTTAGGATATCCTAGCCATGGAAAGCTCAAAATAAGTGTGCCTGCAAACTGCACAATGCTATGAGAGCTAATAGGAAGTTGTTAAAATGAATGCAGGTGAGAGTGGGATTTGAACTGGTGAGCTTGAGAAGATGGACAAGGTGCAACAAGGTGCCTTAACATGGTGAGCCACACATGGCTTCTTCTTGTTGGGGGAGAAGTTTTCTACCATGACAGCTTAGGATGTCCTAGCCAAGTGAAGGTGAAAATAAGTTTGCTTGCAAAGGGAAATGTGCTGATGAAAAATGGCAAAGTCCACCATTTAGACGAGGGGTCTCCAAAGTCCCTCCTCGCGGGCCGAAATCCAGTCAGGTTTTCGGGATTTCCCCAATGAATATGCATGAGATCTATGTGCATGTACTACTTTCAATGCATATTCATTGGGAAAATCCTGAAAACCTGACTGGATTCGGCCCTCAAGGAGGGACTTTGGAGACCCCTGATTTAGACTCTCTTAGGAGAGCTAATAGGAAACTTTTAAAATTAGTGAAGGTCACACTGGGATTTGAACCAGTGAGCTAGACAGAATAAAGGAGGTGCATTAACTTGGCAAGCTAGAAATGCTTTCTTTGTGATATAATTCCTAAGCAGATGATACATAGGCTGGTCAGTAAGCTATGATATGACAGGGCAGTGAGATCCACCTGTTTAGAAGCTGATGTATGTAGCTCAATGTGTTAAAATCCTGTGCTGATTGTGTAGAGGTTGTGAGTTCAACACCCAGTGCATCTTTTAATTGAAGCATTCTACCTTTCAGGTGCACCTTGATGATCTCACAATGAGGTCAGCATTGTGCAGCTGCACACCTCCATTTTCAATGAAGGAAAATGCATGTTAAGGTCTGTATCTGGTTTTTCTATTTTTAAGCTTTGAGAAATGAAGTAATTTATATATTTTTCATGTTCTTTCTTTGCTCAAGAAAGAGCTGATTGCAGCACTGTTTGGTGAGAAAAAAAAGGGGTTCTTATTAAGCAGGAAATTCAAAGGTGTTGTAATTAGTAAATCATATTGCTGTTTGGGCAGAAAAGTACTGTTTTGCATGCAATATGTTTGTATTGATGTGCCCTATTGATATAGTGGCTTATTAAATTTATTAGGAGGGGAAAAAAAAGAGGAAAAAACATATTCCTGAACTCTATGTAGAAAATATCATTTCGGAAGCCCAAAGCATGCCTAAGTTTCACCCATAGAAAGTTGTGTTCAGCCCAAGCAAAAACCACATAGACCAGCTTTTCATTCACCTACAATTCCCGTGGTGTTTAGCCACGGCCTGCTGCCCAAGTAGCGTCTATCTGGAGTCTAACCCTAACCATGCCCATGTTACGCTCCATCTACATACTTAGATGTGACTTTTATTGAGAACGCCTACAAATATGAAGACGCGTCCGAAAACTCATGTCTACCTCGTGTCTATATTCTGAGAATGCTTACCTGATGCCTAACTCCGTCTAAGTCTCAATTAACACTTGTTAAGACCCTTAAATCGCTCATTATCCACTTAAATCGGACGCGTAAACGGCAGGCATCACTTAGGTGCCGTTAGGCGCACTTTGCAGAATCGGGGCCTTAGACATCGTGTTAAGTTTGATTAGGAGAGTGTACTATAAGAAGTGTTAAAAATTTCAGAACTGTCAATTGCACAAAGTTACTATACAGTATTTCTCAATCTTCTCAAGTGGAAGGTCCTGATGAGGGTGCTATAGATACAATATTAGGTCCCAGTTTAGATCTTACTAATTTTCTTGAAAGTTCTAAAGCTATTGTGTCTACACTTCTGTGATCTTCACTTCTAAAAAAAGTAAACCTAAGGTTTTAAAAGCTTACTTTAAAAATAAATATGTTCAGTTTTATGGATAGAGAGTACAGGTCTTTCTAGATCTGGCCAAAGCCACTCAATTACATCAAATATTTTTTCTGCAGCTTTTCTACAGCATTGTGAGCCACTTTTTTCTTATGGTTCCCATTCAAATGTCTAATGAGATGGCAGGAAAGAACTATCCCCCTCTTTTACAACGGTGCGCTAGTCAATTTAGCATGCAATAAATATTAGCATATGCTAAACGCTAATACGTCCATAGAATATAATGGACATGTTAATGTTTAGCGCACGCTAAAACGGCTAGCGCACCTTAGTAAAAGGACCCCATGTGATTTTTGACCCAATTCATTTATCCCCCCCCCCCATCCCTTGTTTATGAAGTCGCATTAGCGTTTTTTAAAATTGCTGGCCACGGTGGTAAAAGCTCTGACACTCAGAATTCCTATGAGCATCGGAACTTTTACCGCCGTGGCCATAGATGAAAAAACGCTAACATGACTTTATAAAAGCGGGGTTAGACAGTTTTCTTGATGCTAATAAAGATACTTCAGTTAGACAGGTGGTGATGTTTTTGTTCTCAGAGATAAGATTATCCTCCCTTTCAAATTAGTTAGAACAGGGCCTGATGTAGGCTTTGCTCTAATTTTTGATTACTTATAAACCATTTCAGTTTAAATATATATGATGTTTTCTGACTCCCTTGAAGTGGGCTAATTGGATATAATGTTTATTTCTAATGTTTTTTTTTCTGACATTGTAAGCATTGGCAAAATTTCTGCTCCATGTTTCTGATGTTAAATAAATAAATTATATTCCGCATATCCTACAATTCTATGCGGATTACAAATTATTCAGGTACTCAAGCCTTTTTCCCTATCTGTCTCAACAGGCTCCCACTCTATCTAATGTACCTGGAGCAATGGGGATTAAGTGACTTGCCCAGGGTCACAAGGAGCAGTGCAGGATTCAAACCTACAACCTCAAGGTGCCGAGGCTGTAGCTCTAACCACTGCACCACACACTCCCTGTACAAGTAAATTTCAAAATCAAATAAAAATAAAATAAAATGTTGAGCTGTATCTGAATAGAGAGACTGATGTATTGAAGTGTCTTAAACTTCATTTGTGAAATTTAGGGCTCCTTTTATCAAGCCGCGCTGGCGGGGTTAGCGCGCGTGACTTTTAATCACTCGCTAACCCCTGCGCTGGCCAAAAAACTACCGCCTGCTCAAGGCAGGCGTTAGTAGCTAGCGCGGCTGGCGGTTTAACACGCGCTATTACACGCGTTAAACCACTAGCGGGGCTTGATAAAAGGAGCCCTTAGTAAACAGCATATTCTACTTGACTTCTATCTAAATATACCCAATAAACAATTGTGTGCATAGTTTTGTAAAGAGTGTGTAGCACAGTGGTTAGAGCTACGTCCTTAGCACCCTGAGGTTGTAGGTTCAAATACCATGCTGCTCCTTGTGACCCTGGGCAAGTCACTTAATCCGAAATCCAATTACTTTCTCGCTGTTATGTTCCAAATTTCAAATTTATGCCACTTGGTTATTGAAAGTTTCATTTGCATCAAAAATTCTTAGCAAGCGTGTGATTCAGAACGCTTCTACGCTGCCCGGAGCCCTGACGCAGCTTGTTAGCGAAACGGCAGCTAGCCTGACGTCTGTCAGTGAGGACTGGTAGAGACACAGAGACTTTAAGATCATTAAGACAATTGCTCCACCTACAGCTAAGTAATTCTGACACAAATTTTGAGAAAGTCTGATCCGTTAGAAGTGTCTCACTGTAGATAGGAGGGGGATGAGCCAGTGAAGATCTTGTCCCTTTCATTCACTGTTCACGCATGGGAATCTGAGGCTCTCTCCTTATGATTCATCATTCTAAGAATTTTTGATGCAAATGAAACTTTCAATAATCAAGTGGCATAAATTTGAAATTTGGAACATAACAGCGAGAAAGTAATTGGATTTCACATTGATTTTTTTCTCGTTCCTGTTCATAGGAGATTTCAAATCACTTAATCCCCCATTGCCCCAGGTACATTAGATATGAGTGTGAGCCTGCCAGGACAGATAGGGGAAAATGCTTGAGTACCTGAATGTAAACCGCTTAGGCTATAAGCGGTATTTAAATAAATTCACATACTTTTTCACAAAACTATACCCGTACCTCATTAAGGGCTACTTTTACTAAACGGCGCAAGAGGATTTTAGCGCGGGCCAGCAAGGTAAACGCTCCGGCGCTCATAAGATTCCTATGAGCGATGGAGCATTTATCTCGCTGGCCCATGCTAAAAACCTCAAGCGCGTTTCGTAAAACAGAGCATAAGGTATAGTTAGTATTTGTATGAAATTATCCTCCTCCTTTACTAAGGCGCGCTAGCCAATTTAACGCTAATGCGTCCATAGAATATAACGGATGTGTTAGCATTTAGCGCACGCTAAATTGGCTAGCGCACCTTAGCAAAAGGACCCCTTATTTGTGAGGCTGTTTTTGCATATAGTTTGTCTTTTTGCTCATAGTTAATGAGTGTGTGGGGATTAAGAGAGAGACTGGTGGAGATGGGGAAGCAGTTGAGAGCTGGCCCTTTATTTGATATTTTGGGAGGCTGGTAGAAGAGAAGAATGTGGGACACCCCCCCCTACTCCTTCCTACTCTATGCTGACACCCCAAAGATGAGGTTCCCTCCTGCTATGTATATCCAGTTTTGTGGCTCTAGGTCTATGAAAGATTCAGAGTTGCCAGCTTACCCAGTTGCAGGAGAGGGATTTTAGGCCAGTACTTAATTTATAAGAAACCCATCATGATGCATTATGAAACCTGAAACATTTCAAGGGGTAGAATCAGGGACTACATATATTACACTGTTTTTGACATACAAGTTAACAAACAGGACTGGCCAAAAAAGCCTTCCTCCTAGAAAACAGTAACGTGTCATTTAGGAAGGATGGCCACCTTATTCACATTCTAAGGATACAGATAGAAAGGCTGATGCTTTTATGCCACGATCTCCCATGATGCTATCAAGTACCTTATGGAAACTAAGCTGAAAGTTGAAAAGCACCAGCTGAATATATCTGCATTAAATCGGAGTTGCTTATCATTTACTGATAGCCACTTTAGTAGGCCGACTTCCTATCTGCAGTGCACTGGTAAAATGAAAATATGATTTGTTTGGGTTTTTTTTTCTTTTAACTTGATATACTGAAGTGTTCTCACTGAAATAACAAGGCCTAGGTGATTTTAGATGACTGTCTCAGCTCTATTAGGGCCATATTTTCTGTGTAGCACTTGGAAGTAACAGGTTCAGGACATGATTTCTTCTTTCTTTATAAGGTGGTCTCTTTCCTACACTAGCATAGTGCCCTTTCGAACCAGAAAATGGAGGAGGCAGACTACCTTACAGAGAAAATATTACATTGTATATTCAGTCCCCTAAAGAACTGTGTGCCTGCCTGTCCCCATGAATACAGTCAAATGCTTACCGTATGTTTGCCTCACCTTACCAAGCAGCTGGAAAAGAAGCCTCATCCATTGTCATACCTTCCATTGTCGTACCTTTCTACTATATCAATTGCATTTATGTGCCAGATTTCCTCTACAGCAGGGGTGTCCAACCTTTTGGCTTCCCTGGGCCGCATTGGTAAAAAAAGGTTTCTGGGGCCATGCAAATGCTGCAGCAAGACAGAGGAGGGCGCCGGCAAGACTGTAAACACCCGGAGGCAGCAGAGGAAAACATTGCATCGCCCTCCACCAAGGCCGCACAAAATACTTCACGGGGCCGCAGGTTGGACACCCCTGCTCTACAGCTTCCTGCAATAAGGAGACATGCCACAAAGGATGGGTGAAGAGGATCATTATAATTACAGTCCTACTATAGCTCAGATCAAACCCCAGCCAATGCTAATCAGGCCATCAAAATTTGAATACACTCCACTTATGCTTCAATTCCCATTTTCACCCTTCACATCAGACCTGAGCAAAGTGCTTTCATGTGCATATGCATGTGGCATTTCACAGCTGTGAGGTCCATGACAAATATGTTCGATTTCTAATAATCTAAGCACCTCTACCATCTGTTGGCCCAACCCGCTTACCATCTGAGCAGCTCAAGTTGATTCAATCTGGTTCTACTGAAAATACAAACAATTTCACTTTAAACCATGAGAAAATATGGTTAAAAGAGGTAAGCCATTTCAGTTGGATCTGCAGCAGAAAATCTAGACTATAATGTAACCCAGGATGAGCCAACCCAGAAAGAAATATATATATTTAGGGGCCAATCTAATCAAAATATAGATTGACTAGGAGGCTGATCAGGTAAGCTCCTGTTTCCAGCTGCAGGCACTAGGGCGGATGTCTTTGTCTGTTGGGACTTCGGCTGAAGCCCCTTCTCTACCATCTTCAAAAGAATGTCCCTGCTGCGGAGTTGTGAGGCCAATCGGGTGAGCTCCTGTTTCAAGCTGCAGGCACTAGGGAGGCCATCACTGTCTGCTTTGGCAGAAACTACAAAAGACAGTTTGATGCTTCATTTGCAATTGGAGGCTCAGGAGAATAATGCCAGAGCCTCAAATTTAAGATTCTTGAATTTTCCTATTACTCACTATCTCTCCCCTCTTGAAATGCTATAAAAATATTTTTTAAAGAGGTATTACTTTTGAATTTTGAAGAGATAGGTGTTAAGAGTGCTTATTATATTTCTAGGAAAATGAGAAAAGTGAAAGTGAATTTGATGTATTTAGTTCTCCAGATAGTTTGGATTTATCCAACTTCCTGGAATCTTCACAGGATAACATATCTTTTCATGGACTGACAATATCTATATTTCCAGATCTACTCAATTACAAAGTAAGGCTTTCTTACAGTGGAAGCCCAAAGTTGTAGAGGTGGGAGGCATCTTGTTTTTAAAATTTCCTTGTAAATGTCTGGTGATAATTGAAAATAAATCCTATAATTTTTTTCGATCCTACTTATCTAGAAAGTTTCCTTCATAGTAAGGTTGGGTAAATTTTTTCTTCACGAGTTGTTTTGGGGGTAAAGAAATAATATGCCAGCTGAATAGGTAATTGTAATTTAAAATTTCTTTTCTAGATTTATTTCTTTGATGTTTAACTGATTGATTCTCCATAATGTGGGCTAAAATACTTCCTCCTTCCCCCTTTTTACAAAGCCACGCGGCATAAGCCCTGAAGCCCTTTAAATCTCTATGGACTTCGGGGCAGTTATCGCAGCAGCAGCTGCTAGCATGGCTTTGTAAAAAACAAAAGGGGGTTAATGTGTTAACTTTTACCATCAATAATTAACTTTTCTTGCAAATTACTTTATATGTTGTTTGGTAACATTATAAGAATTTAAATTTTAAAAAAAGCCAGAGATTGACTAAATTTGCCCTCTCTTCTAAAATAAATATCCTGACCACCTGCCCCTGCTCCTTTCCCCAATCTCTCCCTCTCTTCTACAGCCTATATTTATTTATTTATTCATTCAGGGCTCCTTTTATCAAGGCGCGCTACAGGGGTTAGCATGTCGGACATTTCATCACGCGTTAACCCCCGCGGCAGCCTAAAATCCTAACGCCTCGTCAATGGAGGCGTTAGGTACTAGCGCGGCAGGTGGTTTAACGTGCGGTATTCCGCGCGTTAAAACGCTACCACGCCTTTGTAAAAGGACCCCTCAGTTTCTATACCATTCTCCAAGAGGAGCTCACAACGATCTACATGAATTTATTCAGGTACTCAAGCATAATTCCCTGTCTTTCCCGGTGGGCTCACAGTCTATCTAATGGACCTGGGGCAATGGGGGAGCAGGTGACTTGCCCAGAGTCACAAGGGGCAGCGTGGGCCTGCACCCACAATCTCAGGGTGCCTAGTATAGTAGTGGTAGCCCCCTCCCCTAAACTCTACTGTACAATCAACACCTCACCTGTTCTGAGGACCTTTTCTTGTTAAAATAGGGGTCAGTCTGAAGTCTGATTGTGACAGCTGCAGCCCTAGTGGCACACTGTTGGGAAAAGGGGGCTGGAGACTGAGTCTGTGTGCGTTCTGCTCCCAAACCCCACTGGAGTCACACTATGGGCTCCTTTTATTAAGCTGTGATAGTGGTTTTAGCGTGCGCTAGACCTTAACGCCAGCATTGAGCTGGAGTTAGTTCTAGCCGCATAGCGCAGGTTTAGCGCGTGCTAAAATCCTGTGTGCGCTAAAAATGCTATCGCAGCTTAGTAAAAGGAGTCCTATCATTTGGATTCCATATGGGAGATGGGGGTCTGAGAGTGGCTCAGTCTTGAATATACATTGCAATGCTGCCTTGGGATCTGTTAAAGAATAGATGACTTATAACCAAATAAATATATTAATTTTTATTTAGACACGTTAGTCCTATATTGAAGGATGCCCCTATTATTCTTGTCAAATATGTTGGAGTTATCCTTGATCATGAATTATTACTCTCCCAACACTTTTCATCTCATGTTAAGGCATGATTCATTCTCTCGGGCAGTTTAGAATTTGCTCATTTTTTTTCTTGATACCTCTTCTCAGAAGACTGTTCCATACATCTTTTTTAATGTATTATTTGGATTACTTCAACATAGTCTACACAGGTCTTCCCTGTCTTCAAACTATTCAAAATACTACATTTCGTATTCTCTTACACCATCAGCAGATTTGATTGAGTCACTTCTTTACTTATTCACCACTATTGATTCCATTGCCTTCCATATACAGTTCAAAATACTTACTCATACTCACAAAGCCATTTCCACTGATGTTCTCTCCTATTTATCTTTACTAATGCAGCTCTATCCACCACCAAGAATTCTCCACTCGCGTAATGATCAGCATCTCTGCATTCTTTCAGTGCAGCAAGCTCAATTATCAAGCCAAATTTTTCCAACAGAATAAAAAAAAGTGAATAATCACTGGACTAAGTGTATAGCCCTCGATGGAGACTGCCCCAACTTTGTTGGTTGGGCTGAGAACTTTTCAGCAGCCCCTTATTTATCAAACCTCATTTATATACCACTTATATGCTATTGAAAATCTAAGCAGTTTGCAATGAAAATCACCATTCAAAGCCTTCCCTTGCCCACCCTCCTTAATAAAACCTTTAACATTTTCTAGCTATAAACGAGTTCCCTAATTCCTGACCTATCTCAACCTAACCCATTATTATTATTATTTTTTTTTTATTTTCCAAAATTTTTATTTTATTAAAGACACATACAAATTAAATACAACAGTCAGAGCACATACAAAACTTGTTCAAAACTAAAGATAAGATAGTCATCCGCAGGGTTTCTGCATGGAGACTAAAGAACTCAACAAGACAATTCAAAAACCATCTCTCCATCCCAATCTCACACTATACCCTCCCCCCCATCCACCCTCCCCAGCAGTCCAGTGTCAAAATGCCAAAAAATTCAAAAATTCAACAGGGCACTTCGGGCTCCATGGGACAAACTATCCCATACAGGAGCCCAAATGGCCCGGAACTTTCTCCAACAACCAGGCCCACCATTCTTAACATCCAAATATTCATATCTTAACAAAGTGAACAGTTCATTTTTCCACACAGTAATGGTAGGTACCTCTGTCTGGTGCCACAACAAGAGTATATATTTCCTAGCCAATAAAGAAGCTTTTTGCAATAACAAAGAATTACCCTTAGACAATCCCAAGGAAGAGATATGAGAGAAAAGCAGGACATTTGCCCGCAATGAACTCGCCTTCGCATGATCGTCTGCAGGTGAAGACCAACAAATGACCAAAAGGTTTGCAATCTGTCACAAGACCAGAACATATGAAAAAGACCAGCTGGCATTGAATGGCACTTAGGACAGTTAGCATGAGAAGCAAACCCTGCCACATACTCCCTATAGGGTGAGATATAAAGGCATAATAGGAATTTATAGTACTGTTCTTGCAGAGTCACAGAATGAGCCAAACGCAGGAAGACGTTTCATAAGAAGACGCAAACTATCTCCAGTTATCTGTTCTGAGGAGGCAAGATCCTGATTCCACACTACCGCCACAGCTTCATAGTCCCAAGAAGCACTGAAACTGCCCAAACTGACCTAATGAAAGGACAAACTGGTTCTAGGCTGTCAAGACAGGGTCAAAGTTTCCTGGACCATATCCGCCATGTCCTCATTCAAAGTATTATGGTCCAAAGAGTGTAGGTAATGCGAGACTTGACCATAGGAAAACTAATCTCGAGCCTGCAAAAGTTCCCGAGCCTGGAGATCCTGAAAGGACAAAGGAAATCCGTGCTCTGACACCACATCCCGCACATAACATAAACCAAGGCCTGTCCATTTCTGCAAATACAGCTTAGAGCCGTCTGGATCCAAGTCTCGATTCTCCCATAAGGGCAACAATACCGTAGAGGTGAAAGGCAAATGCATACGTTTGCATAACCATTGCCAGCACTGTCACATAGATTTCAACGGGTAGAAAAAATCCTATGAGGTCTTTCGGCATGGAGATAATCCTAACCCATTATTAATATCAAATAAAAACTAAATGAAAACCCATGCATTTACCCTACTATATCCACTGTGGTAACATTATACATAAAGACCTACAAAAGGTCCAACAGACATAACTCAAGGCATTTTGTTCTACCAAATGCCACTGTTGAGAATGCTCTAGACCTCCACTGAGCACACTGCAAGTTTAGCAAAAATGGGACTTCCAGTAAGGCTCAGGAGTAATCTTAAGAAAATATTTTTTTACAAAAAGGGTGGCAAATGTGTGGAATAGGCTCCTAGTAGAGATAGTAGAGACAAAGACTGTGTATGAATTCAAGAAAGTGTGGGAAAAGCATGTGGGATCTCTTAGGGAAAGAAGGAGACAATGGATGCTATGGATGGGCCATTTGGCTTTTATCTGCCATCAGGTTTCTATGGAGTACAGGTTATATGTGAAAGCATGGGGCATTAATTTCCAGGCTTGATATCTAGGGGCATCATCATGAATAGCTCTAAATGTCATGCATGGTAGCTTGAACTGTGATCAGGCTAGTACAGATAGCAAGTTCAACAAATCCAGTAATTCATGCTACTGCTGCTGTGATAGGGCTTTGTCCCAGCCTCTGCTTTAAAAGATCTCTACTTTAGGGAAGAATGGAAACAATCTCTTTTGGCCAGGAGGTTAGCAGTATGTAGAGAATTATCTCAATATACTGGCAAGTTTTCTGCTCCCTCTGGCTGCCAACTTCCCTTATAGAAAACCTGCATGGTCAACCAAACACAAACCTATTGACAATCTAATCTGAAGGAACTTAAGCAGGACACAGTCAATCCACCCATCAACTCCCGTCGTCTTGTTATGCAACTGGCCAAGCATAGAACTTTTGCAAAAACATCCAGCTGCGTTTCCAGATGCCTATTCTGTCAATACAGTCAATAGCTACCCTTCCCCTCGAAGCCCCTGAGGCCATGTATCTGAACAAAGCATTTCCTGTTGCAGCAGGTAAAGCAACTAAAAATAGCCATCTCTTTAAATTCAAATCTACCATGGGAAGAATGGAAGGCATGTATAATGAAAACACAAGATGTTAAAATTTATTCCACAGACATCCATTTGACGGTAGAAATTTAGTTGAAAGCACACCTTTACAAGTAATACGTTCCACTTCTGGCTTTTATTTATTTGCTATACAGAAATGCATTTCCTTAAAACTAAAAGGGCAAAACAATGCAAGGAGCCTGCAATTAAATGGACATCCACAGAGGGAGAGAGGCAAGAGAGAGACTTGGAAGGCAGGGGTTAGGAGAGGAGGAGAGCCAGGAGGGCACAGGGAGAGTGCAGAGCGAGGGGTAACGGCGAGAGGTAGCTCCGCCCACCCCTCCGACGTCGGACCTCGGAGCTCCGCCTTAAAAGGGGCGGAGCCAACGGTGCGCGGCGAAGGCGAGAGCGTCTTGGCGAGAGCGCCTTAGCGAGAGCGCCTTTGCGAAGGGCCTTGAGAAGGGCCAGGGCACTACACCAAGGTCAGCACACAACCAGAGGCAGAGAGTGAGTGTGGGTGAGAGGTCACAGCAGCAGCAAGCAGAGGGAGAGAGGACACAGCAGCAGCAGGCGGAGAGTGAGAGTGGGAGAGGGGACACAGCAGCATCAGGCAGAGGGAGAGAGGACACAGCAGCAGCAGGCGGAGAGTGAGAGTGGGAGGTGAATGCGTGGCTGAGGAGGTGGTGCAAGGAGGAGGGCTTCCACTTTGTGAGGAACTGGTCGTCCTTCTGGGGAAAGAGCAAGCTCTACAGGCGGGATGGCCTGCACCTGAGCACGGCGGGAACAAGAATACTAGCAGCCAACGTAAAGAAGGAGATCGAGAGGGCTTTAAACTACAGAGAGGGGAAAGCCGACAGCTGACCTGATGACGCTTCGGACAGCAGTATCAAGAAAAGATGCTGAACGGGCTGACTGCAGGGAGGAGGACGGGGGTCCGATGGAACTCGCGATCAGACAGCGAGAGAAACACCAGGTAACAGCAACTTGCTGGGAGAAGCCTAAGGGGAAGGGGAAAACAGGGGATTCAGGAGGACAAGATGGCACCAGGGTACAAACAGAAGGCAATAAGGTGGAGCCACAGGGCAAAGGGGAGACACAAGGCAAGGGGGAACAAACCAAGGCCCAGGGGACGATAGCAAGGGAGGGGGCTGGTACTCCCTGGGGAAAAGCGGGGAGGTGGGGTGGAGGGGACATGGGGAGGAAGAGAGTTGCGAGGGTAAAGGCGGAGGGCACAGCAGAGGCACCGGGAGCGGGAAAACGGCCCGAGACCCAAGGGAAGGCGGCCCAGGTAAAGGCAGAGGTGGAGGACAAACACCGGGACCTACAGTGCTTATACGCAAATGCAAGAAGCCTCATGGCTAACATGGGTGAACTGGAAGTCATGGCCAAGGGGGAGGACCTGGATATAATAGGAATTACAGAAACCTGGTGGACAGAGGAAAATCAATGGGATGTGGCGCTGCCAGGGTACAAGCTCTACAGGAGGGACAGGACCCACAAGAAGGGGGGAGGCATAGCACTGTATATAAAGGACTATATCTACTCGATTGGGATCGATACGGCAACAAAGGCAGAGGAGCTAGAATCGCTATGGGTCAAATTGCCGGGAAAGAAGAGTGCAGACATAAAGCTGGGGCTGTATTATCGCCCGCCTGGTTGCGTCAGAAACAATAGGACAAGACTTGGAAGCAGAACTGAGACAGGAATGCAGGACTGGAAGTGTAACAGTGATGGGGAACTTCAACTATCCGGGGATAGACTGGAGTACAGGACACTCCAACTCCACGAGGGAAGCAGGATTCGTAGAAGCTGTGAGGGACTGCTTCATGGAGCAACTAGTCAAGGAACCGACGTGAGGGGATGCTACTCCTGACCTCATCCTTAACGGATTAGGGGGGCCTGCAAGAGGGGTAGAAGTGGGAGGAACACTAGGCAACAGTGATCACAACGTGATCAGATTCACATTAGAAAGGGGGTCACCCATAGTGTGGAGGACCGCAACGACTGCGCTCAACTTCAGGAAAGGGAACTATGTTGCTATGAGGAAAATGGTGGGGAGGAAGCTCAGGAACGGCTTTAGGATGGAGACTGTAGGGAGCGCCTGGACCCTTCTCAGGGACACACTGCAGGAAGTGCAAAAACTGTACATCCCCAGTTTCAGGAAAGGCCGCAAGAACAAGCGGTCAAAAGACCCGGTTTGGATGACACCTGAAGTAAAGAGGGCAATCAGTGACAAGAAAGTGTCCTTCCGTAAATGGAAGAGGGATCCAACGGAGGAAAATCACCAGGAGCACAGGAAATGCCAAAAGGAATGCCACCGAGAGGTTAGAAAAGCAAAAGGGAAATACGAGGAGGGGCTGGCCAGGGAGGCGAAAAACTTCAAGGCATTCTTCAGTTACGTAAAGGGGAAGCAACCAGTGAGAGAGGAGGTGGGGCCATTGGACGATGGAGATAGGAAGGGAGTGATTAAGGAGGATAAAGAGGTAGCTGAGAGGTTGAACACGTTCTTCTCGTCGGTCTTCACGAGCGAGGACACGTCCAATATACCGGACTCAGAGGAGCTCATGAGTGGGGAGCAGGCCAAAAGATTGAGGCATATAGAGGTAAGTCAGGAGGATGTCCTCAAGCAGATTGACAGACTGAAAAGCGGCAAATCACCGGGACCGGACGGGATCCACCCAAGGGTTCTAAAGGAACTAAGTCAGGAAATAGCGGGCGCAATCCAGCATGTTTGCAACCTATCCTTGAAAACTGGAGAGGTACCAGAGGACTGGAAACTGGCGAATGTCACACCTATCTTTAAGAAGGGATCGAGAGGTGACCCCAGGAACTACAGGCTGGTGAACCTGACTTCAGTTATAGGGAAGATGGTGGAAGCAATGATCAAGGACAGCATTTGCGAGCACATCGAGAAAAATGGCCTACTGCGGACAAGCCAGCACGGATTCTGTAAGGGAAGGTCGTGCCTGACAAACCTTCTGTACTTCTTTGAGGGAATAAGCAGTCAGGTGGACAAAGGGGAACCCATAGACATCATTTACCTCGATTTTCAAAAGGCCTTTGACAAGGTGCCACATGAAAGGCTGCTTAGGAAGCTGTGGAACCACGGGGTGGGTGGGGATGTACACAGATGGATCAAGCACTGGCTGTCAGGTAGACTACAGAGGGTCGGAGTAAAGGGCCAATATTCTGACTGGCGGGGAGTCACGAGCGGTGTGCCGCAGGGATCGGTGCTGGGGCCGCTACTCTTCAACATATTTATCAATGACCTGGAAACGGAGGCAAAGTGTGAGGTTATAAAATTTGCAGACGATACCAAACTCTGCGCCAGAGTTAGGACCAGGGAGGAGTGTGAGGAACTGCAAAGGGACCTCGATAAGCTGGAGGACTGGGCAAACAAATGGCAAATGCGCTTTAACGTAGATAAATGCAAGGTCATGCACATAGGGAAAAAGAACCCGTTGTTCGAGTATAAAATGGGGGGGAGATTGCTGGAAGACACCAGACTTGAGAGAGACTTGGGTGTGCTAGTGGATCCATCCATGAAACCATCCGCACAGTGTGCAGCAGCCTCGAAGAAAGCCAACAGGATGCTGGGCATCATCAAGAGGGGCATATCAACCAGGACGCGGGAAGTCATCATGCCGCTGTATCGAGCGATGGTGCGCCCACATCTGGAATACTGCATTCAATATTGGTCGCCGCACCTCAAGAAGGACATGGCAGTTCTTGAAAGAGTCCAAAGGAGGGCAACGAAACTGGTAAGAGGGCTGGAAAACTGCCCATATGCCGAGAGGCTGGATAAACTGGGGCTTTTCTCTCTGGAAAAGATGAGGCTCAGGGGGGATACGATAGAGACCTTCAAAATACTTAGGGGCATAGAGAGGGTGGACAGGGACAGGTTCTTCAGACTAAAAGGGACGACAGGTACGAGGGGGCACTCAGAGAAACTGAAGGGAGATAGGTTCAATCAAATGCAAGGAAGTTTTTCTTCACCCAAAGGGTCGTGGACAAATGGAATGCGCTCCCGGAGGAAGTGATCCGGCAGAGTACAGTACAGGGATTCAAACAGGGATTGGACAGATTCCTGAGGGAAAAGGGGATCATGGGGTACTGAGGGAGGTGCTGGGGTGTTGCATAAGTATAGACAGCTCACCAGGTCGTGCAGGTGCAAGGCCGGAGGGTTAGGACATTGATGGGAAGATAGGACTTCGATGAGAAACCTAGGGGGCAAGGGGGCCCCTTCTGGTGATTAAGGCAGGTCATGACCTGTTGGGCCACCGCGGGGGCGGACTGCTGGGCAGGATGGACCTCTGGTCTGACCCGGCAGAGGTACTGCTTATGTTCTTATGAAACTATTATAATTTTAATTTAATTTAATCAAGGGGGTATTCAATGCACACTGTTAGCAAAGTGAAGAAGTCTTTAGTATTGAAGCTATCAGCAATGCAATGCTTTTATTTTACTCAAGGATACCCTACATGACAGAAAATAATTCTATAATGCAGAGGTAGGCAATCAACCCAGACAGGTTTTCAAGCTTTCCACAATGAATATGCATGAGATTGATTTGCATACAGTAGAAGCAGTCCATGCAAACTAATCTCATGCATATTCATTGTGGAAAGCTTGAAATCCCAGCTGTGTTGTGGCACTTGAGGACTACGATTGCCCACCCCTGCAGAGATGCTTATATTTTGGCACCAAGATTGTACCTATCTAGATCCTATTTTATAAAGAAAAGTAATTGCCTACTTTTCTTACAGATAACTAGCATAACAGGTTACCCAGGAGCCATTTCTGGGCAAATTAAATTGCTTTGAGTAGCAGCCCCACTGCGAATAGTATTTCTAACTGATTAAATGTGTGTGTGAGGGTATGGTTCAGGTTTGACCCTGATGGTTTTCCCAGTTTCTTCAATTTAATTAATATGGGAAATCTTTTAGTCCCACCACAATATTTTACATATTTTATGGGAAAAGTTCAAATATAACTGACAGAATAAGGTGTATACAGTGCTAGCTTAGGCAAGGTGCTTGCTGAATCACCTCTGTGGTCACCTACAGCTGGTTGTCTCGGTATATACTTGTGAAACATTGATATGTTTAAAACCACAAGGTGCAGGCAGGAGCATAAACAGGATGTCACTTCAGCTCTGAACAAAGAAAACAGCTGTAGCATAGTTATTAAATAGTGCATAAGAAGAAGCAATCCTGGCCTCCTTCCCCCCCCCCCAAAAAAAAAACATTTAAGAAGTAATCTTTTCTTTGCAAAAGCTAATTATTATGCTTTTGGTGGAGTTAAGTGAACCACAGAAGGCCTGGTGCACATGTTGACCACACAGACATGCCAGTACACTTCATTTCTGATCTGCTACATTTCTGGTGCCTATCTTCCCAACAGGTGCGATTCTGAAATCAGCGCTGATGCATGATTGACACGCAATCTTAAGCTGGCCACCAATATCAGCACTGGTTACAGAGTCCAGCCCTTAGACTCATGGTCCCAATTCTTTTCCAGTACACTTATGCTGTAATACTAAGAGTTTCCAATGAATGAGACCTGTCACCTAGTTATGCCTTTTCTCTTGTGAATTTTGTGACTACTACTTTTGTCTTTAATTTTTCAGCCTTTGAGAACCATAGCAGATTCTTGTTCTTGCTTTCACAAATGTTTAATTTCCTTACATACAGATCTGTTGCCATTTCTATAGCTCTGTTCAGTTCATCCAAATGTCTTTCTACTTTCCTTATCTCCTCCCATTCAGTCAGCTCCTTTTTGAGGTATTTTTAAATTTTACAATAGTCAGTGGGATTGATATTCAGACCACAGGAGGCAGGTCACCTAACTCTTGTGGTTAGTGCTGACCAAGGATATTCAATGCCAAGCCATTTCCAGTGACTGGAATTGAATATCCGGTTTATTTTTGGCTGACCTAAACTGGCCAGTTAAGTTTATAGTGGCCAAAGTTAGACCTGCTATTTGTGTGGTCCGATTTGGCTGCTAAAATTGGCAAGTCAGCACTCAATATTTAGCGGCTATCATGCGATATGACCAGTCAAGTTCATTTGGGCTTTGCCCCAGTTGGATGTTTTTCAGTTTGTTTCAGGTATTCATCATTTTAATCAAAATTTTTTTAATGTGATTTGAACTTTTTAACATGTGTAAATCAATTTAATGTGTTAATTCATAGGTGTATGAGTGTTAAATTGATTTAGCATGCACTAAGATGTTGAGGTCCTCTAGTCTAATGAACCAAATGTACATGAACAAATGTGCACTCCTTCTTGGTTCACTGATTGAATGTAGACTAGCAAATGACATGGTGACAAAATTCATCACCGTCCCCGTCCCCGCGGATAACCGCGGGAAATAATCCCATGTCATTTTCTAGTGTCTATTTCATCCTCTGTCCTTCTACACCAGCATTCTTCAAAGCAAAGCTTGCGGGTCATACTCTGATTCTTATGTGAGCCAAGGATAATGATGCCATTGTGACATCACTGATGTGATTGGCTCTTAGGCACTAGTGAAATGAGGCATTATGACATCACAATATCTGCTCTGAATACCAGAGACTGTCATTCTGTAGTGTTAGTCTCAACTTCAATCCTTCTACACCAGCATTCTTCAAAGCAAAGCTTGTGGGTCAGTGTTTGTGGCCATTCATACTCTGATTCTTCCCTCTTTTCTTAAAGAATGACATGAAGATGGTTTCCCGCGGTTATCTGCGGGGGCGGGAACGGTGATGAATTTTGTCACCGTGTCATTCTCTAATGTAGACTAAGAAATGGCTTTTGGAAAGGAGGGATATTAGTCATTTATCATTTTACATTTCAGAAAGACCTACAGAAACACCTCTCCAATCCTTTCTCCTAGTCTATTCTACAGCAGCATTTTGGCAAAATAATAAATTTGAGAATCCTGTTTCCTGGCCTACCCTCTGGTTCTCAAGATACTATCAGATGTAATTCCAGTATCCATGTGACCTGTTTTCATTAAGATGTGGGCTTTGTTTCTTTCCTCCATTTAGGACCACAAAAAACGTTGAAGGTTTCTGCACCATATACCCTCTATGTATGCCCCGAAGGACAGAATGTGAAGTTGTCCTGCAGGATCTCTGGGAGGGCGATGGACAGTCATGACAAGCTGCATGATGTCTGGCACTTCAGTGCACACAGACACCCAGCCTGCTCTGAGAGAAGACGCGTTCGCAACGTCAGCGAGGCAGAGATACATTCAAGGCGAAGTATTAATCATGGAATGGAGATAACCACAGACCACCACGGGACATTCCAACTCATCTTACACAGCCTGACCCAAAATGACAGTGGAGGATACTGCTGTCGTATTGTGGAGTTTAAGGACCACAAGGTGCAACAGGAAGCCCACAGCTTCATGGAACTCCAGGTGGTAACAGGTAAACATATGCTTAAAGGCAGCATTTTTCCAAGCCATTTACATAGGTAAACAGCAATATACAGTACACAGGTAAGTTGGCTGGCTAAAAGTAGATGGTGGATTCTACAGTGCATTGATGAGGATTGATGAGTAGGATTGATGAGAGTTTCTGCAGGAGGCATATTTTGAGAATGATTTTTTAAAAAAATGTATGCATAAAGGGCTAAATTCTACATATGGTGCCCCACAAGCCGGCACTGAAAAAAGTGATATCCTATAAGCCGTGCTTAAAGTTAGGTATAGTTTATAGAATAACATGTATGCCCGGGATCCGTGACAAAATGTAGACGCAGCTATTTGCACTAATGCGGTACAAAATGCCTGTACCTAAATTTAGGTGCAGATGCTCTTATGCTATAATTAAGCGTGTAACATATAGTAGCAACCACAATCCTCCAAGACCCGCTCATTTCTGCACCTCCTTTTTTGACTCAGGTGTAAATTTTACAGGCAACTTGTGACTGATTATAATTAGCACCAATAATTGCTCATTAAAATGCCAATTAACAGCACCAACTAGCTTGTCATTTAATTAAATTGTGTGCACAATTTAGGTACATGACCCAAATTGCCCGTGCAACTTTTAGTGCTATTTATAGAATTTTTATAGATTTTATTTCTATATCTATGTGCATTATTTTCTACAGTAATTTTGCCCACAGGAAAAGCAAGGCTTTTATTTTAAAATGCAGCTGGTACACATTAGCACCTTTTTATTGCCTGCCTTCCAAAAATGTTCTACCCACTCATCTCAAAGTCTGTAAACATGGAACATGAGGGTATAACTGGCCAGACTTATGGTAGATATCTTGCAAACAGGATGGTTGGATAGGCTGGAGAGAGCTTGGACGGCAACTTCAGCATTTGGAACCTAGGACAACACCAGGTAGACTTTACAGTCTATGACCCAGAAATATCAAAGAAGAGACAAGTTAATTTAATGGGTATAACTAATGGGCAGACTGGATGGACCGTTCAGGTCTCTATCTACCGTCATTTACTATGTTACATGTTTTCTTTCTCCCAGTCAACAAACAAACAACAGCGGGGGTTGAAGAAAAACGCAGCAATTAGTGTTACTTTATTGTAATAAAAGCTTGACTCAACACATTGGTTCACATTGGGCTATGTGGCCTCCGTGGCGTGCTTTCTTTTGATGAGACTTTTTTTTTTTTTGTCTCTTTATGAGAAATAGTTATATGCAGTACCATCTTACACCATTTGTGGCATGATGTTTACATTCCTGATGCAAGCTCTAAAGCTCCACAAGGCTCCTGTTGAGCCAAGCCCTTATTGATATAATAAAGTAACACCACTGATTGCTGCGTTTTCCATCAACCCCACTATTCTTTTTTTTCCAGTTATGCATATGCCAGCCTTGAACCTACGACCTTCAGCTTCAAAAGCAGCCACCTCCGACACAGACATTACAACACTGTTCCAGCTCACATTAGCTTCATGCAGACATTACTATACTTTCTAAAATGGTATAGGGAAGTTTTTTTTATGGTGGTACTTACTAGACTTGATAGGCTATAAACATATGTCATGCCTCTGGAAGATTTCAACAGTCAGACTAGACAACCCTGCAGCCCTTAACAATTTGCTTGCTTTCAGCTGTAGGTGCTCATGTAGTTTGGATCTGAGCTACCAGACAGTTCCAGGTCATTAAGGCAATCTGAACTAATCCTGGTTCTACTCCCACTGCATGTAATGAGGGTAAAACCAGGATTGGCTCAGCCTGTCACTGAATGACCTGGATCTGTCAGACTTGTTTTTTTTACCATTAGTGTGATCCCAGCCATAGGAGCCAGCTCTGTGGATATTGTGGGTGCTTTGCGGACAGTGTAGTTGGTTTTAAGAAGGGCTTGGACAGTCATAAGAACATAAGGGTTTGGAAAAGTCATAAGAACATAAGATTTGCCACTCCTGGGTCAGACCAGTGGTCCGTCATGCCCAGCTGTCCGCTCACACGGCGGCCCTTAGGTCAAAGACCAGTGCCCTATTTGAGTCTAGCATTACTTGCGTATGTTCTGTTCCGGTAGGAACTTATCCAACCTTGTCTTGAATTCCTGAAGGGTGCTTTCCCCTATAACAGACTCCAGAAGAGCGTTCCTGATTTCTACCACTCTCTGGGTGAAGAAGAACTTCCTCACATTTGTATGGAATCTTTTCCCTTCTAACTTTAGCGAGTGCCCTCTCGTTCTTGAGAAAAACATGGGGGAAGCCACTGGTTGCCTTGGATCGGTAGCATGGAATGTTGTTACTCCTTGGGTTTTGGCCAGATACTAGGGACCTGGATTGGCCACCGTGAGAACGGGCTACTGGGCTTGATGGTCCATTGGTCTGATCCAGTAAGACTATTCTTATGTTCTTATGATTAATTTTTATTGGGAAATGTTTTGTAAAATGGCAGGGAGTGAAATATGTGTGTGTGAGGGGGTGGGGGTGGGGGTTGTTCTTAGTGGGCAACAGCCTCCTCCTGTAAATTTGTCTTCTATATCCTTTTCCTCTTCTGCAACTTGAGGGATGAGATTATATATTCATTTAGTTTAAATGGCAGCAGGGCTTTCTTTTTCTACCTTTACTGCAGTTTTAAATTGCTTGGAATGGTGCTGGATTCTTTCTCCA
Organism: Geotrypetes seraphini; assembly: GCF_902459505.1. Classification (NCBI taxonomy): domain Eukaryota; kingdom Metazoa; phylum Chordata; class Amphibia; order Gymnophiona; family Dermophiidae; genus Geotrypetes; species Geotrypetes seraphini. The sequence goes on from NC_047087.1 coordinate 197,045,769, forward strand.
TGCATGTGACCTGAATAGCTTTTTTCTTTTTGCTGGTAGTAATTAGGGCCTTGGGTTCCTCTATAGGTTTTTTTTTCTTTTTCTTGTTAGTTCTTTTTCTGCACAGTATTGTATATGATTTAATTAAGGGCCCCTTTTTACAAAGCTGTGGTAACGATTCTTCCATGGCAAATGCGCCAAAGCCTACAGGAATTAAATGGGCTTCAGTGCATTTGCCACGGGGGAATCACCACTGCAGCTTTGTAAAAGGAGCCCTAAATGAATAAAACTTTTATTTTTCAAAGAAACATATTTTTGCATGTTAAATTGTATGTAAATGATATATTGTACCAGGTAATTTCTATTAAATTTTCCATCCCCTGCTATGGAATCTAGTCCAGGGGTACTGCAGGAAACATGAAAATACTCTATGCCAGTGCATCGCAAACTGTGTGCCTCCTGAGATTTCAGGTGTGCTGCGAGACACCGGGGAGGAGGAGATGTGCCGGTGACAACTAACTGCTTACAGAGGCACATCCTGTAGGCAATCAGCTGGCACCAGTACCTCTCCTTCTCTCTTGGCGTCTTCCCTTTCGGCACTCCTCACTGGCGGCTCAGGGTCTGTCTGGAGAGCCTTCGTGCTTGCGCTGGACATCGACATGACATCATACATGCATGTGACATCATCGCATCGACATCCACACACTTCCGAACCATGGCCACTACGTTTAGTCTGCTGTGGCCACACAAACTTTGCGAGACACTGCTCTATGCCCTCAATACTATCATTAATAGCTAGATTATTGTAGCTAGATTTTATAAGATATCGAAATTTAAAATATTTCTTTAATTTGATTGTACAAAACTGTCACTGTTAACTTCCACATCCTGCATTATCTCAGCCTGAATAGGCAGCACTTCACCTTCCACAGAAAGGAAAAGCAAGGAACCTCCTACTGGAAGAAACGTCTCTCAAATTCCCACCACACTACAATCTATCTGTGTTTTCTTGAGGTATAATCAGTACCATAGAAACGCACAAATTAATCATAATCACTTCACTGAACAATGCTCAGTGACAAGCAGCCCAAGGGACCTTTGTACTTATCATTTCCTCATAGAAACAAATGGGGATAACCTTTTAGTGTATCAGGCCCAGAGAGTGCAGTGAGGATCCTATATTCAGCCTTGGCTTGTCCAATTAAAATAAACTGAATAAGTTATCCACTTAACTTTGACCATGTATAAAATATCTTAACTGGTTAAAAAACTAATGCTGAACATAGTTGATTAAACTATGTTAAACTGTACCTGTTATATACCGTCTTGGGTGAATCTCTTCATAGAGGCAGTTAATAAAAAGAGATTATGTACTTACCCTGGTAAGCTCTTTTCCAGTAAATAGGTGAGATATTCTGGACAGTAGGGCTATTTCTCCATAGCCGCATGCTGCTGCAGAAGTAATCCACTCTGCTTTTGTTGTACTTCACAGGGCTCTCTAGCTCCACCTTCAGTTAGTACCCAAGCACATAGAGCTACTCAATACACTTGAAGTAGAGACATTTGTAGCAACAGGCTTAAATTGTTCTGTACTGTTAACCGCCAACACTGGCTTCATAAGAGCTCAGAAATTATCCCCTAATAAATTAATATATATATACAAATTCTTCCCTGCCCACAATGGCTGACAAACATCCAAGAGTCAACTTGGAGAAACATAAAACAGATTTAAACAGTAGACATGCACAGGAAAAACTGGGCGGGAGTCTAGAATGTCTCACCTATCTACTGTAAAAGAGTTTACTAATCTCTTTTTCCAGTGCAATAGGTGAAACATTCTAGACAGGGATGTACACAATCCCCCAAAAAACTAGGGTAGGCTTGCTGCACTGACCCTTAAGACCAAGGACTCAAAGGCGAAGTTCTGTCTTGCCGCTACATCCATTCTATAGAACTTAGCAAACGTGTGAAGAGAAGACCACGTCGCTACTCTGCAAATCTATTCAGGAGAGACAGATCTAGCTTTGGCACACGAAGAAGCCACACTCCTGGTAGAATGCGTCTAGATGGAAACAAGGAGACTGCTTTCATGAAAGAATTTAGGCTGATGAAATGTTCCTACGGATCCATCTGGCAATCATGGCCTTGGAAGCAGGAGCACCCCGCTTAACTGAATGAGTCAGCCCAACCAATGATCAGAGAGATGAAACTCATGGGTGATCTCCTGAGAACGCAGAAGAACTTTGCAGATCCAGTTTCTTCAACAGTTCTGTGTATTGGAACCTGTCAGTCAAAATGCAGGCAAACACATTCCTGATTGACATGGAAAACCAAAACTACCTTTGGCAGGAAGGAAGGAACCTTCAGAAGGGAAAACCCTCACCTCCAAAATACGAATGAAAGGGTCCCTGCAAGACAAAGCCTGCAATGTCGACACACGATGCGCCAAAATAATGGTGACCAGAAAAACGGTCTTGAGCATCAGTTCCAAGAGGAAAACATCTTGAAGAGGCTCAAAAGGATCCTTGAGAAGGTTAGACCACACCAAGATCTACCAGCTCATGTTTTAAGTCCTCCACTGCCTTCATGATGTCTTGCCGCATGGTAAGCACTTCAGATTTGATTTCCAACAATGTTAGTAATGGCACCTGCAGAATCACTCTGTCCGCCATGTGGACTTGCTAGTATCTCTTGGGGTGAAGCAGTAGACGTACCCACCAATTTTGCTTCCATTGCCATCTTGTCCTGGGCGCTGAGCTCAGGCATGATTCTTTCGGCGGTCCCTGCTTGCTCCCTGTGTATTGGTAGCTATCCAGTTTCTGTTGGGTGGTCATCTCCGAGTGAAGCTATTGATCGCCATTGCTCGCCGAGGATTTTGGGTGGTTAGCGGTAATTTAGACGCAGCTTCGATGGAATTCTGTTCAGAGGCATTCAACCATGACGGAGATGTCACTTCCTCCGTCTGTGTTCGTATTTTTAAACTGCCCACAGATTATTCAATACATTAACACATAGTCACATTCCAATCACAAGATTCTTAGCAGGTTACGATGTTGTTTGAGATGAGTCATTGAGGTCCCATCCTTGGACACAAATGGATGTCCTTAAAGAGGCATTAAACAAGGGAAATATATAGTAACATTCATAGGAAATGATAGCAGATAAAGACCTCAACAGTCCATTCGGCTGTGCCTAACAGTCATACTCAATATCAATTCATGATTAAATTGTCTTTCTTTGGCATTTCTGGAACATAGACCGTAGAAGTGTGCCCAGCACCGTCTTTAGGTTCCAACTACTAGAGTTGCCATCAAAGCCCACTCCAGCTTATTTGAACCATCTTGCCATTTACAGTCTCAGTAGATTGTCCTTGGACAGTTGTATCTATTTATGTTTAGTTTACATCCACCAATAAAAGTTGTCACAGCCAGTAAATAAGCCTGTGCCAGATGAGTATTTAGACTCTTAAGCACTTGTATTCCAATCATTAAATTAAAAATAAAGGACTGAATTCTATATATGGTGCTGAAAAAATTAGCACTGAGGGAAGATTTTCTAATGTTTGCAGTAAAATCTGACAGGCCACTGTTACGGCTGCTATTATAACGATTTAAAAAAGAAGAGTCGTTCTTTAAAAAAACATGCATGCAATTGAGGTTCACAGAAAGTTGCGAGGGGTCGCTAAATTTGAATTGGATGAGTCACTGGTGATAGCAATAAGCACATGCACAGAATACACCCCGCAAGTTTAAAAAAAAGACCCCAAAATGAAGATCAGCAGGAGAGATGCACACTCCCTCCTGCCGCTGCCATCAAGCAACCCTCCCCGTCAGTGGGAGGGATGCCCACTCCCACTGCTGCCATAAAACAGCCCCCCCCTTTGGACACCTGGGCCAATCAGAGCCTTAGGCCCCTCCCCAGTGCATCCCAGGATGCATCGGGAAGGGGAAGGCCTGCCATTTTGAAGAGGCGGGCCTGCCAACTGGAGGGAGTAGGCATCCTTCTAGATGGCCTTCCTGAAGAAGGTAGGTGGTGAGGGGTTGTTGGGGGAGCAGGGGGTTGTTGGGAGAGAGTGGGCATCTATCCCATTGCTGGGGGTGTTGCATGGCAGTGGGAGAGAGTGAGCATCCCTCCCACTGCTAGTGGTGTGTGCCCGGGGGGGGGAGTTGTTTGGCAGCAGGAGGGGGTGGGTATCCCTCTTGTTACTGGAGCGGGTTGTTTTGCAGTGGCAGGAGGGAGTGGGCAACCTTCTGCTGCCAGGGGGGGGGTTTCTTTTTTTTATTTGCAAGGGGAGGGGGTGTCCAAGCTGTCCAACCATACTTTCCTGTCAGTGCCTGAGCCAATCAGTGAGCACTTATGCCAACTTTAGAACTGGTGTAAATGTTTGCACTGAAACGGCCGCGCTGAATCATCCCATTCTGAGAGGGGGTGAGGCACTGGAGAAGGAAAGCTACAGTATTGTTGGTGGGCAACCTTAGATTGAGTTTGATAGGGGGGATGAGAGTGCTTGAGAGAGAGGTGCTGGATCGCAGACAGGGAGGGGGTGGTGGTAGATTTTTGGGGTTGGATAGAGGGGCATTGCCCCCCCTCCCAAATACTGAATCACCCCATTCCGAGAGGGGACAGGATACAGGAGAAGGAAAACTGCGGAATTCTTGTTGGGCAACTTCAGGTATGAGTTTGATAGGGGGGTGGGAGTGCTTGAGGGAGAGGTGCCGGATTGTGGACAGAGAGGAGAGGGGGGAGACATGCCAGACCCAGGATATTAGAAGACAGAGGGAGAGATGGCAGACCACGGGGAATGGAAATTGGTTCTCCTAGTCCCCAAATGTGTGTGAGGAGGATTGCTTAGCATGTGAGGGCAGACTATTTGGTGGAGGGGGTTATTTGCTCTTAATAGCATGTTCATCACAGGATGTTTCAGCGCTGAACTGGCCGCAAAGAAACGGCTGCGAAGAATTGTCCTAGACCGCCTCCTATATATATGCTCTCCTGTCAAATATGATATGCAAATATTTACAGACTTGGATTTTCAGCATTTATGTTTATTTCTGCACCATATGCACATAAGTAGCAGTATTCTAATCGTTTATGTGCATAATTGATGCATAAATGTTAGCATTTTGTTTCTAGAATTGCTCCCTTTGTCTTGGCCTTCTGCTCCCCTTTTGACTTAGGTTCAGAAAATTATGAAGCTGGAAAGGTCCATGCTCAGAGAGGCTACATGGAAATGTGTCGGCATTCTTCACTGCTGGGAGAAGCAGAGCCAGGAAACACACTTGCTATGCCAATTGTAGTTTATAATACCCCCATGGAAGAGTTGATAGATCCACACAAGCTCACAGATACAGCCAAGGCCTGGACAGAAGACTTTTTTTTTTTCTTATTTTACTAGTAAAGGACAGTGAAAAATTGGCCTCAGCAACAAAGATGCAGTTGTCATCAACATCTTCCAAAGAGAGAGAGAGAAAAGAAAACAATGACTAGCATTACTAATATATGCTACCTTTTTATCCCACAAACGCTGTTAATGTGCATTATTAGTAACTAGGTCTCATTGCATAAAATGGGCACATTAGTAACGCTTGACCTTAAATTCTTTATGGAATTAAAGAATATTAATTTGAAGAAAAACATTAAACTCATCACTGTCAAGGTCAAAACTTATTGACAAATATAGGGCCTATGGGGAAGATGCTAGAGGACCTTACTGGACTAGCACAAAACCAATTTCTTCTTAGATCTGTAATTCATCACGTTGCTAGGACTTGAACATGAGTCAATGGCGCCTAACACATAGGGCCCTTTTATCAAACTGCGGGCCGATGAGGTAAATGCTCCGATGTTCATTCAATTCCTATGAGCGTTGGAGCATTTACCTCGCTAGCCCGCGGTAAAAAGCTGTACCGCAGTTTGATAAAAGAGGGCTATAACAAGCACAAAAACCTTCTGATATACAGTTCTGAGATTAGATAATAGCAGCTCCGTTGAACAAGATATTTGTCAAACCATTATCACTGTGGTGTTGAGCTGTTTTTCTCTCGTAAGCATTAATGCATCCGAATGATTCCTTTGCTTCCATGACAAGTTGTGGCCTTGATATTCATGAGTCTGATGGTGTTTTTCTCCATGTTAATATTCCAAGGTACAATAACAGATTGATGCAGGACTACAACTTTTCAAAATTTTGTGGTCACAGGTGCAAAAAATAAAACAAAACACATTACCAGTGGTTTAATACATTTCTTTTTTTTTAATAGCTGATAAAGAACATCAGAACTGTACCTTTCAACCAGCTCCCGTTGAAGACAATGAAAGTAAGTTTTTTTTCTGTATGATCATTGTGCTGCTTTGTATGTACTTTTACTTTACAAAAGAGAAAAGATTGGGATGGTTCAAACTTATGAAGCAGTGGGGTAGTAAGAGCGGGCGGGGGATGGTGGACCGCCCCAGGCGCTGTCTTGGTGGGGTCATCAGCATCTTCACATCATGCTTGTGCTTTCCCTTCCTCAGCCCCCTATACCTCTTTAAAATCTTTGCTGACAAGAGCAACTACCCTAGCCTGCTGTTTGCGCCTGCCTGGCTCCCTCTAAAATTACTTCTGGGTCACTGGGCCAGGAAGTGATGTCAGAGGGAAAGTCAACGCTGAAGAAGCTGCTTGCACTGGTGAAGATTTAGAGGTACAGGAGTGGGAAGGGCCCTGCAAATGTGGCGTGAGGGCCACTGCCCCAGAAGTCTCCTACCTTCACTATGCCACGGTTATGAAGGCCATATCCACATGGAGGTCAATTCTATAAAAGGGTGTCTATGTGGACATAACATAACATCGTACTTATAAACCGTGTAACTGTAAGTTCAATGCGGTTAACAAAAGATTAATAATAAAATAACATAAGAAACAAATAGCTTAATTCACCAGATACTTTGAAAAGAGTTAAGTTTTCAATTGAGTTCTGAAATGTTTATAAGAACAAGCACTGCGTAACAATGGTCGAAATTCCCTATCATAGAAAAGAAGGCGAGAACTCCTGGCAGCCAATTAGCTAGCGGCTCTACACAGGCAGGAGCAAAGGAAGTTCGCTCCTGGCTGGACCACCAGGGATTTAAAAGGTACGCAGTGGGGGCAGGGGGAGAGAGGTGGGGGTGGCGGGAGGGAGATAAAAATTGTTAAAGTTGGCTGGGGCACGAGACATGGGAGATCCATCCAGTTGGACCACCAGGACTTATGGTAGGCCCGGTGGAAGCCTGTAAGGCATTGGGAGTAAGGGGGAACAGAGTACAGAACCTTGCAGGGCAGGTCGGAGTGGGACTGGGTACAGAGAGTGGCAGGGGAAGGAGTGAGGGAGGGGGATGGATGAAGAGCAGGGCAGGGAGGGAGGGAGACTGTGTGTAGAGACTGGCATGGCAGTCAAGGGAGTAAGGAAGGGGGCTGGATGCAGACAGAGCCTGGCAGTGCAGGAAGGGAAATAGGGTGCAGAGCCTAGTAGGGAGGGAGGGGGGCTGGGTGCAGAGCTTGGCAGGCCAGGGGAGGGATGGGGGGGGCTGGAAGCACAGCCTGGAAAGGCAGGGCACTGCACTTGAATATTCAACTCCCCCTCCCCCCCTGGTTTATATTCGAGTCAACGTTTTTTAGGGAAAAAGGTTACCTCGGTTTATATTCAAGTATAGACAGTAAGTGGATTAACAATCCTGTTAAGAGAAGGAAACTTTCAGTCATAGGGGCAGCTAGATGAAAGGAATGAAGTCTGGAATTGGCAGTGGAGGAGAAGAGCAACGTTAAGAGTGACTACTCTGAGGAACGGAGTTCTCTGGGAGGTGTTCTCTGGGAGAGCGAAGCAAGGAGAGATATTGAGGGGCAGCAGAATGAACATACTTGTAGGTCAGCAATAAGATCTTGAACTGTATGCGATGGCAGATAGGGAGCCAGTGAAGTGACTTAAGGAGAGGGGTGACATGAGCGTAGCGAGGTTTGAAGAAGATGATTCATGCAGCAGAGTTTTGCACAGATTGCAAGGGGGAGAGGCAACACTGAGGGATACCAGTTAGGAGTAGATTGCAGTAATCTAAGCATGAGGTTACAAGAACTTGGACAAGGGTCTGGGTAGTGTGCTCAGAGAGGAAGGGGCAATTTTTAGTGATATTGAAGAGATAGAAGCGACAGGTCTTAGCAGCTTGTTGGATATACGTAGAAAATGAGAGGTCAGAATTGAAGACGACTCCAAGGTTGCAAGCAGATGAGACTGGAACAATGACTATTATATACAGAGATGGAGAAAGGAGGAGGAGGAGCACAGGGTTTAGGAGGAAAGAGGAACAGCTCAGTCTTGGACATATTAGTTTCAGATGATGGCAGGACATCCAGGCAGCAATGTCAGCCAACAAGCAGAGACTTTTTCTTGGACTTTAGGTGAAATTTCAAGTGTAGAGAGATAGATCTGGGTGTCATTAGCATAAAGGTGATACTGGAAGCCATGGGAGGAGATCAAGGCACCAAGGGAAAAGGTATAGACAGTGTAGAGAGAGAAGAAAGCAATAAGGAGGTCCTAAGACAGAACCCTAGGGTACACCAACCGCTAGCGGCGTAGCAGCAGAAGAGGACCCATCAACACATACACTAAAGGTGCATTGGTAAAGGTAGGAGGCAAACCAGGAGAGAACAGAATCATGGAATCCAAACATATTATAGCATATGTATTCTTGTTTTTGCTTAAACATCTATGTTAACTGATGTAGTTATATAAAATATCTTAAAAATAACCTTAGACTATCAGGTCTACACACGAAAAACTTAAAATACTGTCTTCTGTAGCTCCCTTATGTTGATCTCTATCTACCCTGAAGAAAGCCACAGTATGGTGGCTGAAACTTTGGTTTCTATCTGACAAAGATGCAGCGAGACCTGGAAACCTGCAACAAGTTTCCAAGTTTATTTAAGATTTGATGGATTGCTTAATCAAACTTCAAAGTGATCTACATACAACTTTCAGGTGGACAAAACATGCCACATATATCCACAAACAAGACTTACGCATAGTGAGGAAAGAGGGAAAGAAATACAATATTTTAAAGAAAATAAGGCAAAAAGGGAATGGACAAAAGGGAGGGTGACATTAAAAGAAAGTCGCAGGGCAGACCCTAAGCACAATGCCAGCTGTGGAAACCCTGAGAGAATATGTAGATTTAATTTTATTTTTAGAACTTAGCTCTATTCCATATTTATTTATTTATTTAACAATTTATATACTGCATAAAACTATGCAGTTTACACATTTGCTACATATTAGCCTGCTCGCTCTTTAGTTGCTTAACATTTGAGACAAAGAAAAGACAAACATAGATTTCCCATTTCCCAAAGAAAAATAAATACTATCTCGAAACAAATATTAACAAATCATACTATCAATACAGACATTGTCAAATCATAATTTCCACGAAAAAAATGCAGAAAAGCACTAAAATTACATTCAAGGCAGAAATATTCTTAATACTATTTCTTGAAGCTAAAGAGACTACTGAAACATTAGCATAGGAAGGCACTGACAAATAGCTGTGTTTTTAACATTTTCTTAAAATTGATCCTCGTCGCACTGAATCGCAAAATATGTGTTGGATTTGATAATAAACATCTGTAAAATCTTCTCTAAAACCCATATGTTCACATAACTTAAATGGAGAAAAAAATTTCAATGAAATGAGTCATTAAAATGTATTTATTAATTTTTATTTATTTAAAATTTCTCTATACCACTTAAGAACTACACAGTTCATATGAGTTAAAATATCTTATGGCCCCATATAGCAACAATATCATGCTAATCAGGACACTGGCATTTACTGTATACTTACCCCTCCTTTACTAACGCGTAGTGTGGGTTTTAGCACCGGCAGCGTCAGTAATTGCTCTGACGCTCATAGGAATTCTATGAGCGTCGGAGCAGTTACCGCCACTACCAGCGCTAAATCCCATGCTAGGTGTTAGTAAAGGAGGGGGTTAGTTTCAACAAGTATAATCTAATCTAGTATTTGCATGTCGTGCATACCTAAACAGGCTCTAGGCGACTTGGGAAAAGGGTTAGGGTGAGAGGAAGGAACGGAGGGGGACAGGAAACATAAAACTTAGGTGAATTAAGGAAGGGCCAGTCCTTAGCCTAAAAGCTGGATTCTGTAACCGGCGTCTGTCAAAAATAACATCGGTTACAGAATCCCCCCCCTGCAACGATCGCGGCAGTAGAGATGCCTAATTTCTCCTGCCGCGATCGTGATCCCCTCCTGACCTGCCGCGAAGCGTGGCAGGAGAGATGCCTAATTTTTCCAGCCGCAGGAGGGGCCTAAGGCAACTGGGCCAATTACGGTTGGCCCAGGCCCCTAAGGTCCCGCCTATGGGCGGGGCCTTAAGCGCTTGGCCCAATCAGGCCCTAGGCCCACCATTCAGAGAATGGCGTGCCTGCTGGGCGGACAGGCTGCGTAGCCGTCTGTCCGTCCAACTTAATGTAAGTTCGGGGGGTGGGGGTGTTGGTGGTGGGATGATGTCTGGGGATCACAGGGTTAAGGGGGTTCGGGGTTGGGGGGTAATCGGGGATCGGGGGCTTGGGGGGCATTCAGGGGAAGTCACGGGGGAGGGTGCACTGTGGGCAGGAGGGCCTGGGATCACTCCTGCCTGTATTTCAAAGGGGTAGCCTCGGCAGGAAGGGTTGGGCTCCCTCCTGTTGGTATTGTTTCGGGATCAGGGGTGGGGTGGATCGCAACCGCAGCAGGAAAGATTGGGAATCTCTCCTGCCACGGTTCGCAGCAGTTCGGGGGGTGGGGGTGGGGGAAATCGCGATCGTGACAGGGGAGATGAGCCTTGATTTAATTTTAGATAGATCCTCCTCGTGTAAACCTTCCAAATCCCATATAGAAGTCCACAACCTTATAGATAATTTTTCCTTGATAGACCCATGGAGATTGTTAAATCCGAAAGAGAGGGATTTCACTCATTTTTCCCCACCTCATTCCACATACTCAAGAATTGATTTTTTTCTAATATCCTCCAAACTAGCTCAATCTTTACTGAACGCTGCTATTCATCCTATCACACTCACGGATCACTCCTCCATTTCTCTTTTTCTCAAAATCGAACCTAATACTACAAAATTCTATTCTTGTAGATTAAATAATCGCTTGCTAGAGGATACAGATATCGTTGCTAAACTTAAGGATTTTACAGATGAGTTTTTTCTGATAAATTCAAATGATCATGAAGTTGCTCCTTCCACTGTCTGGGAAGCATATAAAGCTACACTGAGAGGTGAGATTACTAAGCTTTCAGCCTGGAAAACCAAATTGTCCCTTCAAAAGAAAAACTACTAGAACAAACTATTAAACAAGTAGAGACACAACATATGATTAATCCTGCCCAACATTCGGATACTTATCAACGACTTCTAAAACTTAAAAATGAATATAACTCCCTTCTCTCCGTCAAGGCTAGACAGGATTTATTTATTCATGCTTCTGGACACTACTTGGGATATAATATCATGGGAAAATCCCTTGTAAACTATCTTAAAGCCAAACGGAAAAAATTCAATATTTCCTCCATCAAGAGCAATGCTGGTCAAACGGTGACAAATCAGTCCATGATCTCGTCTCAGTTTGAAAAGTTTTACTCTGCGCTCTATCAGTCTGAATGTCATTCATCGAATTCTGAAATTGATGCTTATTTAAGTCACATCACACATCCAAAATTACATGATAGCCTTAAGCAAGATTTAAAATCTCCGATTTTGATTTCAGAAATATTATCTGCTATATCCTCCCTACCACATAACAAAGCTTCTGGTCCAGATGGATTCACCCCTGAATTCTTCAAAACCTTCAATACGCAACTAGCTCCCCCATCTCTTAACATACTACGCATACATTCATCAGAATCCTAATAAACAATATAATTTTGCTGAAGCAACAATCATTGTTTTCCCCAAACCTGACAAGGATCCCACTCTTATTAAGAATTACAGATCGATTTCATTACTAAATTTGGATCATAAAATCATGGCAAAAATATTATCCCTCAGATTGAATAAAGTTATTGGATCATTAATCCACAAAGATCAAGTGGGCTTTATTAAGAATAGATACATAGGCGACAATTTGCGATTGTTTCATCACATCAATACACTTGCCAACACCTCCTCGGAACCCGTAGTGGGATTGGCCATTGATGCAGTTCAAGCTTTTGATAGAGTCGAATGGCCTTTCCTGCTGCGGGTTCTGAGATGGTTTAATTTCGGGGAGAATTTTATACAATGGATTAAAACACTCTATTGTAACCCGAAGCCAAAAATTTTTATTAATAATTCCTTAACAACTTCTTTTCCCCTAACTAGAGGCACCCGCCAAGGATGCCCTTTCTTACCCTTGAACCTTTTCTATCATCTATACGACAGTGTTCTCAACTCCAGGGCATTCCTGTAGAATCCAGACAAATTAAATTGGCCGCTTACGCAGACGATGTACTCCTGTTTATCCGCAATCCTCAACTTTCACTACTGGCACTCATTGACTTGGTTGAGACATATTCCTCTCACTCAGGATACTCAGTTAATTGGGAAAAATCTGAAATATTCCCTTTAAATGATCTTGTTTTTTCCTCAGATGTTGCTCAATTTAAATTTAAATGGTCCTCTGCGGCTATTAGATATCTGAGAATTTTAATTCACAAAGACTCTTCCCATATTATAGAACTTAACATCTATAGAATCAAAACAATTGTTACTCAAGTCACAACTAGATGAGTGCCCTCTACCTATCATAGTGGGTTAGAATCTCTGCCTTTATCTCTTCAGATCATATATATACTGTCTATGTTACCCTCCATTTGCAATGCCTCTGTCTATATTTGGCTTGGGCAAACTATTTCGAAGTTTATATGGAATAATAAGAAACCAAGAATTTCTTTGTCCAAATTACAAGCTGCTAAGGAGAATGGAGGAATGAACCTACCTGATTTTCATTTATGGAGCTTACTGGACACAAACTTGATTACCATTATATCCACCTACCTGGCTGGAGGTTGAGAGTCATATTAGCTTCCCTCTCCCTCTACAATCCCTCGTTACTAGATACATCCCACAAAAACTCAAAGCTTACTCCCCCTTGAATGCAACACAACAGGCACTTTGCTTTTTAAACAAATCTTCCGACATCTCTATGTATAATTTACCTACTATGTCTGTATGGTGTAATCCGATACTTAAGATGAAGGGTAAGCTAGGTATTCATCGCTCCTTTTCTCAGTGGCAAACCTTAACTTCTGCTATTGCCGATATTCCATTATGCTTTTTTCCTCCTGCTTCTCTTTCAACTATTGCTTCTTGGTGTGATTTAACCATAATTCAAGGAAAGGCTATCTCCTCTATTTACCGTATTGAGAGATAATCATTACAAATTGGCATCTGAATTTCCGCAACATTGGATGAAAGACTTTTCAGTTACTACATATGATGTTGACTGGACCAGATTTTGGACCAAAACTAATCGCCCATTAATGTCCTCACAACTTTCCCAATCACTGTACTTCTTGATGTGGCACGCTCACTGGACCCCTTATCACATGTGGAAAGCAAAGCTTAGACCAGCTGCAACGTGTTGGCACTGCAATTCAGAAGATGGCACATTAGCCCATATGCTTTTTAACTGCTCCTGCATAAAACCCTTTTGGATCCAAATTTGGAACACTATAAAGGATATTGCAAAAGATCCTATGGATGTCTCTTATGAGCTGATTATTCTCCGCTCCCAACACCCATCTTTTGCGGACTCAGAGTGCCCACCCAGACTGATTGACTTTCTACTAGCTGTTGGGATTCCACAAATCCTACAGAACTGGAAATCGGCCCAATTCCTGAACTATACATTCTGGAGGAATTCAGTTTGCCTTTATACATGATATGAACAATCAGCCAATCTCAAAAGGGATTCCTTTCCTTCCACATCTTACTTTCACTCTCACTCACCCTGGGCTTATTTAGATCGATATGTACAGGAAAACCTTCTACAAGCCTCATAACTGATCATTCTACATTTCCTCATACCTGATTTTATTTTATTTATTTATTTTCTCCTGATCCCTACTGTTTTGATAAGAGTATTATGTTAGAGAGTATTTGCTGTTGCTTATCTTATTTTACTGAATTGTTGATGTGATTCTTTGCTGTTCATTATATTTTCTCAAAATTTAATAAAAAATAATTTTAAAAAATAAATAAATAAAATTGTGTGGCTCAAAGCCAAGACTTGGCCCCCTCCAAGTTGAAACAATAATTAAAGAAACACTTAGCTGGGTTCACACAGTACAGCGTAGCTGATAACTGAGGTAACTTGAAACACTGAAAAACCTTGGGGTGGAAAATGGTTTGACCAAGCTGGTTTCAGGAACCACCGCTGCACATACAGCACTCAGATTGCTGCCAGATTAAAACGGCTGCCTGACATCAGAAGGAGGCTAGAGGAGGGGCACATTGGCTTAAAAGAAGAACACTAAACATTAAATTTAAGGCATGTTGATATTATATCCCTGGAACATAGCAACAATATAATGCAGGCATTAAAGTCAGAATTTTGATTAGGGATCTGTTTAGATCATATCCTTATTGCTTCCTTCCTGGCTCTGTTTCAGGCACCACAGCAACAGTACTGGCAGTGGTGGCATGTGTCATTGGCATCTTTTGTCTACCACTCATCCTGATCCTCGTTTACAAGCAGAGAAAAGCCATCATCAACAGACGTACGTACAGGTCTCTGGTCCTTATTTAAACGTTCTGGTGCACATCTGAAATGTATCTCTTATTGTTTTTAACCTTCATAAGCACTCACAAGTAGAATTGTACTTAGATCAATAGACAACATCTAGACAGTTAGGCAATTCATAATTTTATCTTCATATAAAGATATTTGGGGGGGGGGGTGGCATTTTCGATATGACGATGTCCAAATCCAATTTTGGATATGTTGCAAAAAAACACCCAAAAATTCAATGCCAAACATGGTCATTTTCGAACCAAAAAAACATCTATCATTTTGATTTGAAAATCACCCTATCCAGTGGCGTACAAAGCACGGGGCGGAGGGGTTGGAGGGAGAGAAAGGGGGCACATGATGATGGAAGTGGGGGTGAAGGGAGAGAGAAGGGGCAGATGCTGATGGAAGAGGGGTAGATGCAGAGAGAGAGAAAGGGCAGACATTGGATGTTAGTGAGGAGGGGGAGCCTATGCGAAATGGAAGTGGGGATAGGAGAGAGAAGGGAGCAGATGCAATAAGGACGTGGAGAGGAGAGAAAGAGGGGAGCAGACAATGGAAATGGAAGAGGTATCTTGGGCCCTGTAAGTCACAGATCCATTTCAAGATTTTTGCCTTTGAACTAAGAGCCTATTTTCCTTTCCCTGAGGCTGTAACGTAACAGGGCTCAGGTTTCTGAACTAAAATAATAATTTTTTTGTTGCACCTTTCATGTGTATCTGTGTGCGCACAGGCTTAACTCCAAACCCACTCAGGCTATTACAGGTGCACTGTACTTTATTAAGACATTTTTCATCTCTGATGTCCTGAATGAATGGTGGGTGGCAGGTGGATATCCAAAACATGCATGTCAGTTAATTAGAGGAGGAGAAGCAGGGGCAAGCAGGCTAAACAGCTTCACAGAAATGCTGGGGCTTTGAAATGAGCTCCAAAGTGAGGATGGTGTACGGCTGGCAGACAGGGAAAGAGCAACTAGAGGATAAGGGCCTAACCATTAAAAGGCAGTGCTATTTGGAAAGCTTTCATCTCACAAATAACATAAGCTCATGTCAGAGCTTTCTATCAAACATTAACTTAAAAATCTCCTGTTCACATTTAGAGGCAACAGCCTTTGATGGCTTCAAATAACACCAGCCAGTTTAAATAAACAGGTTCTTCCTCTGGGTATGTGCTTCTTAAGAGTACTGGACCCAATATTCAAAGGATTTCTGATTCTAACTCTGAGAATTGTGCTCCTAAATTGGCCTCTTTGAAAATTTACTAGGGCGGAGTACCTAAATTTATGCTGAACATGTCAATAAACATTTAAATTTAGTATAAAAGGTGGGTGACAACAGGAGCAGTTTTAGAGTATGTTTGTAAAACAGCTAATATACGCATGCACAATACATGTTTATGTTGCTGTGTTATGCCCATGTTTATGATATGGATGCAACCGAAGGGAAGGGGAAACTAATTCCATAAAACAAAGGATGCAAAAATAAAAAAATAGTGGAACAAAAAATACACAGTACCCGAATGTATACAAGAAAATATGTCAAAAATACGTTTATTATAAAAAGTTCAGTAATAACTTGGAAACTATATTATAGGTGATTTTCTATACCATTCTTTCAGGGGAGCTCAGAATGGTTTACATGAATTTATTTAGGTACTCAAGCATTTTTCCCTGTCTGTCCCAGTGGGCTCACAATCTATCTAATGTACCTGGGGCAATGGGGGAGGTTAAGTAACTTGCCCAGGGTCACAAGGAGTAGCATGGGTTTGAACCAACAACCTCAGGGTGCTGAGGCTGTAGCTTTAACCACTGTGCCACACTTTCCACGACCATGTTTTGGTAATATTAGCCTTCCTTAGGAGTCCGTGTAACCGGAAGACACATCAACTATATATAGAGTTGTCATGACTCCGAATTTGTTGGTCATGATATGGATGCTACAGCCACTCATAACTGGTGCATACGTATCTATTCCTACATGTATTTTACTACTACAGTATTCCCCCGGGCATTCGCGGTTCGCAGTCCTGGTCATTCGTGGATTTTCCGACCGCAACTGACCAGGCAGTGAAGGAAATCACTTGCAATGTGTTCCAACTGCCTCTTCCTGCACTAAAGTCGGGTCTCACCAATCAGGAGCTGCGTATCAAAGCAGCTCCTGATTGGTGAGGCCCAACTTTAGTGCAGGAAGAGGCGGTTGGAGCATACCACGAGTGATTTCCTTCACTCGCTGGCGCTCCGGCTGCCCTCTCCTATCTCCCCCCGCTAAAAACTGTATTTGTGGTTTTTCAGCATTCGTGGGGGTTCCTAGAACGGAACCCTCCGTGAATATTGGGGGAGTACTGTACTACTACCAGTGGCATAGTAAGGGGGGTGCGAGGAGGGCGGTCTACCCTCCTGGGCATTCTTCGTTGGGTCACTGGTACCCCTCCTCCTCTCCGCCCCCTCCCACTTCTCTCCCTGTTGCGACTACACCCCTTCCCCATACCTTTTCAACTTCAGCGCAAGCAGCTGCGGCGCTTTTTCTGACGTCACTTATGAAGCCAACACAGGCAGCAAGTTCTTTGCTGCAAGCGCCAAAGTTAAAAAGGTATGGGGAAGGGGAGCGGGCATGTATGGCGGGGGGGGAGGGGAATAGGACAGGCGAGGGATGCCACAGCCCAGGTGCCTGTCATCCTCGCTACGCCACTGACTACTACTTACCATTTTTACAGCGCTGCTAGACGTAGAGCTTACATTCTAATCAAACAAACAAAGAAGACAAGTAGAGGTGTTGGGGAGGTTCTCAGGCCTGGATGCTTTACAAGAGAGTGGGGGTTAGGAGTTAAAAGCAATCTTGAAAAAGCGGGCTTTTAGTCTGGACAGAGCTTAACAAACTGACTCTGGCAGTCTGTTCCAGGCATATGGTGCAGCAAGAGAGAATTATTGAACCGATAACTTAAAAAATGGAAAATTCCTCACTAATAATGGTCATATTATAATAACTCCAATTCCAAAAAATCGTAAAGAATCATCAGCATTAGTAACCAACTATAGACCAGTAGCATCCATTCCATTTTTTGTAAAAATCATGGAAGGATTGGTACATACCCAATTGATGGAATATCTTGATCAGTTCTCTCTTTTACATGAAACTCAATCTGGTTTTAGACCTTTGTTTAGCACTGAGACAGTAATTGCAGCTATCTTGGATAATTTATGTTTCTTGTTTAGTAAGAGCCTTAATGCCCTGATCATGCACTTTGATATGATCTCTGCCTTTGACTTAGTGGACCATGGGAAACTATTACAATGCTTAGATGCAATTGGTATCAGAGGAGAGGTGTTAGACTGGTTTCGAGGATTCCTTATGTCCCGCACCTATCAAGTACGTTTTAATTACGATCTCTCTGATACCTGGAGCAATCCATCTGGCGTGTCACAGGGGTCATCATTATCCTCATTGCTTCTCAATGTTTACATGTCTTCATTAGGTGTGCAATTGACCCAGCTGGGGATAAAATTATTTAATTATGCAGATGACTTTACGATCGTTATCCCATTCGCTACCTCTGTCTCAGAAGTTACTCCTAAGGCAACAGAAGTACTAAATTTGATGGAGCAATGGATGACTGAATTCAGACTGAAGTTTAATTCAGAAAAAAAAACAAAATTTTTTGTAGCTTCGTCACACCCGCTTGACACTAAAACATCACTGTGCATCAATAAACTTAGTTATCCTATTCAATCTACTATGAAGGTATTGGGTGTAACTTTGGACCAGAGCCTAACCATGAAAGACCAGGTGGACTCCTTGGTTAGAAAGGGTTTTTTTTTACTCTCTGGAAGCTTCAGTCCATTAGAGCATATTTTGATGTTTTATCATTTAGAATTCTGGTACAATCCCTTATACTGATTACTGTATAATCCCCAACTCGATTACTGTAATATCGCCTATTTGGCAATTTCCCAGAAGAATATGCAGCGATTACAACTGATGCAAAATGTGGCGGTCAAGCTAATTTTGGGGTTGAAGAAGTTCGATCATGTAACACTTTCCTACTGACTTCTGCATTGGCTGCCGATGGAGGCACATGTGAAGTTAAGTTTGGATGTTTTTGCTTTAAGGTACTATTCAGTTTAGCCCCTAAATATATAACTGACCTTTTCTCTTTCTCAACTGACAGACATAAGAGAAGCTCACACTTGAATTTTGTTTCTCCACCGGTTAAAGGATGTAAATTTAAAAGACATCATTAACATCTTTTCTCACATCAGGCAGCATTATGGGGTAAAGATCTGGAACAATTGCTTATGCTTACTAATACTTATGGGGAATTTAGGAGACACCTAAAAACATATCTGTTCCTGAAGTATTTAGGTAATTGACCTGTACAATCTTATTCCACAATAACTGATCTCTAGAGCTGTTAATCACTAGCTTTTAACTTTGTTAATTCTACTCAATTTGTAGCATCTTTTAATCATTGTAAACCGTATAGAATGACATGGTTCTGCGGTATATAAACTGTTATTATTTATTTATTTATTATGTAGTCTGGAGTTGGGAGTAGAAGAGAAGGGTACAGATAAGAGAGACTTGCCCGATGAATGCAGTTCCCATGGAGGAGTATAGGGAGAGATAAAAGAGGAGAGCTATTGAGGAGCTGCAGAGTGAAAGCACTTGTAAGTCAATATGAGGCTCCATGTCGGTAGATCCCATCCTATATAATAAAACCCTAGTCGCGCATGCGCACTCCTACCTGCGTGTTCCATTTTCCCTGTTCCGTGAGATGTAGGTCCGTGGTGGCAGGAGTGCGCATGCACGGGTCCCCAGCCTTACAGCACCTAATTACACTCGCCGGCAGGACTGGCCGCTAGCGCTAGACTCCCTGCTCTGATAAAAGTAAGTTCTTCGCCTTGCCCTCCCCCTCTTCCCTTCCCTTCCCGCGGTCCCGACTCCAAACCTGCCCACTCCAGCAGCGTCTGCATCACTCTACACACGCTGCTTCGGGGCCATAGAAGGCCCCGAAGCAGCGTGTGTACAGTGCTGCAGACGCTGCTGGAGTCGGCAGTTTTGGAGTCGGGACCACGGAAAGGGAAGGAGGGTGCGGCGGCAAGGGACTACGAGAGCCGACCAGACTTCTAGCACCTGTTAATGTAACAGGCTAAAATACTAGTTCTAAAATATTAGCAGAACTTCAGATGTCCTGATGTGGACATCTCAGTTCTGCTTTGTATGACCTTTCTAAAAGGCTGCTCCATATTTGGGAGCTTACTTTTTTTTAAATATCAGGTCCATTATATTTAACATCTGTAAAACTGCTTTCAGGGTTTAGATACATCTTTCTGCCTTATAAGCAGAATTTCCTTGCCAGGCTCCTAGAATATAATCAGTAGCATTGTAAGGGGGGTGGGGTGGTCTGCCCCAGATGCTGTCTTGGTTGGAGTGCCGGCACCTGTCCTCCTCCCTGCTCCTTTCCACTTCTCCCTCTGCTAGGCACACACCTTCACTCCCCCCCCCCCAACCACCACTATACCTCAAGCTCTTTGGTGGAGCAAGCAGCAACTCCAATCTGCTACTCGCACTAGCGTTGGCTCTCCTTCTGACATCACTTCTGGGTCCCATGCCTAGGCCGTGTCAAAAGAGGGAGAGCCAACACCAACCCAGGCAGCAAGTTCGTGATGCTGTTCACGCCAGGAAAGTTAGAGAGGTACAGGGGAAAGGAAGGGGCAGGAGGAGTGGAAAAGAGGGTGGGGGAGGAGCGTCACTGCCCCGGGCACCTCTCACCCTCGCTATGCTGCTGAATATAGTTAACATGTATTAAACTTCTCGGCGTTTATGATTCAATGGCTTAAACAGTGCAGTGCCATCTTAGTTATGCACGTTGAAAACTGTGTTCACTGCTGCTGCTGCAGCCCATTTCTGACAATAAGCAAAGGAAGGAACTACAGAGCCATAGATCAACCACAATAGAAGCTTAGAACCTTAGAAAGGGTAAGAAGGAAAGGAAGCAAGCATATTACAATATATACAGGTATTGTCTCTGCCCTTGTGGGTTTATAATACTACTACATATCACTTATATAGTGCTGAAAGGCGTATGCAGCGCTGTACATTTTTACATTTATAGATGGTCCCTGCTCGGAAGAGCCTACAATCTAACTTGGACAGATAGACATGACATATAGGGTAGGGGATGCAGAACCCAAGGTGAGAGGAGTATTGTACCCGGAGCAATAGAGGATTAAGTGGCTTGCCGAGGGTCACAGGAAGTTGCAGTGGGAATCAAACTCAAATTCCCCTTGTTCTCAGCCCACGGCAATAACCAGAAGGCTGCCCCTAAATTCCTGCATCTGTATGTATAGGCATATATTTCACAATATAACTGTATACTTGTTGGTGGGTACTTATTTTAAAAACAAGCTGCACATTCAAGAGGATCTGGTTAAGGAGAGGACTGAAATAATGCTTTCTTCTGCATTGTTAAGGTGAGGTTACTGCCTTTTTGTAGTTACACAACCACATTCAAAGCATTTTCCCTATCTGTCCCAGTGGGTTCACAATTTATCTAATGTACCTGGGGCAGTGGAGGATTAAGTGACTTGCCCAGGGTCAGAAGGAGCAGTGCAGGGTTTGAACCCACAACCACAGGGCGCTGAGACTGTAGCTCTGACCACTGTGCCACAGACAATAATGCAACTGTCTCCTTAATTTTTGATGGAGCATCCAAGTCCCAAGGAGAAAATATCTGGCAGTGTGCAAAGCCATCACTGACCAGGTCCCACCTTCATGTGTATTTCTCTCTCTCCCTCTTTACTCTCTTCCTCTTGTCTCTCCTTACCTACAGCTCTCTTCTTCCCTGCTTCTACTCTCTCTTAAGACTTCCCTTCTATGTAGTCTTTTCATTGTCTCATCTCCTCCTTCCCCTTCAGCCTTCTCATAAACTCTGATGCTTCTTCTACCCTTCCTGGACTTTGACTTGAGCCAAAGCTGCTTTTGCCATGTCCTGCTTCCTAAGTCATCTCATCAGATAAGAAAATGCCTTTTTCCAGGTGAATGGCTAGGTGCATTTTTGAAACCCTAGTAACCTCAGGGCAAGGGAATGTGAAAAGTGTAAACAGTTTGGGGCTAGAGCAGCTGGACCTGAAATTTAATGACCTGTGGCAACGATTGTTCCTTACGGAAGGAAGCCACCTTTCCATCATCCATTTCTAAACTCAGATTCAGAAAGAGCTGCCCTGTATCTCCTTTTTCATGGATCCTGCTGAGAACATGACCACTTCCCTCTTTTATGATTCAATAATAAATCCCTTTGTTTCCTAAGAGACACTACTTTGTTCTGTAAAATGGCAACTTAGCAGCGCTGCCAACTTTTCTTCAAGAATTTCCAAAATGAGTTGTAGAGTTTGAAAGAGCTCCAACTTAGCTGTTCCCATCATTATAAGGTTAATTGGGGCGCAGCAGCTGTGCTGATCGTTATCAGAAATAGAAACAGCAGCCCATTAAAGCAAGAAAGACAGGAACACAGCATCAGTAACCAAAGCAGTGATTCAGAGGCCAAGCTTTTTAAAGACAGGCAAAAAAAGTGTAAAGGTATGCAAACAGTGATACTGTATTCATTTATTCCTGCCCATGCTGGCTCCAGCCTCAACATAACATAAAAATAAAAACGTGCTTATATACTGCTTAACCGTGAGGATTCATGCGGTTTACAGAAGAACAGGACAATCATGAGGAACTTATTAATTGCCCAGAAATCTAGTAAATAGACATATGTTTAGATGTTTCTACTAGCATTCAAAATCAAGGAATTCAAGTCTTTGTCCCAGGAGACTGCTTGGTAAGCTAAAAGACATTGGTGATATTTCTGAAATTTACATCCCTTGATGGTAGGAAAAGAAAACAGAGTATCTAACCGTCTTGAACATTTTACATTAACAAAAGTAAAGGAATCCACGAGATATCGAGGTATGAGACCAGCTAACACTTTAAAGCAAATACAGCCAAACTTACACATCACACGTGCTTCCACCGGCAGCCAATGTAATTCATGCAAAAAAGGTGTGATATGATCAAACTTTTTCAACCCCCAAATCAGTCGAATTGCCTCATTCTGAATGATGCGCAATCTATAAAGATTTTTTTTTTTTGAGTACCAGTCAAGTACGATGTTACAATAATCCATTCGACTCCAGATCAGTGCCAGTCTTTTTGTTAGATGAAGGATCAAGAACAGAGTTCTAGAAGCCACAGATTCTGGAGCCTCTCTCTATTCTCCTTTACCTTTTTGACACTATAATACATAAAACCATTCCGTGGCCATGTGGCCTTAATCGTAGGGACTTGCAAGGCCAGGAATTGCTAGGGTGAGATGGCCCATTAATTCTCTCCGCAGATGTGGCTCAAACTCTTCTTAGCCCTGTGCCTGCCTACCGGTTTTCCTCGCACTCACACTCCTGTCACAGTCAGTGAATGGGTAAACTATGCTGAATTTTCAGCCAATATTGTTTTGTTTCAAAATTGATATATTTAAAATGAATTTTATTTTGTTATAGCAGGCAGGGTATCAAGATAAAGGTCAGCAATATATATTCTAGGAGGTCTTTAGATGGGGGTGTAATATCACATGGTGCTGCACAATGAGATGGTTTAGTCAAGGAAGAAGTGCTTGAAGAAAGCAAACCTGTACATTGATGGCAGCCAAACAGCAGCAGTATAAGGAGCATGGCAGAGGCCCGAGATAGAATCAAGGCCTAATGCACTTCATGATAATTCTCTATGTCAGGATTTTCAAAAACACGGGTTAAGAAGCGACAGTCTGCTACCTCAGCCGTTTTGATACTGAATCTAAAAACCTGAGACATTCTTTAAAAATTGCGCATGCAAATAAGATTGGTGGACAGCAGCGAAAGTTTCCTACATTTGCATATGCCCATCACTGATGGGCACATGCCCCAAAAAAACGCTGTAAAAAAACCCAACACACTCACCTGCTGCACTATTGGACGAATGGAAGGGAGGGGGGAAGCAACGTCGACTTTTTTCAATCGCGCATAAAACATGCCTTTCTCTCCAAAAAACTACTATAATTCAGGTAAATCTTGTAATTTGTTTTTAATGTAAAATTTAATCAAGACCCATAGCCAGAAACACACCAGACAAGGGTATCATACATGCGCTCAAGAAGAAATGTTGACTTTTAACAAGCACCCATGAAACATGTCTGTCTTTCCCAAAAACTCAAAAAAAGCATGATTTTACTACCCTCCACTAAAAATATATAGATACACTTTTTTTTCCTCATTAGCTACAGTCAAAACACAAGTGCTGGCACTGTAATGGCACCCCTGGACCAGTCGCTGCTTTTTGTCGCCAAAAGCCAATGCTGCTCTTCAAAAATGCCTTGGCAATTTTTAAGAATCCACTGGAGGACTCATTTCAATATTAAAGAGCCCATTTACATACTATTGCCGGAGACTGCTAGAAACCTTGCTAAAGACAGAGATAATCCGTTTTGATAATCCGCTGCTAAAATGGATGCAGGCTAAACCACCAGAAAACTGCTTAGTAATTGTGTTAAAGTTTTGAGAATCTTGCTCTACATTGGATACCCAAACAGACCGGGGATTTTAAATTACAGGCCATTTGAGGGGGCAATACTTTCAAAATAGAACAAAACACAAAAAAATCCTCTCATCAATACTGGGCAAGTTTCTCAAATAGTATCTTCATATAACATTTAAAGGCTTTTAGATATTTAAATGTGCTCATAAGCTCTTCAGCAAGGCGCCACAGCAGCGGTACAATGTCGCTGGAAAGGTGCTTGAATTTTAATCATAACACATTGGATGGAGCAAGGATACTTGCTTCTACTGGAGTGGCAAATGTTATGGCTCTACAAAAGTTATCTAACAGTAGACCACATATCTGAAAAGGTTGGTTCACGGCTCCAACACAGTCTGTGTTTCGCTACGCTACATCAGGAAGCCGGTAGGATTTTATATTGATTTTATTTACAGTGTGCAGTGCTTGAGTCCTTTGGTCTACACACTTGATGTTGAAAACTGTCAATGATGTGCTGGTCCAACTGTCTCTTGAATACTCTGCTGCAACTCATTAACATTTTGCTGGTAATTACTGATTTTTCTGATAAGATTAAGCAATCCACTTAGTAACCACTGTTTTTACATTACATTACATTATATTAGTGATTTCTATTCCGCCATTATCTTGCGGTTCAAGGTGGATTACATAAGAATTGTCAAGAAATTAAGGTAATACATGTTGGCTAATTTGAACATTTTAGATTTGATAGGAGTAGATAGCGTGGTAGGTGGAGCTTGGGAAGGAACTGGTCGTGTTAAATAGGTTTTTCAGGAACATTTTAAGAAACTGTGTTGCTCCATAATGTTTTTGTCTCAAAGTTTATGATTAATTGTAAATAATGATGTCATAATTGCATCATGATTCCCAAAGGATATTTATGATGCAATGCATTTACTGCGTGATTACTGCATAACTGTATCATAGACCTATTTTTGAGCTCAGTTTTATTAGTGTTTACAGAAAAAAATAAAGGAGTCTGTTATAGTGTGTGTGTGGTTATATATATCTTAAAATACACAAAGGTTTCACTTCCCAGTAGCACAAAAATCAAGAAACTGAGACAATGATGCGTTCCAATTTTGTTCTCTTAAGTAGTTTTGTCATTGTAAAAGATGCACATCTTTAGTGCAGAATTAATAAATTAAAAAAAAACAAGAATGCTCGTACAATACACCAGAACAACAAAGAAAGGAAACCTAGGGCAAAGACTAATATTAGCTGCGATACTGCCAAGAAATAGGCAGCACACGATAGCCGCTATTGGTTCCTCAGCCCTTATTTATTTAGGTCTTCTTTTTCCAGAGGACTAATAAAGGCGCAGGACGGCAAAGAGCAAGAGAAACAATTTCCATTCCTCATTTCAAATGATTAAATGAGAGCCTCATGAGACTAGGACAGGGAAGTGGACTGCTTAGTAAAAACGGAAAGAATTACTCAAGCAGCTCTGAGCAAAAAGCAGAGTCTACTTTTTAACTATTTCACTCAGTAGAGTATGATTAAGACATAGGAGGAAATTCTATAAGAGGCACCTACAGTGGCGTACCTAGGGTATGTGGCACCCGGGGCCCATCATTTTTTGACACCCACCCCCCATGTAAAAAAATATTTTTTTGTAATGACCATGAAACGGAATAAATGGTCAGAATAGAAACAGGCAGTGAAAATTTTCTTATATTCCAAACATAACATAACATAAATTATGTCTGAATTGTCATGACATCAGAAGTACATATGGAGTAGTTGCAGGTGATGCTTGGGACAGTTCTGATTGTGTTAGTTCGGTTTTATGTGTTTTTTGAATAGAAGGGTTTTTATTTCTTTTTGAAGGTTTTGCAGTCTGTGGTCGATGTCAATTGGTTGTAGAGTTGGGGGTCGAGTGTTGCAGCTCGAATGGCTAGGAGGTTGTCAAACAGTTTTTTTCTTTTGACGTTTTTGGTTGGAGGGTGTGTGAATGGTGCGTGAGTTCTCCTATGTCTGGTTGAGGTGGATTGAATTATTTAGCTGAAGAAATTAGTTACCCCCTCATCCCACACACATTAATTCTCTTCCATTTTTGTTCCCATTATAAAAAACACTGATAAGTTCCCAGAAAAAAAATACATTAAAATAAGAAGTGAAAACAAAGGCCCCTACAGATGAGAACATAACATAAGAATAGCCTAACTGGGTCAGACCAATGGTCCATCATGCCCAGTAGCCCATTCTCATGGTAGCCAATCCAGGACACTAATACCTGGTCAAAACCCAAAGAGTAGCAACATTCCATGCTACCGATCCAGGGCAAGCAGACACTTCCCCCGTGTCTTAATAACAGATTATGGACTTTTCCTCCAGGAATTTGTCCAAATCTTTCTTAAAACCAGCTACACTATCTGCTTTTACCATAACTTCTGGCCACTTCATTTTTAAGTTTAGATCTTTCCTTTCAAACAGAGACCTTGCTAGATGTCAAATACAGCACAAGATAACTTCACATGGACTTAGCTGTGCAGGAAATGTGAATATCCTCATACACCCACCATATAGTGCAAAAATGTGCAAAGGTCTGGTTTTTTCTTTCGATCACTATATAGCCTAATGCCACACAAGCAGCGCTGTTACAAACATATTCTGTAGGTCAATGCTAAGGATAACAAAGTTTCCTTCCTTGGACCAGAAGGAGATAAACCACTGGAAGAGATCCCAAAACAACACCCAAAGACCCACTCAGTGTGTGAACCAGTTGAGTGGAGTGGACTAACTGGGGGGTGGAAATGGGCCCGGAGTTTGCTCAGCAGAATTTCCCAGACCACCTCTTCCTCTCAACACATTGACACGCTGCCACCACCACCACTAGGAACACCTCATTGGGTAGGCCAGCTATGCTATAAACTTTATAAAACACATTATTATATTTTCTTATAAAGCACATATTTTAACTGAACTCTCTGACATCCTCAGCCTTTCCATTCACAAAAATAGAAGGAAGAAAAGTTCCCATTTCCTGCTGTCTCATGTCCCCGGCCTATACAATATTTTTTTTCTGCAGACCCTTCAAAAGTCTGACCAAATCCTCGTTTCACTTGCATTATAAAGTACTGAGGATGCCATCTCTCCCCAATCCCAGGTCCTAAAGTCTAAGACAGTAGCGCAAACTAATGCTGCCAGATTCAGGAAAAAAAATTTTGATTCGATTCAGCCTATTGAATTGGTTTTTCAATTCGATTTTCCTGCCCAGTTGGGTGATTTTTTTCAAAACTCCTGGTGGGTTTTATCCTTTTTCACCCCCTTTGGCTTCTCCTAATCACACTGGCGCTGTGGTGTAAATAAAATAAAGAAACAAAAAGGACTTTTCCTCTCTCTGTTAAATCCTAGCTCACGTTTGCAGTCCAACACCAGCTCTGGCAGGATACACATTTCAAATCTGACATATTATAATCACAAAACAGAAAATAAAATTAATTTTTCTACCTTTTGTTGTCTGGTTATATTTCAAATCTTGTTGGTCCAAGGCTCTGGTTTTCTTCTGATAACTTGGGGTCTCCTTCTTTCTTCTTTCTGCATGCTAACCATCCATCTGCCAACTCTGTCCTCCCTTTCCATTTCCCTTCCCTCCCCAGGAAGTCTGGTATCTTTCCTTTTTTTCATCTCCCTCCACAGATCCACCTTTTCTTAACTACCCTTTCATCCGGCATCTCTCCCTCTTTCCCCACCACCCGAGTCCACCATCTCTCCCTTTCTTTTCCCAATTACCCTCCTATCCAGTATCTCTATCCCTCCTCCACACCATCCCTTGTGTCCAATTTCTCTCCCTTTCTGTTCCTTCCCTCCCTAAATCCCATGGTCCATCATCTCTCTCCCTCTCCTCTATTTTCAGACCCATTATTTCTTCCTCCCCCCCAAAATTTGGCATATGCACGTCTCTTTGAACACCCCCTTCCCTCCGTGTACTTCTAAACCAGGGTCCCCCCAAAGGCCTGTCCCCCCTTAAAGGTCTGCCTGTCCCCCCTTGAAGGCCTGCACCCCCCTTGAAGGCCTGTCCCACCTCCTTAAAGGCCTGTTCCCCCCTTGAAGGCCTGCCTGCCTGTCCCCCCCGAAGGTCTGCACCCCCCCGAAGGCCTGTCCTCCCCCCCTTGTAGGCCTGTCCCCCCCTTGTAGGCCTGCCTTCCTGTCCCCCCCCTTGAAGGCCTGTTCCCCCCCCTTGAAGGTCTACACCCCCCCCGAAGGCCTGTCCCCCCTTGAAGGCCTGTCCCCCCTTGAAGGCCTGCACCCCCTTGAAGGTCTGCACCCCCCTGAAGGCCTGAAACCCCCGAAGGCCTGCACCCCCCTTGAAGGCCTGTCCCACCCCCTTGTAGGCCTGTCCCACCCCCTTTTAGGCCTGCCCCCCCCCCGAAGGCCTGCACCCCCCCAAGGCCTGTTCCCCCCCTTGAAGGCCTGTCCCACCCCCTTGTAGGCCTGTCCCACCCCCTTGTAGACCTGTCCCCCCCCTTGAAGGCCTGCCTGCCCCCCCTTGAAGGCCTGTCCCTCCCCCTTGAAGGTCTGCACCCCCCCAAAGGCCTGTTCCCCCCCTTGAAGGCCTGCCTGTCCCCCCCCTTGAAGGCCTGTCCCCCCTTGAAGGCCTTCCTGCCTGTCTGTCACCCCCCTCCTCCTTGAAAGCCTGCCTGCCTGCCCGCCCCACCCCAAAGGACCGCTCGCCCCCTGGCCTCCCTGCACCACTATGAAGCAGCACTACCTATGCTCCCGGCCTTGCCGTTCAGTCCCCCCCTCCCCACCCCCGAAGGACCGCTCGCCCCACTGACCTTCCTGCACCACCTATGAAGCAGCCGCAGCAGGATCCCGACGTCAGCGATCTCTGCGCTGCTTAGGCGCTGCTTCCTGCGCCGCGTTACCGCCCCTCCTCTGACGTCAGAGGAGGGGCGGGACCGCGGCGCAGGAAGCAGCGCCCAAGCAGCTCAGGTATCGCTAAAGTCGCGATCCTGCTGCGGGCTGCTTCACAGGTGGTGCAGGAAGGTCAGTGGGGCGAGCGGTCCTTCGGGGGTGGTGGGGGGGGGAATGAACGGCAAGGCCGGGAACACCCCCTCATGGCTGGCACCCGGGGCGGACCGCCCCCCCCCCCCCCCCCCTTAGTACGCCACTGGGCACCTAAATAAATAGGCACCTATAGTTAGGCACCTAACTTAATTAGTAAATTGTCTTCAGTTACAAGCTTTAACAAACTCATAATTGAAAAAAAATAAAAACTGGGTGATAGGCACCTATCCTCTTAGGCGTGATTCAACAAAAGATAGGCACCTAACACAGGGTGCCTATCTGTGCCTAACACCAAAGTAGGTATGTTGAAGGGTGGAGAAAGATTTAGGTGTCACTAGGCATGATTTTCCAAAGGACTTAGGTGCCTATAATATAGGCTTTTAAAACTCGAGCCTACCTTACACTTGCCTAAGTTTTAGTTAGATGCCATTCTTATGCAATAGGTGCCTAACTTAGGCATCCATTACAGAATCTGGACCATAGAGCCTAAGGACTCCTTTTACGTTTTAGCGTATGCACCGGATTAGCGCGCGCTAGCCAAAAAACTACCGCCTGCTCAAGAGGAGGCGGTAGCGGCTAGCATGCGTGGCATTTTAGCATGCGCTATTGTGCGCGTTAAGGCCCTGGTGCGCCTATGTAAAAGGAGCCCTAAATGTATATGAAGGGACCTTTCAGATGTGCTAATTCAGTGGCTTCCAAGGCAGAGTTTTCTCCTCTGCCTACAGAGGTCTGTCAATCTCACCCCTGTTAAAATGCATTTATATTTTGGAGGGCCTAAGCAACAGTTTGTCTTGGGAAGGGAGGAAGGGAGAGATGTTGCGTTGAGGGGAATAGAGAGGTTTAATCCAGGGCAAAAGGCAAGGGGAGAGCGAAAGAGAGAGAGAGAGAGAAGAGAGATGGTAGACAGTGGGAAATAAATGTTGGGTATGGCAGTGGAAGGGAAGGTATAGAGAAGGAAGATGGTTGGTGAGCACGGAGAAAGAAGAAAACGTCAAATGGTCAGGAGACCCTGGTGAATGAGTTAACAGAAGACGAACAGAAACCAGAGCGTGGGACCAACATGATTTGAATAATAAATTGATCAGACAACAAAAAGTAGAAAAAAAAATATATTTTTTCTATTTTGTGATTACAATATGTCAGATTTTAAATGTGTATCCTGCCAGATCTGGTGTTAGCGAGCATGAGCTAGAACCTAACAGAGAGAGGAAAAGTCTTTTTTATTTACACCACAGCACAGCCATGGGGTTGGAGAGGCGAAAGGGGGGTGGGGTGGGTGAAGAGGCTACAAAATAAACCCGCCAGGATATTTGGGGGAAAAACCCTACCTGATTGGGCAGAGAAAGCGAATCGAATCAAAATTTTTTTCCCTGAATTGGGAAGCCCTTGAAAAGGCCTCTGAGAAGAGTAGCTGGAGGAAAATTGGTGAGATCTCCTAGAGGCACAAAAATTGCCTCTACCTCCACTGGCAGGTCAATGGCTCCTACCATCCGGGAGGGATCTGGAGTGGTGACTGCCACACTGGCCATGAGGTCATCTAGGGGCAGATTCTCAAAACTAAAATTTAGCTTTACTGAAGATGGCTGTGAATCAAAGGCTTGTTGAGACTGGTAAAATGACTTTTTGTTGTGAAGGAGTTAAGATATGGAACTCTCTGGTGGGTCACATAGAAAATTGTCAAAAAGGGGCATGTTTAGAATATTACTTAAGACACAGTTATTTGTAGATGCCTTTCTCTAACCAATAATTTTCTTCTCTTGTAGAGTTGATGAACTACTCATGATTTTTATTATGCAAAGTTATGGTATTATTTTGTAGCCATGATTTCCGAGGATTGTTTGCATGTTTATTTTATTATGTTTTTGTTTTAAAATTATGTATGTAAATTATGTAAACCGTTTAGTTGTAAACGGTAGAGAAATTTTTAAAATAAATAAATAAATAAAATCTGTCTTTAATGTGCCCGCTAAACCGGTTCCAACCGATTTAGTGTGCATATATTGTAGCGACAGATTATCAATACGGCTTAGCGAGGTCTTTTCCGAGTTTTCTAGCATTGTCCGATACTGCCATGCAAATGCACTACAACAAGGCCATTGTTGCTCTGCTCATCTGAGCATGATCTCTTCCCTTTACACTGGCTTTCTTAGGATTTTGGGGGGGGGGGGGGGTCCAAGGCCTTAGAGGACTGACTGGGGGCCAAGCCTGAAGCTCCCTTCCTCCCATGTCCGCTGCAACTTTGATATTCAAAGCTAGCGCTTCAAACTGTGTTTTCAGGATCACATGCACTCTACAGTCTTGTGCATCCTTCAGCATCCCTCCACCTTCACTAGGAATGGAGCTGTGCTTCATTACTTGTGCCACTGTGGAGTCCACCTTCAGCTGGACAAACAGCTGCTGGAAGTCTGGAACCATAGGATAGAGCCAAGGCATAGCTTTGGCCACCTTAAGAAAGTCTTCAGGTGCCTCCCAATGGTCAATGACCAAAGAGGTAAGATCTGGGTGAGAAGGAAAAAGTTCACCTGTGCATTAGTGTCGCACATGATGGAGCACTGCAAGGTGAAGGGCTGCTGGACATTGAACTTCAATATAGACAGGGTGAAAGAAATGACATGGGAAATTGAAGCTGACCTGAAAAGGTGACGCATGGAGGAATCATCACTGTGATCTGTTCCCGCTCCTGTCCCCTAGCTACTGGACCCCTTCAGGGATCCCAAGTATTCCACCATCGCAGGAGAGCCTTGTGATAATAAAGGCTTAGAAAGGGACTTCCAATCATGCCATCCTGCTCCAAAGGGTCACCAACACTGGGAACTAGTGTGGTATGAGATAGGAATGCCTACCTGGGAGAAGGATCTCTCTTAGGCAGAGCCGGCACACCTGAAAGCTGCGTAGCACTTCCCGGTCCCATTAAGTAGGCTTTCCATAAAAGGCTGACAGTCAGAGAAGCCTTGCATCAGAGGACCTGAGGCTCCTTGCGTAACCCCAGACTAGAGCAGAGATGAATCGTCTGCCACCACGCACTTGCGTATCGTCTTAATGTTGCTCAGCTCATCTGAGCAGGATCTCTTCCCCTTAGACTGGCTTTCTTAGGATTTTGTGGATTCCAAGGCCTTAGAGGACTGACCGGGGGCCGAGCCCAAAGCTCCCTTCCTCCTATGTCTTGCAGCACATGGAACACAGCTGCTCCTCCACCAGCAACGCTGGACAACCAACACAGGATCTGGGATTAGAAAGGCCTGGGGCATCCATAAGAGGCAGTCACTAGCAAAAACAAGTGTTTTTGAGGCAGAAAAAAATGGAGTTTTAAATCAGATTGCTAAAAATCCAAGTCAGAAGCTGTCAAAAAAATTTCACCAAAAATAGGTTGTTGGAGACAAAACAACAACAACAAAAAAAATAGCAATTTTAGGGTTTTAGAGCAGGGGTGTCAAACTCAATCACATAAGGGGGCCGAAATCTAAAACATAAACTAAGTCGCGGGCTGAATTTTTTTATTAAGAAACTTAGGGGTCCTTTTATTAAGGTACACCTTAGTCTTAGTAGAAGTATAAGGTTACAACTTCTCCAACCCCACCCCGGCTCTGTGATAGAAACAAAATAAATAAAAAAGACATTTCTTCCTCACCGAGCAGCTGTTCCTGCAGGAATCAGAGTAGAAAACAAATACATTGTCTCAAACTCGTGTCAAAGCACATGTGGGAGCTCATTTGCCAGAACCAAAACACTTCCCGCCAAGTTGTTCATAGGCAGCTGAGGACGGCTCAAGCTATACAATCTGCATTTGTCTCATCTGGTGAAGAAAATGGCAAGAGCAACCTGTCAGGCCTCTGCCCATCCTCGTGCTTTAAAACTCGGTTCCACGATTTCAGGGAAACGATGGTCCGAGCGGCTTCAAAACGGGCTCTCTGACCAGCCCTATCTCCGTGCTGTAGAATTTGAGTCTGACAGTCCCACAGCGTTCTGCGTATATTATATGTCCCTTTCCGGTGCCTATAGATTGCTGGCAGTGACACAGGGCCACCATCAGGGCAGTACTACCAGTCCTGCATTCAGGGGCCCGGAGCTGACAGGGGGCCCGGGCTCCCCCAGGGTCCTAGGCAGTGTTCTAAGGCAGGGGCGCCAGTAGCTCGCCAAGGCAAAGTGAGTCGATCACCCAGGACTCACTTTGTCTTGGCGATCTAATCTATCGGGCCGATCAGTCTTCCTCTCCCCGACGTCAATTCTGCCGTCGGAGAGGAAGTTCCGCCCAGCCAGGCAGCGATTGGCTGGCCCGAACTTCCTCTCCGACGGCAGAATTGACGTCGGGGAGAGGAAGACTGATCAGCCCGAAGCAGGGAGAGCATGCGTCGGCGTCGGATTTGGGGCCTGTTATCCATTGGTGGGTCCTGTTCCCCGATGGCAGCAGCAGTGGCAGTGGCTTGGGGAACTGCAGGGAAAAAGAAAGAAAGGGGGCAGGCAGGGAAACAGAAGGAAAGAAGAGAAACAGAAAAAAAGAAAGAAAGGTCAGGGAGAGAGGAAGAAAAAGTTGGGGGAGGGAATGAGGTATGGAGGAGAGGAAGCATACAGGCTGATAGAAGGGAAGAAAGATTGGATGCACAGTCAGAAGAAGAAAGTGCAACCAGAGACTCATGAAATCACCAGACAAGGTAGGAAAAATGGTTTTATTTTAAATTTGGCAAAGTGGAGGCAGTATTACCACAGTTTTCAAAGGAATTTGCCCAAATAACTTAATAGTTAAATGGGTAAATTCCCAGAGATGAAAACTTCCCTTCACTTACTATGCACAGTTCTGAATTTATATCTGCTGTCTATATTTTACAATATGGTCCCCTTTTACTAAACCGCAATAGTGGTTTTTAGCGCAGGGAGCCTATGAGCGTCAAGAGCTGCACTGGGCATTCAGCGCAGCTCCCTGCGCTAAAAACTGCTATTGTGGTTTAATAAAAAGGATGGAGGGTATATTTGTCTATTTTTGTATGGTTGTTACTGAGGTGACAATGCATAGAGTCATCTGCCTTGACCTCTTTGAAAAAAACCCAGAATAGGAATGATAATTAACATTTTCTCAGCGTATAGTGTGCTTTGTGTTTTTTAATTTTATTGTTGGTAGATCATTTTGACTTGGTCATTTTAAAGTAGCTCACAAGCTCAAAAAGTTTGAGCACCTCTGAGCTTGAGCATTGAAACTGTGTATTTCTATTTTATCCCCCCTTTTACAAAACTGTGGAGCGTTTTTTAGCGCCAGCCGTGGTGGTAGCAGCTCTGATGCTCAGAATTCTATGAGCGTCAGGGCTGTTACCATTGTGGCTAAAATCCACACTACAGTTTTGTAAAAGAGTGAGGGGTTAGTTTGTGATGACATATTCCATACTAGGCGAAGGTGTTTTCTGTGTTCTGTGTGTTCGAAAGATATGGTTTTCTGTTAGGATTGACGGTGTAGGATTGATCTGTGCTGGTCTGGCTTGTTTAGTTTTACAATGGGTGTATTGATGTACTGCTCACTGCAATATGTAAGATGCTGCCTTTTCCTAGGTACTCATGTGTGACGTGTGGTTTGTTACTAAAAATCATGTTTTTCTTACAGATGGGGGGGGCGGTGCCAAAAAATGATGGGCCCCGGGTGTTACATATGCTACGTACGCCACTGTATGTAAAGATACCAGAAAGCTGGCGTAGTAAAAACTTTAAGTAAATTGTTATTCTTCTAAGTTTTGAGTATTTAACCCTCCCACAATCTCATGGGCACTCGTTTCAAGTTTCAAGTTTATTGAGATTTTGATTTAAACACAATATCAAATATTTTCAATGCGTATAACAAAAATAAATTTGGGGAAATAAATAAAACCATTTGAACAATAAACATACAAACATATCCATAGATGATTAAAATTACATAAGGAGTACAAGGATAAACTACATTTGTTTAAAAATGCGTACTCCGCGCCTGTTCATAAATTTGTTGACTGGAAGGATCCAGCAATGTGGCCAGATGCCATTCAGGACAAAGACAGAGAAAGAATTGTGCAATTTGGATTAATGATGGAAGATGATTTAAAGCAAATGGCACAGTCTATGAGTAAAGATCTTGACGGACGTTCTTTTTATGAATATCTCCTATATGCCAAATCATCCAATGGACGTGAGAAGATTTTACGGGACTGGCTTAGGTGGAGCATTAGCAGAAAAGTATGTGTGTATTCGGCCCATGGAAGAAGGGGGGGAATCGGGGGGGGGGGGGGGGAAGGGGTGCGTGGAGGGCCCAATAGGATTGCTCAGTAAGGGGCCCAGAAATTTCTGATGGTGGCCCTTCAGTGACATAGCCATCGTTCAGCTTGGTGGTTGCTTC
Source organism: Geotrypetes seraphini (assembly GCF_902459505.1). NCBI lineage: Eukaryota > Metazoa > Chordata > Amphibia > Gymnophiona > Dermophiidae > Geotrypetes > Geotrypetes seraphini. The sequence goes on from NC_047087.1 coordinate 197,081,472, forward strand.
TGTTTTCATTTCTCCCTGTCAGTGCCCCGCATGTGTGCACATGAGGTAGCTTGGGATCACGTAAGGCAGGGGTGTCAAACTCAGGCCAAATCTAATTACCATGCAGGCCAAATTTGGCCCGCGGGCCTGAGTTTGACACCTCTGTTTTAGAGGAAGGGGACCTGAGTTCTACCCCAGAAACCCCTAAAACTGAGAACCCCCCCCATCCATGTTCCCCATAGGGAATAATGGGAGTGCTCACTGTGACTTCTAGTGCCTGTTTGCCTGAATCAGCCTGGTTGCAGGGAAAGGATTTCTACCTTAGAAATTGCACAGCCCTCAACTGTCGAAGGAATTCTTCTGGTTGCCCAGTCATGATCACTGTCTCCCATCCCCGAGATTCCTTACGCAGCGAAGGGGATATAAATTATGCAGCTGGCTCCCTGATACCCAGAGGATTCTTACTCAGGGGCCACACAGCCTGTGTTGAAGCCTCTGATAAAATCAGCAGGTGAGTCGCTCCCAGAGGAACGGACCCTGAGCTCCTGATGGAAGAAGCAGTCCTCCCATGTGGGACTGTGTCCTTTTTCTGAAGGAGTATGCCTGAGCAGGGGACCACCGAGCACCGAAGCCAAAAAAAATTTCAAAAATTTGACGGAAAATTGCCTGAAAATAATAAAGAGAAGCAGAGCAAAATGCACATGCTGAGTTCATTTGCGAAAGAATAAACTGAGGAGAGTACTGTTCTCTACTCCAGAAGGGGAAGAGTTTCAAGTTCTTTCTGCAGTTTTGCTTGAAGTGGGAATCAACAGCTCAAGTACGGACTCCTGTGTATCCACAACAGAACTGTGAATAAGGATGCATAAAAAAATATTGTAAATGGGAAAAATTTATGCTTATCTTTAGAATTTACATTTGAACATGTATTGGCCTCACTGTCAGCAGCTCTTCAAGCAGTATGGTTTGCTATAGTATGTTTTTCTATGCAAGAGTGCTGGGGTTTTCCTCGAGTGATTAGAGGAGATATTTGCTTCATAAAATATGCAGATGAGGTGTGTGGTGAAAGAAATGTAGCAGATGCTTTTTGGCATATTGCCCTTAGTTCATGCAAATACTACAGCCTAGGCATGCTCAGTGCAATTTCAATAGGGACAGATGTCACCCAGTAATTTTGCATTTCCAAAACAAAATAATCAGGCTTATGTGTAGTGAAATGAAGCAGCTAATTCATTCTGTGGCTCAGAACAGGCCAGGCCTAAAATATTGAATTATACGCTCATTATCACTTAATTCACCACTATTCAACCGCCTACACAACCACTGCTAAAGTGTCAAATAAGAATTTTTTGTATGTTATTTATTCCCATTTCCCGTATTTTCCTCTCCATTCTCAAATGAGTTTTTGTCATGAATTACAAAGGATTTTCTTAATGATATGCTGGCATTATTTATTTTTTATTAACACAATTTTTATAATGTACATTTCAGGAAGAAACAAACTCCCCAGGTACCATAGTATTATTTTAATTGAATTTTAAGGTTTTATAGTTGGTTTTTAAATTATTATAATTTATGGGCCCACAATATCTGGATGGATTGTCAACCACTTTTTCCTTATATTTTGGGTTTTGCAACTAATTAAGGGCTAGATTCAGTAAGGACACCAATCGTATCCTGACCACTTTATGACCCGATTTTCCTCCAACCCGATTCACTAACCTCGTGGCCGATCATCCTCCGATCCGATCTGCGCATGCAAATGAAGGGAAACGGCATGCAAAGTAGGAAGGATGCAATTCACTAAACAAATGCAGGCACACTGATTGGGCTGGCCGATCCAAAAACAAGTGACTGCTGAGGATCAGTCGCTTGTGTAAATGCCCTGCTCTCTGCCCCGATTGTCCTGCTCTGGCCACTCTGCTTTCTGCCCTGATTCTACTTCTCTGTTCTCTGCCCTGATCTCCTGCTTTCTGCCCCAATTCTGCTTCTCTGCTCTGATCTCCTTCTGTTCTCTGCCCCGATCCTGCTTCTCTTCTCTCTAATCCAATCTCCTGCTCTCTGCCCCAACTTTCCTGCTCTTCCCCGCAGTGCAAGCCCATGGTTTTAACCTGCAGCTTTAAAGCAGGTTAAAACCACAGGCTCGCGAGGTTTGTTAAGAGTATAAAACTCTGTTAGTCTGTGCACTGCATTTGCACTGAACTGTCGTTTTGAAGATATATTTTGTAATTGTGCATAGATGCTTAGATGTTTTTATTATGTTTCTATTACATTTTTGAGGTGTTTTGTCATTGCATTTTATTGTTTGTCATTTGGTGATTTTGTATGTTTGTACTGTTCCTTGCCCAGATTCGTAGGGTTAAAAATAATTTTTTAAACAAATATGATTTTATGATTTTAAGCTAGATCATTACTGGTCATCATGGTTTTTAAAATTTTACGGAAATCCTGAAAAGAAATACATGATTGTATCTGAAAGGGAAGGTCATGCCATAGTGCAGTCAATAGGAAGGAAAAAGATCGAGCAGTTCTGCTGGCTGATTGAGAATCTTTGACCGAAGGAAAAGATAACTTATGTATATGAATAGTTCTACAACCCAAAATGTTTGAGGAGTTTAAGGTTAAGAGTATCAGATAGTCAAACAATCCATGAATAATTTTATAGGCAATTCAAGTACATTTACATTGAACTCTGTAACGTATAACCAAAACTGAGCTTGGGTAAAGTACCGTATTTTTCGCTCTATAAGACGCACCTGACCATAAGACTCACACTCCTGTGGAGGAGGAAAAACTAAGAAAAAAAAATTCTGAACTAAATGGTGTACCCTGCCCTGTACCCTGTCCCCCCTCTGGTGGTCTAGTGGTAGACAAGGCATCAGGCAGGGCAACCTCTCTCAATACCTTTTTTGTAATTCCGGCTGGCAGGGCACCCCCCACCCCACCCCCGGTACCTTTTTTAATTCCAGCGGTCCAGTGCTGTATCGGTAGGAGCTTTCCATGCTCTTGCCCCTCCCTCGCTAGACGGCTGCCTATGAGTCCTGCTCATCTCTTGTGGCAGAGCAAAGCAGAAGGCAGGCGCGACCTTTTTGCGCACCTGCCTGGTCCTGAGCCGCTCCCTGAATGGCTGCCATCAGTTCTCACTTAAGAGCCCTCACAGCAACTATCTCCCCTAGACACGGATTAATAAAAGCTAGGTAAAACACTATCACAAGAAACGAGACAAATGGAGGAGGAATGGTTGCTGTAAAGTAGCCAATGGCCCGGAGCACAGCTAGGGAAGAAGGGGAGCAGTTTACCTTCTTGCCCCTAATAAAATAGCAACATTTACCAGTGTGAGGGCTTGGGACAGGAAGAGTAAGAATACGAACGCTGGAGAGAGTCGGGGCCCTAGCTTCCCAGGACTGATTTGTGAAGGAAAGGCCACCCAGGCTCCAGCTTCCCATTGCATTTCCCGTTCTTGGGCTTTCCCTCCCCTTCCACCGACGGAGGACTCCGTCACTCTGCTATGGCCCTGTTTACCTGCTCCGGGCGGGTCACGTCCACGGAACACACTGAGGCTCGGTGGCCGCCGCTCATTAAATGGCACATGGCACGAGACAAGGCTGGTCCTGTGCGTGCCGGGTGGGGAAAGAAGACGCGGGACCAACCATGGTGCATGCGCTTGTGCACAAAGCAGCGGCACGCACAACGCTGTGCACACTCTCCAGAGAGAAGAAGACTAGCTCTAAGAGTAGTGGGAGGAACAGAGCTAAGGCGGGGCCGGGAGCTTGCGAGACTGTGGCCTACAAAGACTTATATGTGCTTGTGCACGAAGCAGCGACATGCACAATGCCACGCATGCTCTCCAGAGAGAAGACTAGCTCGAAGGTTAGTGAGAGGAACAGAGCTAAGGCGGGGCCAGGAGCCAGCGAGACTCTAGTCTATGGAGCCTTATAGACGCACCTAAATTTCCACCCATTTTTTTGGGGGGGAAAAAGTGCGTCTTAAGAAGCAAAAAATACTGTAACCTTGAATACAGCGAAGCTTGTGCATGATAAAAAAAAAAAAAAGCTTTTTGGACCAACATATTTACTTGAGGTTTCATGGAAAGATGTGAATCTAATGTCACTCCCACCATCCTTAAGATGAAACTTAGCTCATAGTTTACTGGCCGAATTGTAATTTTTGTCTCACTAATGGCAGAAGAGTGTGCAGCCAATAAAAACTTTGTTTTGTCCAAATGTAATTTCCCAGTTTGTGCACCTGCATCCACCCCTCCATTATTTACACCAATCCCTTTACCTGTAATGATTCAAGAGCAACTGTAGAAGATATTGGTAGAACTGTTACATCACAAAAAAACAAAAAGGGGAGATCCAGTGATCCACAATAAAAACAATCCAAACATAAAAACGACAGGCTGAAAGATGATTTTATTCGCTCTTCATAATAAAAATACAAATAAAAGTTTGAATTAGGAATACATGAATGATTGTCCATACGTGTATTACTAATTCAGACTTTTATTTGTATTTTTATTGCGAAGGGCGAATAAAATTATCTTTCAGGACATCCACATCCACAGCCTGTTGTTTTTATCTTTAGAACTGTTACACCACCTGCATAACTGAAGCAAACCCATGCTGTTCCAATGTATACCCCAAAGAGCAGAAATAAACATTAAACACAATTGGGGAACATGGGAACCCCGGAGGTACCCTGGCAAGTGTTCTTCCGATCTTAAGAACAAAAATTCTCCATTATAACCTGGTCCCATCTCTTTTTTAAAAAATTCATAAACCAATCCAAAACCAAACTGGAAATTCCAATCTGGTCAGGAATCAATAGCAAAATATTGTGGTCTACTAGGTCAGGGCTAGGCAATTACGGTCCTCGAGAGCTGGAGCCAGGTCAGGTTTTCAGGATATCCACAATAAATATGCATGAGATAGATTTGCATCTCAAGGAGACAGTGCATGCAAATCCATCTCATACATATTCATTTTGGATATCCTGAAAATCTGACCTGGCTCCGGCTCTCAAGGACCAGAATTGCCTACCCCTGGGCTAGGCACCTACTTTTTATAGAATTGAGTTTTTTCGAGATAGGTGCCTAACTTTTAATTAAGTCCAATTAAAGCTGGTTGTGAGGTGCTCAGTGCCAATATAGGCACTGATTAAGCCTATTGCTCAATTAAATTAGGCACTGATATCAGCGCCCAACTTTCAGCGCACTTTATAGGACAGGGGTATGGAACTCCGGTCCTCGAGAGCCGTATTCCAGTCAGGTTTTCAGGATTTCCCCAATGAATATGCATATGCATGATATCTATTTGCATGCACTGCTTTCAATGCATATTCATTGGGGAAATCCTGAAAACCTGACTGGAATACAGCTCTCGAGGACCGGAGTTCCCTACCCCTGTTATAGGATGAGGGCCAATAGGCATGTATCTGAGATACTTGAAACAAAGAACAGAAGACAAATCCACCAAAGGACCAGAAGCAACAAAATCCACATCGGAGGAGATGAAAAAACAATAGCAGTCTATGGCGTTCAGCTCAGTAAATTTATTAAATGATAACTCAGCATCCTTCATTTAATAAAGTTAATGAGTTGAACGCCATAGACTGCTATTGTGTTTTTGTCTCCTCTGCTGTTGCTTCTGAGATACTTGCATCATGCAAGGTATCATAGGTAAGTGCTTCCAGCTTGCTGAACTGACCTAACCACCAGAATGCTCCTCTACTACTGAGTTAGGGGAAGACAGATAATAAGAGGAAGGGGTTAAGAATAGTGCAAAAAAAAACTACAACAAAGACAGGAAAAGTCATTTTCCTCTAGATTCAGTATATAGTACACAAAATTATGTGCGCATATTCATTGTGGATATCCTGAAAACCTGTCCTGGCTCCGGCTCTCGAGGACTGGAATTGCCTACCCCTGTACTAGGTCAAATGCACTGATCAAGTCAAATTAAAGGATCAAAACACTTTTACCCATACTAAACAAATGGTGTATTTTATCTAGCAATGACGCTGCTTCTGTTTCCATACTAAACAAACGCCTAAACCCTGATTGTGAATGGTGTAAAATATTAGTCCATTAACTGGGAACCCACAACAGCTTCCACGAGTTTCAAAAAAAATAGGAATGGAAGCAATTGTCCTACAGGTGCAGACTAACGTGACGGATTCTTTGGCATTCTTTACAACTGGGTAATTATAATTTTACCCATATCAGGGAATTTGCCTGCAGGGAGCATCATTACCAGTTGCTTTTTAAATTTAGGCGTGGCTTATTACATGATCCTAGGAGGGCAGGGGTCCATAATACAGTACAATTAAGCATACTTTGCAAATAACATATGATACTGAGACCACAGGTATAAAATGTGATGCTTAATATTTAGCATTCACTAACTCCATTAGCAAGTGCCAAGCTTTAGCAAAACGGCCCCTCAGAAAGCTATATTATATTTATATCCATTTTCAAAAGAAGGCAGGGTCATCTTGGATATTGCATAAAACATTTTTTTTTAGCAGATGAGAATGCCCTATGAAACTAGAACCAGGTGAAACCAAAGAGCTCTCAAAGAAAGGAGAAAACGGCAGATATGACATAACCTAAAACATCTTGCAGGTGGTGATATTTGCCTGAAGGTAGGGTTACCAGTCGTCCGGATTTCCTTGGACATGTCCTCATTTTGAGGATGTGTCCAGGGGTCCGGACGGCTTTTCAAAACCCAGCACTTTGTCCGGGTTTTGAAAAGCCTCCTCAAATCGCATCGGGCAGAGAGGAATGCCTGCCCGACATGAGCAGGCAGTGGGGGGTGGGGCTAGGGTGGGACTGGAGGCTGGATTAGGGCATTACAGGGTGGGGATGGGCAGAACTAGGTGGGCCTTGGGGGTGGGTCTAGGGGGTCCGGATTTTCAAAGTGGAAAATCTGTCAACCCTACCTGGAGGGCTTGTAATTTTTTTAGGTATTGAATAGGAAAGAATCACAAATTGCATCCTCTTCAGGGGAAAGGTGAATTTATTCTGGTGCAACAGGCATTTTCAGATGGAGACTGACCCAATTTATATTTAGGTTCAGATTTCAGCTGACCCAATTTATATCTAGGTTCAGATTTCAGCTGAAATATCTTTAAAAGCCATGGTGGCCTAGTGTCCTCTTCAGGGATAGGAACGAAGCCCACTCTTTCCTCCCCAGTGTTGCTGCTCAGTCGAAATAGCTTCCTAGATTGTTCCTGCTTATACCAGTTCCATTCTCAAAATGGCAGCTGGCACCTCCCACAGCAGCCTCACAAGACTATCCAGGGAGGTCCTGGCTACCATTTGAACCAGCATAAACAAGAGCAACTGGAGACTGAAATTGGCATAACCAGGAACAATCTCAAAATGGCAGCCAGAACCTCCCGCAGCAATACCCGGCTGCTCCTGTTGGTTTCAATCTCATAATGGAGGTCAGGACCTTGTGCAGTAGTCTCGTGGGATTTCTATGGGAGGTCCCAGCAGACATTTTGAGATTGCTCTACTTATGCCAGGTCCAATCTCCATTCACTCCTGGAACTGGCATAAGAAGGAGCAATCTCAAATTGGCAGCCAGGATCTCTCACAGCATTCTCCAGTTGCTCCTGCTTATGCCAGTTCCAATCTCAAAATCACTGCCAGGACCTCCTGAAGCAGTCTCGCGAGGCTACCACAGGAAATCTCAGCAGCCATTCTGACCGAGCAGCAGCATCGGACAGGAATGAAATGGGTTTGTTCCGGTCCCTGAAGAGTCGACTATACCATCAGGATTTCTTTATATAGGTCTGGGCTGGCCTATGGGTAGTTGGGTAGCCCGGGGGGCGGGAGGGGGGGGGGGGAACAGCCTAGAGAAACCTATCTTTTGTGGGGTAGGCGCATCTTCTGCCAAGAGGCTACCCGGGCATGACAATTTCAGTTTCAGCTTCAGTTCCAACCCAAACCCAATGGCAAATTTTGGCCACCACATTGAAACCAAAACCACTAGCTTTAGTTGGCCTCTATTCTCGGAAGTAATTTGTTAAGTTATTGTGCTGATTCATGTGAGACCTTAGGTCAAACACAAATACATATGTACTGGTTATAACATTCATTTAAAATGTTTTTTTTTTCCTTTCACAGGAGCACATGAGCTGGTAAGAATGGACAGGTGAGGAATCATTGATCAATTGTTCATGTCTAGTAGACCAACCAGATACAAAATCTATTGTGCACTGGCTGGGTTTTTTTCGATCTGAATCAGCAAATTATTTGCTGCCTGTACGCCTGTCTCACACTCTTTAAATATCTTCCTTTCATCTTTTGTCAGTGCCTTTCTGTCTCATTCTTTGGATGTCTTCCTCTTACTCAGTGGCCTTGCATTATACACTACTTACTCTTCTGTCTTTTGCCAGAGCACTCAGCTGGTGACTGGCTAATTGCCATTGATACAGCCTGAGGTCCTTTCCTTGCTCTAATTCCCAGGCACAGTTCTTAGTGAATAAATACTTGTGCAGTATTCAAATGACTTGGTAGTCTCATAGCTGAAATAAAAAGCTAACAGGGAGCAGTGAGGTTATGGAAGACATATAGCTCTTTGCCAACTGATTCAAAAGATAGTGAAGGCACACCTCGGAACTATAATGTTGCTGGATCTGGTGCACTTCCTGGGAAACTCAGATTAACAATTTGACAATTAAAATATGGCCATTTTAAGTCCTTATTATGTTTTTAATAATTTTAGCTCTTGTTTCTTAGGAAAGAATGCATTCATTCATTAATCTTTGTTTGGAGTTCCATTCCTAAATCTTAATTTTAGTATTGTACACCACTTTAGGCCCAAGTGTTGGATTATGCGATATATCAAAAACTCAATAAAATTCAATCTGAGTTTTAAAAAAAATTATACTTGATATGAATTAGCCATTTTTCCACAGATTTTCTATCCGTCGCCCATATCGGCAGTCACATATCAATCACGTGCAGGGCTGGTTAGAGAATCGTGCCTCAATCACCTATGTAGGCGTGATTCTTGCAAAGACATGTGCCAGAAATGTAGGTCTGGAAAACCCTGGTCTTTATTTCTGGTGCCTATCTTTGCCGGGGGATACCCTCCACCGCCTGCCATCAGCTGATTGCAAATCTTGAAGAAAGTCACTCCATGAAAGTCAAAAGTAGATACAACCCAAATTTAGTTTGCTTGCATATCTAGTAGAACTCTGCTCAGAGATATGAAGGCTGAAAACTCCGCCTCACCACCCAATCATCGCAGTGTTCAATGCAATTACCAGCTTGTACTCATAATAATTCATTGTACTTTAACTAGCTACTCGAGCTTTGAAGGAACGTCTCTTTTTAAATTACTTAAGAGTGTATTGAAAATACTGAGACTTAGCTTAGACTTTTTTCTGGTTCCGAAGTGCCACGTTTTGGTACTGCTTCAGGGAACCGACATTAAGTTTAAATACAAATTAAACTGGAGGTGAAGTCTCACTAACTTTAAACATGCTAGCGAATATGTCAAACAATTTATGCTTCTTCTTACTATTCCAATGAACCAAGGCTTTTGGGGATCCTGCCGGCTCAGCTGATTGAGGATTCTCCTGCCACGATTAGCTGAACCAGCAGTGAGATCCCCCATTCCTTTCTCAGTCACTCCCGCCCACTGACCGATCCCCCCAGTACCCTTCCAAGGAGAGACCCCTCACCTGTGCCCCCCTCTCCTTGTACGTTTGATAGACAATCAGCAGGAGGGAGGCCCATTCCCTCCTGCAGGAAGGCCCACCTGGTCAAAATGGCTGGCCTTCCCCTACCTCTGTACCTGGGATGCACTGGGAGGGGCCCATGAAGGTTTTAGGTACCTACTTGATGAATTTCCCCCCCCCCCAAGTGCAATATTCAGTATGTTGTAACTGCCTAAATTAAATTGGACAAAGGCCTGACTGAGTTTTATGTGATTTGATCTGCTCCTGGGTAGCCCAAATAATTGTCAAATTATGGCTCTAGTGCTGAGTACTGATATTCAGTTACTTTCCACTGAATCAGAGGATAGACCCGCATAAGTGATTTAACTGGCCAGAAACCTATCCTGTCTGATTAAATCACTTTGAATATTAACCCTTAGTGCCTAAATGTAAACACCATTTGCACACTATATGATTATACTATAGAATAAGAATACTCATGTGGTTTTGATTCAGACCAAACCCAATTCAGCATGAAAAAGGTCACATTATAACCCAGGAAGGGGGGACAACTTATTTCAAATGGGAATGAGCTGCATGGCTGTGGACAATGAAGGGAAAACAACTCAAGCCTGCTGTGACTCTGACCTTTCTTGTGTTTCATTGCAGTGAAGCCAGAGGAATTGAAAACCCTGTCTTTGATGAGGCTCCGCGTGCAAATGTGGAGCATAAGCCTCAGCTGAACTATACAGCAAGTCGTCAGCAGTCAGATTCAGGACGCCACCTCCTCTCAGAACCAAATACCCCACTGTCTCCCCCAGGTACTGGGGACTGCTTCTTCCCATCATTGGGTGAGTCTCTGAGATTTGGGCCAGCTTAAATGACCTAATAGGCTGAAATAATCTTAAGGCCTCCATGAAACTCAGAACCCAGACATTTGTGGAAGAGAATTTCTTCATTGTAAAAGAAAGATAAACACCTACGAGATATGAAATACCTGATTACAGTATATATTTTGAAGCAGTAGCCATTAGCATAGTGAGGGTGAGTGGTGCCTCCTAACACCCTCTTCTCTGCCCTCTCCCACTCGTTCCCACCCCCACCTTGCTGCATGCATGCCCCCCTTCCCCCATACCTCTTTAATTTTTCTGGTGCAAGCAGCATCACAAACTTGCTACCTGTGTCGTGTCTGCTCTCCCTCTGATGTCACTTCCTAGGTTCAGGACCCGGAAGTGATGTCAGAGAGAGCCAACACTGATGCGGGCAGCAAGTTCGTGATACTACTTGTGCCAGGAGAATGAAAGACGTACAAGGGAAGGGAAGGGGTGCATGCTTGCGGCAGGGGGAGTCAGGAAGGAGCGGGGGGACAGAGAGGACGACGGGAGCTGGTGCCCCCACCAAGACGGCGCCTGGGGGGGTCAGTGATGATTGGGGGAGTATGGGGGGCTCATTACTTAATCCCTCCAGTGGTCATTTGGTCAGTTTGGGTACCATTTTAGTACTTAGATGCTTCTAAAACAGGTCTAGCCCACAATGTCTACGTTCCATCTAAGATGTCCTGAAAAACATTGATTATAGTTTCAAAATGTCCAAGTCTAAACCTGCCCAAAGTTCACCCATAACACATTGGAACTCAAAACATATAGTGGCTTAGAAGTCCCACTAGACATCCAGAAAGTCAATTTTGAAAATTGGCACTTGGACATTTTGGGTGGTCACAACGCCCAAGTGGATGTCCAAGAGTTTTAATTATGCCCCTGATAGACTGTTTTGTTTAACTGGGTAAATATGAGAAGTACTCGTAAAACTTCACTTTAAACAGAAGTTAGGGGTCAGTGTGCAGACCCCAAAATCACTCAGCTCCTGCTCCTCTCTTTAACAGACCTAAAGGAAGGAGTTAACCCCTTCACTTCCAGCCATTTTATATTATAGCTTTGCTTTTTTGAAGCTGAATTCAAGTCCTAACCCAACCAACTTTTAAAGCACCCATATCTGTTTGTTAGTTCTTCTATAGTCCCCTACCCTATCTGCCTCACCATTCTCCTTGCAAGTCTCTACCTGAGTAGTGAGTATAGATTCACCCTTTTTGTCCTGCTTGTCTGTCATAATTTGATTGTAAGTTCTTTCAAGCAGGGGACTGTCTCTTCCTTGTTTAATGTACAGTCGTGCGTGCTATTCCGTGTTTTAAGGCCCTAATGTGCCTTCATAAAAGGAGCCCCTAATATGTTTTTGGGACCCAAAATTAATATAAGACACTGTCTTATTTTGGGGGAAGCATGGTAGCATTTGTATAACGCAAAACCATGAGGATCCATGCGGTTAACAATAAAATAAAAAAAGTTCAACATGAGGCAGCGAATTAAAGAAAGTATAAGATGGTCAGTTAGAAAAATTTATCATGCAAATAAGTTTTTAACTGCTTTCTAAAGTTCATATATGAGGTAAAAGTAAGAAATAGTTGATGGAGAACAGAATCCCAAATGTTATGAAATCTTTTGTAACGGCATCCGCTAACTGATGGGAAATCAAATATTGTTGAAATACGTGAAGAGCGTCAAAGAAAAGTGTGCCTGCCTTCAATGGAATCAGAACTTTACAATTCTGTGATTTCCATTCAGAGCAGAAGAAATTTCTGAGAACAGGAGTCTTGAGGAGCACCGTGTGAGTGCAAAATTATTGTGCTTGAGCCTACATAAATTGCCAACCAGGTAGTCTAAGGTGGGTAAAAGTAACATCAGCCTAGTACAGGAGGTTGTCAGACAGAAGCAAGCCTCTGATTGAGCTCCTGAAAGGCTTATCAGCTCTAGCTCCAAGATCGTCCTCTATAAACTGAAAATCCTGTGAATGTTTTTTTAAAAAAATATATATATTTATTAACTTTTCATTATGAATCAAGCATAACTTGTACAGAAAGGAAATTAAGCAGAAAGTAATAAAGTAGAATTTACATAATAGAAGAAATCAAAAATAAGCTTAAATTTCAACTCAAGTCCTCAAAAAAGGATCCAAAATGGGTAATAAGTGAGTATTAAAGAAAATTACATTTAGTAACACAGGTAATAAGCTAGTTGAATGAGACCAGGGCACCCTTTTCTTTAACATAGCACTCAGGTCTCATCTTTCTCCAAGCGTGACGTTGAGAGAAACATTGACAGTTGGGAAGGCTCAAAGAAAACAAATTTATGATTTCGATAATGTATTACACATTTGCATGGATGACGTAGGTAAAAAGGCGCTCCCAGGGCTGTAACACCGGGTTTCAACAGCAAGAATTCACGTCTCTGTCTTTGCGTATCTTTAGTAAGATCTGGGAAAATCCTGTGAATGTTACAGCACTAAGGAAGTTTATGCTTTATTCATAACAGGAAAGAAAGCTAATTAATTGTATTATATACTGCTTTATTCAGCTGCCAGGTAAACTGTTTTGATTCACGTAAACTGTTTTGATTCACATAATGTAGCTGTAAATACACTGTAGATGCTTTCTGCTTCTATTTAATTTGCAAGTAGATAGATTTTGTTTTGGGAACCAAATACTACATTCTATGTGATGACTGAGTTGCAGAGCAGAACCGGTTATGAGTGTTCCTTTTCTACAGAGGGCTTAAAACGCAATATTTCCCCTTGTATAAAAGAAACACAGTATTAAATTGTTTCTCTGTGAGCCAGAATTAGCAAATGTATGAAGACATTTTACAAAGATAGCAAGCAGAGAAAAATGTTATTTGCCTCTTTATTTCATGGGTTCTGTTGGCCATAAACGCAGTGCTCCCTTTCATGCATAGAGGTTGACAGAGGGATTGTGCCATCAGGAAGGGAAATCTCATGTTCTCTGATGTAGGTTTGATCCCAAAGTCCAAAGATAAAGAGAATACTTTTGTAACAGGTCTCCTTGGTTGGGAGGGCAATTAGCCATCTATTTTGAGCCTATTCTACAAAGATACCTAGATACCCATGTGTCTTTATAAAATTGCTCCAAAGTAATGGCTGAGATCATGGCTAAAATGAAACCATGGATATTTACACATGCTCGGGAGTAAAGTATATGCATAAATTGACTCCACCACATTTTGCAGCACTGTTTCCAGAATCAGGCCCTTTGAGCACACAGTGACTGTGAAATTCTAACACATTGTTAATTATATCATTGGAATGATGTGTGTTTTAGCTCCAACATTTTCAACTCACAAAATTTTCCAGGTAGTAATGCTAAAATGCAAGTAACATCAACATAGCTAAGAGACTTGGGAGTACTTGTAGACAAGTCAATGAAACCATCCGCACAAAGCACAGCGGCGGTGAAGAGGGCAAACAGAATGCTAGGAATGATTAAGAAGGGGATCACAAATAGATCTGAAAAGGTTATCATGCCGTTGAACTGGGCCATGGTATGCCCCCACCTGGAATACTATGTCCAACACTGGTCGCCATACATGAAGAAGGACATAGTACTACTCGAAAGGGTCCAGAGAAGAGTAAAAAAAATTGTTAAGGGGTTAGAGAAGTTGCCGTACAATGAAAAGCTAGAGAAACTGGGCCTCTTCTCCCTTGAAAAGAGGAGACTGAGAGGGGAAATGATTGAAACATTCAAGATATTGAAGGGAATTGACTTAGTAGAGAAAGAGAGATTGTTCACCCTCTCCAAGGTGAAGAGAACGAGAGGGCACTCGCTAAAGTTAAAAGGGAATAGCTTCCGTACAAACGTAAAGAAGTTCTTCTTCACCTAGAGAGTGGTAGAAATCTGGAACACTCTTGCAAAGGCTGTTATAGGGGAAAGCACCCTTCAGGGATTCAAGAAAAGGTTGAATAAGTTCCTGCTGGAACAGAACATACACAGGTAAGGCTAGACTCAAATAAGGCACTGGTCTTTGACCTAAGTGCCGTTGCGTGAGCGGACTGCTGGGCACGATGGACCACTGGTCTGACCCAGCAGCGGCAAATCTTATGTTCTTAAAGTCAGTATTCAGTGGCATAGCCCTTAAATAAAGATAAGAGAATAATTTATCAGCTTGTCTTTATGTCTATTTTCAGTTGCACTATCCATTTAAGTGGGACTGGTGAATATGTGACCCTAACTTTAAACTGATAAATTATCCATTTATTAGAATAGTTATGTGGTTCTCTTTAATCAAATAGGGGTCAATATTCAAAGGAATTCAAAGTGCCAGGAGAGGACTATCCAGAGATATTCGATGGCATTTAAATGGACAGTGCCACTCATTATCCTTTCTAACTGCCCATGCTGAAAGTGTCTAGTCTGGTGGTAGAGTTTGGTAGAATTAGGACAGCGTGGTTATCTAGCTGGTTAGCCAAAATTTTCAGTCTGCTAAACCATCTCAGAAACAACAAGGTTATGCTGATTGGGAGAAAGGATGACCCACAATGGCCAAAAGAGATTAAGGTATGTGATCAGACTATAATGATACAACGGAAGTTGAAAATTCTAGGGGTCTGGCTAGACTCAACGCTCAGCATGAAGGATCAAATTTTGTCGGTTGTCAAATCTACATTTTTCCAGTTATGACTGTTAAGTCATTTAAAATCGATGATGTCAACATATGATTTCAGGCTTGTGGTTCAGACGATAGTCTTATCTAAGTTAGTTAGCCTATTGTAATGCCCTATATTTAGGGGTTCCAACAGTTCAGTGCAAAGCTTTACAAATGGTCCAAAATGTGGCTGCAAGGCTAATTTGTGGCGTTAGAAAATTTGACCATATAAAGAAATTGTACTGGTTACCTGTGCGATTACGCATCATTTTCAAAACATTAACTTTGATATTTAAAGTCATTTACCATGAATTTCCTTGGTATCTATCACAAGCTAAGGCAATTTACCGACCGCTCAGAACTTTGCGATCTGAGGGTGCAATGTGATTGGCTTTGACAGATTTCTCAAAAATACACTATGAGAACACAAAAAACATCTGCCATATCTATCATGGGAGTAACGCTGTGGAACAAATTAACTGGACTGCTAAGAGCGTTATCAGATAGTCAAAAGTTCAAAAAATTCTTAAATCCACACTATTTTTTGAAGCATTTCAATAAAGTTGAAATGTTGAATGCTGGATTTAAGATGAATTGTACTGTAAAGATCTATTTAAAATGCGATTACCCAACATGTTTGTGAAAGTCCTGTTTGTCATATTCTGTGCATGTTATTATTGTAATGCTGCCTAGATAAAGGCGGTTGATACGTTTTTAAAATAAATAAATAAACATAATGCTAGGACAGAAATAAGGCTGTCCTAACTTTATGCTGTAAAGTCAACTAGGCGCCAATCTGAATATTGGTTGGTGCCTGGTTGACTTCTAAGTCCTGGCTTGATGTTCTGTCATCCCCCTCTCTCCATGGCATACCTCCCCAGCACATCCTGTGGATCCCCCTGGTAGATCTGATCCCCCTTCCTTCCCTCACCCCTACCCCCTATAACTGCAGCTCCCTGCAATGGTAGTGGACTTATCTACCTGTTACCCTGGTGATCCAGTGGGGAAATGAACAGGACTGATGTTCACTTGCTCCTGCCCGTTGCAGCAGCCTTTCTAAAATGGCTTCTATGACTCAGCAGCCATATGATACTACAAAGGAATTAGCTTCAGATATTAAATGACAGTAGCCAGATATAGCCCAGCATTGAATATATGGGGCTAATTCTGTCCTATCTGGATAGGGAAGTTGGGGGACTGTAGTGGAGGGGGGGAAGAGGAGGAGGGGGTTTGAGTGTCACTGATTAAGGGAGTAGGAAGGAGGAAGCTCTTTATGGGGCAAGGAGGGGGAGAAGGTCACTTAAAACGTAACATCTAGTTATGCGGATCCCGGCTGCTATTCAGCTAGGGCCTGCATAATTATCTTATGTGGACCCCTCCTGAATATCAGCCTGGATACGCATAAGCTCCAGTGGCCAGTCCCACCAGATTTAGCCCCCAATATTCAGTGCTGGTGCCCGGACATTACCCAGCACTAAATATCCAAGGCAAATTTAGCTTGTGTCAGTCAGCATTTTAAAAAACACTGACCACCGCCAGCTGAATATCAGCCAGTTTGTTGCTAATCCCCTTTCTGTATCTTGCAGCCCATAACAAATGTGCAGACTATTTTCCAACCACATACTGCAACTCACATTAGCTTTTTGCATGAGCCCAATGGTAAGTCGAAACTTATTTAACAGACACAAGGTTGAGAAATTGGTTTGCAATGTTTGCCATATGTTTATATTTTTTCCACTTGCCATATGATCATACAGGGAAGGGCTGTGCAGACATAGTGCCCACTATTTCTGTTAATGCAGACCCATCAAATATCCTGTAAAATCCACTAAGGGCCAGATTCTGCAAATGGTGCTCTAATCAGCGTCCACCTACAAAAATGGTATCGGTCGCATGTCATTCACGTTAAGTCACTGTTTGCAGAATCCTGGTTAATGTCAAAGGTAGATGCTGGAAAGGTAGGCAGGGTTCCTAAGTGCCTACTGAGGCACCTAACAACGACTAAAATCATTTCCGGTGCAAACCACATTTACTTTGACCTTAGGCGCTACTAGGCACCTTTGTAGGCATGATGCCGGTGCCTACATTTTTTTTTTTTTTTTAAACAAGTTTTTAATTGGCACCGCTGATTGAACCAGTTAAAACAATTAACTTTAGTGTGAGGACACTTACCACCACCTAACTTTCAGCACCATTTAGAGAATTTGGGCCTTTCTAGAAGGAATATGCCACTCAAAAACTTCCAAAAATGACTATATTCGCTCACATTAGTATGAGTAAATAGGACCATTGACAATAAAATCACATTATACCTCCCTCTTTGCAAAAGCAGTCCTGATTGCTAAAAAGAAGTAGATTTCTGCATTTACCCTGACAGCAGCTCCAATTAGAGGACTGCAGTTTCCTTGGAGAAGTCCAAGTGGTGCTGCAAAATTCTACTATTGAAGGGTCTCCATTGTCATTCCTACCTACCTATAATATTCTCTAGTCTGGCTGTTCAGTATTTTTTTTTTTTTGTGGGCTGATAGCTCATGCATCCAAATTCAAAATCCACTCTAATATTGAGCCCACTGGGAAGAATACTTGAGTACCTGAATAAATTCATGTAAACCATTCTGGGCTCCCCTGGGAGAATGGTATAGAAAATTGAATAAATAAATAACTAAAACTGTTTCTGAAATGCACTTTTCTTTTTCCACCCCTCAGAGCCTGTTCCAGATTCCCCGAATCTCATAAATGTATGAAAAATAAAGAGGAGACAGAACATCAGTTGTTCTGCTGTTGCAGCTTCCAATCATGATCGACACCAACATTTTGCAGTAATGTTGAAGCAACGATGACCATCAGCGAGGGGCACAGGACCTGTGTGATTTTTCAACAGCAATGCACAAGGCAATACAAAACGAGGAAAGAATATTTTATGATAAAAAGAAAAATGAAATCTATGGATATTTTTTCTACTTTTTCTATGACAACATTTCTGTAAAAAAACAAAAAACAAAAAACCAACCCCTCATTTTTGTTTTAATTTGAACTATACTGATTGAATTGACAAAAGCCTTCCTCGTTGCAGTTCAGAAGAGCTGCTCTGCTATTACATAGGGCCAAAAAATAACTCAAATAACTTTTAACTTCATGCTTCATAAGATGGGGAAAATGTGCAGGCATGCCCAGCTCCTCCTCTAAGACGCAAGAATTCCTGCCTGATGTTCCAGTATCAGAAGGGCAGGGGAGGAGAAAATTATACTCTTACCTGATGGAATTTAATTTTCCATTAGGCTGGCTTTAGTTTATATGTAACTATTAGCAATTTCTTACCTACACTGTGCCAGCTTGCAAAAAGCGTCAAAAGATCTTGCTAGTTTAAGGCACTAAATGAGTGCATGCTAAAGTCGCAACAATTGGTGGCCGGAAGCCATCAAAAAGAAAAGAAAGCAAACCAGAATATGAGAGAAGTCATACTATGAAAGAATGAGCTATTATATAAGATAAAGCCATAACTGGGCCACTCCTCAACCATCTATCTCCAATCAGAAAGAGGGGGGAGGGGCATAGGATGGCCAATTGTTCTCATAAAGATGAAAAGTCTCTCTGCCATATTTATTCACCATCCATGCAAAAAAGTTCATCCGGGGTTTTATCATGTCTCTCATTATCACTTGCCAGCATGCCAAAAATCTCCAAAATAGTACTACTGTTCTCATCATACACATTCCAAAGTGTTGCTAGAAATACAGTAGTTGTTGAGAGTTGGCCACTCTTAAGTACAAAGCATACACGAGTTATGATCTTAAAATGTAAGCAGAACAAAAAAGGGTATTTTTAAGATTTTAAGAACATAAAGAGTTGCCATACTGGGACAGACTTAAGGTTTATCAAGCTCAGTATCAATTTCCAAGAGTGACCAACCTACTTTTGCTTTTATATTATTAATGAAAGACTCAATAAGCCTCCTCAATATACATTCGGTGGTTTTTCCAGCAAAGCTTATAGTTGCATTTTTTGATCACAGCTTTGATTTGTATAGATAGGATCCTGTCGTACTTTAGAACAGTAGTTTTCAACCCAGTCCTCAGAGACCACCTGGCCAGTTGAGTTTTTAGGATACCCATAATAAATATGCATGAAAGATATTTGCATACAATGGAGGAAGTGTGTGCTAATATATCTCATGCATATTCACTGTGGATATCCTGAAAATCCAACTTTCTGTGTGTTGAAAACAACTGCTATAGAATACTTACTGAAAATAAGTGGAGATCATGGGTGAAAGTAGGCATTCTAGCTGGACCATAAAAATAATGCTTACTAGGTTAGCCCCATAACCCAAACCTTGGCACTGTTGCACAAGAGATGGCAGACTGAAACTCCTGTCTCCTGAATAGTGCTATGGGGTCAATAGTGCTATGGAACCAACATGTTCAATTCTAGGGACAAAGGGATAATGATGGCCACTATGCCCATTGGTCAAATCAATGGTTTTGAAGAGCCATCTCAGAGGAAATATTCCTCCAGCTCTCCCGGGTGGTAAGGAAGCTCAGTGTTGACTAGGAATGCCATCTGGATGGAAAGAATTACTATAAAGAGAAAAAAATGAAGCCTTAAAATGCAGTTCTTCTCTACTGCTTGTAAACGGTGCTATATGTACACTTTTGAAAAACGATGTATGTCTCTATTTTTGTTTCAGCTGTAAAAAGGCATAACCTGAAATGTTAGTGTAAAGACTTTGGACTTTTCCAATAACTCATTTTCAAGCAGCTGTTCGTATTGAAAGGAATCACAATTTTCTAACAAGATTACAATTGAGTAAATAAAGACACAGAAAAGGAATCATAATAGGACACACAGTCTGTTCTAGAACTGGAGTTGTGAACACAGATATTCTGGACTCTTAGATCTAAACATTGAGACGACAGTCTACACCTTTGACATCTATGGATCTGATATTCAGTGGCGGAGGTCAGTATGCAAAGTTAAGAAACAGTGCTCAACTTTATTGGGACACTCAACAGTGCTACCCGTTGAACTAACGCCACAGAAGATACATATGATCAACAACAGCCCTGGCACTAAACAATAAGGAAGTGGTTTAATAAACTTTTTTTCTTTGTAAAATGCAGTTTAATATATGTAAATTGGTTTTTATGAAATTATATCACACTTAAAAGTGCATGGTGTGCTGTCAATTAAGCATAAACTTGCAAGCAATGTTAGAGTAGCAGTGTTGAGGGAAGAAGACTTGGTGGAACATGAGTAGAGTCATGCTTTATCGGCCTGATTCTATAAACAATGCCTAAATTGGTAGGCACCTAGGGTAAAGGCACTTACTGTGTGTCATTCAAAGTTAGATGCTATTTATAGAATTGCGCCTAGCGGCACCTAACTCAAGTTAGATGCTGGTATATTAGGCCAGAATTTTCTTTGCCTAAAATACCAGCACCTAACTCCCCCCTCCCCCCCCCCACCTTTTACAAAACCATAGCGCAGTTTTTAGTGCCAGCCACGGCGGTAACAGCTCCGACACTCATAGGAATTCTGTGAGCGTCGAAGCTGTTATTGCCAGGGCCGGCATTAAAACCCGTAATACGGTTTTATAAATGGGGGGGGGGGGGCGCAATCTATGCCCAAAACTCAGGTAGGCACCTTATTGTAGATGCCTACATTGCACCTAATGAGTTACCCCTCCTCCCTTCTACAAAACTTTAGTGCAGTTTTTAGTACCGGCCACGGCAGTAACAGCTGTGATGCTCATATGAGCATCGGAGCTGTTACTACTACGGCCGGCACTAAAAACACTAGTGTGGTTTTGTAAAAGGGGGGGCGTGGATAGGCACCTACCCGAAAATAATTTTTTTAAAAAATTGGGTTTTAATGTCGCTTATCAATTTACAGTGCCAACTGAAAAAATTAAAATATTAACCCCCTCCTTTACTAACGCGTAACGCGGGTTTTAGCACCGGCAGCGGCGGTAACTGCTCTGATGCTTATAGGAATTCTATGAGCTTTGGCGCCGTTACCACCGCGGCTGGTGTTAAAACCCGTGCTACGTGTTAGTAAAGGAGGGGGTAAGTTAGGTGCCTAGATTGGCCAGGCACAGCGCTCTAGGCACTTAACTGTAGGCACTTTTTATAGAACCAGGGCCTATATGCATATTTTATTACTATAAAGGTACTTTATGTGCTAACTTTACACCTGCTCCTGAGCAGATATACATTTTCACTGCTACAATGTAGAGGCAATTTGTGTAGAATATATGCTAGTATTTTATGAAGACACAAAAAGGCATAGTTAGTAACAAAGGCTATTGTCAAGATGTTAGCCCCAATTATCAGTAACTAGGTCTCACCGCATAAAATGGGACCTGTGCTAAAATAGCACAAGATAGTGGTAAAATAGCACAAGATAGTGGTAAAATAGCACATTTTAACAGTAGTCCACATTGATAACTAGACTTCTAAGTGTAATTTGAAAAACAGGCACCTTCTCTACCTCCAAACCTAGGCAACCTTTTATATAAGTATCCTTTCCTCCATACCTAGATTTGGAGGTGGTACCTATGTGTCCTTATACATTCTAGGGCAGGGGTGTCAAAGTCCCTCCTCGAGGGCCGCAATCCAGTCGGGTTTTCAGGATTTCCCCAATGAATATGTATGAGATCTATTAGCATACAATGAAAGCAATGCGTGCAAATAGATCTCATGCATATTCATTGGGGGAATCCTGAAAACCCGACTGGATTGCGGCCCTCGAGGAGGGACTTTTACACCCCTGTTCTAGGGATAAGCTGGTAGAAACGATTACTAGATTGACGCTGCAGATGTTTCATCCTGCTGAGCAGCGGTGTAAATGTTAGCACATATATGATATGTGCTCACGTACATATTTTGTAATGTATGTGCAGAAAGAGTACTCTGCGACAGACCATGCCTACGCTTTGGTCACATGCCTTCTTGGCACCGAGTACACTTTAAACAAATACCACCTGGGATAGTCTTCCAAAAGCCCTTATAAAACAGCAATTTATGTACAAAAAAATACCCCTCTAAAGTAAGGTGTGCTATCTAGTTGGCCAAATTTGGAATGTATAATTATTTACTTAGCAACTGAATACCACAACTAAATGTAAATGTGCCCCTTCTGCTTTTGTCTCCCCCACCCCATTACATGCATATTAAAATTATAATATTAGGTGTGAGCACTTATGTTAGCCTTTGAACTGCTATAAGTATTAGAGCCTAAAGTTTGGTGATTTGCATATAACTTATAGCATTCTAAAATTTATATACTATCTGTCAGATTCTATAAAATATGCCTAAAGTTAGGCACCCAGGTCAGCATACCTAGATGATCTTGACATCTAACTTACCCTCCCCCCTCTGTACTAAGCCACAGTAGAGATTTCTATTGTGGCCCAGGGTGCTAAATCCTCCAATGCTCAAAGGAATTCTATGAGCATTGGAGCAGCACTGACGCACTTACCTCCCTGGGCTGCGGTTGAAACCTCTACCACGGCTTAGTTAAAAAAGAGGGGGGCGGGTTAATTATTGAAAAAGCTTAATCGTGCCAATAACAAATTAGCACCTCATAATTGGCTTAAGTAAAAATGAATTGGAAGGTAGGTACCTAGTTTAGTAGGCCCCTATCACTTTTAGGTAGGCGCCTACCAGAAAGTAGGCATGGTTAGGGCCACATTGGGGGTGGATCATCGGCCTGTTTTGCATGTAGCTGCCTGTTTTGCAGTTAGGCACTGGTAGGTGCCTAACTTAGGTGCTGGTATTTAGGCCAAGAAAACCCTGGTATAAATAGGGTGTGCCTACGAATTAGATGCCCCCCGATGCCTAAGTCAACTTTAGGCGTCATTAGGCGATATTCTATAAACAATGCCTAACTTAAGATTGACATGTGCTATGAGCCACATTCCTTGGTGCCTATGTTTTTAGGTGATTTTTATAGAATCGGGGCCTAAGTAGAAACCCACTCTAGGATCTGCCCATGTGCATGCCCCTTCAAATATATGCTATATAAGTTAAGCACAGGTAGAATGCTGGTATTTAAGTACCTTTCTGAACGCAAAGGCAGCAAAACATTTTAGGGGTGGGGTGGGGTGGGGGCAAAGGCTCCGCCTTAGACCTCTCTCTCCAGCTACCGCCTTTCCCATCCACCTCCTCCTCAGCCTTTCTCATTTTAAATCTTTGGGCAGCTGCAATGAGTTAGCCTGCTGCCATCAGCATGCCCCGGAAGTCTTCATTCTGCAGCAACTGGACGCTGAAGAATGAAGACTTCCGGCATGCTGACAGCAGCTCACTCATTGCCACTGTCCAAAGATTTAAAATGAAAGTGGCCGGGAAGGAGGTGGGTGGGGGAGGTGAGAGAACCATCTCTTCTGATCGACCACCAATTTTGGGGGGGCATTGGTTCTATGGCCACCCCTGTGTATACGTGCAGCCCATGTCTGCACACGTATACACAAAAACACCATTATTCTAACAAGTGACATGTATAATAAACAGACAAATGTTCACTCCATTGTTATAGAATTTCCCCCCAAATGCTTGTATTTTGGGACTACAGTACTATCATGCAGCCAAAAGTAATGATACCATATTCAAATCATATATTCAAGTCCAAACAGTATCACATAAACATTTTGATCATTTAAGCAAGGTCCTCAGAAGTGCCAGTATTAGCCAAGTGGTTTCAATGGCTACAATAATTTTTGGCTCTGGCCTCCTCATTGTACCCACAGTTAATTAATTTTTCTTATTATTCTTATCTTTTAACTTTTTTTTTTTTAAGTGCTTTGTGCTTAGTAATGTATTCACATAATATAACGCTAAAAGAGCTGAAAACTTATCTTTTTGCTTCGTTACTCATGTCGGGAAGGGACCTGCCATTCGACATGTTTCGCTGACAGGCTGTATCAAGAAAAGTCCCCCCTTATCATATTGCTCTGCACCATCCCGATCGGCAGAGCAATATGATAAGGGGGGACTTTTCTTGATACAGCCTGTCAGCGAAACATGTCGAATGGCAGGTCCCTTCCTGACATGAGTAACGAAGCAAAAAGATAAGTTTTCAGCTCTTCTAGCGTTATATTATGTGAATACATTACTAAGCACAAAGCACTTTAAAAAAAAAAAGTTAAAAGATAAGAATAATAAGAAAAATTAATTACCGTATTTTCACATAGATAACGCGCACCCGTATAAAACGCGCACACGGGTATAGCGCGCAAAAAACACATATTTATGTACATAAATTTTTATATACCGCGCACACCCGTATACCGCGCATGCTGCCTGACTCTCCTTTCGCCCGCCCCGACTCTCCTCTGGAGACCCCGACTCTGTTTTTGCCCGCCCCGACTCTCCTTTCCTCCTTGAAGTCCTGTCCCTACCCTGAAAGCCTGATGCCCCCCCCCCCCGACGTCCGATTCACCTCCCCCCCCGCAGGACCGCTCGCACCCCCACCCCGAAGGACCGCTCGCACGCACCCGCACCCCCACCCTGAAGGACCGCTCGCACCCCCACCCCGAAGGAGCGCTCGCACTCCCACCCTGAAGGACCGCTCGCACCCCTACCCGAAGAACCACTCGCACCCCCACAGCCTCACCCCCCTCCCCCATGGAGAAGCAGTCTACCTTGTTTCCAGATGCCAGCGAGCCCAGCTGTTTTCTCTGCCGGCGGTCCCGCCCCTTCTCTGAGCCCTGCTGCGCTGCTTTTTCTTCCGGCGGTCCCACCCTTTCTCTGACATCAGAGAAAGGGCGGGACCGCCTGAAGAGGAAGCAGCGCAGCACAGGGCTCTGAGAAGGGGCAGGACCACCGGCAGAGGAAGCAGCTGGGCTGGCATCCGGAAACAAGGTAGACAGCTTCTCCATGGGGGAGGGGGAGGCTGTGGGGGTGCGAGCGGTCCTTCGGGTGGGGGTGCGAGCGCTTCTTCCGGGTGATGAATCGGGCGTCGGGGGGGGGGAAACTATGTAAAAAAATTTTTGTACAACGCGCTCACGCGTATAACGCGCAAGGGTATGCGCGGTTTGTAAAAACCACGTATAACGCGCACGTTATATGCGAGAAAATACGGTAACTGTGGGTACAATGAGGAGGCCAGAGCCAAAAAGTATTGTAGCCATTGAAACCACTTGGCTAATACTGGCACTTCTGAGGACCTTGCTTAAATGATCAAAATGTTTATGTGATACTGTTTGGACAAGAATGTAGTTTGGAACCAGCAGTGGGGTCCAATTGGGTATCAGTAGAAGAAGATCAAAAGTCAAACTTCTAAAACCAGATACCAGAACGGATCAGAGAACAACTCTAGCTTAAAATCTGTATCCTACAAATATTTGGCGTTAGCACTATCAATGTTCAATAGCAAGTCTTTACCAATTTGTCCTCCAAAATTATATGTAAATAAAATCTTTAAATACAAAAAGTTTCAAGTTTCAAGTTTATTGGGTGGCTTGATTAACCGCCTTAGACAAGGTTTCTAAGCGGTAAACATTTAAAAAAATTACATAGATTAGGTAACAAAACAGTCCATACAATTAATAAATAAACTTAAAAAACTAAAAATTAACAATGTTAACACAAGGTAAGGAGGGATGAAATACAATTTGTAAAGTAAAGAAGAAACATCAAAGGGGAGTACAAAAGGGTAATAAGACATTAAAGGGGAATTAAAATAAGCAAAGTAATAAAATTAAAAATTAGCTTGCAAATGCATCTCTAAAAAGGAAAGTCTTTAATTCGTTTTTAAATTTTAGAAACTCTTTCTCCTCCCGTAAAAACATAGGGAGGGCGTTCCATGTCTGCGGTGCCGTACAGGAGAAGATATATTGTCTCCTAGTATTGATAATTTTTAGAGAAGGAATAGACAAAAGATTTTGTTCGCTTGATCTCAAGGTTCTCTTTGTAGAATAAGGGATAAGTAGTCTAAATAGAAATGCCGGGGACTTATTATATAAAGTTTTAAAAATAATTGTGCATAATTTATGAGTGATTCTGTGTAAAACAGGAAGCCAGTGAGCCTTTTTAAGGAGTGGTGTTACATGATCAAACTTTTTGGATTTAGTTATTAATTTAATTGAAGCATTCTGGATAATTTGTAGACGTTTTATTTCTTGTAAAGCAATTCCTTTAAATAGGGAATTGCAATAATCGATTTTAGATATCACCAGAGAATGAATAAGTATATTTAGTGATTTAGGACAGAGAAATTTAGAAATAGAACGAATTTTCCGCAATCTGTAAAAGGTAGTTTTCACAATGCTACTGATATGATCGTGAAAGTAAAGTTTCTTTCTGATTCTCTTTCTTTCTTCCTGTAAAATCTGAGATACAAAGGCTAGATATTCCTCTTTTTTTGTTATATTTTTTCATCATTACATCATTACTGGGCTTCTTGAGAAAAACAAACCAGGATGGCAACCATCAGCCCATTTTGCCGACTTAAATACCAAGAGTTAAATAGTCCTTGAGCACATTTTGCAGAAGTTTTGATTCTGTGCAAGTTTTACTTGTTTTTCCCCTGAAATTGCATTGATTTTTGGGACAAAATAATGTGCCCTTTTAAATTGTGCAAGGTGCACTCTCATTATTCCTTCATTGATGCTTTTTGTTTGCCCAGCTTTTGTATGAACCTTAATGTAGCTCTGAAGGAACAATTGTCAAAGCTTTTTACACCGGTTGTCTGAAAATTGCCATTCCTCAAGTTGGCCAAATTGTGAGTTGACCTGCCACAGTGTAATATCACTCAGCACAAAGGACTGTTATAACAAGAGCCATAACAAGGGGAGAATACCATTTCTTCATCAGTGGCAGAAAAACCATGACACGTGAAGCAACACTAGCAAGATGATAAGTTAAGTAATTCCTTCATCCTCCTGTGAAGCAACTGAATTATCAACATCACAAAACTTTCAGAGTACAGAGTGGTTCCAGAAGTCTGGAGATGGGCATATGTGGCTTCTCCTCACAAAAGAGGAAGTTAGTTGGAGGCTGGAAACTAAGATTTGCCTAGTCTGGCTTTGGCAGTGAGCAAATTAATAGAATTATTGTTAAAACTGAAGACAGTGTCATTTCTGGAACCAATAGATTACAAGATCCAAAGCAACATGGTAGTACCATAGGCAGGTCTTCTCAGATGAACCTAATTGATTTCTTTGACTGAGAAACCACAGAATTGACTCAACGGACAGAACAGATGTCGTCTACTTGGGATTTCAGGTAGGGCTTAGATGCCCTGAAAAGGCATAAACTGAATATCCTTGTCTTGGGCTGTAAAGTAATCGAGTGGGTTAGAAACGCTGAGCGGGAAGTGACAGAGGGTACTGGTAAATTATGATGATGCAGGAATTAAAGAAACATAATGGTGCACTGTGAGGATCAATATTACACAACAAAAAGGAACACACAACCCCACGTATAGCAATGTGAAACAAAAAGAGTGGGGAAGGGACACCACACATCAGCCTCAAGGACAATCAGTTTATTGAGAACATATAAATAGTTAAGACATATACAAACAATACTGCAAGCCTGGTAGAGAGTCCTTAGCAACCTGCATCATTCTCTCCCTCCCTCGCATAGAGCCCCATGTTCAACATCTCTCCCTCTCCCTCCCTTGTACACTTGGTCCAATATTTCTCGTCTCCCTTCTCCCATGCAGCATTCTCTCCCTTTCTTTGCCACGTCCCAACATCTCTGCCTTTCTCCCACTATCCACCATCTCTTCTTTCCACCATAATTTTTAATATTTCTCCCTCTCTATCCATGCACCTCTATTCCCCAACATTTCTTCCTCTCTTGCCCCTCTCCTTGTAGTCTGTCTCCCTCCCCTCTACCACATATGTGACATTTTCCCTTTCTTGTCCCTCCACCCCTTTGCAGTACATCTCCCTTCCTTCCTTCCCATGTCCTAAAATCCTTCTTCTCTTGTTCTTTCAACCCGGTGCAGCATCTTTCTTTCCTATCAATCCCCACCACACTTACAGCTAACTCTGTCTCTCTTGTTGGTTTTTGCACCACCCTCTCTTCACTCTCCAGCTTCAAAGGATCAGAATCAACAGCAGCAGTTGCTACAGGCTTCCTACTGCTAACATGGAAGCCTCTCCTATGCTGCGTCCTGCCCTGGCGAAGTTGTAAATAGTGGCAGAGGAGAGGCTTCTGGGTTAGCAGAAGGCAGCCTGTAGCAGTCGCTGCCGCTGACTGACCCATTGGGCCATGGAACCCAACCTGCTTTCCTGACAACAATGTGGAGGGGGTGGGTGGGTGGGCACATGGGTCCGCCCATTGTTATACACCTGCCCCTTTTCCTGTGCTATCCATCCATCCTTCCTCTCTCCCTCCCTCCCTGCTCTGCCTGCCTGCCATCCATCCGTGTCTGCCTTCCCCTGCCATCCATCTCTCCCACCTACAATGTTCCCTCTAAGCCAGCTCTTGTTGTTAGAGTGATCCCATAGAAGATGAAGATACTACTGTGCATTGTGAAAGTAATACTGAGTCTAAGGGGAAAAGCTTTCAATAAGCGGGAAAAGTTGAGGGATGTGTGCTGTGCTCTTCCAGAGCCTTCACTCTACCAGCTGTGCTGTTCCCATGACCAGAGCCGGGCTTGGTCTCCATCACTAGGTTTCTACCTCTCCCCTTTGGAAGAACTTAGACAAAGGGGTGACTAAGGGCAAGAATGCTGCACTCCTTGTAGATGGCTTTGGCCAGCAATCAGTGCAGCTCTAACACATGGCTTATTACATCGGCCTCTTGATATTTCTGCTATGCCTTTACAAGAGCAGTTGCTGGAAGGGAAATGTTCTGCCTTTGCTGGCTAACATCACAATTACAGAGCGGGCGAGAAGAAGTTCACAATCAGACTTCTCAATGGGAGTCTGCTTATTGTACTGCATGTTTACACGTAGTAAAAAACCAGCTTATTTAACCTCAAGTAGACATGTCATGTGCACAATTGTCTTTCTAAAAACAATAGTCAAGCGATTCAGGATGTGTTCTTCCTGCAGCTGGTGATCGAGTTTCTAAAGTTGCTCTGTGGTGTACAATATTTATTAGGAATACCCCAGACTAAACAACAAGATGCAAAGTCAAGATTGATGGGGATCTCTGCAGGATCCATGCAAAGGCCCTAAGCAAACCTTCAACTCTGTACACCCTTTAATTATTTTTCAGACTCCTAGACGTGCCACCCCTTTTGATAAACTCAACAATTATGATTAATCCAACATCATCTTTCTAGATGATCCTGTAAAAATCTATAATTGGATATCACAATTTTACATATTAAACTTGTTTTTATATACATAATAGGGTAATTTTATATAGCTTTTTCCAGGCATAAAGCTTGTTTTAGATGGTGTTTCAGGTGCTTATAAAATTGTGCATCTACTGTATATATAAAAATTCCAAAAAGAATTATTTTTCCTCTCACAGAGAGATTCACAAAGAGAAGGAAATATTATTATAAAATTGCATGAATCGCTTCATGTCAGCACATCAATTGTAATTGATTGGTCCTCCGTAATAAACAGCTCAACCAATTTCTTAGTGAGTTGTAAGCTTGCAAACCCAGCAGGGTAAATTAAGCATGATACATCCCTGGACCTAAATCAATTTATAGTGAAGTGCTGTAAATGAAGTTTCTAAGAGTTCCCAATCAAAAGTGGATCTAGCTAATCAGTGCACAGGCATTCCTGGGGCATAGTTTGTGCCCAACAGGGACAGAGCTACAAGATATAGATATATTTTATAAAATGCATTTGTACATATCCATATTTATACCTTCTTTGGAGTAATGTAAGTTTATAAGAGAATGTATGTGCTCAATCTCGGTGGGCTTTCAGGATATCTCCAATTAATATGCATGAGATTATTTGTTTGCACT
The DNA here is from genome assembly GCF_902459505.1 of Geotrypetes seraphini. Classification (NCBI taxonomy): domain Eukaryota; kingdom Metazoa; phylum Chordata; class Amphibia; order Gymnophiona; family Dermophiidae; genus Geotrypetes; species Geotrypetes seraphini. The sequence continues at coordinate 197,111,498 of NC_047087.1, forward strand.
GCCACCATTGTAAGCAAACAGATCTCATGAACATCCATTGTGGAACTCCTGAAAACCTGACTTGGTGAGGGCTGAGGTTGGTCAGTCCTGGTTTAGCTTATCTACTGAATCCCCTGCTATAAATGTCAATGCACACCACTGCTAGCAATGCATTTTCAGTGCTTACCAGTTAACTCTAGCCATCAATATTAGAACCAGAGCAGGCAATGGGGGGGGGGGAGGGGGGAGAAGAGGGCAGCTACCCCATTCTGAAGTCTGCCTCATCCTTTAAAATGCAAAGGGTTCACCGGCACAGAAAGGATTCTTCAGTACTACGTGCAGTTTCTCCAGAGCTGTTCCTGTGCCACAGTCTGCCCAAGTGGACATAGAAATTTGCATTAGAGGGAAGAACAGCAATGGGGAAGCTATGAGCAGTACTAGAGAACTTCTGCTGTGCTGGGAAACCCCTTTGCATTTTAAAAGGTGAGAGGAGGGCTTTACAATGGGGTGGGGAGAAGGGAAGGACATCCCAGCCCATGGAGGACCCCTGGAGCAGCTTGTCATTCATACTGTAGTTCATATATTGCCTTATACCTCTGTTCTTTAATTTTAAAGCATTTCTCTGATTATAATTCAGATATAATTATAAATTAATATTCAAGCCTGTTAGTTAGTGTATTCTTATTTATGCTGGATAAAAAATTGCACATATTGATCACTAGTATCCAGACAGGTGGCACTGAATATAGATGAAGAGTGTTCACTGCCTGTATGCATTGCTAAGCAGTTTAGTTTAAGACATCCCTTTTGCTGGCCTATATTAAACTATTTGGCAGAATATTGCCGCTATACTATAGTTAGGCAAACATCCTTGCTCTACATTCCATTGTATCCCTCATACAAAACAACTGAAACCACAACTGGGAACCTAACTTCAATACTGTCTCCCATGACAACATTGTTGAGATACTACACACAATTCACCCTTCTGGCTCTAACCTGGACCCTTGTCCGCCACGCCTCCTAATGGCAGTGAAAGACACCTTTGTAGACTCCATCCTCTCATCAACACGTGTCTCTACAAACAAGCATAGTGCCCACAAACTGGAAGCTGGCGTTCATAAGACCAATTTTGAAAAAAACCACGCTTGACCCTTAAATGCACGGCAACTTTAGACCTGTCTTCAACCTACCCTTCATCTCCAAGATCTTGGAAAAAACTGAGTTAGCCCAATTACATTCCTTCATCGATGAACAAGGTGCCCTATCTGCCTTTCAATCAGGATTCAGGAAATTCCACAGTATTGAAACCGTCCTCCTCGACATCGTCAATGACTGCTGGAAACTCATGGACAAGGATAATGATGTCCTTCTGGTGCCACTGGATCTCAGCGTGACCTTCAACACTATTGACCATCCTCTCCTCATTGAGCGGCTCTCTGAAATTGGAATCCAAGACATTGTACTACGATGGTTCTCCTCTTTCCTAAATAACAGATCCCAAAACGTTCTCTCAATGATGTGCTATCGAAACCAAAACTGAATGTTCCACAGGGGGCCCTGTTATCTCCTCTACTATTCTATCTCTACATTAGCTATCCTAGAGATAGCCTGCAAATATCAAATAAGGATTCACTCCTTCACGGATGACAACCAACTGTTCCTACTGCTAGGAGAAACCCGTGATGCCCAGATTGTGAAACTCCTAACCTGCCTCTCGGAAATCAATACCTAGATGTCCGTCAAGAAATTACAACTAAACACCTCCAAGAAGGAACTCCTTTGGATCCACAAAGAACGCTGGGACTCGACTACTATAACTGCAAAAGAAAAAGTGTGTAGCTTAGGAATGCTCCTTGATTGCAACCTGTCACTTTCTGACCATATCTCCCAGCAAGTATCTTCCTCATTTTACTACCTATGACAACTCCAAAAATAAGGAACTACTTTTCAGAGTCTGACTTTACCCAACTACTCTATGCCTTAGTACTCTTCTGCATGGATTACTGCAATGTGCTATTCAGTGGTTTCATTGTGAAGAATGTACGTCTCCAGCGTGTTCAAAATGCGGCAATCAGGCTTCAGAAAAACCTCCGTGCCCTGTCTCCCAAGCTCTAGTGTAGGCTCACTGGCTACCTGAAGCCAAACACAGTGCCTTTAAGGGCCTGAAGCCAGCATTCAAATCCTTGCACAACATGGTGCCAGGCTACATGACGACTAAGCTTCCTCCGTATGTGCTGAACCAGTCCCTCTGCTCCCAGGATGAAATATGCCTCAAAATGTCCCCTGGTCATGCCCTTCAACTGCAAACCGCAAAGTGACAGCCCTACTTCCACTTCATACCAAGACACTGGAATCGACTGCCCCCACAGATCAGATCCCTTGAAGGACTCCTCAGCTTTAGAAAAGCAATAAAAACATCCCTCTTCACCTAAAACCCTGCCCATGACTGATAGGCTACAAAGAAATGTATATTGGTACTAGAACCAGATTACCACTAAAGTTAAATTGTAATGAAACAGATGGATTCCTGGATGGAAAAATTTAAACTCAAACTAAACTCTGGCAAAACAAAGTTTTTTGTGGCGACTGCTAGTAATATTTCTTCTGAACCTTCTATTAGTATAAATTCAACTCAGTATATAATTCATCCAACGATTAAAATTTGGGGAGTTATTTTAGACCAGCATCTTACAATGCATGCTCAGATAGAAGCTGTACTGCGTAAATGCCACTTCACATTATGGAAATTGCGAACAATTAGATCTTATTTTGAATTTACTGCTTTTAGATTACTGGTTCAATCGTTACTACCGAGTCTTCTCGATTATTGTAATATTATCTATCTGACAGTCACCAAGAAAGAATTTGCAAGCCTTATAATAATACAGAATACAGCGGTCATAATGATTTATGGCCTGAAGAAATTTGATCATGTTACACCCTTTTATCACATATTGCATTGGCTGCCAATGGAGGCCCGAGTATTGTTTAAACTAGGCTGTTTCTGTTATAAGGCTGTTTATGGTACAGCTCCTTCTTACTTAGTCAATAGATTTTCTTTAGCATCATACAGACATAGTAGAAGAACTCATCCTTTGTTTAATTTTCCATCTGTCCGGGGTTGCAGGAGTAAGAAATTTCTGAATGATACTTTGGCATCTCAGGCAGCTCTTCATGACAACGAATTCCGAATATTGTTGCTTACTACCCATTCCTATGGCCATTTTAGAAAACAATTAAAGACCTATCTTTTTTCTAAATATTTGACCGTTTAATAAATCATCTTATTTCATGTAACATATTTACATTTATAACTTTTTGTAAACCGCGTTGAACTTCTGGTTACGCGGTCAATATGCACTATGTTATGTTATGTTATGTTATATCATACACTGTAACTTTCTGTGTGTCAAATTAAGATAAAACTTCTACTGAAAATCTTGCACTGTACGGATAACTATAGCAAATTATAACCAGTAAACTGTATATTCTGTATATTAATATTAGACCCTAGTATGCATCAAGTTAGGATGAAAACTTGTATCTTAAACTTATACGGAAATTATGTATGTTAGACCTGTAACTCATTCAGAGCTCTTTGAGGACAACGGGATAGAAAACAAATTAAATTAATTAATGTATTTAGAGGCAAGGTTGGACCCTGCCACTAGGGAGCGCAATTATACAACGGGCATGAAAAATTAGGGGCCCACAAACTGTGCACTAAAATTACAGCATCTGAGTTCCATTACAAAAGAGAGCCTAAGTTGGCATTTGGTTACCAATATTTATGCACCAATGCTTACGCCAAATAAAAGGCAAGTTGTTAGCAAACCCCCCCCTCCCACCTCTTCAAATCTTCGCCAGAAGTAAGCAGGTTCTTCTACCCCTAGTTCCCACTGGTCTCATTCCTGCCTCTGACACCAATTCCTGCCCACTTACATAAGTTAAGAGTTGCCATACTGGAACAGACCACAGGCCCATCAAGCCCAGTATCCTGTTTACAACAGTAGCCAACCTAGGTCACAATAACCTGGCAAGATCCCAAAGAATAACCTAGAAATAAGCAGTGGATTTCCCCATATCCTTCTTAATAATTAGGCTTAATAATAGCCTATGGACTTCTCTTTTAGGCAGTTAGCCAAACCTTTTTAAAATCCTGCTAAGCTAACTGCTTTCACTTAAATTACCTGTCACCCCCAGATATTCAGTGGAAAGTTCCAAAATAGTGGGAAGGTCAGGGGTGGTACAGGGGGCAGCATTAGAAAGGATCATGTGGTTATGAGGAGGCCGGCAATATTTAGTTCTCAATATCAGCCGAGCCTGCATAAATTCTGGCAGCTAGCATGCATGGAATTAGCCACCAATATTCAGTGTGATTGTCCAGACATGGCTCAGCTAGAATATGAGGTGCTAATATTGCTAATAGAAACATAGAAACATGATGGCAGATGAAGGTCAAATGGCCCATCTGGTCTGCCCATCCGCAGTAACCATGACAATCAGTATTTTAAAAAAACACTGACTGCCATTAGCTAAATATACTGTATATATATACCCTAAGTATAAAATAATATATATTAAAATGTAAGTTTTTATTTTGAAGCTGAAGCTGTAGTTGATAAATTTTACTAACTCTGACCCCACCCAGAAGTGCTTCTAACTCCAATTCCAACTCCACAGTCCTGTATCTGCCAAAATACATTAGATCGACCTCACCAAGCCTGTCCACTTTTTGCTTGGGTCATTTTGTTCACAATACAGTTCTGTGCAGATAAAGTTGACAGGATAATGTGAGGATAGTTCTAAATGTGCAGATTTATTTGAGTAAAAGCTGATCTTACCTGCATAAACTATTTTAATATTGACCTCAGAACTGGTACAAGATAACCATTCGTTTTGCAGCTTCTCTGGTGCTGTCATTGTAAACATCTCAGGATGATCACACAAATAATGTATACAGATACAACTTATAAATACTACAAAATATCAAATACTTGCTGTACATCGTTTTCACCATGCTCATCAGATTTTCTGTGCTAAATTTATTGCTATTAAATTCAAAATTCAGTTATGCATTACACAGTGATGTGCCCAAATGCTAACAGCAGGCAGCATTCTTGAAGCTGAGCACGCTAAGGGCTCCTTTTACAAAGCCAAGGTAGCGATAATGTTACGGTAAACGCACCGAAGCCCATTCAATTCCTATGGGCTTTGGTGCATTTCCCAGGGCAGCATCACTACTGTGGCTTTGTAAGAGGGGCCCTAAGTGTCATCTGTGCCTTGCCCTCAGGATCCTGATAACCTCTTTGTATATTTTCCAGACAGTGAGGCCCTGATTCTGTATAGGACGCCCGGGAGAGGTGTCCTATACAGAATCGGGCCTACACTAACCATGTTACAGACGCCGGTTAGAGAATTGGGTTAGATTAGACGCGGCTGCTACACTTATCACGGCAAGGGATAAGTATAGCGGCCGCCTGTCCGATCGCTGGCAGGAGGGTGCCGAACCCCTCCTGCCGGAACGGTGCCCCCCAAAGGGATAAGTATAGCACCCCAAACTCACAATCGCCGGCAGGAGGGTGCTGAACCCCTCCTGCCAGAACGGTGCCCCCCAAACTCACAATTGTTGGCAGGAGGGTGCCCAACCCCTCCTACTGGAAAGCCGGACCCCCTCTGGACCCCCCATGCTAACGACCTCCCCCCCCATGACTCCCCTAACCTCCCCCCAACTAACCTTCCTCCCAAACTAACCTTTAAATGTTGGTCGGCTGCACGGGTCTTGCTGCCATCCAGCCGACAGGCCCGCCTCATCGAAATGAGACAGGCCCGCTCCTTCCCGGCCCATCCCCGCTAAGTCTAAGGCCTGATTGGCCCAGGCTCTAGAAGCCTGGACCAATCAGGCCTTAGGCATAGCGGGTCCGCATATCCCCACTAACCCTAAGGCGTGATTGACCCAGGCTCGTAGGCACCTGTCCAGTAGCAAGCAAGACTCGTCCAGCCGACCAACATTTAAAGGTTAGTTGGGGGGGGAGGTTAGTTGGGGTGGAGGTTAGGAGAGTCATGGGGGGGAGGTTGTTAGCATGGGGGATCCAGAGGTGGTCCGGCTTTCCGGCAGGAGGGGTTGGGCACCCTCCTGTCGGCAATTGTGAGTTTGGGGGGGTCGGCGTTCCGGCAGGAGGGATTCAGCACCCTCCTGCCGGTGAACGGACAGGCGGCCGTGACCGCTATACTTATTGCGGCAGGGAGATCCCTTGCCGCGATAAGTATAGCGGCCGCGTCTACTTACAATGTAGGCCAGCATTTTGCTGGCCTACATTTTAAGCGTCTCTTCCTCTACTAGGGAGACGCTTAGGGCCGCCTAGGTTCGCCTAAGGTCCTTAGGCGAGCTTAGGCGTCTTGCGGGCCTCCCTAGGCTCCCGGAGGCGCCTTCAATATAGGCGGCCTGCCTGGGGAGCATTTTTTTTTTTTTAAACGTGCATCCCGATTGGTTGATTAGACAGCTGTAGGACGCCTACAGCTGCCTAAAATTGGGACGGCACTTTTCAGAATCAGGGCCTGACTGTGGATCCATTCCTGGTGCTAGGTATTTATTTGTAATAGTATTACTGGTTAGCAACAAGGAGCTGAAGCAGAAGCCAGCTTATGCAATGCTCACGGTCTTATAGTGCACTCATGCTTCCGATGTGCTGTTTTTATTGCACTCCTGAAGAAAAGCTACATATTATCCTCTGTGGCTGGTGTTTGCAAAAGAATGAACAAAGAAAACCTACAGAACAAGAGCCTGGGTGGGACTGTTTTGAGTGAAAACAACAGTGTTGCTCTTGTATTGTTTTAGCTGTGTTTACTTAATAAAGCATTTTTTTGTTGTTGCTTTTCTGTAAAGAAAAGAGTACTGTATTTTGTGGTAAAATAAAAGAACACTGCCTTTCCCAGCTTCCTGTTTCTAATGTAATTCTTCTACACACTGAAGCTTAGCTAAAAGAGCCTTTTATCTTGTACTAGGACAGCACTTAGGGCTCCTTTTACTAAGCTGCGATAGCGGTTTTAGCACGTGCAGAATTGCAGCGTGCGCTAGACGCTAACGCCAGCATTAAGCTGGCATTAGTTCTAGCCGCATAGTGCGGGTTTAGTGTGCACTAAAATTCTGTGTGCGCTAAAAACGCTATAACAGCTTAGTAAAAGAAGCCCTTTGGATTTTGAGTTCTACTTGTAACATTGCCACTTACCGAAAGGGCTGGATTGCCTTCATCCTCTACAGTAATGAGCAGCTGATAGATGCTCTGCCGCTCACGGTCTGGAGGCGAGGGCCTTGTAGCAATCTCACCAGTAACCCGGTCTATTCGGAAGATGAGGTCCTCATTTCCCTGGGTGATGTAGTAGGAGAGGAGGCTGTTAAGCCCGATGTCCTTGTCTGTTGCCTGAACCCAAGTCACAGATGTGCCACCACCAACGTTCTGAAAAGCCACAGCAATTTAAAAAAAAAATAAAATCAGACTTAAAAGGTTCAGATAAAAATACAAGTGCAGCTATATTTTTATTGTAAACTAAAGATGGACAGGAAAGCATATTTATCTTCACAAGTTTGGAAAGCTAAAATTAATTATCCTGATATAAAGTAAAACAACTCTAGGTGGCTTGTTTTTTGATTGAGAGAGAAACAATTATGAAAAAAATGATTAGATGAACTATGAATACACCTTCATTCTGTTCACAAGTCATCTCTGAATGCTCCAGCAGCATAAAATATTAAAAATGAAACACTAGATCTGAAGATTCAGTTCACTGGATTATGGAATATGTACCATTGTATTTGTTAGTATGTACTTAATTTCTAATCTCTATAGATGTTTCCTGAAGGATCCCCTGACACCCACAAAAGAGTGTGCACACCAATAGAACTGGGACAGATGATTCTTTATTCACTATAAAGACCCGACACTGCCAGTATTTCGGCTCTTGGCCTGTATCAGGGGTCTCTTAAGATGTCAGTCATACAAATTCTTTACAAAAGAAGTCCCAATGTTAATTTAGACTGTTTACCATGATCTGCACTCGTCATGGCAAACAGCCTAAATTAACATTGGGGGGGGGGGAGGGGGGTTTGATTATATTCGCTCCATAAGACGCACCCTTATTTCCACCCACATTTTTGGGGAAAAAAAAAATGCGTCATATCAAGCGAAAAATACGGTATTTCTCTGTAACTTTATCGAGTGTCCCCTAGTCTTTGTAATTTTTGATGGAGTAAAAAAATCGATCCATTTGTACCCATTCTACTCCACTCAGGATTTTGTAGATTTCAATCATATCTCCCCTCAACCATCTCTTTTCCAAGCTCGGCTCCATGATAAGGAATACCTCTTGCACACATTTGGCATATTTTGGCACAGGTATGTATAATCAGAGGTGAAGACTTACCTCACTGACACTAACATTGTAGCCCATTGGGCTATTGATGATGGGTGGGTTATCATTCACATCCAAGATGTTGACAGTTAGCAAATGTCTTGTCTTGCGAGGAGGAGAACCACTGTCTGATGCTTGGATCTATGGAATAATAATGTAAAATGCATATTGAGTTGCTAAGTTCCAATGAAGCTTCCATTAAATTAAAGAGAAAGTCAGGTCCAGATCTTACAGCTCTCTCAGATTCTATAAAAGATGTGTAAATCGATGCCTACATTAATTACCTAAATAAGATTTAACAAGTTCATAATTGGAAAAAAAATTGAATTGGCCGATAGGCGCCTACCCAACTGTATAAAAGATAGGTGCTTAGGCCCAAATTCTGTATAGGACACCCGGTCCTAAGTGGCTTTTGAGAATCGCACACGGGCATCCTATATAGAATCGCAACTGTCCATGATTCTCTAACTGGCATCCATGTCATAAGCACTGGTTAGAGAATTGCGTTGCCGCTGAGCTGATTGCGGCAATCTCCCTGCCACCATCAGCTTAGCGGTTGCAGCAAGGAACCTGTATCCCCCGCTAAGTCGACCAGCAGGAGGGATGCCTACTCCCTCCTGCCAGAACCCACGAAGCTCCCCACCCTGAATGTCCATAGCTGGAGGAGTAATGAATTCCTCCTGCTGCTAGCACCCCATTGCCCAATCCCTCCTGCTAGAAACCCCCCACCCCCCGAGACTTTCCCTGGCAGGAGGGATGCCCAGTCCTTCTTGCTGGAGCCCTCCCACCCACCCCCAAAGATCACCAGCAGGAGAGATGCCCAGTCCCTCCTGCGGAACCCTCCCATCCTCTCCTAAGACAATCAGCAGGAAGGATGCCCAATCCCTCATGCCAGAACCCACAACCCCCCCTTAAGATCATCGGCGGGAAGGATGCCCAGTCTCTCCTGAAGGAAGCCCCCCTGACCCTCCCAGCTCACTTGGACCCCACCAGTACCTATTTTCTTTGGCTGGCCAGAGGGATTCTTATTCTCTCTGGCCGGTAGGCCCGCCTCCAAAGAAAAGCGGGCCTTCGCCTTCCTGATACATTGTGAGATGCAACGGGGAGGGGCCTAAGGCCCTGATTGGCCCAGGAGCCTACGTCCCCTCCCATAGGAGGGGCATTAGGCACTTGGCCCAACCAGAATCTTAGGCCTCTCTTCCAGTGCATTCTGGGATGCACTGTGAGTGGCCTAAGATTCCAATTGGCCAGATCCCTTAAGTCATTCCCATCGCCTAATGTTAAAACACCTAGTGATGCCTAAGCTCATTTAAGCATGATTCTATAATGTGCACCTAGCTTTTATTGAACTGCGCTTAAGCACCACACTAATCAGTGCCTAACTCGTAGGCACCACCTATACAATTAGGGCCAAAATGCTATTTTACAACAATGCATGTACCTTACAGAGTACAAAAGAGTGAAAGGGAATATACTGTATATAGGCAGAGCATTGAAGCTCCCACTTAGATGCGTAATTTACAGAATACTGTACAATTCACATGCTCTTGCCACATTACCCAGGCAGAGATATGCAAGGTTTAAGTCTGGTGTAACTACAGGAACGTCAACGCCCATGCTAGTATTCTATAACACAATCTGAGTGTTCAAATGCCATTATAGAGTAGGCTTCCACAGTGGCATAGAGAGGGTAAGAGGCACCCGGGGCGGTAGCGCCTCCCTCCGCCCACATGTCTTCCGCGCCCCACATGCCACACTCGCGCCCTCCCTTCCCACCCCATACCTCTTTAAATCTTCACCAGCATGAGCAGCTTCTCCAGCCTACTGCTCACACCAGCGCTGGCTTTCCCTCTGACATCACTTCCTGGTCCCATGATCCAGAAGTGATTTCAGAGGGAGCCAGGCTGGGGTGAGCAGCAGGCCAGAGTAATTGTTCAAGCTAGCAAAGATTTAAAGAGGTACATGGGGTGGGGAAGGGAGGGCATGAGCGTGGTGTTGGTGGGGGTGGAGAGCTGCTGCCGCCCCCACCAAGATGAGGGTCCATCTCCTCTTATTACCACTGGGCTTCCATTGTGCATCTTCAGAGTGCTTCAGTGGAAGCATGTAGGTCCAGTGCTGGGAACTGTCACTGCAATGGTTTAGCCAACCCTTCACACATTAGTGCAAATGAAGGCACCTGGTGCTATAACACAATGGAAGTCAATTCTGAATTGGAAGCCCAAAGAAACAGAAATACTACTACTATTTATCATTTATATAGCGCTGCTAGACATATGCATTAAAACATTCAAGAGACAGTTCCTGCTCAATAGAGCTTCAATCTAATCAAACAGACAAACAGGACAAGTAAATCTAGTAACATAAATAAATAAAAACCATAAACAGAAAATTATGCCCTGTGCCAAATACAATAGACTTGGATGATTGCCATAACTCATCTATCTCAGTTATTTTTGCTTCAACTTAAGGATCCACTTTTTCTCATTAGATCCAAAAGAGATGTGCACATTACCTTCAGTATGTACTGGTCTAGCAGCTCTCTGTCCAATGGCCTCGCCACAAAAACTTCACCATAAGTTATGTTAGTAGTGTGAATCTCAAAGGCATTAGCCACGTTTCCCGATATGAGAGAAAAGGTCACCTGCAAGAAGGAAGTAGAAGAGAGGAAATATGAAATAATTACATTTGATGCCAATAATAATAATAATCTGGGTTTATATAGATTTTTACAAAATTCCAGGGAACTTTATAAACATGGCACAAAGCCAAGTTATGCTCCCACAATGACCTCTAGTGGTTGGCTAAAGAACAGCAGTGGAAATACTGAAATAAGCTGTTAACTGTTCTGACATATCAGATTCATGCAGCTCTTTACATACTAGAGAAAAACTTCCAGTAAATTACAGGAAGGTTCCATCATGGCTTTATAATGAATGTTTATTGGAAGGGCATGCAGAAAGACCACACACAAGAAGAAAATGTGGGGAAAGCTATTATGGAGGAGATGCAGACTCAGTATAAATGTCTATATTCTTCATTGAAAGGCTTGAGAAAAACATTTTAAGAACAAAACTATGTATAAATGGTCACACACTTTGCTAAATAAGGTGGAGGACCTGGCAATTTTCCACAAAATCTATCAATACCATTCATCCATAAGACATGCAATTAATTTCAAAGAACAACTGTAGAATAAAAAATCCCAAACGTACCAATTAGGAGTATCTAATCATTCATACTATATATAATCTCAGCTTCCACATAAGGCAAGTGATTTTAATTTGAGAATCGTAAAATTTTTTAAGAAGACTGAGAATAATTCAGAATACCGTGGTTCGACTGATATTTGGTCTGAAGAAAAATGACCATATTAACCCATATTATCATTTGTTGCACTGGTTAGCGTTGGAAGCAAGAGTTCTATTTAAATTTTCTTGCATTTGCTTTAAGTTGATATCTCCTATTTTACTGATTTAGGCTATGAATGTATTTCACTGACTGTTCAGTTTCTTATGGTGTAAACCACCTAGAACTCTTGGTAATGGCGGTATAAAAGAATAAATTGATTATTATTATTATTAAAATTTGGATTTGTATTCATTTTGCTAAAAAAGGATTCCTATTATAATTAATTATATTCATGATTTTCAACACATATGGGGCCCTTTTACTAAGCGTCAGTAAGCACTAATGCATGGTTGCTACTGCTTAAAAATGGCATTAGTTGCACATGCTCAGGAATAATGCGCTAATAGCGGGTTCGGTGTGCTTCCCATGCGCTAAAACACTACTCCAAAATAGAGGCATATGAGCCTATAGCAGTGCAGATACAGAAACAAGGAAAGGATCCCAAGTAGTATAAAACAAAAAATCTTTATTCATAAAGACGACTACTGAATTAGGTGTCTAAATTCATTTTTATTTTAATTGGTTAATTGGCACTGATAATTGAAAGTGCCATTAAAAACTGATTAAAAACAAAAATATTAATTAGCATCTACACCAAGGCGTAGGGTTACAAGACGTGCAGATTTACCCGGACATGTCTTCTTTTTAGAGGCTTTTCAAAACCTGGCACCTTGTCCGGGTTTTGAAAAGCTGATGCAATCAGGGATGAGTCTGGAGTGCATCTGAGACTCCAGACTCGGCCCGAAGAGACGAGGTTTGCGTGAGGCTGGGGTTGGGGGGGGGGGTGGAACGGGACAGAACCAGGGCCCGGCATCTTCTTTTTCCAGATGCAAAATCTGGTAACCCTACTGAGGCGCCTATCAGCACCTACACAAAAAGTAGGCATAATTAGGAGTAGAGTTTGGGCATGGATTGAGTTAGGTGCAAGTAAGCGTTTATGCTAGGTGCTGGTATATTAGGCCAGGACAATCCCGGTCCTTAACATTATGATGCTTACCAGTGCCTAACTCACTTTAGGCATCTCTAGCTGCAATTCTACAAATGGCGCCCAACTTTGAATGATATGTGCTGGTGCCATTTTCCATGGTGCCTACTGAGTTAGTTGCCATTTATAGAATCAGGCCCAAAATCCTTAAAAATACCCAATGCAGAGCACATATAAATAAAACATACAATTTGCCATAATAATACAAAAATAATCAAAAGGAATCCAAGATAAATCAAAGTAATATCCCTCAAAATAGGGGTGAAGACACTGACGGAGACCCGGTATGGACCACTTTAAAAGTGCATCGCCACTTTAAGACTTTAGAAAGTTTGCGATAGCCCGAACCACGCATGCGCGAGTGCCTTCCCGTCCCTCAGTTAAGATAAGCCAGCTACGAAGCCAACCCAGGGAGGTGGGTGGGTTGTGAGAATATCTGCTTGCTGTCCCTGGATGACACCTGTTATGGTAAGTTACTGTGCTTTATCCCAGGACAAGCAGGCAGCATATTCTCACACATGGGTGATGTCACCGACGGAGCCTCAGTACGGAAAGTTATACATGCTGTGTTGATTAAAAATTAAACATACTTTTTTAAGACATATACCAGTTAAATTTTTACTACAATTAGCAGAAGTAGCCTTCGAACAAAAATTTTTTGTTTTGATAAAGTATTTTTATCAGCAGATAAAGACGACAGCTATGGGTTGCACCAAGGCACCCTTGATTGCAAATTTATATATGGCAGAGTTTGAGAACATATTTTTGAAATACATCCATGTAGTAGACAGTTGTGTAGCTGGAAAAGATATATAGATGATATTTTTATTATATGGACTAGTACTAAGGATGAGCTTTTAGAGTTTTATAATTGGCTCAACAAGCTGGATTGTAATTTGAAATTTCATATCAGCTACAGTAAAGAATAGGCTTATTGGATATTTTACCCTCCCCCCTCTTCTACAAAACCACATTAGACTTTTTTATCGTTGGCCGCGGCGGTATTAACTCTGACTCTCATAGAATTCCTATGAGCGTAGGAGCTAATACTGCTGCAACAAGCAATAACAAAGCCTAACGCGGCTTCGTGATGGGGGGGGGGTTTAATTACCCTGTTTCCCCGATGGTAAGACACTGTCTTATTTTTTTTGGAAGGCCAAAATATGCTCTAGGGCTTATTTTCGGGGGGATGCCTTATTTACCCATGAAGAAGACTACAGTACACAGTTATTGTTGAAAAAAAACAGAATTTTATTACGTTCGCGATAGGTATGTTCGCAATGCGTTCGTTGGAGGAAGAAAACGGTCGGCTGAAGAATCGGTCGGCTGAAAAATCGTACCGTGTATGGCCAGCTTTATCCATCATACCATATATTGTACCATTTAATGTCCCCAATGTTCTCCATCAGGGAAACACAGTAAAGAGATTATTCTGTAGTGCAGCATCAGAGGGGACTTGACAATGTGAAACCATTGTTTATATACCGTATGCATTTTAAACAGGCTTTATATACAGTAAGTGGTATTGCTCACAGCAAAAGAAACCTGTCTGCATGTCTCACTTTTGGATGTTCTGGCCGTGAACAAACTCCTGCAGTCTCCGTTAGGGAGGGATGAGGGAAGCTGCCTGTGTTTCCTTGCGCGGAGTCACGTGCGTGCGCTGCAGTCCTGTCACTTCCTCCTCTTCACTTCATGACGAGGCGCGGCACGCAGCCATGGAGGCAAATACGGTAGACGGAGGGACCACACGGAGTCACCCACCGTACCACCCGATTCGGGTAAGCGCAGGTATCGGTGGGTGGCTTATTTGTGGGGGGGTGCCTTATTTTACATTTTTTTCTAAAAAGGGGGGGCTGTCTTATTTGATGGCCCTGCCTTATCATCGGGGAAACACGGTAGTAATAAAGATGTATTTATCACTGATATTTTTAGAAAACCTACAATTGTCAACAAACTTTTGCCTTTTGAAAGCTGCCCCAGCAGAGCTTTCAAAAGAAATTTGTATGTCACTAGCGCCAGTTTTATAGATTAAGAAAATTGTGTTCAGATAGTTCCACTTTTGAGAAATGTGCCAGCGATGTTAGCTTTAGATTCAGTGAGAGAGGATATCCTATGCGTTGTATAAATGAGGTTTATAGAAGGGCAAATGAAAAAAAGTGAGATTGGCTTCAGAAATCTCAGAGACACCAGCAATGGTGTGCACAACAGAATTTAACCATCTGTCATATGATATTGTTAGAATTTGAAGAACATTGGCATCTTATATCACTCATTGATACCTTTGCTGTCAAAGAATTATTAATTGCATATAAGAGAGGAAATAAATTAGAAGACATTTTAGGGCTCCTTTTACGAAGGCGCGTTAGCAGTTTAATGCGCTAAACCGCCGGCCACGCTAGCCACTACCGCCTCCTCTTGAGCAGGCGGTAGTTTTTCGGACAGCACGGAGTTAGTGCGTGATTAAAAGTCGCACGCGTTAAAGCCGCTAACGCGGCTTCATAAAAGGAGCCCTTAGTGTCATTAGCATTTTGCAGCTCAGCCCCAAGTAAAAAAACAAAAAACTCCAAATGGACATTTTCCATGTTGTAATTGTTCGGTTTATTCAGTAAATATTACCATTGATTCTTTTAAACATCCAAGGACAGGTAAAATATTTTTATTTGAAACATTTATTGAAAAACTGAAAAAGTAGATGCTCAGTTAACAGGCACCCATGGGGATTGGTAGAGGCCAGATAAATGTAGTTTCCAGTTGCTTGACAGTTTATATTTGAGCCCCCCCTGAAGACCACTGTCGCTGCTGTCTCCCCTCGAAGACCACTGTCGCTGCTGTCCTTCTACTCCAAACTCCTCAAGGCCACTGGCACTGCTACCTTACACTTCAACCCCCACCCCAAGGCCTCCGGCACTGCTATCCTCCACTGCAAACCCTCCGCAGAAGCCACCAGTGCTGCTCTCCTATCTTCGGGTCCAAGATGATCGGCGCTGCTGTCCACCTCCCCCCCCCCCCACTGACCAGCACTGTGCTTACCTTATACATTCCGGTGCTAAAAGAGCCTGAGTTATACGCTGGGCCGCTGGGGGCCTTGAGCATCTGCGCATGTTCAAGGCCTTCTGGCTCCCACCCTCTCCGAGATTCTCATGATATTTGAAGAACAAAGAGAAAATAAGTGTGTCCAAATAGTTTTTAATTTGGTCTTGTAGTGAAATTGCACTGATTAGGCTTGTTTTTATGAAGAACCATTTGATCTTAAAATTTAAGTTATACTAAAACTAACATTCTTTGTTGACAGCCAGTGCTCTTGAATACCTTTGAACTATTGCTGTCTGAGTGAGATAACTTTATAGTGTTGAGTGTGACAAACCTGTGGCCAGCTTTGTCCCTGTAAGGGATAAAAGCAGAATACGGTCCCTGGTCAGAAGGGCTGACCAGGTTAAAAGTAAAGGTTTGGATTTGGCTGACCACCCCATAGACAATGAGGTAGAGCAGGAGAGGCATGAGCATAGGAATATCCAGCAGAGAGCGCCATCTCAGTACAGGTACTCTAGAAAGCCTGATAGGACTCTTATTGAGAAGTGGAGTCCCAATGCTGGAAGGTATGCTCATTAACAACCTAGGAGAAACCTGAATTATTTCCCTAGGGATTTCCTGCCTAACACAGCTGCTCCTAGGAGAGAGGGGTGGGGCTTTAACTCACATAAGAACAGAGCATGGGATCACAGTAGGGAGAGCAGGGACGGGGCTAGAGCTAACGAGCTCAGGCAGCGGCAGGAGAAGCAGCAATGCTTGGATGCAGATGAGGGGAGAAGTCTCTCTCCTCCAAACCACAGCAGTGAGGACGTAGAGATGACCGAGGACTACCTCAGCTCAACCCCAGCTGCTGCTGAGCAGGCAGAGGCTATGGATGTCTCTGAACCACTGCTGGAAGCTGGCTATTTCCCCACTGACATGGAGGTTAGTTGCTAAAGGGAATGAAGCAATGCTGTGCTTGTGCTGGCTCCCGTAACCCAAGCCCAGCTGACAGTAATTAGAGGGATAGCAGGAAAATCTCCCTGTTACTCTGTGTGACTGCCCATAGGGCATTGTTTGTTCAAGGAACTTTATCTATGTGGGTGTGAAAGCTCCTTGTGAAAACCTAAGTAAAGTTCACAGCTTATCTAAGGCCATGCTGATAGTAACGAGCTGTGAAGCCTGCTCTGCAAAACCTATCCCCGTCTCAGCTAGGTAAGCTGAAACGTTTAAGGAATTCATTGCCAAGTTTGGGAACTGCAATTATTCTGTCTGTTTTCACAAAGTTTTTGCAAAGTTTGAAAGTTTGTTTTCCTGATACTTTAACCCCTGGTGAAGAGGACTGTATTTAGACTGGAAAAGTCCAGGGTATTGAACTGCATGTGGTTGGTGTAGCAAGCCATTCTGACAACTGCAAGCTATTTTGTGTTTTATGTTTTTCATGACATGCGGGTAGCTGATGGTATTCAGACCCCCGGGTTCAATAAAGTACAAGAACATTCTTTTGGAACAAACTTACCTGTGTGGTCTTCTCTTTGTAAGCTACTCTCAGTGTGGCCTGGCAGACTAGGCAGACGCCTAGGTCTGTTATAACATGAAAAGCCTTCCTCCTACCTGAGGAGACCACGCTGACAGGCCAGAACTCAACACGACTAATCCCTCTGCTGGTTGGAGCAAGGGATAAGTGTGTCACATGAGTTAGGACAAAAACTTGTATTAAAAATCTTGCAATGAAGCTATGGCATATTGCAACCTGTAAACTGTATATTATGTATGTTGGTATTATGTTTGTTTATTTAAGATTTGATATACCACTTCTGCATTTTACTGACCTAAGCGGTTTACAATGTTTCAAATTAAAATGAAATTAGGCACTTGAGAAAAACTACCCTATCTGTCCTGAAGGCTCACAATCTAGCTAAAGTACCTGATTAAAATAGAAATATGTAATACATTTCTAAGATCAAAAATCAAAGAAATAGAAATAAAGAAAGAAGATAAAAAAATTAAAAATAAGAGATAGAAAAGTCTCTGAGGCGGCTTGATAGTAAGTTCAGTCTGCAGAACCAGGTCAACTGGCCGCCACCAAAGAAGCAGGACCAGGAACCATGCCAATGATCCCTAAAAACTTGTACTATAACTATGGCAAATTGTAACCTGTTAACTGTATATTATTATGTTAGCCTGTATAACCCATTCTGAGTTCTTTGGGGAGGACGAGATAGAAAATGAAATAAATAGATAAATAGTGCTGAGTCGTAGCACACCTGGTTGAGAGTGCATGATTATACAACTCCACCTTGTGGTATTCTAAAAAAAAAGATCTCTCACTTGCAGCATGCTGTGTACCTTTCATTCACGATAGCAACTTCCTTTTAGATGCAATGTTTCACTCTACATTTTTTGGTCATTTTTTTGGTATGTCTCGTACGAATATTTATCTATTGATTTATACTGAATAACTTATTAGCATGTTATTTATTTATTGAATTATCTATTTTGATTTAATTAGTAAAGTTTATTTCTGTACAATATGCACGTACTTTATGATTTATCTTGGATCCCTTTTGATTGTTTTTTACATTATTATGTCAATTGTATGTTTTATTTATATGTTTTAGAATACCACCCCTGATGCAACCCTGTTTTGGGCGAAACATGGTCCACTTTGGGTATTTTTAAGGACTTTGTGAATAAAGATTTTCAGTTTTATACTACTTGGGATCCACTCCTTGTTTCTCAATCTGCACTAAAAATATACATTTTATATTTTAGCACAGATGCATTTGAGGGGCAGAGAGTAGGCATACCTTGTGCTAATCGGTAAGCAAATGGGCATTAGAATGCTATGACTGATTAGCGCAGGAGCCCTTAACCTAAAATAAATAGTTGGCATTTGAGGACTCACACGCTAATGGCTATGCACTAATTTTGCAATTTGTGCATGGCCATTAATAGGAAAATGGCAATTCCAGCCATGCTATAAAAGTGGCCTCAGCACGTGGGAAACCCTTGTGCTATAAACAGCACAAGCCACCTTTTCATAGTTGCAGTGTAACAGGGAGTTTCCATTCTAGAATATCAATGCCTACAGGGTCACAGTTGGGGAACATTAGCAATGCTGTCTAGGGACCTCATACCAGAAGAGAGGTACTGTAAATGCTACTGAAAGAAAGGTTTAAGATGTACTAAAAAGGATGTACACAGAGGTTCAGTAATGGTCGCTAAAGATTAAAGCTCTGGTACATTAGCAATGTGAAAAACATGTGCAAAGCTGAACAGTACATGCATGTATTATGCATGTCCTGGGCTTTCATTCCCACTCTCCCTTTTCAGAGGCTTCCGCTGAAGATAAGCAAGGAGAGGCTGTCGTAATTTTGCCTAGTATTTTCAGGCATTTAAATTGTTTGAGAGTGAGAAATATACGTTTACACTTTCTCACAGTTCTAATTACCTGTCATGAACTAAACATTTTACCCAAGAAGGGAGACAGCAGCCAAGGATCTCTGCACTGTACCATTTCTTTTAGTCCTTACAGGTTTGGGGCTTTTCAAGGATACGTACCAGTCCATTATTTCCTGCATCGGGATCTCTAGCCAAGACCAGGGCAACCCGCCTCCCTATGATACTGTCCTCTGCGACACTAACCAAAGAGTCTGAGGTGATGTCGAACTGTGGGCTGTTGTCATTCTCATCCAGCACTGTGATCAGGACCTACACAATCAAGACATAACTGAGTCAATACTCAAAAGTACATAGGTGTTCATCCTTATGTTTTTCTTTATCGATTTGCTATACCATACTTCCTGTGTAATGTCAGAAATATTTACAAAAGCAGAGTTAAAAAAAAAAACGTTGGAAAAACACATTAAAAAGTTTGGAAAGTAACTGAAGAAGAATAAAAGAATACATGACAGTGTTTCCAGCTTTGCTCCTGCCCTTCCCTAACCCAACCTATTTCCTGAACACTAGTGTGATTGTCAGCAGCTCCAACTGCATACGTCCTTCTTAAAAAGAATCCGACCTACACAGATGGATAACTTGGCCATGTAAATTACTAAGAGGGGCATTTTCAACATTACATCTAAATCAGATTTTGGACATTTTGCAGAAAATGTCCAAAAATCCAGTAGCAAACATGACCGTTTTCAAAACAGGGAAACATTGTTTTGTTTTGAAAATGGCCATTTCTTAGATGTTTTTGTGCTCAGTATGTCTATCATTTTGAACCATTAAAAAAAGTCCAAAAGAAAAACACACACACACACACACACACAAGCCATTGGGATGTAGGAGGGGTCAACATTCTCGGTAGACTCTCCACACGGACATCCCAACACAGCAGTGAAGTCCTAGGTACACATCCAAGGAGCCATCCAAAACTTACCCAAAACCTACTGTATCTAA
Source organism: Geotrypetes seraphini (assembly GCF_902459505.1). NCBI lineage: Eukaryota > Metazoa > Chordata > Amphibia > Gymnophiona > Dermophiidae > Geotrypetes > Geotrypetes seraphini. The sequence goes on from NC_047087.1 coordinate 197,131,698, forward strand.
CTGTACACTACAACAAAAGCTTTTATACTTGAAAGTGTCAGCTATATGTAGATACTGTAGTTTTGGGTGGGTTTTGGAGGGGTCACTCGTTCCACCACAAGTGTACAGGTTAGAGTAAGATATGGGCCTGGGTCTCCATCTCTATAGTCCACTGCACCAACCACTAGGCTACTCCAGGAACCTGCTTGCTGCTCTAATTGGATTGGTCATAACATCTAAAGCTGTCCTACAGATTGGCATATACTGTTTCTTTCATTTTTGGGGATAGGAGGGGGGGGTCTATTACCACTGGGGGAATAAGGTGGCATATAACAAGATTCTAACAAGATGGCAGCCGATTAAGTCACCATTTGTGCTGTCTCCCTTTGTTTTCTTTTATTTTTGGTTTTCCTGCTTTTTTTTTTTGTTTTGTTTATTTTTTTTTGTTATTTTTATTTGTATATATATATTTTTTAATCTTCTTTGATTTTTATCCTGGTTGGGACTCTGATCTGACAGTTCTGATTTGACCGTTATTCTTGATCTGTCAGTAAGGCCTCGTTCTCACCTGGTATTCCTGCACCTTTGGCGATCCTGAGCTGTGCCTGGCGACCGATCCATGGCGAGTAGGGCTGATGGTGGAGAGTTGGAGGGGGAGTGTTGCCGAGGTCGACGGAGGGTGACTGAGTCGCCGAATGGAGGCGGTTGTCGAGGCGGAAGCACCATGTCTGAAGTGATTGGCGTGGACTCTGACTCCCTGCAGCGATGCAGATTCGGATTTCCTACTGACAATGCGACATCAGCAGGACGGGAGGTCCGGAGAATGGCTTTTCATCATGCCTGGAGTCTCACCGCGCCTGATGTCCCGCAGCCGACTTGGATTACTGTTGTGAGGGACGGTACCATCAAGGGTGAGGACTGGTTGAGTGAGCTGCATAGTCCAGACCAAGGAGCGGAGAATTGGAGCTGGAAGATCTGAGTGCTGTTGAGTGTAATGGACATTATTCCGGAAAATCGAGATATGCTTCTCTCTGCTTTGAAAAAGTGGACCCATGGCTGATGTGCAGAGGTTGATGATGGCGGTTGCCCGGCTGAAATGGCTAAAGCACTAGGGATGACGGCATTGATGATTGATGGAAAAAAAATAAGTCCTTCCTGACTTTTATTCTATTGTGCATATTATATCTATTTCTTTTTTTTTAATCTATTTGTTTAGTTTTTCATTTAAATTTCCTTAGAATTCTTTTGTTTAACTGTTTCTCATTCCATTCTATTCATATTCCTTCCTTTACCTTTTTTCCTCACTTCTAATGTTTATTTTTCTTTTTTACATTTCTATATTTGATTTAATTCTTAAAATTATTTTCTATTTAATTAGTTTCTTTCCATTACATTATTATTTTGGAATGTACATTTTGCTTTTAACAGTATGGTATTGAGAGTTCAATGTATTCTTGTTTAGGATGCTTCATATCTCATTTTTTTCTCTATCTTTATTTTCCTCTCTATTATTTGCTAATTTGTTTGTTCTTAGGTACTTTAGTTAGATTGTGAGCCTTCGGGACAGTAAGGGAATTTCAAAGTACCTATTCTTTATTTATCTTATTTTTATTGTATCCTTTAATGTATATTTCTCTGTAAACCACTTCGAACTTAACGGATTTAGCGGTATATAAGAAATAAATTACATTACATTACATATACTGTTTCTTTCATATCTTTGGGGGTGAGGGGGTCTATTACCACTGGTCATCTGGTCATCCAGTGGTCATCTGGTCAATTTGGTATCTTTTTGGCACTTATTTCTTATAGGTCTAGCCTGAAATGCCCAATTTTTGCCCTGGACATTTTCTATAATGTTTCATTATTGCCAGTGGCGTAGTAAGGGAGGGGGGCAGAGGGGAAGGGGCAGACTGCCTCGGGTACCGTCTTGATGAGGACACTGGCACCACTTTGCCCCACCACACCTGCACATCCCTCTCCCCTACCCGTACCTCTGTAGATCTTCTCCTTGTTGCTCCCTTCGGCCTGGTTCCCCTCTGAATTACTTCCAGTTCGCGGGGCCAGGAAGTGATGTCAGAGGGAAACCCAACGCTGGCGCAAACGACATGGAGAAGCCACTCGCGCTGGCAAAGATTTACAGAGGTATGTGGGGGGAAACATAGAAATAGACGGCAGATAAGGGCCCACGGCCCATCTAGTCTGCCCACCCTAATGTCCCTCCCCTACCTTTGCCCTTTGAATAGATCCCATGTGCCGATCCCATTTGGCCTTAAAATCAGGCACGCTGCTGGCCTCAATCACCTGTAGTGGAAGACTATTCCAGCGATCAACCACTCTTTCAGTGAAAAAGAATTTCCTGGTGTCACCTCATAGTTTCCCGCCCCTGATTTTCGACGGATGCCCTCTTGTTGTCGTGGGACCCTTGAAAAAGAAGATATCTTCCTCCGCCTTGATGCGGCCCGTAAGATACTTGAACGTCTCGATCATGTCTCCCCTCTCTCTGCGCTCCTCGAGCGAGTATAGCTGTAATTTGTCAAGCCGTTCTTCGTATGGAAGATCCTTGAGTCCCGAGACCATCCGGGTGGCCATTCTTTGCACCGACTCCAGTCTCAGCACATCCTTGCGATAATGCGGCCTCCAGAATTGCACACAGTATTCCAGGTGGGGCCTCACCATGGATCTATACAATGGCATAATGACTTCCGCCTTACGACTGACGAAACCCCTTCGTATGCAGCCCATGATTTGTCTTGCCTTGGATGAAACCTGCTCCACTTGATTGGCAGACTTCATGTCCTCACTGACGATTACCCCCAAGTCTCGTTCTGCTACCGTTTTTGCTAGGATCTCGCCATTAAGGGTATAAGACTTGCATGGATTTTGGCTGCCCAGGTGCATAACTTTGCATTTTTTGGCATTGAAGTTGAGTTGCCATGTCCTAGACCATCGCTCCAGTAGGAGTAGGTCGTGCATCATGTTGTCGGGCATTGAATCTTCGTCTGTTGTGCATTTGCCCACTACATTACTCAGTTTGGCGTCATCGGCGAATAATGTTATTTTACCTCGAAGCCCTTCTGCCAAGTCTCTTATAAAGATGTTGAATAGGATTGGGCCCAAGACTGAGCCCTGTGGTACTCCACTAATCACCTCCATCATTTCGGAGGGGGTGCCGTTCACCACCACCCTTTGGAGCCTACCTCCAAGCCAGCTCCCAACCCATTTCGTCAATATGTCACCTAATCCTATAGAACTCATCTTGCTCAGCAACCTGCGGTGTGGTACGCTATCGAATGCTTTGCTAAAGTCCAGGTACACGATGTCCAGGGACTCCCCAATATCCAGCTTCCCCGTCACCCAGTCAAAGAAGCTGATCAGGTTAGATTGGCATGATCTCCCCTTGGTAAATCCATGTTGTCGGGGATCCCGTAGATTCTCCTCATCCAGGATCTTATCCAATTGGTGTTTGATTAGAGTTTCCATTAGTTTGCTCACTATCAATGTTAGACTCACTGGTCTGTAGTTTGCTGTCTCCATCTTTGAGCTTTTCTTGTGGAGTGGAATGACGTTAGCCGTCCTCCATTCCAACGGGACGCTGCCTGTACTAAGGGAGAGGTTGAAGAGCGCGGACAGTGGCTCCGCCAAGACATCACTCAGCTCCCTAAGCACCCTGGGGTGCAGGTTGTCCGGCCCCATTGCTTTGTTAACCTTGAGCTTTGACAGCTCACCGTAGACACTGCTGGGCGTAAACTCAAAGTTACTAAACGGGTCAACTGAGCCAACCCTTGTCTGTAGCTGAGGGCCGAGCCCCGGCGCTTCTCGGGTGAAGACTGAGCAGAAGTATTCATTTAATAGTTGGGCTTTTTCCGAATCCTTTTCCACATAGTCTCCGTCTGGATTCCTAAGACGTACAATCCCACCTGAGTTTTTTCTTCTATCACTGATATACCTGAAGAAGGATTTATCTCCCTTCTGGATGTTCTTCTGGAAGGGAGAGCATGAGTGTAGTGTGGGGAGGCATGGAAGGATAGGGGGGTACCACCACCCTGGACACTTCCTACCCTTGCTACGCCACTGATTATTGCAGAAAAACATCCAAATCATAAGCCCGAACTAGTCCCACCCAACACACGCTGCCAACATGCCTGCTTATGATTTAGACGCACTGCAGATGAAACAGTATAGAAAATCATCTACAAAATGGGTTTCAGAAAGAGTGATTTGGACATTTTAGAGGGAAAAACATCAATTTCCCACTTTATGTTGCTTTTTGGATGTTTTCTTGTTTTGAAAATGAGCTCCTAAATAGCCAGTTATGTGTTTCAAAAATACACACAGTCAGGGCATCCAGGCTGGGTGAAAGGTTATCTGTTTAACAGAGCTATTCAGGTGTTAAATGATTAACTTATTAGTTTTAAGTGGTGCCACATAAACAGCAGGTATCAGCAGATATCTTATCAGTTTTATTTTATCTTTTAATTTTCAATGGTGCTACAAAGGAGGTAATTTTATAACTGTTCTGTTTCTACAGTAGTATGTGCATGCCTCATGTATATTTTTTATACTCTCACACTGTCTCCCTCTTTCCTTTCCTATTCCTATGCTTTTGCAACACCCCATTTTCAGCCCGAGGGCCAGGATTCTGTAAATGGTGTCGTTATTGGTGGCCACCTAAAAAACCGGTTGCCGATCGCATGTTAGTCACTCAATTGCGCCATTTGCAGAATCGCAGCTACATGAAAGGTAGGCACTGGAAATGTAGGCCAGAGTTTTAAAGGCCTACAATTCCGGCACATACCTTTCAGAAAAATCAGGCCTACGGAGGCGCCTTACAATGCCTAATGCCACTTCCAGCACTAACCACACCTACAGTGGTGTTAGGTGTTGTAAGGCACTTCCGTAGGCGGAATAATGGTGGCCTTTTTGGAGGCACCCTTAGGCACCTCAGATTTTTTTTTTAAATTGAGCTTTAACTGGTTTTTAATCAGCACAGTCAATTAGTGCACTAAATAAACCAATTACAACCAATTAAGTTAGGCGGTGGTAGGCTGCCTACCATTGCCTAACTTCATGTGCTGTTTTTAGAATCGGGCAAAAATACAAAAGAAGAACAGCCTATGGAAAACAATGATCTTGATGAGGCGTTTATTAGATAAAATTACAAATCCAAAATAAAATCCACTTCATGAATAACTGACATGTAGTGTGTTATGGACCCTACATGGTCCGTGTTTCGGCAAAAAGCCTTCCTCAGGGGTCCAGGTTAGTATTCACTCAATAGTACAAGAATAAAAATAAATAAATAAAACCTGCAATGGGTCGAAGCGAATTTGCTCTGCCGTGATTGGCTCTCTTTAAATTTTCATTGGCTCTCTTTAAGATCAGCCAGTGCCTCCCTTATACAGCACAATAACTTTTCCAGTTCACCCTTGTGCTTCCATCCCTACTGGCTTCCCATTGGCTGGATCCTACCTACAGTCGCTGCCGCAAATGGCACTGGAAGCAGGCAGAGTAGGTTCATTCAGGAGACAGAATTGAAAGTTATAGAAAAATCTAAACTCTGAAAAATGTCCAGTCACTCTAGCAATCATTCTGAACAAATTGGAAGGTGCCCCCTAAAGATCTGGGTCCTAGATATGTGCTGAGTTTGCCTATGTCTAAATCCAGCCCTGGTGAGAATACCCAGATCGTATATTGCAGTTTTAGAGATATGAATTCATTAGTATGCATTTGGATCATTAATTTTACTTGAGCAAACAAATGCATACAAATTCAATTTAATGCCCATTAACCCATGAATTAATATACATAAAGCCAATTTACACATGCAAAGATCTTCTTGCACAAATTAAAATGTTATAAATTGGAAAAAGCTTGAAACATATAACAAATTGGCCAAATATGACTACAAATAAAGCAAAAAGGAACCAAGATTTTTTTTTCTGTGCACTAACCTAGAAGTTTATTATTTCAAAGTATAGTCCGAGCAACTAGTGCCGGAGCACATTTCAGAAAAAAAAAATATATAAACACAGATGAAATGTTCCACCAGGCTCTCTAATTTGACAGTAAAATGCAGTGAAAAAGACGGACCATACTGTTGCTTTTTAAAGGTCAGAGAGAACAGAAACCCTAGTGATACAGAATTAGGAGTCACTGACTCATCTGCATTTATCCATATAAAGCAGTAGCCTGCAGGCGCAGCTCAAATCACTAGAGCCTCTGATTTCTAATTTTATGCGGGAGGAAATGCTGTCACTTTTCAAACATGAAAAAAAGCGTGGGTGGGAAAAGAAAGAACATACCCTCCAGAATCTTTTAACGGGCCCAACCTATCCCTCTGTTCACTCTTTCAGGAAGCGTGGGATTTTCTGAATGGGTTTCGGAAAACTGTTGCTTCCTTGGTCAAATAAATGGTTCCATTTCTTTAGAATCTGATTAATCTTAGGTTGCTTACTACAGTCAATCATCCAGGTTTCCTGGGGCTTCGTGTAGGTTACTGCCTCAAAGCCTTTCTGTAGCTCCACGTAGGTTATACACCTCTGTGCTAGGGTTACCATATGGTTTTAGAAAAAGGAGGATGGATTGAGATATCTGGATTTTACATCCATTGAAAGCAATAGGACTAAAACCCGGCTGTCTCAATCCGTCCTCCTTTTTCTGGAGCCATATGGCAACCCTACACTGTGCCTTATTTTGAAGTGTGAGTCATTTATGGTTTACTTTGATTCCATCCTCTTGCTGTTTAGAGACCCTCTGTTTATAATCATATCAAAAATATAAAGCAGGGGAGTGGAGTTTAATTCTGTATATCAACGCAATGAAACACCACAAATATTTATGTCAAGTGTTTGCAAATAAATTGATGCAATCTAACTGTGTTTATTTCATGTCTGTCAGAGCGTAGTTCAGAGGCTAGGCCAAGGGCAAGATGGTCCAGACACACAAGGGCAGGAAGAAGGTCAGGGTGGAATGGCAGGCAGATCAGAAACAGACACTACGACATCAAACAGATGACAGGCTGATAAAACAGCAAGAACCAGGAAGAGAAGGCAGACTTGAGCAGGTAAGTGAGCAGGTATTGAACAGGTATTAATTTCAGCATCTTCTGATAATATCAAGACCTAAGGATTTGCACTTGTGAAACAAGATCTTAGGTCTCTTTTTTTGGAGTACTGTACAAAGAAACCAAGATTGGCTCTAGAACATTTGGCAGTTGTGAAATAGGGATGGGGGCTTGAGCTTCCCTGATTTGAGGTCTTATAATACGGTCTATCAACTGTGTTATGTTCGTGACTGGATTTTTGGATCTTCAAATTTCTGTGATGTCTCTTTAGAAAGTTCTCACAGGACACCTCTGGCTTTATCTTATTTGCCCCATGCTTAACGTTACCATTTATTTTTTTCATCGAAACGGGACATCTATTAATTGTCAGTCCCACCCCCAATCCTGCTCTAGCCCCGCCCCCAATTTCTTCCATTCATTTTTCATATACACATAATATCTTATTAATTCATAATGGTAATCAAAAAATAAATTTAAAAAACACAATGCACACTATACGCAGAGAAAATGTTAATTATCATTTATATTTGGGGGGTTTTCAAAGATGTCAAGGCAGATGACTTTAAAATATGCAATGTCTGTCCTTGGTGCCCCAGTACTCCCCTTCCCATGTCTTTAGCTCCCCTTCCCATGTCCTTAGTGCCCCCAGTGCTCATTCCTATGTCCCCCTCACTGCCTTCCAGCCTTTGTTCCACCCCCTCCCCGAAGCTAGCCAGCCTACCTCCCTCCCTCCCTGCCGCGCTAAAGCCAACCTGCCTGCCTCCCTCCAGTGCCGAAGCCGAAGCCTGCCCCCTCCCCGGACCAGCCCCCACTGCTGCTGCCTACAGCTGCTTCAAACACCACCACCCCAGTCCGCTGCCGACCGCCGCAACTAAAGCAAAGTTAGGTCCAGGCGCCAGCCCACAAATCCTCTTCCTGACATCAATTCTGATCTTGGAGAGGAAGTTCCGGGCCAGTCAGGCAGCGATTGGCTGGCCCGGAACTTCCTCTCCGACGTCAGAATTGATGTCGGGAAAAAGGTTTGTGGGCCGGCACCTGGACCTTCTTTCTTGTTAGTTGCGGTGTGCGGCAGTGGCAGCGGACTGGGGTGGGATGTTTGAAGCAGCGGTAGGCAGCAGCAGCGGGGCCTGATCCAGGGGGGGAGGCTTCGGCACTAGAGGGAGGGGAAGTGATCACCTGTTCCGTTGTCCCCACGCACAACTTTGGGATGTTGTCCCTTAAAACGCGACATTTCGGTGTCCCGAAGCTGTATGTAAGGACAACGGGACAGGGGATCTAAAAAGGGGACAGTCCTGTTCAAAATAGGACATATGGTCACCTTACCCATGCTAGCATGCAGCAGTTGCCCCTTCTTCTATGCATGCATGTGCTCCTTAAAATAATGCACCGAGCATGGGCTGTACTCCACAAGCGCTTCGGCCTTCATTCTCACTGTTCTAAATATTTACCTATTGTGGACAGTAGAGATTTTTAGCCAGGTATAATTGTCAATGTTTATAAGTGATGGAGAGTCAATGGCTTGCTTATGATATCCGATTTATTAGAGAATGATGAGCCTACCCTTCTGCCATATGATTCTATAAAGGAAAATTATGACTTGTGCAGTCAAGAGTGGTTTTCTTATTTGCAGTTGAGACATGGGCCTGATTCTATAAATGGTGCCTAGGTTAGGTGCCCTAATTGCGGATGTCTAGTAACACCTAACTAACCCCCCTCTTTTACGAATGCTTAGCACAGGTTTTAGCGTCAGAAGTAGCGGTAACTGCTCCGACACTCATAAGAATTCCTATGAACATCAGAGCAGTTACCGCCACTGCCGGCGCTAAAACCTGTGCTATGTGTTCGTAAAAGAGGGGGTAAATTTTGCATGCAACTCATCTTAAGAACATAAGATTTGCCACTGCTGGGTCAGACCAGTGGTCCATCATGCCCAGCAGTCCGCTCATGCAGCGGCCCTTAGGTCAAAGACCAGTGCCCTATTAGAATCTAGGCTTACCTGCATATGTTCTGTTCCAGTAGGAACTTATCCAACCTTGTCTTGAATCTCTGAAGGGTGCTTTCCCCTATAGCAGTCTCTGGAAGAGTGTTCCAGGCTTCTACCACTCTCTGTGTGAAGAACTTCATTACGTTTGTATGGAATCTTTTCCCTTCTAACTTTAGTGAGTGCCCTCTCATTCTCTTCACCTTGGAGAGGGTGAACAATCTCTCTTTCTCTATTAAATCAATTCCCATAAATATCTTGAATGTTTCGATCATGTCCCCTCTCAGTCTTCTCTTTTCAAGTTCAGTTTCTCCCCCATTCCCTTAACCATTTTTGTTGCTCTTCTCTGGACCCTTTTGAGTAGTACTATGTTCTTTTTCATGTACAGCGACCAGTGTTGGACGCAGTACTTCAGGTGGGGGCATACCATGGCCTGGTATAATGGCATGATAACCTTTTCAGATCTGTTTGTGATCCCCTTCTTAATCATTCCTAGCATTCTGTTTGCCTTTTCGCTGCCATTGCGCATTGTGTGGACAGTTTCATTGACTTGTCTACAAGTACTCCCAAGTCTCTTTCCTGGGGGCTCTCTCTGAGTATAGCACTGGACATCCTGTATTCATGCATATGATTTTTGTTACCAACATGCATCACCTTGCACTTATCCACGTTAAATGTCATTTGCCATTTCGCAGCCCATTCGTCGAGCGTATTTATGTCTCTTTGTAGGTCTTTGCAATCCTTCTGTGTCCTCACTACTCTAAATAACTTTGTATTGTCCGCAAATGTAATCACTCGGCGTGCCAATTTTTAGGTCATTTATAAATATGTTGAAGAGCACAGGCCCGAGCACAGAACCCTGCGGCACTCCACTCATGACACTTTTCAGTCTGATTATTGTCCATTCACCCTCACTCTCTGTTTCCTATCCGCCATCCAGTTTTTAATCCACATGAGTATATCACTCTCGATTCCATGGCTCGCAATTTTTTGAAGTAGACGTTCATGCGGAACCTTGTTAAACGCCTTCTGAAAATCTAGATATACGATGTCGTCCGAGTCACCCTTGTCTATCTGCCCATTTACTCCTTCAAAGAAGTGCAGTAAGTTTGTCAAGCAAGATCTTCCTTTGCTAAAGCTGTGCTGGCTGGTCCTTATCAGTTTGTGTCCGTCAAGGTGATCGATGATGTGGTCCTTTATCAGGGTTTCTGCCATCTTTCCCAGTACTGAAGTCAGACTCACTGGTCTTTAGTTTCTTGGATCTCCCTTTGAACCTTTCTTCAAAATCGGCAAAACATTCGCCACTTTCCAGTCTTCCGGAATCTTTCCAGATTTGGTCGACAGATTGGCTATTAGTTGGAACAGTTCAGCTATAACCCCTTTCAGTTCCTTGATTACCCTCGGTGGATGCTGTCCGGTCCCAGAGATTTATCGTTTTTAAGACTATCAATCTGTCTGCATACCTCTTCTAGACTGACTGTCAGTTTCCCATCTTCATTTCCTGTGTATAGCCTGTTGGCTTCTGGTATATTGGATTATCCTCTTCGGTAAATACAGATGCAAAAAAATGTGTTCAGTTTGTTAGCGATGGCTTTGTCCTCCTTTAGTACTCCCTTTATTTCATGGTCATCTAATGGCCACACCGCTTCCTTCGAAGGTCGTTTTCCCTTAATATATCAAAAGAATGGCTTAAAGTTTTTGGCCTCCTTGGTTATTTTTTCTTCGTAGTCTCTTTTGGCCCCTCTTACCACCTTATGGCCCTTGCTTTGATGTTGTTTGTGCTTTTTCCAGTTTTCATCTGTTTTTGGTCCTTTTCCATTCCTTAAACGAAATCTTGTCTCTGATCGCTTCCTTCACTGCTACAGTGAGCCACGCCGGTTCCTTGATCTTCTTCCTCTTGGAACCCTTGTGGATACGTGGTATATATAAATTTTGCGCCTCTGTGACTGTTTTTTTAAATTGGTTAAATAGTGTGGTTATTGACGCTTAGCCAGGGCATCCAAGCTGGGTGAAAGGTTATCTGTTGTGTGTGGATATCAGGGTGACATCTAGCGACACCTAAGTCCAGGTGCCCTTCAATACCTAATGAATCCTACCTGAAAAGAAGACATGGTGAGTGGTGGAGAACAGGCATGGTAAACTTAGGCATCACTAGGCGTATGAATTAGGCGCCAGTAAATTAGGCCAGGTAAAACCTGTCCTAAAATATAAGTACCTACTCAATGATGCCTAGTGATGCCTAAGTCCACGTAGGTGCACCTAAGCATGATTTTATATAGGATGCCTAACTGTTGATTGACCACTGTGTAGACCAGCACCTACAAGTTAGGTGCAGTTAGGCACCATTTAAAGAATCAGGCCCTATGGGTGTGCAATACAGAATATATGCCAATGATATTCTGGTTTTTTCCCGATAAAAGACATCCCTAATATATATCTTTGCTTGAAAAAGTATATGGAAATGATCGGAAGTTGGATGAGTGAACATGATTTGAAATTAAATATTAACAAAACGGAAGTAATGGTGGTGAAAGGCCAAAGAGATAATTTTGAGTTGGAAAATGTGATTGTTATGGGGGAAAAACTGCCGGTAAAAAAGGAGATGACTGTCCTGGGAGTGTGCTTGGATAGCTGTTTGACAATGGAAAACCAAATATTATAAATAATCAGGGTGGGATACATGCAACTTCAAATTGAAGCCAATATTACCAGAACATGATTTCCGTACTGTGGTTCAGACATTGACCCTGAATAGGGTGGATTATTGTAATTCACTATACTTAGGAGTTGTGAAAGACTTTGCAAATGCTTGAGAGCTTTGCAAATACTTATCAACTCCGCTGCAAGATTAATCACAGGGGCTCCTAGGAGTACCCCTATAACTCCTGTGTTGAAGAAGCTACCTATGCAATAAAGAGTGCTGTTTAAGATGTCTATGTTATATGTGATAATCAGAGGGAAACAAGATTTTATGGATATAATTTACTAATTTTGTAACATAAAAATTAATGTAAATTCAACTAAATTTCCATATATAGTAAAGGTTTGGAAGTAGCCAGTCGGGAGGTTTGAAAGGGTTTGACGGGAGGCATTTTTTTTATATCACATCCAATATTCGCGGTTTTTCACAATTTGTGGGTACTCTAAGAATATAACCCCCACGAATTTCAGGGGGGTCGACTGTATTCCCAGTTAATGGTTAAAAGTTAACGATATTGTTGAAGGGTTGTCAGGTAAGATTTGCCTCTTTGAGGAAGATACCAAAATTTGCAATAGAGTAGACACACCGGATGGTGTGAATAACATGAAGAAAGACCTGGCAAAGCTTGAAGAATGGTCTGAAATTTGGCAGCTAAAATTTAATGCTAAGAAATGCAAGGTCATGCATTTGGGCTGCAAAAACCCGAGGGAATGGTATAGTTTAGGGGATGAAGAACTTACATGCACGACAGAAGAGTGGGACTTGGGTGTGATTGTATGTGATTATTTTAAGGTGGCCAAATAGGTTGAAAAGGTGACGGTGAAAGCTAGAAGGATGCTAGGTTGCATAGGGAGAGGTATGGCCAGTAGGAAAAAGGAGGTATTGATGCCCCTATATAAGACTTTGGTGAGACCTCATTTAGAATATTGTGTACAATTCTGGAAGCTGCACCTTCAAAAAGATATAAAAAGGATGGAGTCAGTCCAGAGGAAGGCTACTAAAATGGTATGTGGTCTTCATCATAAGGCACATAGGGACAGACTTAAAGATCTCAATCTGTATACTTTGGAGGGGAGATATGATAGAGATGTTTAAATACCTATGTAATGTAAATGCGCATGAGTCGAGTCTCTTTCATTTGAAAGGAAACTCTGCAGTGAGAGGGCATAGGATGAAGTTAAGAGGTGATAGGCTCCGGAGTAATCTAAGCAAATACTTTTTTTAACAGGGTGGTAGATGCATGGAAGAAGTCTCCCAGAAGAGGTAGTGGAGATAGAGACTGTGTATGAATTCAAAAGGGCCTAGGATATGCACGTGGGATCTCTTGGAGAGAGAAAGAGATAATGGTTACTGTGGATGGGCAGATTAGATAGGCCATTTGGCCTTTATCTGCCATCATGTTTCTATGTTTCTATATCACATAATAACTGGCAATTTTCAGCACTGACTGGCCAAATTTAGTGGCCAATTCAGGCTGCGCAAATAGTGGTTCTATCTTTGACAACTATAAACTTAGCCGGTCAGAGCTATCGACTGGCCAAAAATAAATGGCCTGGCACTGAATATCCATGGTCAGTGCCAACTGTGGGAATTAGTTAGCCTTACTTTCATGGTTTGAATATCAACCGGACTATGTTTGTGATTGCTCTCTGATTTTGGATTTTTGGAAAAGTTTGTGGAATCATCTGGGCTACATGTGTGGTTGCACTTGGGAGGCATCTCTCCCCGTCTTCCTTTCCTCCTCCTCCCTACTGTGGTCTGACATCTCTCTCTCCTTCTTTCCCTCCACCTCCCCTTCCCCTTGTTCGTCATTGCCCTCCTTCCCTTTCACCCTTCCCGTGGTCTGCTATCTCTCTCCTCTCCTCACAATCTAACATCTCTCTCTCCCCTCCTTTCCTTCCATCCCTGCTCTGCATCTCTCTCTCCTTCCCTTCCCCCTCCTATGAGCTGGCATCACTGACCTTCCTTTTCCTTCTTTCTTCCCACAAAGGTCTAGCATCTTCTTATCCTTTCTTCCCCATCTTTACTGTCCAGTATCTCTATACTACCCTCTCCCCCCCCCCCCCCCCCCAGCGGAATTCAGTGCTTTTTCACTTTTCATTTCTAGCGCTGCACTCTTCCGGGCCGCAGTGAGCATGAGCAAAGTAAACGTGCTGCCTTTGACAGCCCCAGAAGCTTTCCCTTTGTTACAGTTTCCTACCTCGGGGAAAGAAAGCCTTAGCAATGGGGAAGCTTCCAGGGCCACCGAAGGCAGTATGTTTACTTCACTCACGCTACCCATAACCCAAAGAGTGCAGCACTCGAAACTAAAAGGGTATAAAAAATGCCGGATCCCGATAGTAGAGGATGATATTCTACAAATCATTGTGGGAAACCCCAGAAGTCTCAGAGGGGAGCCATTGGCTCATGGGCCTTGCATTGAAAACCACTGGCATAGACAATGCTTGCCCTCAAGCCCAGGAGCCCAAACAGCTGCAGCCAATTGCTGTTTTCTAAGTATTTTTGCGCTCCACACTTCTTGTGTGCACTCCATAACTTATGGCGTTACCTTTTATTCTTTCTCACACCCTGGGGAATAGGCAGCTGTATTCCAATTAACACAATTATGAAATAGTCCCTGTGTTTAACAAATATATATATAAAATCCTTTAGTAGAAGCCGTTGTTATGTGCCTCCTCCCAACTATGGTCAGCCAAAAGAATGACCATCCTCAGTTAGAGTACATGAATCAGAGCTCCCTCTGGAGCTCTCCAGTGGTGGGCTGACACCCTTTATTTTCCAGAGGCTATGAACATATTGAGGGTACAATACCTCTATCTCTGGGTGGTCTAAAGAGCAGCCATATTTCGTAACCCACAGAAAATTTTAGATGCATGATATAAAAATGTTTTAAACATTAATTGTGTAGATGAGGAATCAAACTCATGTCCTCCTAATGACAACGAAGGCTGTTCGGCACAGATGAGCCAAGCACAGTTGACCTATTTTTTTTTTTACTATTTCACACTTTCCTTTTTAAAAGGCACCCAAAGCTATTTTCAAAGCCAACAGAAATTACCATATGCATAACCATGGAGAGGAAGTAAACGCTTCGCTTACCTTCTGTTGGCAGGCAAGGAGGAAAGCACAAATAAAAAACAGAAGGGAGGGGTGAGAAAAACAGTTTTCAGTTTATTTTGTTCCCAAATTTTACTTGCCCATATCAACATTTCTGCAGTGTATTCTGATTCACAGCTTGGAATTACCCAGTACATGTCAGCATATTACAAAGAAACTGAAAACATGCAGGCTGAGGATTTCTGCCCAGCCTGATTGCTTTCTGCTGGAGTTGCTCCTAGGTTCTTTTAACCCTTCTAAACAAAGACAAAACAAAGCCTGCAGTAACAAGAGCTGTCTCCATGAATGGATGCACTCATTGTTAAGAGACCTATCCTTTAAACACATGTAGTAATTTGGCAGTACCCAGAACAAGTGCCAATCTTTCAATTCACAAGATGCAATGAGATTCCTCAGCTGAGCTGTGAAGCAGTACTAGATGGATTAGCAGGATGTGTATTATCTCCAAAGCAGGACTAACTTTCTGTGTTTTCATGCCAACTAAGAATTAGTGCTTATGTGTGTATATTTGATAACATACACGCATGGGGGCAATTCTATAATCGGGTGCCTGGTAGGATCCTATTCTTTAAAGCAGGGGTTAGCAACCACCATCCTTGAAGGCCACAATCCAGTCAGGTTTTCAAGATTTCCACAATGAAGATGCATGAGATTGATTTGTATGTACTGCTTAGGTATATATATTTACATTAGCTCTATGGCTGATACCTAAGTGCATACAGGCAAATATTCTTAGTTATGCTAATACTCTATAAGAGAGAAAAGGTGCCTACTTTCCTTTATAGCAGGGGCGCTCAATTCGGTCCTCAACGGCCATAATGCAGTTGGGTTTTCAGGATTTTCCCCAATGAATATGCATGAGATCTATTTGCATGCATTGCCTCCATTGTATGCAAATAGATCTCATTCATATTCATTGGGGAAATCCTGAAAACATGACTAGGCTGAGGCCCTCAAGGACATTGAACACCCCTCCTCTATAGCAATTATGCCAATCAGGTGCCCTTTGAGCACCCACATATAGGTGCATTGTTATAGAATTACCCACATAATTGCTGATCTCACCTCAGCTCCATTCATTCTGTGACCATTGAATGCATATTGCATCAAAAGTAGGTGCAATATTTTTCTGATGCCTACTTTTAACCTTAAAACCTTAAAGACCTACAAAAACCTTAAGATCTAGTGAGGTGAATTTGTTGGTTGTTCCAGGGATACAAGAAGCGAGACTGGAAGCAACTAGGAAAGGGGCTTTTTTCTATGTAGGCCCCAAATTGTGAATATCCTTCCTCTGACAATTAAGAAAGCCGGAATTCTGTACAGGAAGTGCTGCAGTTAGGTGATGGTAGGTGCCCTACCACTGCCTAGCTGACCAATCAGGTGGCACGTTTCTAATAAAAAATTGAAGGTGCCATTCTAAGGCACTGGTCTCACACCTACAGAGGCACATAGGGATGCCTAGGGATGCCGAAGGCTGGTGGGGGCATGGCTTGCACCAGAGGTGGCATTAGGTGTCTCTAGGCATCCCTATGCGCCTCTGTAGGTATAAGACTGGCGACTTAAACGTAGGCCTTCAAAATGCTGGCATACATTTTAGGCGCCTATGTTAAAAAACAGCTGTGATTGTACAAACTGTCGGTGCCGGTACGTGATTGACACATGATCTGCGGCCACTTCTTTGGTGGCTGCCGATACCGGACCCATTTATAGAGTCCGAGCCAAAATGTCTTTGAATCATTTTAAGAGAATTTTGAAAGCTTATTTATTTAAAAACAAGTTTAATTGCATCATGGAGGCTTGAAAAGAAAAAAGTAGGAAAAATTAAATCTAGGAGGTTTAAGGCCTTGTAGAAATTTACAGTGATGATTGCTTGGGTGACTGTTAGAGTGCTTGTCTTTTCTTTGGGTTTTATGGGTGTGTTTTTCCTTTAATTTATTGGAGCTCTTTTCTTTTTTTTAAATTATAGACCGCATCAATTTACTATGCATTGTAATTTTACAGTATATCAAATAAAGGCACCTGTACCTGTCATGTATATATGAAGGTGAATTTCTAAGCACCTACTTGAGCATATGCTGTAAAATACTGCCTCACACACTTGTTGATTATATAATTACCCCTGTAAAGATAAGTACTGAAGAACTGCAAGGTATTCATTTAAATTGTAGTCCTGATTATTATTTGAGTGACTACATGATAATCTGGGCTGCCAAGCCATCGTCTTTGACAGTTTTCAGAATCATTCACCCATTCTTGTCTGTGGTGAAGAGCTGGTGAATTTTGTTGAACTTCTTTACCTGACAATTTTCTCAAAACCTTAAATCTGCAGATTTCATACATTGTTGATGGGAATGAGAGCTATACTCGTATGTCAGAATCTAGGTTATTCTGACAAAGCTGCTGTGGAGAACTACCCACACTCTGCCTGGCTCTAAAACCACAGCTGTTAGTATCTCATTTTAATGAGCACCATAAATAGCCTCATATTTTTATGTACCAGCACAACGGATTCTGCTTCTGACACTACTCAGAGGAGCAAAGCAAAATTATGATGGCCTCAAATCAGAAATCATACCTTCTGATATTCTGCCTCTGCAGCCAGTAGGTCCATAAAACATTGACCACTGTGGTTGAAATATATCACAATATTCAGAACTGGTAATCGGATATTGGCCAGTGCTGAATATTTAGATTCAGAGGTGGGTGCTGCTGCTAGATAGATAGAGGTGATATTCAGTCTGACAGCCAGATAAAGTTAGTTTTTGCTTAGCTGAATGAATTTTGCTGGCTTTGCCTTTCTTTTGCTGCCATACTGCTCTGGCACTATCTGATAGTGCCAAGTGGTCTCTAATAGTATTCAAGGGCATGTCCAGATAATGCCGAGGTGGTCTCTAGTGATACTCAGTGGCGCTGCCCGGATAGTGCCGAGGTGGTCTCTAATGATATTCAGTGACACTACCCGGATAATGTCACTCAATATCAGAGCATAGATGTGACTAAAGGAAATATAGAGATACCCCCACCCTCACAATATTCAAAACTATTTATCTGGCCAGGACTGACTGCTGGCCAGTTAAATAGCATGTCGGCACCTAACTGCAGATATTCAGCGGGAAACAGGCAGCTATCTGCTGAATATTTGCACTAACCAGCGAGCCTCTAACCAGCTATATCGCTAGACACAGGCGTGGATATTCAGTGCCTAACCGGGTATGTTTCGAGGCTAAAAAAGCCAAATAAATAGCAGGACTACCTTTAGCCACTAAGCACTTAACCAGTTAATGCTAAATAGCGGCTTAACTGATTTGAGTTGCCACAGCTAAAAATAAAACTTGATATTCAATGCTGATATTCAGGGCCTGGCACTGACCATCCAGGTTGAGTGCTGGTTTTGGGCGGACAGTGTGCTGCCCTGTGCCAGCTGAATACTGGCCTCATAACTCCCAGAGTTATCTGGATGTTTCCCCTTTGATACTGGACTCATACAAGTTGCAAACGTGCAATGTAATGATCTGCATTAAATGGAGCAATTCTATAAAACAGGCACGGACATTTACATGCCTACTATGTGCATAAATGATTAGACTAATTCCAAAAACCTGCCTAAGCACTATTCTGCAAATACACATAGGGGTTGATATTCAGCCGGCAGTGCTCAACATTTTGCTGACTGCTGTCAGGGTCAGTGGTGTAGTATTGGGGGAAGGGCAGGGGGATGGTCCATCTCGGGTGCCGTCTTGTTGGGAGTGCCGGCACCCTTCCTCCTCTCCACCCCCTCACTCCTTCCTCGCCGCCTCCCCCCTACCGTGTACGCCCCTTCTGTACCCTTTACCTCTTTAACATTCTGGGCACAAGCAGCAATCCCAACCTGCTGCTCGCGCTAGCATCAGCTCTTCCTTTGATGTCACTTCCTGGACTCGCACCCAGGAAGTGGCATCAGAGGAAGAACAGACTCTGGTGTGAGCAGCAGGTTGGGGTTGCTGCTCAAGCCTGGAACATTAAAAAGGTGAAGGGAAAAGGGGTGCACGTGTGGCGGGTGGGGAAGGAGAGGATGGGGGGGGCGTAGAAGTGGTTGGGGGAGGGGTATCACCGCCCTGGGTACATATCACCCTCGCTACACCACTGGTTGGCATTATGCCCAGAAATTAAATGTTGGCATTGAATTTCCAGGTTTGTAGCGCCAGCTACGCCATAACCAGTTAAGAGTGATATTCAGGACTTAACTGGCTATGGGTTACTGCATAAAGATATGAGCGTGTTTTATGTGGTTACTGTGGAATAAAGAAACTGGGCTAGATGGATCGCTGGTTTGACCCAGTATGGCTATTCTTATTCTTATGTTATGTGAATACCCTGCCAGTTAAGTGCTGAATATTGGCACTTAAGTGGATAACTGCTGGAATTCTCCCAAAATAGCTAGTTTTAGTGCTAACTGTTCATTTTCAGCAGCACTAAGTGGTTAAGTACTACTGGAAATTAGCAGTTAGCCCCAAACAGGTGATTTAACTGGCCAAGAGCCATTTCTGTCCAGTTAAATCACTTTCCACCCTTCTTACAAAACCATAGCACAGTTTTTAGTGCCGGCCATGGTGGTAACAGCTCTGACGCTCATAGAATTCCTATGAGTGTTAGAGAAAAACCGTGCTACAGTATTGATCCGATATAGTTTACATAGAATTTATTTTATAGGTAGTTGTGCACCTAGGTGGAGTCTGGGGGTGATGGTGGACACAACATTCAAACCATTGGCGCAGTGTGCGACAGCCTCAAAGAAAGCAAACAGAATGCTGGGCATCATCAAAAAGGGTATCACAACCAGGACGAAGGAAGTCATCATGCCGCTGTATCGTGCAATGGTGTGCCTGCACCTGGAGTACTGTGTCCAGTACTGGTCGCCGTACCTCAAGAAGGACATGGTGGTACTCGAGGGAGTCCAGAAAAGAGCGACTAAACTGATAAGAGGTATGGAAAATTTTGCATACGCTGACAGGTTAAAAATGCTGGGGCTGTTCTCCCTGGAGAAGAGGAAACTTAGAGGGGACATGATAGAAACCTTCAAAATCCTAAAGGGCATAGAGAAAGTGAATAAGGACAGATTCTTCAAACTGTTGGGACCCACAACCACTAGGGGTCACTCGGAGAAATTGAAAGGGGACAGGTTTAGAACTAATGCTAGGAAGTTCTTTTTTACCCAGAGGGTGGGGGACACATGGAACACACTTCCGGAGGAGGTAATAGGCCAGAGCACTTTACAGGGGTTCAAGGAAGGTTTGGATAGGTTCCTAGAGGATAGGGGGATTGAGGGGTACAGATAGAACTAGAGGTAGGTTATAAAAGTGGACAAAAACCACTTCACAGGTCACGGACCTGATGGGCCACCGCGGGAGTGGGCCGCTGGGCGAGATGGACCTCTGGTCTGACTCAGTGGAGGCAACTTCTTATGTTCTTATAAAATATTGTAAATTATGTACATATCTCTAGTATGTAAGATGCACACACATATACCAGCTCTATGGATGAATTAAGTGCTCATGCCTAGGTGCCTATGCATGTATATACCCAGTTACGCTGGTGCCTATAAAGGAAAATAGATGTCTACTTTCCTTTTTAAAATAGTCGCCACATAGGCAGCCTCTGGGTGCATAAATATGGGCACACTGCAATACAATTACCTCCTAAAGGGTAAATTCTATATATAGCGCCTAAAAAATCAGCACATTAAAAAAACAGCATTCTATAAGTCACGCTTAAAGTGGCACAGTGGTCTACCTGAGATTGTAGGTCAGCACCCTGAGGTTGTAGGTTCAATTCCCATGCTGCTCTTCGTGACCCTGGGTAAGTCACTAAATCTCACATTGCCTCAGGTACATTAGATAGAGTGTGAGTCCACCAGGACAGATAGGGAAAAATGCTTAAGTGCCTGAATGTACACCACATAGGTTATAAGTAGTATATAAATAAATAACATAAAGGAATGCCCCTGCTTTGCTCCCATTCCACCCATGACCTGTTCATTTCTGTGCCCCCTTTTTTGACTCACACATAAAATTTAGGCTCAGATCCCGCACCTAAATTTATGTGAAGAACCTGTAAATTCTAATTAGTGTCAATAATTGCTTGTGGAAACGCCAATTATTGGTGTTAATTAATTTTTTATTCAATTACATTGTGCGCACAAATTGGATACAAGCCCAAATTAGTGTGTGTTATTTTCAGCACATTTTATAGAATTAAAGGGTAAGTGGGCATTGTACTGGAGTAACATTTACTCACCACAGCTGAGTCTTGCTTTGGCGCACCGCTATCTGCCACTACTGTTAAGACATAAGAGTCACCTTTTTCACGGTCCACCAGACCTTTCACTGCAATAATTCCCTTGAGGGCCAAGAAAAAAGTAGCCGATCAGACCAAGAACAGTCATTGCTCAAGTAACTGAAGGCTTTATATTAAGAACAGAATAGTAATATGGTACCACTGTTCAGCATCCAAAGATGAAACTTGCCAAACTCTTGAAAGAACAATAGCATATAAGAAACTACTTAAATAACAAATGCAAGATCTGGGGGTCCTGGTGTGGAAGACACAATTTAAGAGAAGCATCAACTGCTAGAAAGCTCGGTGCAGGAGCCTGGTTTTTAGGGAGGAAGTTATCAACATGGGTCAATGTTATTTTACCACAGGGCCTTATTTTATGCAATTACACACCTGAGGGAGGAATTCAGCAAAGGGTGCTAAGCTATAGGAATATAGCGGACATCTTTAACGGTTAGTGTGTGCTAACGTGATTGCACACGCTAATGCACTTAGCACACACTAACCGTTAAATTTATTTAATTGGTAATAAACGACACGGTAGTTGACTGTGTCGTTTAAAACCAATTAAAAACTAATTTTAAAAAAATTTAGGTGCCAATGTCCCATCCACAGTGCCTATGATCAAAGTGGGTGTGGTTTGCACTGGAAGTGACAGTAGGCACCAGTAGGAGCCCCTAGACTTGCTTCTCATCTAAAGTAGACACCAGAAATGTTCTGGCCTACATTTCTGGTGTCTACTTTACATGTGGCCATGATTCTGCGTCCGGTGCCAGTACATGATTGACACACGACCGATGCCAGTTTTGGAGGTGGTGGACAATACTGGTGCTGTTTGCAGAATCCGTTCCACAGTGCCCTTTGATGAATATTCCCTTTACCCGTATTGTTCTTAGACTGATGTGGAGAAAAAAAAGGGGGGAGGGGGAAGGGGGATGGGACTTGAGCAAAGGTGATTTTTACTAGCATGGTAAAACAAAACAGGGCAATAATCAGTCTAGCTGGTGGTTTTTTTTTTTTGTTTTTTTTAAATGCTGGCCCAGAGCATTTAGAGGGTATAGTCAATAGGACTGTCTGCTGAAAATTTACAGCTAGGGTTTTATACATTTAGCAGCACCTGATAAATTTGAATACTAATTCAAAATGTCTTTTTAAGAAAATTATTTCTTTATTGAGAAGAAGAACTTGATATATAACAACATCTTGACTCCATTGTTGCTTCAGGGCCAGCAATAGAAATTTCATTACTTACAAATATATATTTCATTACATTTCTTACCAGAGAGCACAATATCCTATATAATAAAATGCTAGCCGCGCATGCGCACTCAGACCTGCGTGATCTGTAATCCCTGATCTGTAGGTCCGTGGCCAGAGTGCGTATGCGGCGGCTACACAAAGCGGGAGAAACAGACTCAGGATGGGAGGATGTGCCGCAGCAAAGTGCTGCAAAGGTACTGCAGGAGAAGAGACACATAGACACATATCGCTTCTACACAAACCTCCCTCCAGCGTTGGCAGTCGCAGCACGTTAAACAGGCTGCTTCGCGACTTTCTCCTGCAGTTGAGTCCCTCTGCCGCATCACTAATGATGTCATCAATGATGCGACAGATAGACTCAACAGCAGAAGAAAGCCGCGAACCAGCCTGTTTAGCGTGCTTCGGATGCCAACGCTGGAGGGAGGTTTGCTATTAAAGTCATCTCGCCGGGAGGGTTGCAAAGTCAGCGGGGGTTGGGCTGGGAGGGGAGAGAACTGTCTGCCTCGGGTGCTTCAGGCAGCAGCAGCAGCATTTACAATTCGCTGCTGTTGCGGCTTCAGGCCTTCCTCTCTGGCAGGTCCTGCCTACTTCATGAACACAGGACCCGCCAGAGAGGAATACCTGAAGCCAGCAACAGCAATGAATTGTAAATGCTGCTGTTGCCCGATGAAGTAGTTGAAGGAGGAAAGTGAGCACAGGGGAGAGTGGCTTGGAGGGAAGAACAGATGGCAGGGCATGGAGGGAAGGAGGAAGGTATGCCAGACCAAGGGAAAAGGAAAGAGGAGATGGAGAGAGGCCATATGGGACAGAGAGAGAGGGGGCGCACACTGGATGGAAAGAGAAGAGAGGGCAGTGAATGGAAGGGGCAACATAGAGGGTGAACAGTATTCTAGCACCTGTTAATGTAACGGGTGCCCACAGGGAATATTATTAACCCATTAACAGAAATCTGTTAATGGGTTAATAACATTCCCTGTGGGCACCCATGGGTATCTGAGAACAGCCCTCCAAAGCCTTCATGTTTACAGCAGCTTATAATGCAGCAGGCAACAAGAGGTGATATGGGAAGGTATTTATTTTATATCACTGTGGATTTTATTACATGGTAAACGCTCTTTGTATGTGTTTATACTAAATCATGGAATAAAAAGAATGATGAAGAAAATGATATGATATATTATTATCTATCAGACATGCACTGAAGGTCACATTTGCCTTCAAAAATTACTTTCAAAATATTTTCAGCTAGTTCTGAGAAACATGGACATAGAAGCCCGTTCTGTGGGTACTGTAACAACCCCAATATTGAGCAAACTCTTTGGGCCAGCTTCTGTATAGGACGCCTAGTCTCAAAAGCCGTCTATATAGAATCGCATCTGTCTTCGCCTAAGCCCGCCTAACACCTTAATTCTCTAACTGGTGTCTATGTCACAAGCGCCGGTTATAGAATCGGGATGTCGCTGAGCTGATTGCAAGGGAATCTCCCTGCCATGATCAGTTTAGGACAGGTAACCTGTCTGAACCCCCCCTGAAGACTACTGGGGGATATCTCGGTGTGGGGGGGAAGATCCGGCAGGAGGGACTGGGCATCCATCCTGCTGGGGGATGTCTTGGGTTGGTGGCAGCAGGATTAATTGGGCACTCCTCCTGCCATGGACATTCGGGGGTGGGGGGTGGTTTTGGGGATTCCGGCAGGAGGGATCGGGCATCCCTCCTGCTGGTAGTCTTTGTGTGTGTGTGTATGTTGTGTGTGTTGGGGGGGGGGGGGCACAGGTTCCCTGCTGCGGCCACTAATCCGATCGTGGCCGGGAGATCAGATTAGCGGCCACGTCTATCTGAAATGTATACCAGCATTTCGCTGGTCTACATTTCAGGCGCCTTGTGTGGCCCTAGGGAGATGCCTAGGACTGCCTAAGCTTTCCTAAGGCCACTTATGGGAGAAACCATGCCCATGCCTAGCCTTAGGTGAGCTTAGGCAACCTACACACCTCCCTAGGCTCGCGAAAACACCTACAATGTAGCCAACCCTCCTCGGAGCTTTAAAGAAAAAAAATGTGCGTCCCGATTGGCTTGCTAGACAGCGGTAGGACGCCTACCGCCACCTACAATCGAGATGCAGTTTATAGAATTTGCCCCTTTGTGTCCAGGGAGGGCTAATTTCTGTTGGATTTAACACTCCCAATCATTATGAAAAGTTAGCTCCTATGAACATGGGAGCAAAAGAAATGGATTAAATATTTAGTTTAAGGGATAGAGCTGAATTGATCTTGATATTACTGTTAAATACTGTAGAACATAAGCTAAACTTGACAGTCTCAATGCCTTCCACATATACCTTGTTCCTTCATTATACCTAAAGCACAGTGTCCCATCATTGACCTACAATGACGTTGCAATTACATCAGAAAAGGACAGGTTTTGTTCCCATATCCTTCATAACTTACAGTGATTCCATCAATCCTGAAAAGTGCCAGTGCTTGGGAGCTGGTGCTTGAATCAAACTTATAAGTGAGCTGGTTTAAATTGTCAATGGATCGTGCCTGGATGCGCACCACCTCAGTGCCCATTGCAATGTTTTCCATAATAACAGCCTCATATGCTACGTTCGAAAACTGCACCGGCTCATCTGGCTCATTCAGCAGGGTGATGTAGATGTTACAGAAGCCACGGTTGTAGGGGAGTGCCTGGTCAGTGGCTGAGATGTTCATATAGTAGCTGGTTTTAGTCTCATAGTCCAGGTAATCTATGGTAGTAAGGAGGCCTGTACTCTCGTCAATCTCAAACTTCCCATCCGAGCCGGACACAATCCTATAAATCACCAGACCTCCATTACCTGTGAGAAAGAGAGAAAAAGAAGTGAAGCAAAAGTCTATTTCATCTTCCTTTTGGAAACTTCTGTTTAACAGGGATGCACCTTTATTACGGTAGTATGTTTTGGTATTGTTAGCGCATCTTAAAACTTTTAGTGCACTCAAAATTGATTTAATGTGTGCTAACTTATGAATTCAATGAATATGCTATTGATTTGCGTACAGTAAAAAAAGTACTGAGGCTCTTTTTTTTTTTTTTTTTTTTTTTTATTTATAAAATTTTTTACAATATTTCCAAGCGTATTCATCTTGTACAGTAAAGTGAGATCAAACAACATATTAAATTAAAATTCCAAAATTAATATTACTACAAGGAACTTCTAATCTAGCTAATCTCACACTAGTCCTCAATATTATTGGATCCATAATTAAGAGTAGAACATATATAATTCAAATTAGTTAAATAAGAAAAATCCTTATCTGACTAAAGTGCAGGGAACTAACTTTACAGTAAAAAAAAGGACTGAGGCTCTTTAAAAAAACTTATTAAAACAAATGTACTAAACAATATGAAAAGTTGTCTGAAAATTGGGGATAAAAGTCAAATGAACTGAAAACTTTGGCCTGGGCACCTCTGTACCATTTAGCATTCCGAGGTCGATTTAATAAGCTGCACTCGCCATGTTATCCTTTGGTGCTGTGGTTTATTTCTAATTTTCCCATAATAATCTTACTCCCAATGTGGTAAGAATTTTAGCATGGAAAAATCAACAGTACAATCATCAAATCTGATGTCGCCCCCAATGTAAAAAAGAAGCATGCTGGATTCGGCACAATATTTAAAAATTCCCTAACACTGAATCTTTACTACAGCTCTGGGCAGGAAGAAAGATTCCAGCATAGGAGCAAAGGATTATGTGAGGTGAGGTGCAAAACCTTATCCCGCATGACCCTTTTTGCCAGTGCTTCTTAATAGAGAATGACACGGAGACAAATATTTCCCCCGTCCCCGCAAGAACTCAATTTCCCGGTCCCATCCCCCACGAGTTTTGTCGCTGTCCCTGTCCCATTCCTGTAAGCTCTGCCTTAACCTCACAAACCTCGAACACTTATGATTCTAAAGTGTTTGAGGCTTGTGCAGATGAGGCCGGAGCTTGCAGGAATGGGACACGGGCAGGAAAAGAACTCGCAGGGATGGGACGGGAGAATGAGATCCTGTAGTGACGATGAAAAATTTGTCCCTGTGTCATTCTCTACTTCTTAACTCAGTCCATGGGGCACACTTAGTCAATCAGGTTTTCAGGATATCTACAATGAATATGCATGAGAAAGATTTGCATGCAATGAGGAGATTTGCATGCATATGTTGAGTTGAGAAGCATTGCTCTAGTTGGTCCCTTTGCTCTATAAGAACCTCCCTAACAGTCCAGGGGACCCTTGATACCCTCTCCCCTCTACAAAGACACTCCTGGAATTCCAGTGGACCCCTTCTCCCCATACCACCTGGCTGTGGCGTACCTAGCATATGTGACACCCGGGGCCCATCATTTTTTGACACCCCCCTATCTGTATGAAAAACATGATTTTTTTTAGTAACAATCCTCATGTCACACAAGAGTGTACCTAGGAAAAGGCAGCATCTTACATACTGCAGTGAGCAGTACAACATCAATACACCCATTGTAAAACTAAACAAGCCAGACTAGTAGAGATCATTCCTGCACAGTCAATCCTAACAGAAAACCATGTCTTTCGAATACACAGAACACAGAAAACACCTTCGCCTAGTATGGAATATCTAATCACAAATTAACCCCTCCCCTTTTACAAAACTGTAGTACGGTTTTTAGCCACGTTAGTAACAGCTCAGATGATCACAGAATTCTTAGCATCAGAGGTCCACGGCCGGAGCTAAAAACCACTCTACAGTTTTGTAAAAGGGGGGATAAAATAGAAATACATAGACAAAGGTTAAACTGAACCACGAAGAAGCTGGATTCTGCATACAGTGCAACACCATTGAAACAGTGCCACATGTTCCCTAAAGCACAAAAAAAAAGAATTTTTTTTCTACCTTTCTCTTCTCTGGTTTCTGTTTGCCTCATCTTTTTGTCACTCTCTTCCTTTCATCCACTGTCTGCCTTCTCTTCACCCTTTTATATGGCAACTTCTCTCCTTCTATGCCCCTTTCAGAAACTGTATGCCTCCCCCTTCCATCTCTCCCTTCACCCCATTGATCTGGCATCCATTTTCTTCTCTTCCCTCCTCCAGTGGTCTGGCATCTGTCTCCTTCCCTTCCCTTCCCTCTCCCACAACCCTATGATCTGGCATTTCACTCTCTCCTCTCCCTTCCCCCACTTCGATCAGCATATGCCCCCCTTTCTTTCCCTCCAATCCAATTCCATCCATTATCCTTCCCCCTTGTCTCTATCCCCCTTCCCTGTACACCAATTCCATTAGCATCTGCCCCCTTTCTTTCCCTTCACCACCCTTCCATACCACCCTGTCCCACCACCCTTCCATACCACCCTGTCCTCTTTTTCCCTCCACCACTCTTCCATGCTCCTTTCTCTCTTCCTCCAAACCAATGCCATGCAGCAAGGTCCCGTGATGACTGCAGCTGCTGGCTCTGCTCCGAAAGAAGTGATTTTGGAGGGGGTGGACCAGCAGATGCGGGGAGTTGCTGCAAGGTCCTGCGATGACTGCGGCTGCCGCTCCACCCTCTCCAACGTCACTTACTTCTTCTGAGCAGAGCCGGCAGATGTAGTCATCATGGGACCTTCCTGCAACTCAGCACGGGCTGCCAGTCCCCCCCCCCCTCTGACGTCACTTGTTCTGGAGCAGAGCCGGCAGATGCAGTCATCACGGGACCTTGCTGCACCTCTCAAATAAAAAACAAATCCCATTGAAGGGTACTCCAAAAGAAAGTGAAGAGGAATGGTCTCAGAAACCTACTTGGATAAGGATATTTCAATCCAATACCAAGTCATTCAAGGTTTGTAGTTTCCATCACTGACTAAATTACCTCCTTATTTGTGTATATAATTTCTAAACTGTCATACATTAATTATTTTATTGCTTTTTTTTCTTCTTTTTTATAAACTGCAAAAATTTTACTTATCTTAAAGTGTGCAGAGTAATGACAAGCCCAACGGGGACCCGTTTCGCCACTAACGTGGCTTTCTGAAGGGTTCTCAGGACACTTTATTTTGACAGCAGAAATCAATAGCCCCAAATAAGGCAGGATGTCAAAATAATGTGTCCTGAGAACACTTGAGAAAGCCATGTTAGTGGCGAAACAGGTCCCCCGTCGGACTTGTCCATATATAGGAAGTGCTTTCAAATTTAATAAGCTATACCCGGAATTGCCTCACAAAGTAACGCTGCAGATCAGCTGTTGCAATTTTTCAAGACAGTGACAGAAGAAAAGGATACTACTGGATGCCTTCCCAGTACCAGGGAAGTATTACGAGTATTGGTCCATTGCCATTGTATTAGGAGCTTTCTAGTCAAGGGCCATTCTGTACTGGGGATCCAGGCCATGATGCCCTGGAATAAATAATCTTGGGGGAGGGGTATTTCTCAAGTTTCATTTATTTGTTATTATTCCTAACTGTGATAAAGACCTTAGCGGCTTACAATCTAAATGCAAGGAGTAGATTGTCATATTCTCACTGGACACAGAGTGAGGGTTAGGGGGCGGAACTACATTTCCTGATATGAAAATGGAAGAGGAAAAAATGTATAGGGATATCTGTGTAAATCTTCAGAATACAACCAAAAGAGGGAAGAAAAAAAGGAATAGAAAGAGAAAGTGTGGTGTAGTGGTTAAAGCTTCAGCCTCAGCACCCTGAGGTTGTGGGCTCAAACCCACACTGTTCCTTGTGACCCTGGGCAAGTCACTTAATCTCCCCATTGCCCCAGGTACATTAGATAGATTGTGAGCCTGCTGGGACAGGCAAGGAAAAATGTTCAAGTATTCATGTAAACCATTCTGAGCTCCCCTGGGAGAACAGTATATAAAATTGAATAAATAAATAGTAGGCAATGGGGAAATAAATTTAAGAATAAGTCCTATCTGTTTCAGACAGTCAATAAGGAGGGAGATGTTCTATGAGGTTGAAGGCAGCTGACAGATCTAAAGATATCAATGAGACTTGATTGATCGAAAGCTTTATAAATGTAAGTAATGATACCTATTAATGAAATTTCCATACTGTGAAATTGTCGAAACACTGTCTAGCAGGGGTGAAGAGCATTTATTTTTATGACAAAATCCTGTAGCTGGGTATGAATGATTGATTCCTCTATTTTTGAGATGAATGGTAGGTTAGCTATTGGGTGATAATTAGAGGGATCAGAAATGTCAGATTTTGTGTCCTTTTCTTTGGGCCATAAGTAAGCATGTTTCCAAGATGAAGGGAAGGTACCTGATGCAAAACTCATATTGATCATAGCTAGAATGAAAGGCAAAAATGTTGGTAGAGATCATTTACATAGTGATGTAGAGATAGGATCAGTAGGGGATGTTGTGGTATGAAGATTTTTAATTGGTTTTGAAAGTAGGTGGGGGGACAGGTGATTGAATCTTGCCAAGGTACTATGTGGGATGTGATGAGGTATGGGTTCTGATTGGTGATGCATGTTGGGAATATTAGATAGAATTGCATCTTTTGTCTTTTTTATTTTAGTCTGAAATTGAGTGGCTAAATCTTGAGTGGAGGGAGATTAATATGTAGTAATTTTAATGTTTTGAAATGTAGTGAGTGATTCTAAAATTTTATTTTTTTATTCTTTATTTATCATTATATATATGTATATATACATAAACATTAGATATATATAAGAAAAAGAAAAGAGACTCTACCACATTACAACTAAAAAACAAAAGTACTTGGATCAACTAACCCAAAAAGAATTAACAATACTCAGTCTCTATTATAGTCTACATTCTGGGAGAGACAATTCAATATCCACAGAGATTGATTATAAAGGAAAAATAAAACATACAAAATTAGGTAGTGTTACATCTTCAAACTACTTAAGGGTATCCTAATTTTCCTTAGAGACATTAGACAGCGTTATTCCCTTTCCTTCAAAGAAAATATAAGAATTTTGATCCAAAAGGATCTTACATTTACAGGGATATCTCAATTGGAATTTGGCCCCCAATGAAATTACAAACTGTTTCAATTCAAGAAACCTTCTCCGTCTGGTTTGAGTTGATTTTGAGACGTCTGGAAACACTGATCTTACTGTCCGGAAAGGTCACCTCTTTCAGCCTAAAAAACAGCCTTAGAATTGCCTCTTTGTCTTGCAGAAAGACAAATGTCACCACTAATGTTGAACGACAAATACCGGTAACTTCATCCCCTGAGGTTTCCAGGACTTCAATTAAATTTAAAAGACTAGGAATTTCAGAAGGAACCACTGGGACTGAAGACTTCTGTTTAGGTACTGGCAAAAAATATATTCTGTGTAAAGGAGGAAGTCCAGTCTCCGTATATTTAAATGTTTCTTTCAAAAACTTATATAATAAGTCTTTAAAAGACATTGTTAGCACTTTAGGAAAGTTAAGAATTCTAAGATTAAGCATTTTTGTATAATTTTTGAAATTTTCCACTTTCCTGGCAAGCAATAGTCTGTCCTGCAGTATAATAGATTGCGAGTCTTGTAAAGTTTGAACTCGTTGATCAAGATTATTAATTTTTTCTCCTTGAACCTTCATTTCATCCTGAAATTTATCCAATCGCTGTCCTTGAGTATTTACCAGTGGTAAGATTCCAGCACATAATTTGTATAAAGAGTCTAATGCTGTCCAAAGAGACTCTAATGTAATTTCAACAGCTGAAAATTCAGTTTCCTACTCTGAAAATGTTGTCTCCGCCGGGTTATCCTGAGGAGTCGGCAAGCCCTCCAGCTCCATTGGCAATGTTACCTATCCCTGTGGAGTCGCCGTTATTCCCCAGTCTCGCGGCTGCAGAGGGGGTGCAGATCCCACAGGACTGAGCGAGGTTTCGCTCCCGAGTGCCGAGATCTCCCTATGATTTGACACAGCCGGTTTGCCCCATGATGAAGATGTCAGGAATCCAGTTATCACCCCCTGTCTCATCAAGGCAGATCCTGGCTGCCAGGCTAAAGCAGCTACTCTGCCTCGTCTTTTCATCATTTTCGCAAGACAAATTACACCCAAAATTGAATTGAATCGAATCGAAAAATTGTTTCAATAGGCTGAATCGAATCAAAATTTTTTTTCCTGAATCGGGCAGCACTACTATAAATGTAAACTGTAAACCGTTCTGAGTTCTTTGGGGAGGACAGGATATAAAACCAAATACAGTAAAATCTTGGTTTGCGAGCATAATTCGTTCCAGAAGCATGATTGTAATCCAAATCACTCGATAATCCCCATAGGAAATAATGGAAACTCAGATGATTCGTTCCACAACCCAAAAACATTAATACAAAATACTATACCTGCTTGTATTGCAAGACCTCACTCATTTTGAACAGTCACTACATTCCTGCAGCATCAGAGAGAGAAGAACCATCAGTTCAGTTGTAATGATGTGATGTGTTGCAAGACTTTGCTTGTTTAAAACAGTCACTACATTCTTGCAGTGTCAGAGATAGAAGAACCATCGGCTCAGTTGTGATGTGTGTATACTGTATATACTTGTATTGCAAGACATTGCTTGTATATCAAGTTAAAATTTAATAAAATGTTATGCTTGTCTTGCAAAACACTTGCAAACCAAGTTACTTGCAATCCAAGGTTTTACTGTATTGCACTATTTATTGTAACTTTGTGGTATATCAAATAAAAGCACCTGTACCTGTATATAAATAAATGAATAAATAAATTGAGCAGGAGTCCTCCACCTATATTTCTGCCATCAGGGAGTGCTGTTTCACTTAACATTTTCAATAGGGAAGCTCTGCAGGATTCCAGGGAACCTGCCTGTCCCTAGCAATTGAAAATACAATATCAAAGTGGGAAGTGCCCCCCCACACACACACACTTTGCTGGTTACAATGCAGTTGCAGGACTCCTCAGTTTAGAGGGAACAGTGGCCACTGCACTAGAGTTTACAGTTAGTCAAATGAGTTTGAAAACAAATTTAATATAATGTTAGAATGTATTTAAAATTGGTTTGAATATGTTGATTCAATGGTGTGTGCACCATGAAGGTCAATTTCCGTGCCCGGCCAGATGTTGGAATGCTGCACAGCCACTGGTCAAAAAAATGGAAACAACCCCCCCCCCAAAATAAAATAAAATAAAAAAAGCCCTGGGCTGAGATTTCTATTGGATGCACATGTAGAGAAAGATACAATAAGTGAGGACTATACTGTTAAGCATGTGAAGACAGTAACTTATAAATCACTGCCCTTGTGATATAAAAACTATCACATATACAAGTGTATATGTCAAAGAATGTTTGCTTAAAAATTGGTATGGAACAAAACAGTGGAACCAAATCCTGGACTCCAAGAGTTAAAATGTCATAATTTGTTGGTGTTCAAATAAATCAATAACACAGTAAAATCAAAATCTGACAGATGCCAGCAAGACAAAAACATCAAAACTGTACTGCGTTTGAGGTAAACAGACCCAAAATTGAACATAAAAATCATGTTTGATTTATAAATGGATAATATTTTATTTTCAGATTACAATCATCTAACACACACAGAAACACATTAGATTCAGCACATTTGCCACTGCTGGGCTTCAGCATGAGAGAGGATGACCTCCTTGGAGGTGGGGGGGGAGGAGAGAAGGGATAGGACAGTGGCGTACCAAGGGGGGGGGGGCGGGAGGGGCGGTCCGCCCCGGGTGCGAGCCCTGAGGGGGTGCTCCGGCGTCCGTTCCCCCCCCCCCCCCCGACGTCTGGTTCTTCCTCTCTGGCCTCCCCGCACCATTAAGAGTTCCGAAGCAGCCTGCAGCAAGATCGCGATGTCAGCGATCTTGCGCTGCTTCATGCTGTCCTCCGCCGCGGTCCCGTCCCCTCCACTGACGTCAGAGGAGGGGGGCGTGTCCGCAGCGAAGGACAGCACAAGCAGCTCAAGATCGCTGACATCGCGATCTTGCTGCAGGCTGCTTCTACTCTAAATGGTGCGGGGAGGCCAGAGGGGAAGAACCGGACAGGGGGTGGGAGGGGGGGGCGAGCGGTCCTTCGGGTTGGGGCGGGCAGGCAGGCCTTCAGGGGGAGATGCAGGCCTTAAAGGGGGGGGACAAGCCTTCAAGGGGGAAGACAGGCTTTTGGGGGGGGACAGGCAGGCAAGCCTTCAAGGGGGGGACAGGCAGGCAGGCCTTTAAGGGGGGACAAGGGGTGGGACAGGCCTTCAAGGGGGGGACAGCCCTTCAAGGAGGTGCAGGCCTTCGGGGGGGGGGTGCAGACCTTCTGGGGGGGTGCAGCCTTCGGGGGGTACAGGCCTTCAAGGGGAGGAACAAGCCTTCAGGGGGAGATGCAGGCCTTAAAGGGGGGGGGACAAGCCTTCATGGGGGGAGACAGGCTTTCAGGGAGGGGGACAGGCAGCCAGGCCTTCAAGGGGGGTACAGGCAGGCAGGCCTTTAAGGAGGGGACAGGGGGGTGGGACAGGCCTTCAAGGGGGGGACAGGCCTTCAAGAGGGTGCAGACCTTTGGGGGGGTGCAGGCCTTCTGGGGGGATGCAGCCTTTGGGGATGCAGGCCTTAAAAGGGGGGATATGCCTTCATGGGGGGAGACAGTCTTTCGGGGGGGACAGGCAGGCAGGCCTTTAAGGGGGGGACAGGGGGGTGGGACAGGCCTTCAAGGGGGGGACAGGCCTTCTGGGGGGGTGCAGCCTTCGGGGGTGGGTGCGGGCCTTCTGTGGGGGTGCAGCCTTTGGGGGGGTGCAGGCCTTCAAGGGGGGGACATGCCTTCATGGGGGGGAGACAGGCTTTCGGGGGGGGACAGGCAGGCAGGCCTTTAAGGGGGGGGACAGGCCTACAAGGGGTGCAGGCCTTCGGGGGGTGCAGGCCTTCAAGGGGGGTGAGGCCTTCAAGGGGGGGGGACAGGCCTTTGGGGGGGACCCTGGTGTAGAAGTACACAGAGGGAAGGGGGTGTTTAAAGAGATGTGCATATGCCAGACTTTGAGGGGGAAGAAATAATGGGTCTGAAAATAGAGGAGAGGGAGAGAGATGATGGACCATGGGATTTAGAGAGGGAAGGAACAGAAAGGGAGAGAAATTGGACACAAGGGATGGTTTGGAGGAGGGATAGAGATACTGGATAGGAGGGTAATTGGGAAAAGAAAGGGAGAGATGGTGGGCCCTGGGGTGGTGGGGAAGGAGGGAGAGATGCCGGATGAAAGGGTAGTTAAGAAAAGGTGGATCTGTGGAGGGAGATGAAAAAAAGGAAAGATACCAGACTTCCTGGGGAGGGAAGGGAAATGGAAAGGGAAGACAGAGATGGCAGATAGATGGTTAGCATGAAGAAAGAAGGAGACCCTGGCAAGCAAGTTATCAGAAGACAACCAGAGCCTGGGACCAACAAGATTTGAAAAATAACCAGACAACAAAAGGTAGAAAAATTAATTTTATTTTCTGTTTTGTGATTACAATATGTCAGATTTGAAATGTGTATCCTGCCAGAGCTGGTGTTAGACCGCAAACGTGAGCTAGGATTTAACAGAGAGAGGAAAAGTCCTTTTTGTTTCTTTATTTTATTTACACCACAGCGCCAGTGTAGTTAGGAGAAGCCAAAGGGGGTGAAAAAGCTATAAAACCCACCAGGAGTTTTGAAAAAAATCACCCAACTGGGCAGGAAAATCGAATTGAAAAACCAATTCAATAGGCTGAATCGAAATTTTTCTTCCTGAATCGGGCAGTTTGTGCTACTGTCTCAGACTTTAGGACCTGGGATTGGGGAGAGATGGCATCCTCAGTACTTTATAATGCAAGTGAAATGAGGATTTGGTCAGACTTTTGAAGGGTCTGCAGAAGAAAAATATTGTATAGGCCGGGGACATGAGACAGCAGGAAATGGGAACTTTTCTTCCTTCTATTTTTGTGAATGGAAAGGCTGAGGATGTCAGAGAGGTCAGTTAAAATATGTGCTTTATAAAAAAATATAATAATGTGTTTTATAAAGTTTATAAGCATTGCTGGCCTACCCAGTGAGGTGTTCCTAGTGGTGGTGGTGGTGGTGGTGGTAGTGTGTCAATGTGTTGAGAGGAAGAGGTGGTCTGGGAAATTCCCCTGAGCAAACTCCGGGCCCATTTCCACCCCCCAGTTAGTCCACTCCACTCAACTGGTTCACACACTGAGTGGGTCTTTGGGTATTGTGCCTGAGTAGTTGTTTTGGGATCTCTTCCAGTGGTTTGTCAGTATCTCCTTGTGGTCCAAGGAAGGAAACTTTGTTAACCTTAGCATTGACCTTTTGTAACAGTGCTGCTTGTGTGGCATTAGGCTATCTAGTGATCGAAAAAAAAAAAAAACCAGACCTTTGCACGTTTTTGCACTATAGGTGGGTGTATGAGGAGATTCACATTTCCTGCACAGCTAAGTCCGTGTGAAGTTCCTTTGTGTTGAATTTGACATCTAGAAAGGTCTCTGTTTGGAAGGAAAGATCTAAGCTTAAAAATGAAGTGGCCAGAAGTTATGGTAAAAGCAGATAGCTTAGCTGGTTTTAAGAAAGATTTGGACAAATTCCTGGAGGAAAAGTCCATAGTCTGTTATTAAGACATGGGGAAGTGTCTGCTTGCCCTGGATTGGTAGCATGGAATGTTGCTACTCTTTGGGTTTTGACCAGGTATTAGTGTCCTGGATTGGCTACCATGAGAATGGGCTACTGGGCATGATGGACCATTGGTCTGACCCAGTTAGGCTATTCTTATGTTATGTTCTCATCTGTAGGGGCCTTTGGTTTCACTTCTTATTTTAATGTATTTTTTTTCTGGGAACTTATCAGTGTTTTTTATAATGAGAACAAAAATGGAAGAGAATTAATGTGTGTGGAATGGGGGGGGGGGTAACTAATTTCTTCAGCTAAACAATTAAATCCACCTCAATCAGACATAGGAGAACTCGCACACCATTCACACACCCTCCAACCAAAAACGTCAAAAGAAAAAAACTGTTCGACAACCTCCTAACACTCGATCCCCAACTTTACAACCTATTGACCTCGGCCATAGACTACAAAACCTTCAAAAAAGAAATAAAAACCCTTCTATTCAAAAAACACATAAAACCGAGCTAACATAATCAGAACTGTCCCAAGCATCACCTGCAACTACTCCATACGTACTTCTGATGTCATGACAATTCAGACATAATTTATGCTATGTTATGTTTGGAATAATGGTTACATATATGAGGTTCAATAAAAGCATATTTTCACTCCGTTTCTATTCTGACCATTTATACCGTTTCATGGTTATTACAAAAAATATTTTTTACATGGAAGGTGGGTGGGGGGGGGGTGTCAAAAAATGATGGGCCCCGGGTGCCACATACCCTAGGTATGCCACTGGGATAGGAAGATGCTGGATATGGGAAAGGAAGTTAACGCGAGATGCTGGACACCAGGAGTGAAGGCAGAAAGAACCAGAGAAGAACTTTTTCCAAAATGAAAAACCAGAAAACATTTAAAAAAGTTATTTCAGTTTCCAAACTTTGCTATTATGGAACTAGCTGGATACATGGGCACAGCAGTAGCATCTTCCGGCCATCTTGCCCATCCCATTGCCTGTGTATAGTCATATTGCTTTTTTCATTTTTCGGGGAAGGGGAGAGGAAATGTTGGACAAATGAGGGGTGGAGGAGGAATGGGAAATGCTGGATAGAGGGATATGCTCAATGCAGTTTTAGGCTTTCTTTGGCTGAAAATCCCTTATACCCAATCCTCAGGGCACACCTACTAAGTCAGGTTTTCAAGATATCCACAATGAATATGCAAAATAGGCAGTGCATACAAATCTATGGTATTTCATGCAAATTCCTTGTGGATATTATGCAATCCCGACTGCCCTAAGGACTGTGTTGAGAACCACTGCCCTATTTCATTATAAATAGGATTGACTTATATACTGGTACATACAGTAGAAATTATGTGTGAGACAACTAGTCCAGGAAAATTCTTCTCTTGATAATAGATTCATTTGGACAACCTGCACATTACATGGGATAAAAAGAAGAAATTATACAGAATTTATGAAGTAAAGAGACAGCAGCAGGATTCCCTGTACCAAGTAAGGGGGAGGGGCAGTCCATCCCGGGCGCCGTCTTGCTGAGGGTGCAGGCACCTATCATCCCCCACGCTCCCGACTGCCCCGCTCCCGCTGCGTGCACCCCGCTTCCCTTCCCCCGTACCTCTGTAACATTCCTAGCATGAGCAAAAAACCCCAAGCTGCTGTCGTGCCAGCGTCGGCTCTTCCTCTGATGCCACTTCCTGGACCCGCACCTAGAAAGTGATGTCAGAGGAAGAGCCAACGCTGGCACGACAGCAGCTTGGGGGTTGCTGCTCACGCCAGAAACATTACAGAGGTACGGGGGAAGGGAAGCGGGGTGCACGCAGCAGGGGGAGGGGGCAGAGAAGGAGTGTGTGGAGTGGGGGAGGGGGGGCAAAGAAGAGGGCGAGGGAGATACTGATTCTTTCTTCTGACACTTTGTAGAGACGTACATTCATTAATGTGCCTTTAAAAATGTAGTGCATATAAAGTGATTTAACATACACTAATCAACTTATCATGTCTTAATTATACATTATTATCAAATAATGTTTTATTTGACTATTATGTAGAGACAATAAGGAGACAGACTTAAAGATCTCAATGTGTATACTTTGGAGGAAAGGCAGGAGAGGGGAGATATAATAGAGACTTTTAAATACCTACAAGCCATAAATGTGCATAAGGTGAGTTATTTTCGATTGAAAGGAAATTCTGGAATGAGAGGGCATAAGATGCAGGTGAAAGGGGATAGATTCAGAAGTAATATCAGAAAATGTTATTTCATGGAAAGGGTAGTGAATGCTTGGAACGGCCTCCCAGCGGAGGGGGTGGAGATGAAAAGTATGACCTTTTTGTGAAGAAAATAAATAAAAACAAGAGAAAAAGGAAACTGATATGGTTCTCCAAACTAGTGGCAGAAAAAATAAAGGCAAAAGAGTCGGCGTTCATGAAATATTAAAAAAAAACAAGAGGAGCGCAGAAAGGACTACTGGGTGAAACAGAAAGAATCCAAGAGAGAGATATGCCTGGTGAAAGCGCAGGCAGGAGAACAAATGGCTAAAAATGTAAAAATGGGAGACAAAAATTTTTTCAGATATATTAGTGAAAGGAGGAAGATGAAAAATAGAATTGCTAAACTAAAAGATGCTGGGAATCGATATGTGGAGAGGAAAAAGCAAACGTGCTAAACAAATACTTCTGTTTTGTGTTCATTGAAGAAAATCCTGGAGAAGGACTGAGATTGTATGGCAAAGTAACATGAGAAAATGGAGTAGATTCTGCGCTGTTCACGGAGGAAAGTGTTTATGAGCAACTTGAAAAACTGAAGGTGGACAAAGCGATGGGACTGGACGGGATCCATTCCATGATTCTGAGGGAGCTCAGAGAGGTTCTGGCAGGTCCTATTAAAGACTTGTTTAACAAATCTCTGGAGACAGAAGTGGTTCCTGGGGATTGGAGGAGAGCGGATGTGGTCCCTATTCACAAAAATGGTCACAGGGATGAAGCGGGAAACTACAGGCCGGTAAGCCTCACTTCGGTTGTTGGAAAAATAATGAAAGTGTTGCTGAAGGAAAGGATATTGAACTTACTAGAATCTAATGGGTTACAGGATCCGAGGCAACATAGCTTTACTAAAGGTAAATCTAGTCAAGCGAACCTGACTGAATTTTTTGATTGGGTGACCAGAGAGCTGGATCGAGGACATATGTTAGATATAATTTACTTAGATTTCAGCAAAGCCTTTGATACGGTTCCTCATAGGAGGCTCTTGAACTAACTTGAAGGGCTTAAGTTAGGACCCAAAGTGGTATACTGGTTTAGAAACTGGCTGTCGGACAGACGCCAGAGGGTGTTGGTTAATGGAAGTCGCTTGGAGGAAGGAAAGGTGAATAGTGGAGTTCGGTGCTCAGGGTTCGGTGCTGGGGCCGATCCTGTTCAATATATTTGTGAGTGACATTGCTGAAGGGTTAGAATGAAAAGTTTGCCTTTTTGTGGATGATACCAAGATTTGTAACAGAGTAGACACCGAAGAGGGAGTGGAAAATATGAAAATGGATCTGCAAAAATTAGAGGAATGGTCTAACATTTGGCAACTAGAATTCAATGCAAAGAAATACAGAGTAATGCATTTGGGGATTAATAATCGGAAGGAATCATATATGCTGGGAGGTGAGAGGCTGATATGCACGGACAGGGAGAGGGACCTTGGGGGTGATTGTGTCCGAAGATCTAAAGGAGAAAAAACAGTGTGACAAGGCGGTGGCTGCTGCCAGAAGTATGCTGGGCTGTATAAAGAGAGGCGTAGCCAATAGAAGGAAGAAGGTGTTGATGCCCCTGTACAGGTCGTTGGTGAGGCCCCACTTGGAGTATTGTGTTCTGTTTTGGAGACCATATCTGGTGAAGGACGTAAGTAGTCTAGAGGAGGGCAACAAAAATAATAGGAGGTTTGCGCCAGAAGACCCATGAGGAGAGACTGGAAGCCCTGAATATGTATATCATAGAGGATAGGAGGGACAGGGGAGATATGATTCAGACATTCAAATATTTGAAGGGTATTAACGTACAACAAAATATTTTCCAGAGAAAGGAAAATGGTGAAACCAGAGGACATAATTTGAGGTTGAGGGGGTGGTAGATTCAAGAGCAATGTTAGGAAATTCTACTTTAAGGAGAGGGTGGTGAATGCCTGGAATGTGCTCCCGAGAGAGGTGGTGGAGAGGAAAACAGCGACAGAGTTCAAAGAAGCATGGGATGAACACAGAGGATCTAGGATCAGAAAATAATAGTAAATATTGAACAAAGGCCAGTACTGGGCAGACTTGCATGGTATGTGTTTGTATATGGCCTTTTGGTTGAGGATGGGCTGGGGAGGGCTTCAATGGCTGGGAGGGTGTAGATGGGCTGGAGTGAGAATTGACGGAGACTTTGGCAGTTGGAACTCAAGCACAGTACTTGGTAGAGCTTTGGATTCTTGCCCAGAAATAGCTAAGAAGACAAAAAAATGTAAATTAAAAAAAATTTAAATTGAATCAGTTTGGGCAGACTGAATGGATCATTCAGGTCTTTATCTGCCGTTATCTACTATGTTACTATGAATTGGAGAAGTATGTTGGATCTCTAAGGGAGAGGAGGGGATAGTAGATGCATGGCTAGGAAGACTAGACAGTCCATGTGATCTTTATCTGCCTTCATTTTTCTCTGTTTATGTTTCAATATTTTAAATCTGTTATTGTCCCTTACATCAATTTAGCATCAACTAAAAAATCCCTATTAAATTGAATGTGTGAAACTAACTGAAAATCACCCCCCAAATCTGGGGAAAAATATAAAAACTGAATTGTTTCTGCTTGTGCTCACCGCTACGTTTTTGCAACTTCAATTGCATAAGAGTGTTGTTATCCATAGCAATAATTTGGTAATAGCACTTTTCCTTTTGCCTTCTTCCCTTTCTGGTGATTGTAATACAATTCAGTTTCTACTCGTAGTTTGACTATTCAGCTCAAGGATGCCTTGTTTGTGAAGGATTATAATTGCCAGGCATGGGAAGATGATAAGTTCAAATCTGAAGGAAGAGTTGACCAGTATTTAAAACTAAAAATGCATCCACTGGCAACCTGCAAATACATATTTGGCTTATTTTTGGATTTCTAAAAGTTATGGGGGGAATTCTACAAAAGTTGCCAAATGGATGCAGTATGCTGTGTGCTAAGGAGGAAATTCTAAAAATGGCACCAGAACTTGGGTGCTGAAAAAATGTGGCATTAAATGCATCTCATGTAGAATAGCCCTTAGGGGTAGATCCTGCGCCTAACTTTTGGGCACTGTACTTACGTCTTCTGAACGGTTAACAATGGCTATAACTCACACCCATTCCTTTTTTTCTGCAAGCTGATGACTTCCAGGGCAAAAGTGTTTCTTGAGAGCCACTGAATTATCACATCTGTGAGGGGCCCCGCCTAAACATTTGGGCCCTGGATATGTGCGCATGTTGCTTATGTTTTAATACTGCCCTGCTGCTGACTCACAAGCTGGACATTGTGTGACCTGAATTTACCTCTGCTGATTATCTAATTTCTATTCCTGCTCCTGTGGACTAAATGAGACACATGAACAGGTGGGAGGAGGGAGTGGCCTAGTAAGGGGGTGCAAGGGGGCAGACCACCCCGGGCACCATTGTCACGGGGGGTGCTGGCATCTGTTCCACTTGCTGCTCATGCCAACCTTAGCTCCCTTCTGACGTCACGTCCTGGTACCACGATCAAGAAGTGACGTCAGAAAGAAACCATGGCCGGTGCAAATGGCAGGTGGAAGATGCTGCTGACTCTGGCAAACATTTCAAGAGGTATGCAGGGGGCGAGGGGAGTGCACAAGCAGCAGGGAAGAGTTGGGGTGTGCACAGCGCGGCGATGCCGGATGCTACTGCCCCAGGCGCCAACCTCTCTCATTATGCCACTGGGAGGAAGCAAGAAAAGAAGTTGCAGCTCACCCTGCAATATTAGGGTGCATGAAAGATAAGGAGCAAGATCCTCTAATCCCGCTTATAGGATTCCTACCTGTGTCACGATCTATTGCTCGTACAACAGTGACAGAAGTCCCAATGCCAGCAGTTTCCCTTAGTCCCAGGCGACTGTACTGCTGTTGTGTGAAGACTGGCACCTCATCATTAACATCTTCTATGTAGACAATCACCTAAAGGACAAACAAATTTACAAACCAAGTCAGACATTTGGAAATACCTTTAAGGTAGTACCTATAAAAAAAATTAATGAGGGTAAACTTTTCTATTGACACACTGAGGGGCATAATTGAAAAAAACATCTAAGTCCATTTTGGGCCTAAGTCGCTAGTCGCCCAAAGTTGGCAGTGTCTAAAGTCCATTCTCAAAAAATACGTCCAAAATATTTTGGTTTTTCCGAGAGTCATCTAACTGTATGTCCAGCTGTTTGATCGCCCAGACCGCTAAGTCATCTATCTTTATACCCCATTCTCGTCCAAAAATTTGTCCAAGTCAAAAATGCCTAGAAAAGGGCCTTTTGGACATGGGAGAGGCCAGCAAAGTAATGGACTGGACACCTAGACATGGCAACAGAGTAGTGGGGCACCTTACAGGGATTGCTACAAACTTCACAAAAAGGGTGCCACATAAACATCTCACCATAACTCCTTTACAGGTCATGGTGAGCTCCCCAAAACCTACTAGACCCACCTGTCTACCACCCCAATAGTCCTCACGGCTGCAGGTGGCACCTATATGGCAGTACAGTAGAGTTTGGGGGTGCACATGTTCCACCATAAATGCAGTGGTTAGAGTGGCTTATGGGCCTGGGTCCTCCTCTCTATGGTTCACTAGTCCCCCCCCCCCCCCCAACTACTTAAGCAACCTCTGTGCTGCTCTACTAGGCTTTGCTATGCCAGGTGCTAATGTTCTGGAGGCATGTATGTATGTTTTTGTTCCGAATTTTATGCCCCGGGTTCAGTGATCACTGGGGCAGTGTGTGCAGGTCTGTATTTTGTGTCTGCAGTGCTTATCTGGTCATTTTGGATACCTTTTTGGCACTTAGATCTGGTTTTACATGGCCTAAGTTACAACATACAAGTTCTGTCCAGGCAGCCTCGTTAAACTTTCGGTTATACTTGCAGTACGACTAAGTTTAGATCAGCCCACGTCCCGCCCAAATCCCACCCTCACCACTCCTCCTAAAATGCACCTTTTAGCTCTGGTCGTACAGTAGCACTGAAAAGGCCTATGTCGATTTTAGATACGTCTAAAACCCGGTTTGATTATCGGCACTTGGACGACTTGTCTTACTGATTGTCCAAGTGCCGATTTAGGCCGGTTTTTAGACGTATTTCCGTTTCAATTAAGAGCCCGACTGTGCCTTAATCTTTGCATTCATCTAGGATTTTTCCATTCAAAGGCAATTTCACATCTTGCTAGCATAAGGCAGTTAGCTACTATTTTTTTTGGAAATGTTATATCCTATTCTGAATGACAGACCACTAGACCTCTTTACGATTGAATAAATTGGTGATTACTGGAAAGATATATGGAAAATGATTAATTTGCGAAAAGGGAGGGAAAGAAGGAGGAGGTTGCATGGATAGGAGTAATCTGAGGATATTTATTTATTTAGATATTTATAGCCCGCATATCCAGCAATTCTATGCGTCTTACAATATAACAAACATACCCCCTCTTTTACGAACGCATAACGCAGGTTTTAATGCCATCAGCGGCGGTAACTGCTCCAATGCTCATAGGAATTCTATGAGCGTCAGATCAGTTGCCGCCGCTATGGCGCTAAAACCTGCACTATGCATTCGTAAAAGAGGGGGGATAGTAATAATTGGTTAAATAACAGGGACATTAAAAACTACTCTCTCTGTCTTAATTTGGGCTCACAAGCTAAACTAAGTGCTTGGGAGGAAAACAATGTTTTTATAACAGATAAATTGGGAAGAGGAAGGAGAGAAGAATATAACTATAACTATTTCACTATGAGTATATAAAATATATAGCAGAATATAAAACAATCTCAAAGAGAAGAAACAAGAAAGAAAAAAATAAACAAAAACCTAACATAAAATCAAATCAAATTAAATAAAGTCCTGTCTACAAAAAAAATCATAAAAACAGTCCAATTCTGTAAGGACCTACATCCATCTCAGTCCCTCTGTCCCATGGCCTTTGAGCCACTGATGGTCATATTTTTGAAGTTGATGATGCTCTTCATTGACGTATTTTGAATTAGTTGTAAATGTCTTAGTTCCTATTGGGTAATGCCTTTTAAAGTAACCCTCTCTTCTACTCTCCGGGACCCATCTGCCAGTCATTATGTGTTCCCAGGCCTCCAGATTGTCCTAGAACCGATCTCCAATCTTCAGAGGGATGGATTGAGGGTTGGAATCCTTGTGGCTTTTTGGCTGGTACTGTGGAGTGGGAACCTGAATCTTGGTTCCTCCAGTTCCTGGAGAATATTTTTCTGGAACCTTGAAAGGCTCTCTGGGTAGAGGTTCCTGTGGAGTACTGGCGAGAGTGCTGGTACCCATGAAAGGACCCCCAGCTCTGGCCTCTAGCTGCTTGGGGGTCTGCTGTCTGGTAAACAGTATGGTCGATGATCTTGCATACTGTCCATAAGATCATCTAGGCTCTTGTCAAACAGCATCTGTCCCCTGAATGGAAGCCTGCTCAGTGTTGCTTTAGAGGCCAAATCATCCCCTCATTGCCTGATCCAAAGCATAAGATAAGCAGAGATTTAAAAAAATTGCTGAGACTTTCCCCATGACTCTTATTATATCTTAGAGTGCATCTGCTGCGTAATCTATTCCTGCCAACACAAGCTGAGGCAAGGGCTCAGAGTCTGTCAGGGTCTGATTTGTGGGTAGGATAATTTATAAGGTGATCCGTCTTTGTCTTTTGAGG
The DNA here is from genome assembly GCF_902459505.1 of Geotrypetes seraphini. Taxonomy (NCBI): domain Eukaryota; kingdom Metazoa; phylum Chordata; class Amphibia; order Gymnophiona; family Dermophiidae; genus Geotrypetes; species Geotrypetes seraphini. Next base: position 197,176,548 of record NC_047087.1, read on the forward strand.
GTCTGATTTTGTAGCCTAGAATTACAGGCATGTGCCATGAAGGAGGTCATGGCTGCAGCCTTAATCCCTAAGACTAGAGCATCAAACTGCCTCTTGAGGACCATATCCACTCTGCGGTCCTGAGAATCCTTTAAAACCATGCCTCCCTCACTTGGTAGGGAAGTGTGTTTGGTAACCTGGGCTACTACGGAATCCACCTTTGGCATAGCAAACATTTGCTGGAATTCCAGATCAATGGGATACAATTTAGCTGTGGTTTTAGCTTCTCTCAGGGAGCCTGTGGGGGTCTCCCAGGGCTCTGTGATTAGGATTCTCATATCTAGGTGCCATGGAAAAGATGTGGGTTGAGCCCAGACCCCACACAGAAGAGGATGGGGTTTGCAGAGGATCTATCTTCAGTTCTCAAAAGGACTTGGTAATGATCTCTTGCAAAGCAGAGGGCTTAAAATTTCAAAAAACGGAGGATCCTCCTCCTTGTCTATGGCTGATACTGCCTCCTGGTCCTCTAGATGAGGGACTGGTTCTCCCACCAGGGAAGCCTTACTTTGAGACAGTAAAGAGATTAAATCCAATCCCTTGCTCTCTGAGTCCCTATCCGATGGACCATCGGAGTCCAGAATAGGTTCCGCTCTCAGGGAAAAAAATGCTCTGAGTATCCAGAGGGGCTTGTGCACTGGTTTGCTCTCCAGCAGACCTGACCAGCAGAGTTCTGCCTTGTGCATAAGCCTGCTTGAGAAGATTAATGAACTCTGAGGTAAAGGCCTGAGAGGGCAATTCTCCTTGCCCCTTAGGATGGAACAAATGCATTTTCTTGGGTTGCAAAGCATCTACCCCTTACAATGCACAGGGCTCCAGTCCCAGGGCTCCAGAAGGCATTTCATTTCCCCCAATGGGACCATCTACCTTCCTCCAGCCTTAGAGGTCTGTGAAGGGGCTAAGCCCAAAACTCTTGCCCCTCCATCCCCTGCTGTGTGCCACATGGCGTAAGGGCACTCTTCAGCCACTCATCCAGTGCAAAAAAGGCATTCTATATGGGTATTAGTGTCTGAGGACTCTATCCCTATCCATTTTGAGGCAAAACAAGGTGTTTTGAAGAAGCCCCCTGCAGAACAGCACACACAGCTTTTCTCTTCAGGGCAGCCCCACTGAAACCGGGAGCTGCCCCAACGAAAAAACTGCTTCTCCTGCCGCAGGAAGGTACTTCGGGCCGCGTGGGAGTCCAGCTCCGCCTCCCGAAGCCCCCTGCAGAACAGCACACACAGCTTTTCTCTTCAGGGCAGCCCCACTGAAACCGGGAGCTGCCCCAACGAAAAAACTGCTTCTCCTGCCGCAGGAAGGTACTTCGGGCCGCGTGGGAGTCCAGCTCCGCCTCCCGAAGCCCCCTGCAGAACAGCACACACAGCTTTTCTCTTCAGGGCAGCCCCACTGAAACCGGGAGCTGCCCCAACGAAAAAACTGCTTCTCCTGCCGCAGGAAGGTACTTCGGGCCGCGTGGGAGTCCAGCTCCGCCTCCCGAAGCCCCCTGCAGAACAGCACACACAGCTTTTCTCTTCAGGGCAGCCCCACTGAAACCGGGAGCTGCCCCAACGAAAAAACTGCTTCTCCTGCCGCAGGAAGGTACTTCGGGCCGCGTGGGAGTCCAGCTCCGCCTCCCGAAGCCCCCTGCAGAACAGCACACACAGCTTTTCTCTTCAGGGCAGCCCCACTGAAACCGGGAGCTGCCCCAACGAAAAAACTGCTTCTCCTACCGCAGGAAGGTACTTCGGGCCGCGTGGGAGCCCAGCTCCGCCTCCCGAAGCCCCTGCCAAATTCAACTGATTTCTTCGGGAGCAGCCCTCTGCCTTCGGGTGCTGCTCCTCAATTCTCAACCCGGCTGCCTCTGCCAGTTTCCAGAACGACCGGGCCGGCGTGGGAGCCCTGCTCCGCCCCCCCGATCCCGCAGGAGGACAACTTACATAAAAAGACACAGCGCCAGCACTCGCCATTTTCCAGCACGACCGGGCCGGCGTGGGAGCCCTGCTCCGCCCCCCCGATCCCGCAGGAGGACAACTTACATAAAAAGACACAGCGCCAGCACTCGCCATTTTCCAGCACGACCGGGCCGGCGTGGGAGCCCTGCTCCACCCCCCCGATCCCGCAGGAGGACAACTTACATAAAAAGACACAGCGCCAGCACTCGCCATATCCCAGCACGACCGGGCCGGCGTGAGAGCCCTGCTCCGCCCCCCCGATCCCGCAGGAGGACAACTTACATAAAAAGACACAGCGCCAGCACTCGCCATTTTCCAGCACGACCGGGCCGGCGTGGGAGCCCTGCTCCACCCCCCCGATCCCGCAGGAGGACAACTTACATAAAAAGACACAGCGCCAGCACTCGCCATATCCCAGCACGACCGGGCCGGCGTGAGAGCCCTGCTCCGCCCCCCCGATCCCGCAGGAGGACAACTTACATAAAAAGACACAGCACCAGCACTCGCCATTTTCCAGCACGACCGGGCCGGCGTGAGAGCCCTGCTCCGCCCCCCCGATCCCGCAGGAGGACAACTTACATAAAAAGACACAGCGCCAGCACTCGCCTTTTTCCAGCACGACCGGGCCGGCGTGGGAGCCCTGCTCCGCCCCCCCGATCCCGCAGGAGGACAACTTACATAAAAAGACACAGCGCCAACAGCGCGCCGCTGTTCGGCGTGCCGACGAAGGCGCACGACAAAGGCGCCTGCGCCTTAGTGAGCGCCTTCATGGAGCACCTGAGAGGAGCACCTGAGAGGAGCACCTGAGAGGAGCACCAGCGGACCTTGGAAACGGGAACACCAAAGCCCCAGAGACCACTCCACCAGACCTCCTGCCGACTTCCATTATAAGGTAAGGAGCGAAAGATCCCCGCTCCTCCCCCTCATCCAACCAGGACTCTAAGAGAGAACCATTCACTCTACCTAACACTCCGAACACTCCGAACCAGACATCAAACATGAAGCTCTCCCTGCATACACACAAACTAGCCACCCTCCTGATAATCCTCCTCATCTCTAGCTGGAAAACAACAGCAAACAACTTACCCACCACAACCCCAACCGCCAGTACAACCAACTTCCAAATTCCCAACAGAATACTCACATCAAGAAACCCGAGCCACCACACCAGCACTCAACACCCCATCAATGTAATCTGGAGAAGAAGATCAACACCTCCGAAAACAAAATCTCATCCAACTCCCACAACACTCATATACCCGGAAACAACTTACATTCCCCAGACCAACACGACCTCCCTTACTTGTGCCTATGTTAACATCAGATCTCTAGGACCCAAAACAGAAAACATAAAAAATTGGATAAAAACAGAAAAACTTGACTGCCTATTCCTCACTGAAACCTGGTTAACCTCAGACACAGACCCTAGAATAAAAGAAGTATGCCCGCCAGGATACAAAATAACAGTAACCTGCAGAGAGAAAAAAAGAGGAGGAGGACTAGCAATAATATTCAAGAACTCCCTAACTCTAAACATTCTTGAGAAAACATCCACTCCACAAATGGATTTCCTAGCGTGTCAACTCACAAACCCAACACTAAAAAACTCTCTAAACTGCTTGCTCTGCTACATAACACCAGGAAACTGGACCACAGTGAGACCTGAATTTGAAAACTTCATCTACCTAAACTCACTAACAGCTGAATATAACCTCATCCTAGGAGACCTAAACCTACACCTAGAAGACACAACCTCCACACCAGCAAATAACTGTCTATCCTTCCTCAATGCCTTATCCTTCCAGATCCTAAACCCACAAACCACTCATGAAAAAGGTCATCAACTGGACATTGCTGCCTTCATGTCTCACCAACCATCCAATCCAGCAATCCAAACTCCTAACGGAACATGGTCCCCATCCCTATGGTCAGACCACTACATTTATAACTTCAACATCAATTGGACCAAAACCAAACACACACCTCAATCAAAAAAAACCACATATACCTCACGCAAACATATCGACCCAACCATTTTCTGGTCAAATGTAGACGAAACTATCCAAGACTGCGACCCAAAAAACTTCATCTCCCACTGGAAAAATGTATCCACCAACATCCTGGATGATCTGGCACCCCTACAAACCAAAACCAGAACCAGCAGGAAATCAGACCAATGGTTTGATAATGAATTACTCCAACTCAAAAGACAGTGTAGAAGATTAGAAAGAAAATGGAGAAAAAAGAACCAAGATCAAACAAAAACCGACTGGAAAAAAATCAACAAACAATACAAAAATCTACTAAAAGATAAGAGGAAAAGCTACTATACTAATCTCATAGGCACGGAAACCCAAGATTCCAAAAAAATATTCCAAATCCTGAAAGAATTAACAGACACCAAACCATACACTACCACCACGAACACACCTCCACCATCACCCACCCTCTTAGCAGAACACTTCAAGAACAAAATCACCAACACCAGAGCCACACTCATCCTTAACCCATCCCATCAAAATCCAATCACAATCCACCCTACAGGAAAAGAGGCAATCGCAGCAGACAGAATTTGGACTCAATTCCCTAACATACAATGGTCAGAATTCAACAAATTCTACAAAAAATACAGCCATGCCTCCTGTGACCTCAACCATTGCCCCTCATATCTCCTTACCACCTCTAGTGTAAAATTCCGCACCATAACTCTACAATGGATCCAATTCACGCTCACAGAAGGCACATTCCCTGCTGACCTCAGCGAAATTGTCATCACCCCAATCCAAAAAGACCCAAAAGCACCACAAAACCTCCCATCTAACTTTAGACCTATAGCCTCAATTCCGCTATATGTCAAAATTATAGAAGGCCTAGTAGCCAAACTCCTCACCAATTACATAGAGGACCATAACCTACTCCACCCCATGCAATCAGGCTTCAGAACAAACTTCAGCACAGAGACACTACTAGGCTCCCTTATGGATACCGTCAGACAACAACTTAGTACAGGGAAAAAAATGCTACTCATACAACTGGACCTATCGGCGGCATTCGACCTAGTAGACCACAACATCCTTCTACAGATCTTAGATGCAATAGGCATCTCAGACAAAGTATACTCCTGGTTTGAAGGATTCCTAAAACTCAGAACCTACAGTGTAAAATCAAACAAAGAAAAGTCAGAATCCTGGTCAAACCCCTGCGGCGTACCACAAGGATCTCCACTATCCCCTACCCTCTTCAATCTCTACACTGCTTCTCTAGGAACGCATCTGGATAATCTAGGCATAACCTCCTATAGTTATGCGGATGACATCACCATCCTCGTCCCATACGATCACTCTAAACCTACCATGACAGACAAACTTCACCAAACACTTGAAGCAGTCACAACCTGGATGGAAAATCAAAAACTTAAACTCAACCAAGACAAAACCAAATTCATCCTCCTAGAAAATGACAAGATCCAAACCACAACCATCCTAGACATAAACGCAACCAAATATCCCATCCAAACCACCATAAAACTACTAGGCATGACCATAGACAGATGCTGCACAATGCAACCGCAAATAAATAAAACAATTCAAAAATCATTCGCAATCATGAGAAACCTAAGACAAGTCCGAAAATTCTTTGAAAGAACACAATTCCAACTTATAGTACAATCCCTAATACTAGGTATATTGGACTACTGTAACATACTCTTCCTTCCATGTCCTGCAACCACGATAAGACAACTCCAAACAATCCAAAATACAGCTTTGAGACTCATCTACTCATTGAAAAAACATGACCACATCACTGAAGCCTTCATCAACTCACACTGGCTCCCAATCCAAGAAAGAATCCAATTCAAATTCTACTGCATATTATTTAAAACCCTACACGGAGACAGCCCATCATACCTGAACAATCGCCTCATCCAAGCACCCAGTACCAGACACAGAAAAACGCACTCCCCATTCATACCCCCCCCAATCAAAGAAGTAAAAAGAACAAAACTACACGACGGCCTCCTAGCCACTCAAGCCGCAAGACTGGACAACCAGATCTCCAACCTTCTGATGACCACCCCAGACTATAGGACGTTCAGAAAAGAAATAAAAACCACACTTTTCAAGAAATTCCTGAAACAGCAATAACAACACGACCTCTAAATGCTCTTAAGATCTACAACTTACCTCTCTAGCTAATCATTGTAATTATGTCTTTTTTAAATTAACCTTTTGTAATCCGCCTTGAACCGCAAGGTAATGGCGGAATAGAAATCCCTGATGTAATGTAATGTAATGTAATGTAATATTTTAAAAATTGGGAAATCTAAGATGGCTGTGACGGCAATGTTTTGATGCCAAAAAAGGTTTAAAAACTCTTCAGGGCTGACCAAAAACATCAAAAAATGGGATTTTAGAAGAGAGGGACCAAACGCCTAATTACAGAAACAGTCAAAACACAGTTTTCAAGATCCCCCCCCCCAATTTTCCCCATAAGTTGTCACAGCCTGTACTCACAGATCATGTGCAGCTTATTTCAGCTCCTTTAAAAATGTAGCTGATGTAGCTGTAGCTGGATGGGTTTTCTGTCTCAAGCTGCCAGTCGGACCGTAGTTGGACTGAACCTCTACATCCCTGGCCCATGACAGATGCAGAAAAGAAGGGGGGGGGAAGCAAAGCTGCAGCTGGCACCCTGAGTGCCATGAAGAACACTATTGATGCCTAACAGCCTTTGCTCAAGCTCCTGACCAAGTCAAGGAAGCGAGCAAGTGCCAAGGGCCTATAGCTACATAAATCTTCAGCAGGTTGGCTGTACAGGTCTCCGAAGGATACACATGCAAGCTACAGACTAAGGGACTCATAATTTAAAAAAAAAAAATCTAAAAAGTGGCCTAAATGGTGTAGTGTAGACGTAGTGGTGATCTGGGCATTTAAACAGCTGAACGTAGAGGCAGGCCATTATAAAAAAAAACAACTTCCTTTTAGACTTTTTTTTTGATAATGGACATTTTCCCTGCTTCTACTTTCAACGTTTAAGGCCTTAGGTCAAAAGGGGACTTAGACGTTGTTTTTGATTATGCCCCTCTAAATATCTGTTCTACTCCAAGCAGGCAAAGCTATCCTTTGAAGCTGCGTAAAAACCCACAAAGAAAGCACCACAAAACAATAAAGATATAACTGGAGCAGATCAGAAAAACACCTTCATGTTCGCCTGCAGAAGGAAGAACTGAAGGGGGCAGCAGAGACCAGGGCTGTGGAGTTGGTAGATAAATCCTTCGACTCCAACTCCTCAGTTTCTGGTGCCAATGTCTCCGACTCCAGTACCCAAAATTGTCTCAGACTCCTCAACTCTGACTCCACAGCCCTGGCAGAGACCGTGGAAAAGGAGGAGGAGTTGAAAATATGTGATTGATATCTTCTGTAATATACTTGTGAGCAAAGATGGACAACCCCTATAGTTCAGCATACTATCTCTTTTGCACTGGAAATTCTAATTCCAGTCAGTAACATCAAGAAAGCCAATGATGGTTTTAGCTCCTAATTCAATCCATTTGGATAATAGTTTGGTTTCTTCATAATATTAGAAGCTTGAGGACACATGCAATAAATATTTAGAACAGCTTTAGAAAACAAATAAGAAAATTGGAGATAATAGATTACAGCACAAAGTAGATTACCATAAATCAATCAGCAGCTGAAACTGCTGAAATCAAGATAATCATGTTTTTGTTTAGTTTGCAAATTAAAGGGCTACATGAGCTATTTCTAGTAACAGAAGAAACTTGTGGTCATGCTAATTCTGGTCTTCTGCATTCCTTCCAAACATTTGAAACCCAAAGGGTTATACCAGAAGAAGTGAAAAAATGTTTCTGATGAAAGACAAAAAAACCAACAGTACAAATGGAAGCATTTTCCAGCCAGTATTCAGAGTGATTTAATTAGCTGGAATCAGCCACTGACTGATTAGCTTGTCATTTCCAATGGCATTTGACAAGTTATTTTTGCTGAAAACAACTAGTTAGTGCTGAACAGCAAGATAGCTGTGTTGGGGGTGTTTCAGGGGCAAAGTCCAATTAGTTCTAGATTTTCAGAGCTAACCAGCCAGTGTTAATGCATAAATAGAACCGCATAGAAAGCTGTCCCATCTTTATACGCTAAGCATGGCTGGTTAGTTTTGAATATTGAGTTAACTAGGCATGTGCTAATCGAGAAGGAGAGGCACGGGGAACTTCCCCAGAGATATCATACATTTCTGTTTTGCTCTATAACTCATGAAAAAGAACATTATTGTGAACGTGCAACATAGGTGTATCAATGAACCAACCTACTGTGTGCAATTAGTACTAATCCATAAGAAGATAAGAAGATTCAAATTCAACAATCTCATTACTTTATTAGTAATTTAGTCATATATGTTCATCTGACTGACAGGAGAAGAACTCCAGGCTGGTCTATAGAGTTGTCCATGGCAGAAAGCAGGCAAATTGCAAAACCCACAGGGTGGGCAGTACAGACTCCTGTGTGTATTAATAGAAAGAAGATTATCCAGGTAAGAACATAATCTTTCATTCTGTTACATAAAGAGCTCCCAATGGAGGTGGTGGAAGTGAAAACTATATATGAATTCAAGATAGCATGGGACATGCATGTGGGATCTCTTAGCGAGAGGAGGAGATAGCGGATGTTGTGGATGGGCAGACTGGATGGGCCATTCAACTTTTATCTGCCATCATGTTTCTATATTTGTTTCTCTAAACACAGGAGTCTGTACATTAGGTGACGTACCAGAGCAGTGTCAGATATCTAGGGTGGGAAAGATGAGCCTGCCTGCAAAACCAAGGACCCAAAAGCGGTACGCCGCAATGTCCACTATGTAGGACCTTGAAAAGGTATGGAGAGTAGACTAAGTAGCTGCTTTACAAATTTCTTTGGATGGAACTGCCTGGGACTCCCTCCATAAAGAAGCCACACTTCTAGTTGAATGAGATTTGAGAGAAATAGGTTTGCCATAACCAATATACATTAATGAAATTGACACACAAATCCATCTATTAATAGAAGCCTTAGAAGCTGGTCTTGACTGTTAGGTCAGAACAAAAAGATGGTCAGAAAGTTGAGAATCATTGGTTCTTTCTAGGCAGTGGAATAAAACTTTGCACATTCAGCTTCTGCAATATCTTATCTTGCTTAGTCAAACCCATAGAATGAAAAGCGGGCAAACAAACCTCTTTGTTGACGTGAAAGGCTGACATAACCTTTATCAGAAAGGAAGGTGTCACATGCAGTGAGACCCCAGCCTCTGTAATCCCTGAGGAAGAGCTCTCTGCAGGAAACAGCTTGCAATTCCAAAATCCGTCTCACTAAGAATACTGCCACTAGGAATACTGTCTTTACTATGAGATCCATAAAGGACGCTTCTTGGAGGCTCATAAGGAGGCTTAGAAAAGCCCTTTAAGATGATATTAGGATTCCAGGCCGGGAAAGGCTGGCACAACGGAGGTTGTAACCTAAGCGCCTTCTTCAAAAACCAGGTCACATCCAAATGAGATTCCAGTGATAGTGTTCCTCCTCCAGTGATAGCGTTCCTCAGAAGCATGAGAGGCCTGCCACCTGGACTTTGAGAGATGCCACTGCTAGATCTTTTTTTAGTCCAGCTTGTAGAAATGACAGGAACTCAAGAATTGGCACCTCAAAAGGCTCTACCTGATCTTTGGTTTACCAGAGCTGGAAAGTCTTCCAGGACTTAGTGTAAGCCACAAATGTCGATGGCTTCTTTGTTCAAAGAAGAGTCAAAATGACTACCTCAAAATAATATTTGTGGGTTCCCATGCACTCATGAGCCATGTCATAAGACCAAAGCGCTCCAGATTCTCCAAAGTGCTCCAGATTCTCTGACTGAGAAGCGCCATATAGAACTGTAGCTTGATGCATCTGTCTCATTGGATATGCACTAGATTTGCATACCAAGGCCATTGAGGCCAGTCTGGGGATATCAGAATCACAAGCCCCAGGTGATTCGCAATTCTATGGATGACCCGGCCCAACATGGGCCATGGTAGAAATACATATAGAAGCCTATCTTCTGTCCAGAGCTGAGCTAATATGTCCATTCCTGCACTTCTCAATTTGTCTCTTTAGCGATTCACTTTTGTGTTCTTGGCTGAGAACATCAAGTCCATCACTGGTGTTCCCCACTGTTGCACAATGAGGTTGAATGCTCTTTGGGACAGTGACCATTTCCTTGGGTCTAGAGTCTGCTAACTGAAAAAGTCAGCCTGTATATTTTCTATTCCTGCTACATGGGCTGCAGAGAGTGCCAGAAAATGAGTTTCCATCCACCTGAACATCTGGGCCTCCAGATGTTATAGAGCACTTCTGGTGCCTCCCTGTCTGTTCACATAAGCTACCATGGTGACACTGTCAGAGAACACTCTAACTGCCTTTCCTTCCAGGTACTTTTCCAATGACCTCAATGCTAGATGAAAGGCTTGTATCTCCAAACGATTCAAGAACCACTTTCTCTGCGGGAGGGTCCATTGACCCTGCACTGGAAGACTGCTGCAATGGACCCCTTAGCCAAACAGGTTAGTGTTGGTCATTAGTGTCACCCATGAGGTTATATGAAGGGGCATGCCCTTTGATAAGGAGTCCCCCTGGAGCCACCAGCGCAAGCTGTTACTCGCTTCCCCTGTCCAGGGGCATGGCTGCTGATCTGGCATCATTGTATGACTTCTTGGAGGTTGTGTTGACATGAGACCCTGATGGTTGCTGGCATCTGGAGTTACCAAATCTCTGTCCGGTCCCTGATAAGATCTCTGAGTGGAGGAACCTGCGTAGAACTGGCGGGAATATCATGAGGAACAAAAATTGCCTCCACCTCCTGTGGCAGGTCAGCAAGGTCTACTGTTTGGCCATAAGGTCATCTATGTCTTCACCAAATAGTATCTGTCCCTTGAAAGACTGTCTGCTCAAAGTGGCTTTGGAAGCTGAATCGCCTGCCCATTGCCTGATCCAGAGCATCCTGAGGGTCAAAGTGGCATATGCCAAAACCTTGCTTATGACTCTGATTATGTCATACAGTATAGAGAATCTACAGCAAAGGGTTGAGACAAAACCCTTTTTACTTAATCATAAATTATACTCACTGTGGGGGAGGACATCATACATTGTTTTGTGTCAGATGATAGGATCTCTTATAACACACAGTTATTCCAGATCCACATCTTGTACTTCAATTGTGTAATTATCTGTCCACCCCACCTCCTGTTAACCAATTTAACAGCTTAATCAATTGTCTCTAATATTATCAATCTCCTTAGCTTGTTAACATATATAGAGTGTCCCCAATTTTCCAAACAATGCGTGTTTCTTTATAACGGCAACACTTAGCTTATAGACACATCTTCATTCCAGTGCTGGCAAATTTTCATCACTCCCGACACTCCGCTGGATGCTCTAAGAGCATTTCGATCTGCACAATCTGCTTCCGGGCATTAATATAACTGTTGCCGAATGTGTCAGATCATGGGATCTCTTATAACACACAGTTCCTATGATCCTATGATCTGACACAAAAAAATGTATGCATTTTGTGCCTTGGCTGTTTGTGGTCTCCAAAAGGGATTTTTTCTCTACCACCCAGACCCCCTGTGGCTCCCCAGTCCTAGAGGACTCAGGGGAAGAAGAACCCACAACTCAATCCTCAGCCAACCATGCAATGCAAAACTGGAATGATATAGGGACAGCAAGCAAAAAGCAAAAAGAAACTGCAGACTAATATGTACAAGATGCAGGCTATATTTATTATACTAAATATTTCATGCAGTTAATAATACCACCTTATTACAAACCAAGAGACCCGACACAGTCCGTGTTTTGGAGAACACGCCTTCTTCAGGGGTCCATGGTTGATAAGGTTTGTAATAAACCACAATAAAATGGTATAAAACGAATGCCTGTTTAGATAAAGTCACGAGCCAACAGTACAATACAAAAAAGATGGGAATCACACAGGGGCCCCACAGTCCGTGCTCAAGCCTCTAATAAATCAGAAGGTGAGCTGGCTCCCAGGATAATGAATCCAGAGTCTTGAAGAAACCCCAAGTAGGCTGGCTCATCAGGTACACAAGCTGCAGTCTGTCTTTACGGAGTCTGCACCCTCTCCTTGACACAGCAGCCCTCAAAATGGGCTCCTCTGGGCACTGAGAGAGAGGCTGTGCTGGGGTGGTAGGGCAGGGTAGCGGCAAGACTAGTGGATGGTAAGAACGAGGCAGGGCACTTTGGGTGGAACAGGGGCGGGATCATGGGCAGGACCAGGGTGGGTTATGAGCAAGGTCGGGGCGGAGTCATGTGTCCTCTTTTTTTAGGTTACAAATATGGTAACCCTATTCTGAGGTAACTGACAGCTGATCATGGTGTCAGACGTGGAAAGTGGGACTGTCAGGGTAGCTGACAATTGATTGCAGGATCCAAGGGGAGGGCAGGGGGAGTATTGAAACCAAAATGAAAGCTGATAGCTCACCATAAGGCCTGGAATGTAGGGATGAGGAAGGATTGGGGTTTTAGAGTGGAAGGAGAATTTTGTTTTGCTAATGACATCTCATTTCAAATACTCCCTAGTGCACAAGTTAGCTCTATTTTAATCAGATAAGTTAAACCTAGCAAAATTAGTCTCAAATTATCCAGCTAGATTGTAGCTGATTCTCTTGGGTTTTATGGTTTACTAGCTTTATAGCCCGTTACATTAACGGGTGCTAGAATATATGTGTGTGTGTCTGTCTTTATTTTTTTCTCTCTCTGTCTCCTTAGCCGCTTTCTGTATTTCTGTCTTTCTTTGTTTTGTCTGTCCTCCACCACCCCTTGCATGCTCCCCCTGTCCATTCTCCCTTCCTTTTACCTCCCCTGTGTCCACCACCACACCTTCACTGCTCCCCTTTTCCAGCAGCAGCCCTTCTCCCTTTGTTTTACCTCCCCCCTGTCCATCAGCACCTCTTCCTGCTCCCCCTGTCCAGCGGTAGGCCTCCCTTCCTTTTTCCCCCCCTGTCCATCAACACCTCTTCCTGCTCCCCCTGTCCAGCAGTAGGCCTCCCTTCCTTTTTTCCCCCCCCTGTCCATCAACACCTCTTCCTGCTCCCCCTGTCCAGCAGTAGGCCTCCCTTCCTTTTTTCCCCCATCCATCAGCATCTCTTCCTACTCTCCCTGTCCAGCAGTAGGTCTCCCTTCCTTTCCCCACCCCCCACCAGAGCAGAATCTCCCCTGTCTATCCCCCCAACAGTCCAGCATCTTCCTTCTCTCTATCTCCCATCAACCCATCATCTCACCTCTGTCTCCTCCTGTCAGCCACTGCCATTCGCCATGTGGTCAATCCGCTGCCGACAGGCAGGGTCCAGCTCCGGCGCATCGCTCGCGCACAGCAGTGGAAGCAGCGCCACCAGCAGCAGCGCTGCCATCGGGAGCCCTTCTCGAGGGGGCGGGACAGGCTACTGAGGAGCTTCGGGGGCTGCTGAGACGGCAGAGACGGAGCGGCCAAGCTGAATTGGCATCCCCCCCCCGGTGCCAGCGCCACTCTCCCTCTCAGCCGGAGAAAGAGGAGACTGTTGTGTGGTGATGTATAAGCGCGCATGTGCACTCTTGTGGCCACATCGCGACGGATCAGGGAACACGGCTTTAGAGTGCGCATGCGCGCTTACCATTTTATTATTATAGATGGTTTTTGAAAATAGACCTCTAGGAATATACAGAATATTTGAAATAAGTGGAAAGAATCTTCTAAATAATTTAAAAATTTAGAAATTAAACATCGAGGAGGTCAATATTCAGCAGCACTTAACAAGCAGCTGAATGTCTGCTCTAAGTACATTGGCACCAGTGGCGTAGCAAGGGAGGTTGATGCTTGGGGCGATGGTGCCCTTCATTGCCATGCTTTGTGCCCCCACTCTTCCCACTGCTTGAGCACCTCCCTGCTCCCGCATACCTCTTGAAATGTTTGCTAGCATGAGCAGCATCTTCCACCTGCTGCTTGCGCCAGACTCAGCTCCCTTCTGTCATTAGCAAAACAAAAATCAGGAAGTGATATCAGAAGACAGCCAAGACTGGCATGAGCAGCATGTGAAAGATACTGCTCATGCCAGTGAATGTTTAAGGAGGTAAGTGGGAGGGGGGATGGAGAGGAGGAGATATATCGGTGACCTCTGTGAAGACGGTGTCAGGGACAGTGCACCCCATCCACACCCTCTTACTGCGCTACTGCCTGCCACAATCTAGGCAGTGGATGGACTCAGGTTATAGCCGGAACATATGCCAGCACCAGCCATATTCAGTGCCAATGCCCACATACCTAACTGGGCAGATAAGACCATGTAAAAAGCAGCCTTATCTTCGCTCGGTTAAGTATGCAGATGCCAGCACAGAATATCAGCTGCCAGTGAACTGAATACTCAATGTCTGCGCCTGAACATGGCAAGGTATCGAATACCTGGGTCTAATTTAGCTGGTGATGGTCAGCGTTGAAATAAACATTTAACTGCTGCTCACTGAATATTGACCCATGAAATTGTAAAATAGGTATTACTAGAGGTTATGGACCTATGAGCTACTGACATTGATCATGCATAGTCTTACCCTGATGATGCTCCTCATTGGGCCCTGGTCACTGTTGTATGCTTCTACTTCCAGGATATGTGAGGAATTGCTTTCTCTGTCCAGAGGGCGGGACCCACGCATAACCAGCCCACTGCTGATATTGATGCGAAAGTTATTCTTACTGTTCCCTGGTGAAAGAAGGTAACAATAAGCCAAGCCACAATCAAACCATTACTGCTAACAAATGGTCTTAATATCCCACAGTGCCCAGCCTTTCAAAAGCAAAATATTTGGATGATTTTCTAAGAGAAGTCCATAGGCCATTATTGAGATGGCTTGGAGAAATCTACTGCTTATTCCTAGGATAAGCAGCATAAAATCTTTTTTATTCCTTGGGATTATGCCAGGTACCTGTGACCTGGGTTGGCCACTGTTGGAAACAGGATACTGGGCTTGATGGACCTTCATTCTGTCCCAGTATGGCAATTCTTATGATCTTATTTATTTTAAAAATATAAAGCTAAATTGTTTGACACTTTTATAGGCTTAGCTATTCAACATATTTTAGCAGAATGGAAAAATAGTGCTGCACTTTCCTTTTCAGCATGGTGATCCAGTATTTGTTTAACTTGCAAATTTTAAGAGATGGCCGCCATCAGATGGAATAATGTTCATTATACACGTAGAGAGGCATAATAAAAAAAAAGTCTAAGTCTCCTTTTGGCCTAAGGCACTAAATGCTGAAAGTAGAAGGAGGGAAAATATCCATTCTCAAAAAAAAAAAACGTCCAAAATGAGTTTTTTTTTTTGCCAATGGCCTACCTCTACATTCAGCTGTTTAAACGCCCAGACCACTACTACGTCTATACTTACAACACATTATCAACCAAAAAACAGCCTAAGTCCCAAAACAAGACCTTTTAGGCGAAGGAGGGGCCAGTCCTTTGCCTAAAAGTTGGATTCTGTAACCGGTATCTGTAAAAACAACACCGGTTACAGAATCTACACCTCCCCCCCCTCCGGCAACAATCGCAGCAGGATGTTGAATGAGAGCAACAGTGCCAAGTAACAGGCATTTGGAGATGCTGATCTTTCATAAGATATCAAAATAACTGCGCTTTTGTAGTAAACATTTTAAGGTGCAAGTTCTTCAGTTATAGCATCGAGAGGACATAAAGTTCCAATATCCCCCGACAGTATCACCTATTCAGAATGTTTAGATCCTCAGAAACACCACTCTGTGTTCAACAGATTTTCATTATACAGAGCTTTATGTGCTCTGTCGTCAAAGGATCCTTATCTATTTATTTTTATTCAATATTTCATTAGATTAAATGTAACTTTTATATATTTAGCCATACTAGTAACATTTCATAAATATTAATAATTTATTGCTAGTACTTAGCTTTTTATTGTGGTCAGAATCAGGGACAAATTATCACCAACATGTTTTGCATAACCATGCTTTTTCAAAGTGAAGTCACTAATAATATTGTCGCCATCCTCTTAGACCACCTTATCATAAGAGCCATAGGAAACACATGTTGCTTCTGAGCAACAAGTTTCAAGTTTATTAAAATTTGATTCTTACGCTTATAATAAAATTTCAAAAAAACAAACAAACAAGAGTTTAGAACACACTAAAACTGCATGGAGATACCAAATTAATCAATACAAAACCAAACTCAAGGAAAAACGAAAAGCCTACTACTCCAATATGATAGGCAAAAAAATCCCAGACACAAAAAAGCTATTTAATCTATTAAAGAATCTCACAGATACCAAACCTTACCTCTCCACCCAAGGTATCCACTCACCAACAGCCATCCACCTAGCAGACCATTTCAAAAACAAGATCACCAATATCAGATCTACATTCATCAACACACACACCCATCTAGAAAAGATAACAACAAACCCATCAACTAGCGAAGCCATCGTAGCAGACAGAAGCTGGTCCGATTTCCCAATTCTAGTCTGGTCGGATATGAACCGACTCTACAATAAATACAGCCATGCTTCCAGTGACCTAAATAATTGCCCCACCTACATATTATCAAACGCCTCCACCACATTCAAAACCAACTTCATGCTATGGATTCAAACCACATTGACAGAAGGCCAATTCCCACAGGACCTAGGAGAGATCTTAATCACTCCAATCATAAAGGATCACAAAGGCCCAATAGATAGCCCCTCCAACTACAGACCTATCGCTTCAATACCATTGTACGTTAAAATAATAGAAGGCCTAGTGGCACAATACCTCACCGAATATCTGGAAAAACATAACCTACTCCACCCCTCACAATCAGGATTCCGAACTAACCATAGTACAGAAACACTACTTGTCACATTACTAGATACAGCCCGACAACACATCAGTAAAGAAAAAAAAATGATATTAATACAATTAGACCTCTCCGCAGCATTTGACCTAGTTGACCACACCTTATTACTACAAATTCTCGACGCCATAGGAATCTCAGGCAAGGTCTACAAATGGTTTCAGGGGTTCCTCAAATCTAGAACCTACAGGGTAAAATACAATGATATCAAATCAGAACCATGGACAAATCCCTGCGGAGTTCCACAAGGATCACCTCTCTCACCTACGCTCTTCAACCTCTTTATCTCCTCCCTAGGAGCCACTTTAGATACCCTAGATATCACATCTTTCAGCTATGCTGATGACATCACCATAATCCTCCCCTTCGACCCATCAGAGACCACCACCACAACAAAGCTAGAAACAACCTTAGACACAGTAGAAAAATGGATGATGGATCACAAACTAAAACTAAATTCTGAAAAAACAAAATTCCTTTTGCTCGAAAAAGCCCAAACTCCTACCATCACTGAACTGAAAATCAAAAATACCAAATACCCAATACAACCCGAACTAAAACTCCTAGGAGTTACGATAGACAGATGTTGCACAATGCAGCCCCAGATCAACAAAACAACCTAGAAAGCTTTTCTAACCATGAGAAATCTCCGTAAAATCAGAAAATTCTTTGACCAAGCACAATTTAGACTAATCGTCCAATCCCTAGTCTTAGGTCTGCTGGATTATTGCAACTCCCTATATCTTCCTTGTCCAGCCACTATGATAAAACAACTCCAGACCATACAAAACACCGCCCTCAGATTGATCTACTCACTCAAAAAATATGATCACATAACAACTGCCTTCTTAGACTCTCACTGGCTACCCATACAAGCACGAATCCAATTCAAATTCTACTGCCTGATATTCAAAGCATTACACGGCTCTTCCCCCTCCTATCTAAATAACTGCTTAAACCAAATCTCCACCTCAAGACACAGAAGAACCTCGAACCCTTTCGCCTTCCCCCCACTCAAAGTCACACAACGCAAGAAAATGTTTGACAACCTTCTAGCAACACAAGCAGCAAAAATCAACCATTTCATCTCCAATCTTATGACAATATCAGACAACTTCAAAACATTCAGAAAAGAAATCAAAACCCTGCTTTTCAAAAAATTCATCCAAATATCTTAACCCCTCCTCTTTTACCTCCAGAAGATTCACCTACCTTCAGATAACCTTCCCCCAAATTACCCACCTTAACACCTTCCAATTAAACAAATACCATAAATAGATTGTAACCTACCCTCTCTAACTGAATTCCATATGTATTTTTCATACAGTTCTTCACTGTCAATTTAATTTCCATCCTATAAATTCACATAGAATTTTTCTTTTTTCAACCATCTTTATTTTCTCTTCTTTATTAATTTCCAGGTACTTTAGTTAGATTGTGAGCCTTCGGGACAGTAAGGGAATTTTTTAAGTACCTTCTTACTTCTCATTTATAATCTTAATGTATATTTTCTTCAAACCGCTTAGAACCTAACGGATGTAGCGGTATATAAGAAATAAATTACATTACATTACATATAATAAAATAGGTATGCCAAACAAAGGGTTAAATTTGAATCTAGTACCATGTTCTTCAATTCAAGGCCTTTGAGACAATGGCAGTCCTCAGGGACCTCTTGGGTGGCCTGCATAATCCTTCTTAGAGCCAGCATTAGGGGGAGAAACAGGGCAGTTGCCCTGGGTTCCATAGCTCCAGAGGGCCCCCCATGAGCCGGGTTAATCTTCTCTTCTCCCCACCCAGTTCCAAAGCCCCTCTCACCTGTAAAAATGCAAAGAGGTTGCCGGTAAAGCAGAAAATCTCTAGCATTACTTGCGGTCTCCTCAGCGCTTTTCCTTTGATGCAGATTGTCTCCTCTGATGCAATTTTCAGGTTTCTGCTTGGGCGGACTGGTGCTGAGGAGGCAGTAGGCAGCGACAACGAATCATTGCTGTGCCAGCAACCTCCTTGCATTTTTACAGGTGAGGGGAGCTTCAAAACTGGGTGGGAGAAGGGAAGGATGCCCAGCCTACAGTGGCCCACTGGAACAGCTGATTTTTAAAATGAAGGGAGGGATGCTGGATAGGAGTGCATTTGGTGGACCCAGGATTGGTGGGGAGGGAGGAATGAAATAAGGAAGAAGGGAGAGATGCTGGATAGGAGGGCATTTGGTGAGTGAGGATATCAGGAGAGGGCAGTGAAGAGAGGAGTTAGGGGGGCACATGAATGGATGGGAGGGTAAGGAGATGGGGCAAATGGATTGAGGGGAAAGGAAGGCAAGAGAAAGGGAGGATATGTACACATGGATGGAGAGGAGGGGAGGAGAAGAGAAGAGAGGGGGAGAAAATGATGCCCATGGATGGAGGAGAGGAGAAGACAAGAGAGGAAAGAAATGGTGCACATGGATGGAGGGGAGGGAAAGGCAAGAGGAGAGGGAGGATGTGGTGCACATGGATGGAGAGGAGGGACAGAGAAGAGAGGGAATAGATGGTGCACATAGATGGAAGGGAAGGGAAGGGAAGAGATGGTGCACATGATGGAGGAGAGGGGAAGAGAAGGAAAGGTAGATAGATTGAGATGGAAACAGAATGGAAGAAAGCTGAATATGAAAAATCAGTACCAAAGATGGATGTACAGTAGGTCAAAAAGTGCAGTAGGAGAGGAAAGAAACAGCAAATGCATAGGGAGGCCTTGGAAACAGAGTTGAGAGCACAAACAGAGGGAACAAGATGATTCAAAAAATAAAATCACCAAATAGCAAAGGAAAGAAAAATGTTTTTTATTTTCAATTTAGTGATTGAAATATGTCAATTTTGAAAACTTACAACTGTTGTCTTTAAATTTTGGGACTGTTCAGGAAGAAATACATTTTATTGTGTAGTACTGTGTGCAAAGTCTGGCATCTTAGGGTTTTGTTTATGTACATTAGTACTTTTAGTTTATGGATCTGTATTTGAAAATATTTTTTTTTTCTGTTTTCTGCATGTGTGACTGAGGGCAGTTGATCTGGTGGGAATGGAAGTCTAGAAACTTTGGTATCATGGCCCCGAGTAGGATGATATTTGTCAGCTCTCTTTCAGCTCTTTTGGACTCAAAGTGGCCTCAACTTAAAAATTAGTAAAGTCCACTGATCTAGTATAACTCCATGAAATTTTGATTTGCTTTGTCAACAATAATTTCCACTCCTTTTCTGTTAATTGCTCATAATTCCCAAACCAGACTATTTTTGTTGAAGGCAGCCAGAGCTAGTCTGGCCTAGGGTTAGACCTCTCAGAATCTGATGAAAGGTACAGCTTTAGAGGTGCCTGGCTGCACACAAATCACAATGGATACGAGTCTCTTCAGCTGGGGGTGTTGGGCAACTGCATGGACAAGGTGGTTCAGGGATGCTGGTCAGCAACCAAGGCATCATGGTCATCAATGGTTTGGAAATTTGGGCTAATTGGAGAGCTTTATGCATCTTACAGCATATGCTGCAGGACATAGCATGTTTTCCAACGCCATAGTAGTAGCTTATGTCAATCATCAAGGAGGAACAAAGGGTTCATTGGTAGCAGCAGAGTAACACCTGTCAGTGGTACATGCATTTGGTTCAATTACTTGTATGGGATAGTTGAAAATTGTGTAGTGAAGAAGCCTTCTTTGTCAAGGGCTAATCATCATCAATATCTGGCCAAGTCAAGAGCCATCAAAGCAGCAGTTAGGGAGGCCAAATTCCGCATGGAGGAGTCTCTAGCAAAGAACATCCAGAAAGGAGATAAATCTTTCTTCAGGTATATCAGTGACAGAAATAAGAACTCGGGCAGGATAGTACGTCTCAGAAAACCAGACGGAGACTATGTGGAGACGGACTCGGAAAAAGCCCAACTGTTAAATAAATACTTCTGCTCAGTTTTTTAACTGCGAGGCGCCGGGAATCGGCCCTCAGCCACAGACAATGGTTAAATCAGTTGACCCGTTTAGTAATTTCAAGTTTACACCCATCGGCGTCTACTGCGAGCTTCAAAAATCAAGGTCAACAAGGCAATGGGGCCTGACAACCTACACCCTAGGGTGCTCAGGGAGTTGGGTGATGTCTTGGCGGAACCGCTATCCGCGCTCTTCAATTTCTCCCTTAGTACAGGTAACGTCCCGATGGACTGGAAGACGGCTAACGTCATTCCACTCCACAAGAAAGGCTCCAGGATGGAGATGGCAAATTACAGACCAGTGAGTCTCACATCAATAGTGAGCAAACTAATGGAAACCCTAATCAAACGCCAATTGGATAAGATCATGGACGAGGAGAATCTATAGGATCCCCGCCAACATGGATTTACTAAAGGGAGATCCTGCCAATCCAACCTGATCAGCTTCTTTGACTGGGTGACAAGGAAGCTGGATGCTGGTGAGTCCCTGGACTTCGTCTACCTGGATTTCAGCAAAGCATTTGATAGCGTACCACACCGCAGGTTGCTGAGCAAGATGAGTTCTTTAGGCTTGGGCGACACATTGACCAAATGGGTTGGGAACTGGCTTGGAGGTAGGCTTCAGAGGGTAGTGGTGAATGGCACCCCCTCCGAAATGTCAGAGGTGATAAGTGGAGTGCCACAGGGCTCCGTCCTGGGCCCGATCTTGTTCAACATCTTTATAAGAGACTTGACAGAAGGGCTCCGAGGTAGAATAACATTGTTCGCCGATGATGCCAAACTAAGCAATGTAGTGAGCAAAAGCACAACAGACAAAAATTCAATGGCAGACGATATGATGCATGACCTACTTCTACTGGAGCGCTGGTCTAGGTCCTGGCAACTCAGTTTCAATGCCAAAAAATGCAAAGTCATGCACCTGGGAAGCCGAAATCCATGCAAGGTTTACACCCTAAATGGCGAGATCCTGACAAGAACTGAAGCAGAAAGAGACTTAGGGGTGATTGTCAGGGAAGACATGAAGTCTGCAAACCAAGTGGAGCAAGCTTCATCCAAAGCAAGGCAAATCATAGGTTGCATACGCAGGAGTTTCGTCAGCCGTAAACCTGAAGTCATTATGCCACTGTATAGATCCATGGTGAGACCGCACCTGGAGTACTGTGTGCAATTCTGGAGGCCGCATTACCGCAAGGATGTGCTGAGACTGGAATCGGTCCAGAGAATGGCTACCAGGATGGTCTCGGGACTCAAGGGACTCCCATACGAGGAGCGGTTAGGGAAGTTGCAGCTCTACTCACTCGAGGAATGTAGAGAGAGGGGAGATATGATCGAGACATTCAAGTATCTCACGGGCCACTTCAAGGTGGAGGAAGATATCTTCTTTTTCAAGGGTCCCGCGGCAACAAGGGGGCATCCGTGGAAAATCAGGGGCGGGAAACTGCACGGTGACACTAGGAAGTTCTTCTTCACTGAAAGGGTGGTTGATCGCTGGAATAGTCTTCCACTTCAGGTTATTGAGGCCAGCAGCGTGCCAGATTTTAAGGCCAGATGGGATAGACATGTGGGATCTATCCGCAAAGATAGATAGGGAGGGTCATTAGAGTGGGCAGACTTGATGGGCCGTGGCCCTTATCTGCCGTCTACTTCTATGTTTCTATGTTTCTAATCACCCATTTCCTTTTTGTCTTACGGCTTGGCTCTTGAGAAGGCACATCTGAAGAGAAAAGGTTATGCACATATAGTAATTCCAATTTTCTAATTGACCTTCATGTTGTCCATTTTGAGGATACCCCAATTTCCCCATTTTGGAAAATTGGGGAATAAGGGGTTTGGGCATCTTAGGGTTTTGTTTGTGTACATTAGTACTTTTAGTTTCTGGGTCTGTATTTGAAAAGGTTTTTTTTTTCTGTTTTCTGCATGTGTGACTGAGGGAAGTTGATATGGTGGGGATAGAAGTCGAGAAACTTTGGTGTCATGGCCCTGAGTAGGATATTTGTCAGCTCGCTTTCAGCTCTTCTGGACTCAAAGTGGCCTCAACTTAAAAATTAGTAAAAACCACTAATCTAGTATAACTCCAAGATGCCCCAAACCTTAATTGCCCAAAAGTTGGCTCAATGAGCCAGCATATTCTCATTGTCAGACTACGTTGGATTTTCTTTCTCCCTTTTGTGCAAAAGAGGTAGAACACCATATGGGGAGAGTGTGACACAGTTGTTAAAGCTACAGCCTCAGCACCCTGATATTGTGGGTTCAAACCCATACTGCTCCTTGTGACCCTGGGCAAGTCCCCCCCATTGATGTATATTCTCAATGTCATAGTAAGATATAGGATGTACATTAGATAGATTGTGAGCCTCCTGGAACAGACAGGAAAAAATGCTTGAGCAACTGAATAAATTCATGTACACTGTTCTAAACTCCCTTGAGAGAACAGTATAGATAAATAAATATTTATACCTCATAAATGCAGAGGATGCATCTTAAAATTCACCAGCAGTACAACTGATGAGTTGATGCATGCTTGAGAGGAAGAGAATAAATTGTTTTCACCAAGTCCTGCTGAGTATCTTTACATAGTAAACTGACTGTATAAAATCTATACTAAATCTAACTATACTCATAATTCAAGTATGGCAGGAAGAAAAACTGAGCTATTTATACTAGCTGCACATTGTCCAGGATAATAAAAAAAAGCCTACCCATGAGGGCTAGTGTTGCTGGTAGTGATAGTGCAGACAAAATCCCTGCTATAGAAATAGGCCATGATGAACATGTTTATGAACCCACTGCAGCAGAAGCAGGCCATAGAAGGTAATGAAATAGTTAAGAGGATTGCTACAATTACAGTGAGTCGACCCCTGAATATCAAGAGAAAATAATGTAGTGTTACCTAAAAACCTTAGGCCCAATATATAGCCCCCCCCCTTTTTACAAAACCGTAGGCATTTTTTAGCGCCTGCCGCAGCGGTATTAGTACCGACGCTCATAGAATTCCTATAAGCATGGGAGCTGTTTTCGCCATGGCTGGCACTACAAACCATGCTACGGTTTTGTAAAAGGGGGGAAAAGTGATTAAACTAGGCTGAACCTCACATTTGGTTAAATCACTTGTATTTGCCTATCTGCTGATATTCAGTGACACTTAAATGGACAGTGCCGTTGAATATCAGTACTAAGGCCCTGATTTTATAAAAGATATCTGGCATGCTTAGCTGATCTAGACACCTAAATTATTTAAAACTAATGTTTAAGCCCGTTACATTAACAGGTGCTAGGGTACATGTCTGTCTGTTTTTTTAAAATTTCGCTCTCTCTTCTTGGATGCTGTCTGTTTGTTTGTCTGTCTGTCATTCTTTCTGTCTGTCTCTTCTTGGCCCCCTGTCTGTATCTTTATTTCTAACTCTATCCTGCTTATTTTAGACCCCTTACATCTTGTCACGATTTTCAAACTCATTAATCCCCTACCCTCCCTATTGTATTTTCCCCTTTATGTAAATTCCAACAGAAAATGAATTTGTAACTTTTCCCCCCTTTCCTCCTCACTCATGTTTGTCCCTATTTCGACTGCTAAAATGTTAATAGATCAATGTAGTATGTATTGTGATTGTACGTGAGACCACTACCTAGTGGCTTTTAAATTGTACATCACTTAGAAAATTTGTATAAGCGATTCATCAAACGTTAATAAAACTTGAAACTTGAAACTATCCTCTTCCCTCAATCCTGCATGTGCCCTTTTTTCTTTCTCCTCCCCACTTTCTTCCAATGTCTGCTCCCCCTGTCCCTCAGACTTCCATTCAGCGGCTGTCCCTCCTCTCCCCCACACTTCCATTCAGTGTCTGTCTCCCTCTCTCTACCCCTTCCATCTACTGTTCACCCTCTAACTTGCCCCTTCCATGCACTGCCCTCTCTTCTCTTTCCATCCAGTGTCCACCCTCTCTCTCTCTCTGTTCCATATGGCATCTCCTCCTTCCTTTTCCCTTGGTCTGGCATACCTTCCTCCTTCCCTCCATGCCCTGCCATCTCTTCTTCCCTCCAAGCCATTCTCTACCCCTCTGCTCCCTTTCCTCCTTGAACTTCAACGGGCAGGAGCAGCATTCACAATTCATTGCTGTTGCCGGCTTCAGGTCTTCCTCTCTGTCGGGTCGGGTCTTCATGAAAACAGAAAGTAGGCAGGACCCGCCAGAGAGGAAGGCCTGAAGCCGGCAACAGCAGCGAATTGTAAATGCTGCTGCTGTCCGAAGAAGCCAGGCCTTGAAGCACCCGAGGCAGACCGCTTCGCTTCCCTCCCAGCCCAACCCCCGCTGACTCATTTCTGGACGGCTCCCTTACCCTTTCCGATCCCCACCTGCGTCGCACGACATCCTCCTTCACCACCACCGACATGCCTGCATGCGCCGTAAGCCTGAAGACGTCGGAAGCAGTTTCACCCTGAGTGCAGCGGTGGCCATCACGGCCGGCAATTGGGGTGACGAGGACATGGCTCAGGATACTGGGAAGGTGTTGGCGGGTGGCAGCGCTCCACGAAGCCCTCCTCCCGGCAGCCGCTGCCAGCACCAATCGGGGTCGCGAGCAGGGAGCTTGCCTGCGCTTCCTCTAGTGGTTGGTGAATGAGGGCGGGAGGAGGGGAGTGGCCAAAGTGATCTCTGCCACCGCGTTCTAAAATGGAACATGGCCACGGATCACACACCACAGCGGCAGGGATCACACCGTTTTAAAAGCGCATGCATGGGTAAGGTTTTATTATATAGGAAGCTTAATCAGCACCAATAACAAGCAATTATCACTTTATAATTGACTTAAAATTAATTGGGTGGTAGGTGCCCACCAGAAAGTAGACATGGTTAGGTGTTGGGTGTGTTTTGCATGTAACTGCCTAAAGTGAACTTAGGCGCTGGCATTTAAGCCATGAAAACCTTGTCATAAATAGGATGTGTCTATAATCCAGGCGCCCAATTCTATAAACGGCACCTACCTTAAGATTGACATGCACTATGCGCTGTTTCACAGTGCCTATGTTTTAGGCATCATTTATAGAATTGAGACCTAATTACCCATGCACTGTCCAGTTACTACCGGGGGTGTCAGTGTGTGGAGCTTGAACAAAGCCAGTAGTTAACCAGTTAGTGTCAAACTCAGTCTGGTAACCAGTTAAGTAAGTGGCTAAAGTTAGTACAGCAAAAAAAGGCTGAATGTCAGCTAGGGCCTGATTAATTTCCAGGTAGCAGCCTAAGGGGTTCATGGTGCTCCCTCCTTCCCCTCTCTCTGAAAACAAGAAGTCTTTGACCAGGCCCACACCCGCTGTAGTTCCCCCAGACTGCTTTTGCTAGCCCTGATGACCTAAGGCACAGGTGTCAAAGTCGGTCCTCGAGGGCCGTAATCCAGTCGGGTTTTCAGGATTTCTCCAATGAATATGCTTGAGATCTATTAGCATACAATGAAAGCAAGTGCATGCAAATAGATCTCATGCATAATCATTGGGGAAATTTTGAACACTCGACTGGATTGCGGCCCTCGAGGACTGACTTTGACACCCCTGATCTAAGGGTTCCAAGGTAGGAGCAATGCTCACTCATTCCTATGTTATGGCTCCGGCCTCAAAATGGCTACTATGACCTCTAGAGGCAATCTAGGCAAAGTAAGCATAGAGGTAGTACCTACAGGGGTGGGTGGGCTGTAGGGTCCTGATCAAGGGCTTCTTGCCTTCAGGGGAAGGGGGGGGGATCAGGATCAGGGAGAGGGAGGGAACATTCAGAGGGGTGAGGGCACCAGCTTCCCTTATGAACGTCCCAGACTATATTCATATGTAAGGAAACATGAAGGAAAATGATCTACTATACCCAATGTGGAACAGAAGACAACAAACAGATCCCTTACGAGACTCATTAACTCTGCTCTACTATCAGGCTTGTTCTCCACAAAAATGGGCCACATTGCCTTGTCACCCATTCTGAAAAAAGCCGATCTCGACCCCTCCCTACCATCAAACTACCGTCCCATAGCAAATATCCCTCTACTTACCAAACTTCTAGAAACCATAGTTGCTACCCAGCTCTCCTCCTATCTCGAGAGATTCTCCATTCTTCACCCCTACCAACATGGCTTCAGACCCTGCTTTAGCACTGAATCCCTCCTAGTTTCCCTAATTTCAAAGGTACAACAACTACACTCACGTAACAAATTCGCTGTCCTACTACAATTTGATCTTTCCGCTGCTTTTGATGTCGTCCATCACGACATACTACTTTACCAACTTTACGAGATTGGAATCGACTCCACCGTCCTAATGTGGTTCTCAAACTTCTTACGCTCCCGTTCCTACACCGTCAACACAAATGGCACCATGTCCACTCCTTGGACTCCATCTTGCGGTGTCCCTCAAGGATCACCCCTTTCCCCTATTCTCTTTAACATCTACATGTCCTCCCTGAAACTCTTTCAACTATCCCCCCTGGAAACAATCTACACTTATGCAGATGACATCCTTGTCCTCCTTGAGACTGACTAGAACCTCACCAACCTCCACGAAAACATTACAGCTTGCATAATGAGACTCCGTGCCTGGTCCCTCTCGGTACAGATGAAACTAAACGAATCTAAAACAAAACTACTCTGGCTCGGCCCAAAATTCGAACACCTGCCCACACTTTTCACACTATCCACAGGCGATACACTACAGCTCGAGTTCTCATGCAAGGTCCTTGGTATCACTATCGATTCCTCTCTCTCCCTCAATGACCACCTCAACTCCTTGGCAAAATCATGCTTTTTCAGCCTTCACATGCTGAGGAAAGCTAGATCCTACTTCAGCCAACAACACTTTGCCATCCTTGTCCAATCCATCATCCTCTCCAAACTAGATTACTGCAACGCCATCTACTTAAATCTATCAAAAAAAAGTATTCTAAGACTCCAGCTAATCCAGAATACTGCAGCCAAACTGATCTTCTCAAAACGCAAGTCTGACCATGCCTCCCCACTCCTTGCCAAACTTCATTGGCTTCCAATAATCTCCAGAATCCATTTCAAATGTTCCTGCCTGGCTTTCAAGATCATTCACGGAATCCTGCCTCCTCTTATCCCACTGTCTTTCAACTCCTCCAGTCCCGACTCCTCCAGAACTGCCCAAAGGCTTAAACTAGCCTTCCCCTCTCCACGCGGCATCCACTATTCAGGCAAACTGGGAAAATCCCTTCTCTTCAAAATCACAGGTCTTTGGAATGACTTCACCACCCCGCTGCAGAACCTGAGCTCCCTTCAGTTATTCCGCAAACAACTGAAAACCTGGCTTTTCAGCAAATTGTAGCTCTATCCTTCCCCCCTTTCTCTCCCCCCTTCTACACATAAGTTCATGTAATCCTTTTTCTTCTTCTCTACCCACTATTTTAAGTTCTTGTAAACCGTGTCGAGCTCCATTCTCGTGGAGATGATGCGGTATATAAACTTAAGGTTTAGATTAGATTAGATTAGATATGAAGGAAAAACATGTATTTAATCAAAATGCTCCAAGGAATAGTGCCTGTTGTGGTCATGTTTCACCTACAAGGCTGAGTCAGGGGCATACAACTGAAACAACAAATAATATATTTAATACAATTCAAAACAATGACATTATATATAAATACACTAAAAGTATGGCTTACCCAAATGTACAGACTCAGGGCTATGTGAATATCTTTTTAAGTTTTTATTTGCAGGTTTTGATGCAACTTTCACATAATACAAGTTGTTGATGTTCCTACTCACTGGTTCTAACATGCTCTCACACTGAACTACTGCTACTATCCATTCAGTCGCGTCCGACCCTTGGGGCTCCTTTTACAAAGGTGCGCTAGAGGTTTTAGAGCACGCACCAGATTAGCACGCGCTATAGAAAAAACTACCGCCTGCTCAAGAGGAGGCGGCAGCGGCTAGCGTGCGCGGCATTTTAGCACACGCTATTCCACGCATTAAGGCCCTAACGCACCTTTGTAAAAGGAGCCCTTGGATGCTCTCGGGCCAGGGCTGCCCAATTCCGGTCCTCGAGAACTACTGGCAGGCCAGGTTTTGAGGATATCCCCAAAAAACATGCATGAGAGAGATTTGCCTGCACTGCCTTCTTGGTATGCAAATCTCTCTCCTGCATGTTCATTGGGGATATCCTGAAAACCTGGCCTGCCAGTAGATCTCGAGGACTGGAATTGGGCGGCCCTGCTCTAGGCCAATGCGTGCCATGCTGCCCTGTTTTCCACGGCTTCTTTCAATTGCTGTTCATTCCCGTGTCATTCTTGATGGTATCCAGTCGACGGGCCTTTGGTCTCCACTGCTTCCTTTTATCACTGACCATTCTGAGTAGCACCTCCTTGTCTAGTGAATTCACCCTCATCACATGTCCAAAATAGGTCAGTTTCTGTTTGTCTGTCTTGTGTGTTTAGATTGTAAGCTCTTTCGAGCAAAGACTGTCTTTTTTGTGACTCTGTACAGCACTGTGTGCGCCTGGTAGCGCTATAGAAATAATTAATAGTAGTAGTAGTTTCTGTCTGGTAATCTTGCCTTCCATGGAGAACTCTGGCTTTATATGATCAAGAACATCTTTGTTTTAAAGTGTGTGTGGGGGAGGGGGTTTCACAGCTTTTAACACATTATTACAATGTGCATTTGTTTTCTCACTTTTTAAATATTACACTGTATATGTTTTAAAGTGGCTTTCACACTGTGCACTCATCTCATTTAGTTTGTTTTAACTATGTCTGGTTTTAGAGGGGCTGTTTTTTTTACTCTATGCTATTTTTTTTTTTTTTTTTTTTTTAGTTCTTCACCAGTTGGGTAAGCCATTCTTTTAGCAATCTTCTTATTGTATCTTTATACATATTCTTGTTTTGAATTGTATTAAATATATCCCCCTCCCCCCCCGCCTTTTACATAACTATAGCATGGTTTTTAGCACTGGCCGCAGCGGTAACAGCTCCGACACTCATAGAATTCTTACGAGCGTTGGAACTGTTACCATTACAGCCGGTGCTAAAATCTGCACTATGGTTTTGTAAAAAGAGGGGATTATTTGTTGTTTCAATTGCATGCCCCTAACACAGCCTTGAAGGCGAAACATGTCCATGTCGCACACTATTCCTGTGTTGAAAAATTGCACCGGTTACCCATACAACAGAGTGCAGTTTAAGATTCTTGCGATTATCCATCAGACATTGTACCATGTTTCTCCAAAGATACTACAGGAGTTCTTTGAAATTTATAAACCGAGAAGACATCTTAGATCTGAAAATGGGATGAAATTAAGTTTGGAGGGTAGGATGTTTATTATGCAGGTCAGGATTGGAGTATCAATGATGCTCGTGGCCGGTGTAAAACTCTGGAATGCCTGGTATCTTATGATTCTGTACTGGGTAGACTAACTTTAAGAAAATGTTGAAAACACAATTATTTGTTAATGCTTTCCTATGCTAATGCTTATTCCATTTGAAAATATCATCCTCTGAATATTCAGATAGGAATGTATGATTTAATGCCTCTTTGCATACTTAACTTGTTTATCTTTGAGCTGATTTTGCCTTTAAATGATGAACATAAGAACATAAGAATAGCCTTACTGGACCTTCTAGAACTTTTCTTTGCTTTATTGTTGGCCTTGTTTCAAGGAGTCATGTAACAACTGTTTTGGTTTATACTGGTTTATATTTGTATGTTCAAAATTTTCAATAAATAAATAGTTAAAAAAAAATAGCCTTATTGAGTCAGACCATCAAGCCCAGTAGCCCGTTCTCATGGTGGCCAATCCAGGTCACTAGTACCTGGCCAAAACCCAAGGAGTAGCAATATTCCATGCTACCAATAGAGGGCAAGCAGTGGCTTCTCCCATGATTTGGTATTAAGTCATATACCATGGAATGGATCGTTTGATCTCATGCCTTTCTGTTTCTTTAACTGTTGAAATTTGTTTCAATGATATGAAACCAAATGAAAAGTGTCAAGAAAAGTGTGGAATAACTTGTAAGTTTCATGGCTCCACATC
The DNA here is from genome assembly GCF_902459505.1 of Geotrypetes seraphini. Taxonomy (NCBI): domain Eukaryota; kingdom Metazoa; phylum Chordata; class Amphibia; order Gymnophiona; family Dermophiidae; genus Geotrypetes; species Geotrypetes seraphini. The sequence continues at coordinate 197,207,394 of NC_047087.1, forward strand.
ATTCTCTTCTTGGTTGGGCTGAGAACTTTTCAGTGGCCCTTTCGTATTATAACACAAGGGCAATAAAAGGAGCACATGGACTCAAAGACCAGATGATGCTCAATACAGCTGTTATGACTTGCTTTAAGAAAAAAATGAAACCTCAAGCTAGCTTGAAGTGACTATAAAAATATTGAAAATAACTAGTCCATGGTTCATTCTAATTTCAAGGCAATTTGAGTACACAGTAACTGAATTATGAAGAAGGGCAGCTCATCATTCCTAATATCAAAATCTAGTAACACATATTCTAGGGTAATTCTTTGTTATCACTCTTGTTCTGTCAGGAAGAAGATGTGTCTCAAGGAGGACAGTGTGGATCACTGGCAGAGCTGCTGCCTCTGTACCCAAAGGTTGAGAGATCAAATCCCAGTGCTGCTCCTTGTGAACCTGGGCAAGTCACTCATTCCTCCAGTGCACACCACTTTGAAGGTGGTAGAGAAGTCCCCCTTCCCTCCCCTGGTATGAAATCCACTGAGGGCTCCTTTTATGAAGCCGCGTTAGCGGTTTAATGCACATAATAGCCCGCACTAATTTGCTGGCCGCACTAGTTTTTCAGCTAGCTCGGGGGTTAGCATGCGATAAAAAGTTGCGTGAGATAAAGCCGCTAACGCAGCTTCATAAAAGGAGCCCTGAGTATCCTTATTAACCCAAGATGTGGATTTAGCCTCAGGTAATATCACACCTACTATTTATGGACGATGAAGCTGTATAGCTCCTGTGAGTATTATTTGACAAGAATTTCTCAGATGACACCAGGATGGCTGTTGGGTTGAACAAATGTGCAAATGCATTGTTCTACAATGGAAAACTAACACAAACTGAAAACATGTCTCTGACAGAAAACTACAAAAAAAGCTTTAGCAGGAAAGCCTATATAAGTATCTAGGAGCAAAAGAAGGTGCAACAATCTAGCACAAATTAGTGAGAGAAAAGATCAGCAAAGAATATTACAGCAGATTAAAATTGATGTTGAAAAGTGCTTTAACAGCACAGAACAAGAGACTAGCTATTAATCTCTAACACTTCTTTGGAATTTGGAACTAGCCGCATAAAGATCTTGAAAAATTGAATGTAAGAAAATTAAAATTCCTCCATGCTCATGAGACAATTTATATGAATCAGTGCATGCTGAGACTGTCCATTCCAAGAATGGGCCTTATAGAAATAATTATACATACGAGGGGCTGCACCGGGGAGGTGGAAGGCCCATTTTAGACAACGCAGGCAACTGGGAAAAGGGTATCCACGTCCCTCCGGGTCATCTATTTTGAGCTAAGGGGAAGGGGGGGGGAAATGGCAGATGGGGGAGGGGGGTCACTTGAAAGTGGGGGAGAGTGGGGACCTCTTCCGCTGCGGGGGGTGGTCCGGTCGGGTCGCGGCAGGGATTTTAGGGCAGCAGGAGAGAGTGGGCATCTCTCCTGCTGCAAGGGCTGGTCGTGGCGGGAATTTTAGGGCAGGAAAGAGTGGGCATCTCTCCTGCTGCAAGGGCTGTTTGCAGTGGGGATTTTAGAGCAGCAGGAGAGAGTGGGCATCTCTCCTGCTGTTGTTGTATTTGTTTGTTTTTTTTTCTTGACAGAGTTTTTTCTGCATATGTGCCCAACACTATTACCAGCGATGGGCATATGCAAATTTAGCGAATCTTCGCTGCTATCTGCCGACCTCATTTGATTGCGAGATTTTTGAGAATGTCTCAGTTGTTTAGATTCGCTATCAAAATGACTGTCGGTTTTTAACGCAGATTTTAGAGAATCCTGGCCTTAGTCCAGCAATTTTCCACGTTTTTCATTTTGCTTTTTTCTGATGGAACAAAAAAAAGTGGAAAATCACTGGACTAAATGTATAACCCTTGATTGAGACTGTCCCGCGATGACTTCGACTGCCGGTCCATCCCCCTCCGACGTCACTTACTTCTTCCAGCAGACAAAGTCATCGCGGGATCTTCTTCGAGCTTCATTGCCTGTACATTGCCGACGGTCGATGCTGGGGGGAGGGCCGGCATTGTTGTCATCGGATGGGGGCCCGCTGCTGTGGGGGGGTCGGCATTGTTGTCATCGTCGGGTGGGGGTCTATTGTTATGCAGGGAGGGAAGAGGGAGGGGGCCCGTTGCCATTGCTGTGTGGAAAGGGTGGTGGAGGGAGAGAAAGGAGGCATATACTGATGGAATTGGTGTGCATGGAAAGAGGGAAAACAAGGGAGAAGGATACTGGATGGATTTAGGTTGGAGGGAAAGAAAGGGGGCAGATGCTGATGGAAAGGGGGGGAAGAGAGAGAAGAGAATGAAATGCCAGACCATGGGTGTGTGGGTAAGGGAGAGGGAAGGGAAGAAGAGGAGAGGAGAGAGATGCCAGATCATTGGAGGAAGGAATGGAAGAATATGGATGCCAGACTAATGGGGGTGAAGGGAAAGATGGAAGGGGGAGGCATACAGTTTCTGGAAGTGGCATAGGACAGGGTAGTTGAGAAGAGAAACGGCGAGATGATGGACCCTGGGGTGGTGGGGAAGGAGGGAGAGATGCTGGATGAAAGGGTAGTTAAGAAAAGGACAGATGGTGGATCTGGGGTTGGTGGGGTCCATTGCCGAAGCTGCGGATATGGAGATGAAAAAAAGGAAAGATGCCAGACCTCCAAGGGAGGGAATGGAAATGGAAGGGGAGGACAGAGATGAAAGATGGATGGTTAGCATGGAGAAAGAAGGAAGCCCTGGCGCGAGTTATCAGAAGACAACCAGAGCCTGGGACCAACAAAAGGTAGAAAAAATAATTTTATTTTCTGTTTTGTTATAACAATATTTATTTTGTTTACACTACAGAGCCTGTGTGGGGTTGGAGATGTTGTAACCCTATATGTCTGCTAAGACTAAGCCTTAGTCACTTAGGGGTTCTTTTTATTAAGGTGCACATTTTGCATGCGCAAAATCAGTTAGCGTACCTTAATAAAAGGACCCCTAAGTATCTTAATTAAAAATTTGACCCGTGACTTAGCCTTTTTTTTCAGATTTCGGCCCCTTATGTGATTGAGTTTGACACCCCTGATGCAGAGTGAGGCAGTTAGGCGATGTAAATTTGGTTATTAATATAGACTTATATTTCAGATAGTATTACTGCTTTACAATATATTTGAACGCTTTTATATACGTATTGAAAGGGTTCAGAGTTAATGTCCTGGGTAAGTAGGTGGGAAGGGAAGGAAGGGGGATTTGTTCAGAGATGTTTGGGGGTTGCATAGAAGAAAATCTTTGTTTTTTGAATTTTAAAAAAAGAAATGTAAGTGGAAATAAAAAAGTAAATAAGAGAACAGATAAATGGGGGCAGGGTGGGGCAGACCCAGGGGGGCCCAGTGTATTTGTGTACTAGGGGCCCTCAAAGAATTAATCCTGCCCTGGCTATGACTTGAAGGGAAGGGGATGGGATGGGATGGGATGAAAAAAGGATGGTGGAAGCCAGCTGGTGAGAGAAACAGGTGCAGGTTTAGACAAACTGGGGGAGTGAAGGAGGGGCAAAGAGAGACTATTGTGGAATGAGATTATGTTGGAGGAGACAAATGGCGGAAAGAATGTATGTAGGGAGAAGGCTAATAAGGGATTAAAGGCAGAGGGAGAGAGAAAATAGAGCAGAAGATGATTTTATACAAGTCATTTTGGGCCATCCTTAGCATTAAAGAAAGACCCTCCATCCTCCTTGCACAGGGCACGGACTTCTATTGTACGATTATCCTGGCTCTCACATTGAATTTTTTTTTTTCAAAGTGGTGATCTTTGTCCTAGGGGTCCTTTTACAAAACTGCAGAAGAAAGTGGCCTTAACGTATCCTTATGTGGGGTTTCCCATGTAGTTCGGCACTAAAATAGCCATGCGCTAATGATGACATTAGCATATGATCATTATAAACAATTACCGCGTGAATACTTACCACCATCCATTTGTAGGCAGTTGTCAATCAACTGCTAGGTGCCATTTATAGAATCACGCAAAGCGGTACCTAAGCAAACTTAGGCATTGCTAGACATCCTAGACATAGGCACCACTCCATTAAGCCAGCTTTTCACTCGCCTAATTTGGCGGCGCCTATGTCGGACGCCTAACTCAACCACACCCTTAACTACGCCTAATTTTTCAGATAGGCATCCTTAGGCATGGGAGGGCGCCTCCACTTAGGCGTCCTGTGAGTTCGGTGCCAAAATCTTAAATTGTTTAATTAATCTTTTTTTTTTGATTTGCTAAAAACAAGTGTGATCAATTAACATGCTGACTAAGACAATTAAACAAAATTAGTGTGAATCCTGTACTTAGGCGTTGCTAGGTGGCCACAATTAGGCATCCTTTATAGAATATGGTTCTATGGGCTCACATGGTAATCCTCTGCTAATCAGCATGTAGTAATGTAGACGCGCTAACTGATTAACACAGACATGCTCCTCAACCGAAAATAATATTTTTAACATGTAATTAGCATTCACACATTTATGTCTTACTGTAGAACACCTCAACATGTCCTGCGCTACATGCTAGCACAATGTATCGCAAACTGTGTGCTGCGGCACACCAGAGTGCCCCCTGAGATTTTAGGTGTGCCGTGACACAATGGTGAGGAGGAGAGTCATCCATGCTGTGACCAGTCAGACTCCGTGCTTGCCAAGGTCCCTGTGTGTGCCAGGAGGAAAGGGGACAGGAAACCCAAAAAGGAGGTACCCAGGGCCCGGCCCTGACATTGTTTGGAATTCCCTGAGCCTGCTAGCAACCCAGAGCCGGGGGTTGGGAAAACTCTACACAAACCTTCCCATCAACACAGCAGAACTAGGACCTGGGGTGTAAAGCCAGACCTGAGAGCAAGCAGAATACCTATTATCCAGGTCACCACCGGGGGAGCCAAAGAGAGGAGCAGCTAGTTACTGACTCAGGTAGAACAGGGTGTGTCTTCCCCCTTGAAAAGCCAGCAGTGCTTAACAAGCTGTTAGGCAGGTTAGGGAGGAAGCTTAGAGCTCTCCCTGGGGAGGAGCTGCCTGGCTCAAGCAAAGGTAATGCCCATGGAAGTGGATGAAGCTGAAGCCACTTCAGAGTTACAAGCAACTGATGAGGAGATGCCCATGGAGTTGCAAGGGGAACTGACTGCTGAGGATTTGTGCAACGCTCCGGAACTGTTGGAAGAAGGAATGGCAACTAGCTCTAGCTGAGCAAAAGACTGTGGGTTTTTTTTCCTACTATTGTTGGCTGGATTCCTTTTCTGCTCCCAGTCATATTCATGAACTTCCTGGACTGTGCACTTTACTGAAAAGCTGGGAGTGTTGTAGGGAGAAGTTTGCTTCCATCTGGGTGGGAATTTTGAAAAGCAGTTAGTGCTTTTGCTTAGCAAACTTGAGACATTCCTCTTTGCCCAGCCCTGCTACATTTTAGGCTGGGGGCTTTTTTATGTTTGTGCTAGAAATGTGTGAGTAAAAAACATATTCTCCAGGCACTGAGTTTAGTGTGCCACCAACTAGAAAGTTTGAGAGACACTGTGCTAGCACTTACCGCAGCTTTGTAAAAGGGCCTTTTAACTAGTTACAAACCTTCCAATGCATACAATTTATATTATTTTCTGAATATTATTTCATTTTCATACATATTCAGTTTACCAGTATCTGTGGAGTTTTGTTTGTGTTTTCCCTCCCCCACTTTGCTCCCCAGTGTTACTTCTCCATTTTTAGTTGAAGCCTGTGGGTGAAGCAATATAAAAATAAGGAAGTGGTTTCTCGGCCATAGCTCCAACTGTCATTAGAGGAAGTTAAGTTGAAGAAATTTGACTGACTTTGCCACAGCAGCAACTATATTTTACATCTGCACAGATATAAACATGCTGATGACTGAGGACATTGAACTGATGTCCATTGTTTACTGACATTAGAATAATCCAAAGACTTATGTTATATTCAAGCTTTTAAGTTCATAATGAACCCTTTATTTATTTATTTATTTTTGTGGGTGGCTCAGTGGCAATACTGTGTAACTGTTGTGTGTAATGTGCCTAAATCAGGGGTGTCAAATGTCGATCCTCGAGGGCTGCAATCCGGTCGGGTGTTCAGGATTTCCCAAATGAATATGCATGAGCTCTATTTGCATGCACTGCTTTCATTGTATGCTAATAGATCTCATGCATATTCATTGGGGAAATCCTGAAAACCTGACTGGATTGCGGCCCTCGAGGACTGACATTTGACACCCCTGTCCTAAATCAATCCCTAGTTGAATCTTCTGCTCTTTGAGTTTGGTTGTCAGGTGTCTAGAGAGGCGAAATTTAAATAAATAAATGAATGCATAAATACTTTCTCCCTCCTTCCCACTCCCTCATTCTGGTGCACCACCCTCCTTTCTGACACAAGTGTCATAAACGTGTCAGAATGGGAGGGGCCACTGGGCCTTGTACTACCAATTTTTCTGCAGAGCACTATTGGGTAGGGCTGCATAGCTTCAAAAGATGGAGGCCTGAAATGAGTCCAGCTGAATAACTGAGGTAGGTGGAACAACTTATAAATGGGCATTAGAAGAATGAAGGGTATGGGCTGGGTGATATGGTACAAGCAAAGAAGACACATGCACAGGCCAATCTGTAAAAAATACTTTGAGAATAAGTAATAGAATCTTAAACGGAATAAGACTAAAGATAAGAGAGCCAATGTTGAGAATGTAGCAGAGGCAACACATGCGCAAACATTATTGCACTATATGTAATCCTTATAGCTATATTCTGAATGACTTGGAGTCTCCTATGAAAGGATGACGACTAAAAGAGAATGACACAATAATCTAGACAGTTAACACAGTCAATATTGTCTTAAGGGGCTTCTCAATGAAGACTGTAGAGAGTGGATGCACCTAAGGACCCCAAAAGATTTTTGAACCTCCCTTGATATATTCTGATTAAAAGTTAAAGAGCTATTGGAGAAGAGTGTGGCACAGTGGTTAGAGCTATAGCCTCAGCACCCTGAGGTAGTGGGGTCATACACCACGCTGCTCCCTGTGACCCTGGGCAAGTCATTTAATCCTCCACTGCCCCAGGTGCATTAGATAGATTGTGAGCCTACCAGAACAGATAGGGAAAATGCTTGAAGTACCTGTATGCAAATCACTTTGAGTGTGGTTGTAAAACTACAAAAAAAAAGTGGTATACAAATCCCTCCCTCCCCCACCCCTCCCCCACACACATCAATGATGACACCCAATGAGAACTGAGAGTCTTTGATAGGAATTATCTGAGAACCATAAAGCTCTGATTTCAAGGGGTTCAAAGATAGTTTGGGCTGAGCCGTCCACATAGAGATTTGAGAAACTTGGAATTCCAAATCCTCAAATTCATGGACCACAAGCAACTGAGAGCAGGATGCACAAAGCTCTGGGCAACGAAAGACAGACTGGGAGCAATTTCCTTTTGTCGGGCTGTGCTCAGCACAACAACATGCAAATCATATGCATGCCAATTGTGCTGGGTAGCCTGGTAAAAGCCGGGAGGAACTGCCTGGTACCTGTTCAGAAGTTCAGAAAGCAAAGCGACAGGCACAGCTTCTCCCCCTCAGATGAGGCACAGTTTCTCCTCCTCAGAAGAGGGAAGAGCAGGGCTTTTTCTTTGTTTTTATCTCAGTGTGAAATAAGACTGTACTGAGGCTTCGGCCTTTCTTTTTAAGCTGCTGTTCTGTGTGTGTCCTGTGCCTATGTTAGGAGCATTACATACACTCATATAACAAACTCACAAGAGGTACAGCAGCTCCAGAGCTGCAGTAAAAAATTCCCTTGTAAAAAGTGGGCGCTCCCTCCTGAAAAGGTATGACGAGATATATATATAAGGCTATTATTATTATTCTCTTTTCAGCATTACAAGGAGAACTCATTTAAATACTAATGAGCTCCTTGTAATGCTTTTGCATAGGGTTCATGGTGGATGCTACCACTATCAATAGAAGCCCTGGATAACCCTTTTGAACATAGGAAGTGGAACATAGGAAAGAACATAGGAACATACAATATCAGTTTGAATGGAACCATGCATCATTGTTACTTGGAGATATACAACTTTTGGAGGAACAGAATTATAAGATTGCAGCTCAAAAGTTCCTTTACCAAGTTATATTGCTAGGAAAGAAATCAGTGCTCCAGTGTTGGATATCCCCAAATCCTCTTATATTCTCCAGCTAGCTACACAAGATGAAAGAACTAGCTGATTTTGAGCTTAGATCTTGCTCTAAAAGACTATTCATGGGTTTGGATACAGTATTGAAGTCTATGGGAAAGATTTCTGACCATTTACCCTTGATTTAGTTTGCCTCCCTCAAAGGTATCCCTAGCATGGTGGCAACCCTCCTAGGTAGCGCATGCAGGGAGTCGGTAAATAAAGACCCGTTCCTTATGCTTAGCCCTGTTGATCTAGATGTCTCAATCCACAAAGCCACTGAAAGGGCACGCTGCAAAAAGCAATGGTCCCAAAGTCAGAAGCAAAAGACACAGGCTTCCACAAAAGAAGCAGGAACATCCACAAAGCACACCAAGTGGAGCCAGTCCTTGGACCCAGGAGTTTAGAATACAGAATACTTTATTTCAAATTGTTAAAAATAACCAAACAAGCACTGGAACCTAGACCCAACACAGGCCGTGTTTTGGCAATATAAGCCTTCCTCAGGGATCCTGTCTTTTCTGCAAATGGTTCCTTGATTATTAGTGTGTTACCCAAGGCACCTTTTGGTAGTCAACTTGAAAAACTGATGTCTCTTCATGTCAGGATTTTACTGCAGATTGTTATTTTTTTACATTTTACTTTTTTTATTTATTTGTATTCCGCTTTGCCCAAAGTGGGTCACAACAAATACATACATAGTAAAAATAGAAACAAAAATATACATAACAACATGATCAGAAATTATAAAAATCACCAAACAAGCATATTACATTAAATTCAATTCCTATATTTCATCTTACAAAAAAGGTGTCTTTTTAACAATATCTTACGAGTGCACCGGTTTGCGAGTGTTTTGCAAGACGAGCAAAACATTCACAAAATCGGCGCCTCGGAAACCAAGTTTGACTTGATTTACGAGCGCCACCCCCCCCCCAGCGATCCGGCATCCCCCCCCACTCGTGTCGCCCCCCCCTGCGATCCTACATCCCCCCAAGCACCAAAACGAAATCCCTTACCCCGATTAGGCATCAGCACCAGCACCAACGCATAGGTGCCCAAAGATCCTCCCTCTTCTGGGCTGGGCGGTGCGTCGGAGATCCTTCCTCTTGCCTGTGCTGGGCTGGACTGGGCTTTGAGCATTTGCGCATGCTCAAAGCCTTCTGGTCTCGCTCTCAACTAAATTCTCAGATTCATTGGTGGCCTCAAGGGGGGAGGGGAATGGAGCAGCGCCGGTAGCCTCGGGGGGGGGGGGGGGGGGGAGGAGGTGGAACGGATCAAAGCGAGTTTCCCTTACTTCCCACGGGGAAACTCGCTTTGATTGACGAGCAATTTGATTTACGAGCATACTTCTGGAATGAATTATGCTCATAAACCAAGGTTCCACTGTACTTGCATTTGTTTGCTGACGTATATATAGTGGAAGATTATTCCACTCTTGGGGATCTATGCAAGAAAACATCCTGCCTCTGGACACATATAACCTTAATTGCTTCACTTTAGGGATATGTAGATTTACCCGTTCTACTGAATGCAATGCGCATTGAGGGGCAAAATGTTTTCTACCAAGTACCTTGGTGCCTGATTGTGAATACAAAGACAAACCATCCAATTTCAACCAGTACAATGTTATATAGTATTCTGTCACATGATCACACTTCCCCAATCTAAATAATATCCGCACAATTGACTTTTGCGCAACCTGCAGTGCGCATAACGCTGACACAGGTATACCCAAAAGTACCAAATTACAATAGTCGAAACAGGATAGAACTGTAGTCTGCAAGACAGTTCTAAACATATTACTGGACCGACATGGTAACAAGTTGCTCATCATACCCTCTTGACCACTGACCTAAAAGTCAAACAAGAATCCACCAGCACTCATAAATACTTTACCTCCTTAGAGATAACAACAGAGGTACCCAGCAGTTTAATTGTTCCTGGAAAATCATCCCGTAATGCCCGTACAAAGCACATCACCTTTGTTTTTGGGATGTTTTATTAATATTTGATATACCGCTTAAGCATATTACAGATCTAGGCGGTTTATAAAAAAAATACAGGTACTTAGAACTTCCCTATCTATCTCGAAGACTCACAATCTAGCTAAAGTACCTAAGTAAACAATTATTAAACTAGAAAAGATATAACAAAATTCCAAGAATTGTGAGGGAAAGGTACAATTCAAATTAAAAAAAGAGAAAAAGAAAAAAGATGCTTAGCTTTAACCTATTACAATCCATCCAACCTTTAATCTTTGTCATCACCCTCTGTAATCACTACACAGCCTCTTCAAAATCACCATCAATAGGGAAGAACTGTATATCGTCCAATAAAGTCTATAAGAGACCTGCACAGCCTGCAACAGCTTACAGAGGGGGACAAGATAAAGATTAAACAAAGCAGCCGAGAGAGCAGATCCCTGAGGAACAATCATTTTTACCTCATTACAGCATGATAATGTCATTACAGCATGATAATGCTGCAGATGACATAAAAAAGATGAGAACCATTTCATAACTGCTCTGCCAATACCACAACTCTTTAATCAATCCAGTATATAATTGCTGGATTCTATTGTATTTTGGGAAGTGTAAGCATGCATGTGTGTGTGTGGGAATGATTGGTGTGTTAGGGTAGTAAATGGGGGACATTGAGACAAGAAAATTGTTTATTTGATTTGTAAAAATAGTATTGCAATTTTGCACCTTGCTATGCAGTAGATTTGGAGAGCTGTACTTGTTATTCATTTATTCTGATTGTATGCATTGTAATCAATAATGATACAATTAAAAAAAAAAGACTGGAGGAAATTAGAAAATCATGGGATAGGAGGTAATGTCCTATTGTGGATTAAGAATTAGTTAAAAGAAAGAAAACAGATTTCATCCAAAAGTGATTGCCTTGGGGGCAGTGTTTCAGTTGAGATTTCCATTTAAATGTTTTGTCTCATATCAAGGGAGCAAATATATTTTCTTTGAACCTGCCCAATTAGGTTTTTTCTTAGAGGGTAAAGGAGTCTCGACGCAGCCAGAATGAAACAGGTTATTAATGTGGTGTTTAATCAATGGATAGGTTAATATCTCATTACTACTCTATTTCTTATTTTTAACCTTTTCTAATAGTATATGAATCCCCTTTTCCCGAGGGGTTTTCTCATTTTGCCTCTTCTCCTCAGATTGTGGACTGTATTAGATAAATATTTCATTGTTTATTTTCTGGTGCTTAGTCCGAAGAACTAAGTGAGTTTATACTTTTGCATTGCCTTTAACATTTATGTATATTGGATGTATTGAAATGATAAATAATTAAAAAAATAAAATAAAAAAGAAAGCAGAGTAGAATTAAATAGTCAATATTCTTAGTGGAGAAGGGTAAATAGTGGGATTTCCAAATGGTCTATGCTGGGGCCACTGCTTTTTAACATATTATCAATCATCTAGAGATGGAAATAACTAGTGAGGTAATTAAATTTGATGATGACACAAAGTTGTTCAAAGTTGTTAAATTGCATGAGGATTGTGAAAAATTGCCAAGATGACCTTGCAAGACTGGGAATTAAAATGGCAGATGATGTTTAATGTGAGTGTGACAGGGTGAAGTTCTCTGTCACTGACATTCCACCAGAGGGAGTCTGAGAAGCTAAAAGAAAGAGCTCATTTGCATAAGAGCTACAAGTGCTGCTGGGAGCTGTCTATTCAACCTGAGTAAGCTGTGGTGCTGGAAAGGCCAATTCCCAGGCTGAGAACCAGGAAAAGAAGAAGCTCCTTCAGGAGTCAGAAGGGTACTCAAGGTTGATGACTGGTGGTGGTCAGAAAAGACCAGGGTAATGAGTGACAAGAGAGTCTTCATAGAGAGCAGCTGAGGGTAGGAAGTTCTCAGGAAGAACTGCAGAGAGAGACTGGCTGGGAAGGACTCCTCAGGGCATGCATCTGAGAGACAGGTTGTTCACCCTCTCCAAGGTAGGGAGAATGAGAGGGCACTCTCTAAAGTTAAAAGGGGATAGATCCTTTACAAACGTAAGGAAGTTCTTCTTCACCCAGAGAGTGGTGGAAAACTGGAACGCTCTTTTGAAGGCTGTTATAGGGAAAAACACCCTCCAGGGATTCAAGACGAAGTTAGACAAGTTCCTGCTGAACCAGAACGTACGCAGGTAAAGCTAGACTGAGGGCACTGATCTTTGACCTAAGGGCCGCTGCGGGAGCGGACTGCTGGACATAATGGACCACTGGTCTGACCCAGCAGCAATTCTTATGTTCTTATGTTCTAAGATAACTGAGGGATTGGGAGAGTCCTCAGTGTGTGCATCTAGGAAGAAAGAGTAGCTGGAAGGTCCGGTAGAGCCTGGATCCCAGGTGGGGCTCAGATTTGACAACCGGCATTGGGACTGGTTAAATTCCAGGGAGTGGGAGATCCATGAGGCAGGGGAGCATAGGGACCAACAGTGGCCCCAACAAGAAGTAGTCAGGAGAGTCGAGGTCCATGGCTGAGGGAGTCTGGCAAGTAACCAGCATAGGGACCGGTGGGACTGGTGGCAACCAGTGGAGAGACCAGTGATGGCACTGGATGCTGCCAGAAAAGCCCACGAGTAAGCAGCCTAAAAGATCTGGGAGAACGTTGGCTAAAAGGTCTGGCAAACAACCAATGGAGGAACCGGTAGGGCTGGTGGCAACCAGCAGAGAGACTGATGATGGCACTGGGAGCTGCCAGGGAGGATGTGGAGGGCCAAGGGTCAGGAAGAGGACTTGCAAGACCTATGGAGAAGAGGTTTTTTGGCCGCTCCGGAAGCCAGATGAGCACCACTTCCTTTACTTTATCATTCTTTATCTTTTGCTCTCCAGGTTGCAGTGATGCACCCATATTTTGTCGCCGGTGACAATTCTCTCCAGAATGCTCAGATCTTCTTCATACCATCTCAGAAAATGGGTCACAACCTCCACACGCTGTTCCTTGTGCAGATCAGTAAGCTGTTTGGGAACTCATCCTACACAGACAGTCCTGTATCCTATGTCATCATGCATTATGGCAAATGCAGATCCATAGCTGATATCCAAATTTGTAGCCAACTGAGACACCGTTATCCGTCGGTCTTCTCTAATCAAGACATCCGCCCTGTTAATGTGCTCTTGTGTGCATGATGTTGATGAGCGACCAGAAGGAGCTTCTTTGGTTACACCTGTTCTTCCTGCTTTAAACCTTTTTACCCACTCATAAACCTTTTGTTGATTCATGGTGCTATGTCCATACTGAGTCAATATCTGACGGTGAATTTCCACAGGTTTCACTCTCTCTGCCCAAAGAAAGAGCGCTACTGCACGTTGATTTTCTACGGCGCAATTTTGCAATGGAGTATCCATGTTTCTGACCTCATGGCTGCCACATGACTAAAGCCGAGCGCTGCACTGTGCGTGGATGAACTATCCAACAGGCAATGTACGAGTACAAATGTTGCAATTTGCTAGCTCTGTTCCGGTTATCATGTAATTTAACAATTGTCTTTAATTTTTGATTTGCCCTCGTATTCTTGGTGTACTGCGGCAGCTAAAAAAAGCAAATAGAATGTTAGGAATTATCAGGAAAGGAATGGAAACAAAATGAGAATGCTATAATGCCTTTGCATCACTCCATGATGCAACCACACCTCAAATACTCTGTGCATTTCTGGTCATTGCATCTCAAAAAAGATATAGTAGAATTAGAAAAAGTACAAAGATTGAGCACAAAAATGATAAAGGAGATAGGATGACTTCCCTATGAGGATGAGGAAATGCAAAAGTGGCTAAGGCTCTTTAGCTTGGAGAAGAGACGACTCAGGGGAGATATGATAGTGGTATGGAACAGGTAGACGTAAATCGCTTGCTTATTCTTTTCAAAAGTGCTAGGACTAGGACTAGAAATGAAGATACAGTGGTGCCTCACACAACGGACGCCTCGCACAGCGCACGCTGCGCACAACGAACTTTATGTCTTGATTCGTACAACGAACTTCGTTTCACACAACGAAGTCGCCCGAGCTGCATCCTTTCGCGCAGGCACTGCGCTTAACTGCCCTCTCTCCGCCTGGCTCCCTCTTGCCCCCCCGACTCCCCGACACGATCGGGGCAAAAAGGAGCCCAAGCCCTCTTGCCCCGCCGATTCCCCAACTCCCCGACAATATCGGGCCAGGAGGGAGCCCAAGTCCTCCTGGCCACGGCGACCCCCTAACCCCACCCTGCACTACATTACGGGCAGGAGGGATCCCAGGCCCTCCTGCCCTCGACGCAAACCCCCCCTCCCCCCAACGACCGCCCCCCCCAAGAACCTCCGACCGCCCCCCCAGCCGACCCGCGACCCCCCTGGCCGACCCCCATGACACCCCCAACCCCCTTCCCCGTACCTTTCTGTAGTTGGCCGGACAGACGGGAGCCAAACCCGCCTGTCCGGCAGGCAGCCAACGACGGAATGAGGCCGGATTGGCCCATCCGTCCCAAAGCTCCGCCTACTGGTGGGGCCTAAGGCGCCTGGGCCAATCAGAATAGGCCCGGGAGCCTTAGGTCCCTCCTGGGGGCGGGGCCTGAGGCACATGGGCCCAACCCGACCATGTGCCTCAGGCCCTGCCCCCAGGAGGGACCTAAGGCTCCCGGGCCTATTCTGATTGGCCCAGGCGCCTTAGGCCCCACCAGTAGGCGGAGCTTTGGGACGGATGGGCCAATCCGGCCTCATTCCGTCGTTGGCTGCCTGCCGGACAGGCGGGTTTGGCTCCCGTCTGTCCGGCCAACTACAGAAAGGTACGGGGAAGGGGGTTGGGGGTGTCGTGGGGGTCGGCCAGGGGGGTCGCGGGTCGGCTGGGGGGGCGGTCGGAGGTTCTTGGGGGGGGGCGGTCGTTGGGGGGGGGGGGGGGTTTGCGTCGAGGGCAGGAGGGCCTGGGATCCCTCCTGCCCGTAATGTAGTGCAGGGTGGGGTTAGGGGGTCGCCGTGGCCAGGAGGACTTGGGCTCCCTCCTGGCCCGATATTGTCGGGGAGTTGGGGAATCGGCGGGGCAAGAGGGCTTGGGCTCCCTTTTGCCCCGATCGTGTCGGGGAGTCGGGGGGGCAAGAGGGCTTGAGCTCCCTTTTGCCCCGATCGTGTCGGGGAGTCGGGGGGGGCAAGAGGGCTTGAGCTCCCTCTTGCCCCGATCGTGTCGGGGAGTCGGGGGGGCAAGAGGGCTTGAGCTCCCTCTTGCCCCGATCGTGTCGGGGGTGCCAGGGACCACACGGAGTCACCCACCGTACCACCCGATTCGGGTAAGCGCAGGTATCGGTGGGTGGCTTATATGCAGGGGGGTGCCTTATTTTACATTTTTTTCTAAAAAGGGGGGGCTGTCTTATTTGATGGCCCTGCCTTATCATCGGGGAAACACGGTAGAAAAAAAAAAAAATGAACAGTTAAGTCCCAGTTTTTGCCTCTCTCACTGTAAAATTAGACTCTACTTAGTCTGTCTTTAAATTTAAAAAATGTGTGTTGTTTTAAAAAACAATTATGTTTTTAGATGTATCTAAATAAAAATAATAACCAAAAATTTATCTTTTTTTATGTCATCTTAGCATATTTTATGCTACAGAACGAATTATTTTTTTTAACATGTATTGTTATGGGAAAACGCGTTTCACATAACGAACTTTTCGCATAACAAACTTGCTCCTGGAACGAATTAAGTTCGTTGTGTGAGGCACCACTGTACTAAGTAGTAAATTTAAAACAAACCAAAGAAAATATTTCTTCACTCAACATGTAATTAAACTGTGGAATTAGTTGCCAAAGAAAATGGCTTAGCGGGGATTAAAAGAGGTTTGGATAATTTCCTAAAAGTCCATTATTAACATGGACTTGTGAAAATCCACTGCTTATTTATAGGATAAGTAGTATAAAATCTGTTTTACTCTGTTGAGACCTTGCCAGGTACTCGTGACCTGGATTGGCCACTGTTGGAAACAAGATACTGGGCTTAATGGATCTTCGGTCTGTCCCAGTATGTAAATTTTTATATTCTTAGAAAAACATGGAATCACATAACAGAAGGAAATTTAAAAATGATCTGTTCCAGAAATAGGAGTAATCAGAAAAGAATCTGATGTGAATTCCAAGTGTTTGACTGCTATGAGATTCAAGCAATGACTTAACTTGTGTACTAGGGCTATAGGCAATAAAACCAAACTCTCGGAGGATTTTATGATTTGTGTAGGTGTTTCATACACTGTCCGCCTTACTGGGCCCTTTGGTCTCCTTTGTATCAGTAACATTGCATGAATATATCCACTTTTTGTTTTTGCATCATACACTGCCACAATTGTATGCAACTTTTTCATGCATATTCATTGTGGATATCCTGAAAACCTGACTGGCAAAGGGGTTCTCCAGGATCAACTTGGAAACACTGATCTAGATACTGTTTGAACCTGAGTTGAGTAGCAGTGCCCTTTTAGAAATGGTTTATTCCTAGCTATCATTTTGTGAGCACTATTCATGTTGGGTCCCCCCCTCCCCCCGATGGTTAATACATGAATTTGTTGGCTGCAGTGAGGTAGGCCTACAAATTTTCAAATGTTTAGTCTAGGTCTTTTTGATTTCATAAATGACTTGCTCTTGAGGTTATCTTGACAACAGCTGGTAGAGTCACAATGATCTTCATCCTTTTCCTTTAGTAGACTAATAGTGGGTGAAGGAAGAACCAGATTGTTAGGTTACAAAATGATTTTAAGCATAAACTACTTTTTCATAGGTCCTTTAAGTTTACTTTTGATTGTGGCATAAGTTTCTATTAACTTTTTTTTTTTTAATGGTGAAGACCAAACTCCAAAACATTTTGGACTTATTATATAGGCCATGGTGCCAAAGGGCAAGGCAGGAGTGGAGGAATGGCCTAGTGGTTGCAGGTTCAAGTCCAGAACTGCTTCTTGTGACCCCATGCAAGTCACTTAACATTCCATTGTGAGCCAACAGGGATAAGGTGTACCAGAATGTAAACCGCATAGGCTAAAAGTGGTATATAAATATTAAAATAAATAAGCTGGGACAGACAGAAAAATGCTTCAGTACCTGAATAAAATCATGTAAACCAGTGGTCTCAAACTCAAACCCTTTGTGGGGCCACATTTTGGATTTGTAGGTACTTGGGGGCCACAGAAAAAATAGTTCATTAACCTGTTTTTAAAATAAAGTCGCATTATTAACATCTTATCTATCTCACTCATGCATGTTCTCACCAGGGTGGACCGACTCTGGATCACATCCTGAGTGTCTTCCAAAAATTCAGTCAAATTTACTTCAGTTGTAACCAGATGGTCCACCTCCTGGGCAGATTCTATTTTTTTTTTAGGAATATAGTAATAGTTATATATTGGAGAATTCTCCGCATTAGCCAATCCCAGTATTTCTTTAAAAAATTTTCTCAATAAAATTTCAGGTGATAGTAAGTGAGTTACTGGGAAATTGACCAAGCAGAGATTTTTCGCTCTATTCATATTTTGCATAGATTCTATCTTAGAGTGTATCACTGTAGAATCTTTAACAACAGATACTGAGACTGCTTGAAGTGTATTACATTGAGTTTCCATAACATTTATCCAAAACAATTCAAATTGGAATCCACATTTTCTAATTTTTGCAAAACTGATTGAGAAAAATCCCCCATTTGTTTCATCGTTGTCCTGAGAAACCCTTCAACTCTAGAAATGCCTAACCATAAGTCTGTAAGGGTAATATCCTGTGTTTCCTCCGTTAGTGGATTTTCCTTCACTCCACCTGAAAAATTCAGTGGTTTAGGTATTTCAGTATACGCTAACTTATTAATATGGGTGGAGGATACCACTTGTCCGTTGGAAATAGTAGGGTTTATATTCCTACTATCACTAGATATTGGATGAAGGGGAGGAGTCCGTTCGAGGGGACTCAATGAAGCTCCTGAGAAGGAGGAATCCATGTTTAATGGTACTTCTAATGGTTTTTCAGATATTAATGTTAAATGCCTATCCATGGGGCCAGATACCGCAGGTGTTGAACTTTTCGGCTTAATTTTCCTTTTCCCCATATTCAAATCTAAAGCCAGAAATATAAAAATAAGTTATACCAACTTAAATTCCGACTCCCCGATTCCTCGTGGCTCCAAGGGGCTCCCAAGGGGCCTGGCATGCCCCTTTGGGCACGCTCCTTCGGCCACGCTCTGCGGCCGCGGCTTCTCTTTAACTAGTTGGAGATGGACCCGATGACGTCAGGGGTCCGTCTCTATCAGTGCCTGCCAGCCAGCTACGAAGAAAGGAAGAATCGCTGCTGCAGGAGACTTGGGGGCAGCCAAAAAGTCCCCTCCGATATCCCTCCAGGTCAGTAACAAACTCCCAAGGTAGCCACGGCAGCGGTTTCTCTTTAAGTAGTTGGAGACAGACTCGATGACGTCAGGGGTCCGTCTCTATCAGTGCCTGCCAGCCAGCTACGAAGAAAGGAAGAACCGCTGCTGCAGGAGACTTGGGGGCAGCCAAAATGTCCCCTCCGATATCCCTCCAGGTCAGGAACAAACTCCCAAAATAGCACCTGGAAAGCCGCATGCAGCCTGTGTGTTTGAGACCGCTGATGTAAACCGTTCTGAGCTCCCTTGGGAGAACATTATAGAAAATTGAATGAACAAATAAATAAATATCAAACCCAGATCATGAACAAGGTGGGCAAATACCGATTCTAAATTAGAAGCAGGGCTGTCCATGTGGCTGTTAATGTCACTAAGCAATGAAAACAGGTCCTGCAGAACCGTGCAAATTCTATCAAAAGCAAACAAAGATCTTCAAAGAAGGAAGAACATGGTATACCAACAGAGAAGAAAACAAAAAGAAAAACTTGTGAATTGCAACTGGAGTGAATTTACAAAATAAATAAATTATTTCCCAGGGTTTACTTGGCTATACATCTTATCATAAACCACATTGAACTACTTGGTTGTTAGTTGTGTTGAACTGTATTGTATAAGGAGAAGAGTTGGAATCACTATCCCTCACACCCCTCTTGCTTTGCTGAACTACAAGACAGAGCAGTATAATCCACTAGGACAAGACTTAAAAAGAGAAAATCCTCTTCTCTCAGTCAGAGCCACTAAACTAAACTAAAACTAAATTAAACCTTAAGTTTGTATACCGCATCATCTCCATAAAGATAGAGCTCGACACAGTTTACAGGTAATTCAATAAATGAGGAAAGGACATAATAAGAAATTAGAGATTAATGAAGAGGATAGCTAGCTATTTTAAACAGATAGCTTTACGTTTTGGAGAAAAGCCAGGTTTTCAGATGCTTTCGGAATAATTGGAATGAGCCTAGGTTCCGCAGTGGGGCAGGGAGGTTATTCCAAAGCTCAGTGAATTTGAAGAAAAGGGATTTTCCTAATTTACCTGCATACATGACACCTTTTAATGAGGGGAAAGATAGTTTGAGTATGTGGGCAGATCTGGTAGTGTCAGGTCTCGAAGAATTCCAGGATAGTAGGATTAGGAAAGGAAGAATGCCATGTAGTATCTTGAAAATTAGGCTGGCACATTTAAAGTGAATCCTAGAAATCACCGGAAGCCAGTGAAATTTTGACAGAAGTGGGGAAACATGATCGAATTTGCTTTTTGCGAAGATCAACCTAGCCGCAGTGTTCTGGATCCACTGAAGTCTTTGAAGATTTTTCTTGGTTAGACTTAGATAGATGGAATTACAATAGTCCAGTCTGGAAAGAATGATTGATTGTACAAGGACAGCAAAATGTAAGGTAGAGTTACTTAAATAATTCTGAGAAGATGCAATACTTATATCAAAAGCCCATCTCTTGCTAGCTTCATGTGAGTTGGAGAGCTAGATTGGCCACTGTTGGAAACAGGATACTGGGTTTGATGGGTGTGTCTGACCCAGTGTGGCAGTTCTTATGTACTTAATACAGCCCATGAAGGGCATAGGTTTTAGCCATGGCTCCTCACATATGAATGTCCTAAAGACTTTGGGTGGACAGATGGCATAACAAGGCCCAGCTATTCAAGTGCTTTGTAACAGAGCATTTTGAGAGTGATAAACGGTCTCCAAATATTTTTGTTTTTATTTAGCTCATGCTTTTTCAATAGTAGTTCAAAGTAAGTTACATTCAGGTATAGCAGGTATTTTCCTGTCCCCCAAGGACTCACAATCTAAGGGGCCCTTTTACCATGATGCAGTAAACCCTGGGCTTAGCATGTAGAAAATTCTCACATTAACACATGCTAAGCCCAGATTTATTAATAAGAACATAAGAACTGCCATCTCCGGATCAGACCTTCGGTCCATGAAGTCTGGCAATCTGCGCATGCGGAGGCCCAGCCAGGTGTACACCTGGCGTAATTTTAGTCACCCATATCCCTCTATGCCTCTCATAAGGAGATGTGCATCTAGTTTGCTTTTAAATCCTAGAACGGTGGATTCCGCAATAACCTCCTCTGGGAGAGCATTCCAGGTGTCCACCACTCGTTGCGTGAAGCAGAACTTCCTGAAATTCGTCCTGGACTTGTCCCCCCTCAGCTTCAGTCCATGTCCTCTTGTCCGTGTCACATTGGACATTGTAAATAACTTTTTTTCCTGCTCTATTTTGTCGATTCCTTTCAGTATTTGGAAAGTCTCTATCATATCCCCTCACAGTTGTTAGGGCTCCCAACAGTGCTTGGGACCCGCAAAAAATTAACGTACGCTTATCCGAATGTATTAGCCGGTTAACAATGGAACACTCACTCTCCACCCCCTCACCAAAAAATGATTGTGCAAAAATAGTTAATGTACGCTTAGCACGCTTTTTGCAGTAAGCCTTTACTTGCATCTTAGGGCTTAGCAACTTTTAGTTCGTACCCAACACAATGGCTCACTCAGGTTGAGCCTTAAAATACTTTACAGGGAACATGACTATGGATATGATAATCTGCTGCATTCTTCACAGCATTGTAATTAGGTATAGAAATGCTGCCCACACCAGACATCAGGAGAGTGCTAGGAGAAGTCAGACCAGAAAGCTAATCATAATGTTTACTTCTCTTGTAGGGTGCTACCCAACTGGAAATAAATCATATAGGGCTCCATTTGAGAGAGTTTTATAATATTATATTGTATTATTGCATTTATATTGTATTATGATTGGGGGGAGCTCAATGTGGTTACTTGTCAAGGGCCACCCCCCATCAAAGTTACTTTTTCCCTCTGCTGTTTGTTACATGTATTATGAATATTATTCAGCATACAAGAACAGTACCAAAGGAGTAATTTAAACTTACCATTGATGATCCGGTACCATACTCTTCCATTTTCACCTTCATCTGCATCTGTAGCTTTCAGCTTTAAAAAGGAAGAAAAAGAATGAGCTTTTGCATTCATTTTCCAAAAGCACACCACTTCTCTACACAGTCCATTTTATATCAATATTTTAAGGTGGTCTTATGTATGGCAAAACCTGAGGAAATAGTTCTGTTAAATTGTTATTATGTTCCCAGTAAGAGAATTATGATGCTAGAGGGTGAACTAGAGGAGCTGAGTTTATCAATTAACACTGACTTAACTAGGGGCTCCTTTTACAAAGTGATTTTAGCGCGCGCTAACCCCGCGCCAAAAACTAACGCCAGCTCAATGGTGGCTTTAGCGTCTAGTACACGCAGCAATTTAGCGCGCGCTATGCGTGCGCTAAAACCACTAGCGCAACTTTGTAAAAGGAGCCCTAGGTTTTTTGTTTTGTTTTTTGAATAAAAGCTTTTATTGAAATATACGGTACACAGAAATATGCAGCACAAAACAGCAAAAGAAAACACCAAAAGTGCTGCCAGCAAATGAAACATGTGCAATATTCACAAATATACAAGAACAAACTACAAAACCAGCTATAACACAGCAAAATCCCCCCTCCCACCCCCCAGGGACGAAACACAGTTCCCACAGCACCAGAAAAGGTAAAGGATCTTCCAACCCAACTCAAATAAAGAAGTAGGAATAGGGTCTCCCCAGCACAAGTTCCCCCATTCAAGCCCCAAACTCAACTCCCAGCTCCACCTCCACAACTAACCCCTACAGAGTCCCGGAGCCCTAGGTTTTTATTAAATTCTCATGTTAATATTTCAGTGTGACCAACTCTTTTGGTGGCCTTTCAGAGTGATTGTGGGAAAAAATACCAGCTATTTGAAGACATACTTTAACAACTATCTGTATTATGGGCAAAGGATTCTGGTTTTTTCTAATGTGCCTGACACTACTCAATTAGGCCCTGATTCTAATAACAGGTAGGTAGGTGCCTTACTGCTGCCTATCTTAATTATTTTAATTGGTTCAATCGACGCAGTAATTGACTGTGCCGATTAAAAACCAATTACAATGCCGTTTAAAAAATGGAGGCGCCTAAAATAGCGCTGTTGTTCTAAGGAGGTACCTTATGATGCCTATGGCCACTGTAGTCATGGTTAACGCCAGAAGTAGCTTTAGGTACTGTTAGCTTTAGGCTTCTGTAGATGTGATTCTCATGAAAGGTAGGCGCCACAACGAGTGGTGGATGCTTGGAATGCTCTCCCAGAGGAGGCTGTGACGGAGACCACCATTTTGGGATTCAAGGGCAAGTTGGATGCACACCTTCTTGCAAATCACATTGAGGGATACGGGAAAACAGGGTCTTCATCAGAGAACACCTAGCTTGGCCTCCGCGCCGGACTTGATGGACCTAAGGTCTGATTCGGTGAAGGCACTTCTTATGTTCTTATGAAATGTAGGCCTTTAAAAACCTGGCCTACATTTCTAGTGCCTATCATTCACGTAGCTGCAATTTTTCAAACAGCTCCATTGCACGATTTGACACGTGATCAGCGCTATTTTTGTAGGTGGTCATCGATTACAGTGCCATTTGGAGAACCTGGCCCTTAGTGTTGTTTATATAACTTGACTTAGGCGCCAGTAGGCGCTGATATATTAGGCCAGACATTTCCTGGCCTAATTTACTGA
Organism: Geotrypetes seraphini; assembly: GCF_902459505.1. Taxonomy (NCBI): domain Eukaryota; kingdom Metazoa; phylum Chordata; class Amphibia; order Gymnophiona; family Dermophiidae; genus Geotrypetes; species Geotrypetes seraphini. The sequence goes on from NC_047087.1 coordinate 197,230,544, forward strand.
CGCCTGCCACAGGCACCTACCAGTGCCTAAGTCATACCATGCCTATTCTCCATACCCTAACCATTTCTACTTTTCAGGTAGGTGTCATTAAGTGCTGGTAGGCATCGCTAGGCACAATTTTCTGAAGAAAAAGGGGATAGAAGGGGGATAGATAGAGGGCTACGATACAGGTCCTGGACCTGATGGGCCGCCGCGTGAGTGGACTGCTGGGCATGATGGACCTCAGGTCTGACCCAGCAGAGGCACGGCTTATGTTCTTATGATATCAGTGTTAAGCTAATTAATTCTTTAAATTAGGTTTTAATGGCATTTTCAATTAAAACACCAATTAACCATATTTTAAAAAATTAAGTTGTGCATGGAATTCAGCTAGGCACCACCAATACCTAACTTACCCACCCCCCTTTATGAAGATGTGTTAGGGTTTTTATCGCAGGCCACGGCTGTAAAAGCTCCAACGCTCACAGAAATTCTATGAACATTGCAGTTTTTACCAACGTGGCCTGTGACAAAAAACCTTAATGTGGCTTCATAAAAGGGGGGGGGGGGGGTCACGCACCATTTATAGAATTCCCCCCTCTTAGTGTTCTGGCATGTGTAAATACCAATTAAGTTACCACTTATATGCACATAACTGCAGGCACCCAGTTATAGATTTTCTCTGTATGTGTTTTGATTCATTACATTTAGAGACTTGTATTTCTGAACATGTTAAAGAGGGAGTTTGATGAATAGTATGATGCAATTAAATAGGGTTGCATGTTCTTTGGACCCGTGTCTGTCGGAGTGCTTCTGGCAATGCGGGAAGGGTTCTACAAAAGTTGTGTTTGAATTTCTGAAACTTCTTTTTTCACATAAAAAGATAGAGGGGCATTATCGAAAGGAACGTCTAAGTCCATTTTCATCCAAGTCGCAAGTCATCCAAAGTTAAAAAGAGCTTAGGACATATTTTCGAAAAATACGTCCAAATTTTTTTTCGTTTCGAAAATCGTCCAAGTATACGTCCAGCTGATCTGACCGTCCAAGCCACTAAATCATCCATCTTTATACCACATTTTCGTCCAACTTTTCATCCGAGTCAAAAATGCCTAGAACAAGCCCTGTTGGACGTGGGAGGGGTCTGCAAAATGATGGACTGAACACTCAGACATGGTACCTTACAGGGCACTGCTGTGAACTTCACAAAAAGGGTGCCATGTCTTCATCTCACTACAGCTCCCTTATAGGGCATTATAAGCCCTCCAAACTACCTCAAGAATCCCCTAGACCCACGTATCTACCACCCCAAAAGCCGTTATGGCTACAGGAGTCACTTATATGCTAGTAAAAAAGGATATTGGGGGTGTTTAGGGGAATGCACATGTTTCAATATCAATGCAGTGATTACAGGGGCTTATGGGCATGGGTCCACCTCTCTATGGATCCCTAACTCACCCCCAAGATGGTTTAAGACACCTCTGTGCAGCACAACTAGGCTTTCCTATGCCAGGCTGTCAGGAGATGATATTCTGGAGGCACAATTTTTAAGTTGTGATTAATATTTTTATGGGGGGGTGTTGGTGATCACTGGGGTAGTGTGTGGGGGTCTGTATTATGTGTTTACAGTGCTTATTTGATCATTTTAGGTGGTTTTTTGTGACTTAGACCATGTTTGAAATGGTCTAAGTCACAACGTCCAAGTTCCGTGTATGCTGTGCTGTATAACTTTCGGTTATACATGCAGTACGACTAAGTCTAAGCCGTCCCACGTCCCGCCCAAATCCCACCCTCGACATTCCTCCTGAAATGCCCCATTTAGCTATGGTCGTTCAGAGTCACTATGAAGGCCTAGGTCGTTTAAAAATACATCCAAAACCCGGTTTGATTATCGGCACTTGGACGTCTTTCGTTTATAATCGTCCAAGTGCCGACTTAGGCCAGTTTTTGGATGTTTTTCTCTTCCAATTATGAGCCCCATAGGGTTTAGAGTAGACTATTGTATCACAAATTGTTGCCCTAATAGAATTAATTTAAAATCTCATTTTCAGTTTTTGGTGACTTTAGGCCATCTTTTACTAAGTTATAGTAGATATTTTTACTATGACCTGGGGCACTAAATACTTCAACGCTCATAGAATTCCTATGACTGTCAGAGCAGCATTGGAGCATTTAGTGCCCCATGACATGGTAAAAATGTCTACCGTGGCTTAGTAAAAGAGGGACTTAGTCATCTTTTACTAGAGATGATAACATATATTCTTTGGAATGTAATTGTTATAAGCTTTAATAAAAAGGAAACCCTTAAAGTTATTAGGATTATAATTGTCAAAAAGTTTTAATTGAAGATAGGTTGGTGTAATTGTGCATGAGTCATGAAACGTGTGGCTCTTTCTTCCATAAATAGCCCCCTAATGATTTTTTTGCACCCCCTAATGTGGTAAAAACTTGGTATGGATTAGAAACAGAATAAGGGATGAAACTTGTAAATGTATATTTGTGAAACTGATTTATTTACTAAACTAAACTAAACTACCGCATCCTCTCCATAATTATAGAGCTCGGCACGGTTTACAAGAGCTTAATATAGGAAGGAATAACATAATGGGTTTGGAGGTTGAGAACAGGGGGGAGGAGAGCATTACATTTTTGTGAAAAGCCTAGTTTTCAGGTGCTTATGGAATAGTTGGAAGGAGCCCTGATTCCGTAGTGGGGCAGTAAGATTATTCCAAAGCCCTGTGATTCTGAAGAAGAGAGATTTTCCCAATTTTCCCACATAGAGGATACGTTTTAGCGAGGGGAAGGATAGTTTAAGTTTTTAGGTGGGCCTGGTGGTGTCAGGACTTGAGGAGTTCTAAGATAGTGGGATTAGGGGAGGGAGGATGCCGTGTAGGATCTTAAAAGCTAGGCAGGCACATTTAAAATGAATCCTGGAAATTACTGGGAGCCAGTGGAGTTTGGACAGAAGTGGGGAAATATGATCAAATTTGCGTTTTGTGAAGATCAACTTGGCCACAGTGTTCTGAATTAGTTGAAGTCTTTGAAGACTTTTTTAGTTAGACTTAAACAGATGGAATTACAATCATCTAGTCTGGAGAGGATGATGGATTGAACAAGGACAGCAAAATATTGTTGGCGGAAGCAGGATCTCACTTTCCTCAGCATGTGGAGGCTAAAATAGCATGATTTTACCAAGGAGTTGAGGTGGTCATTGAAGGAAAGAGAAGAGTCGATAATGATGCTTAGAACTTTGCTTGAGAACTCAAGCTGCAGTGTGGCGCCAGAGGGCAGTGCGAAGAGGGTAGGCAGCTGTTCTAATTTTGGGCCGAGCCAGAGTAGTTTCATTTTGGACTCGTTCAGTTTCATTTGAACTGAGAGGGACCAGGATTAGAGTTTTGGTTATGCAAGCTGTTATATTCTCAGAGAGGTTGGTAAGGTTCGAGTCTGTCTCGAGAAGGACAAGGATGTCGTCAGCATATGTATAGATTGTTTCAAGGGGAGATAGATGGAAGAGTTTCAGGGAAGACATGTAGATGTTGAAAAGAATAGGGGATAGGGGTGATCCCTGTGGACATATTCCCAACGAGCATCTTTGGCAGAAGTTTTGTGCTCGGTCAGGTCGAGGAAGCTGATGATGTCTAGAGTATGCCCTTTTTCGTGGGTTGGGGAGGACGCAGGAGAGGGGAAACCTAGAGAAGTGAGGAAGTTGTTGAATTTGGTTGCATCCTTGCTGGTGTTATCATCTAGATGGAGATTAATATCGCCAATGATCAATAGTCTCTGAAATTTTAGGAAGGCACTTGATATGGTCTCAAGGATGAGTTCGGGGGATTTATTCCAGGGGGTTGGTGGCCGGTATAGTAACAAGATATCTAATCGGTGGGAGTGGTAGAGTGTGGGCTCTGTTGACTTATTTCTTTTAGAGTGATAACCAGGACATTATAACTTCTATTATTACTAAAAAGCACATTATAACTTCTATTCTTACTAAAGCAGAGTTTATCATTGTAGTTAATAATTTAAACAGAGTGTAATCAAGAGATTAATATAGTCACTGGAATCGCCTTTTTTCAGGTTCACATGCAACTTGTGTCCAAGCTAGAAAAAGGATGATGACCCCACATAATTTATTTTCCTGTGTTAGGGTGAGTGAGTGGCGGGGTCTTCATCCTTAATTCCTGACTTCTTGCAATGGTTAGAACCTGAGCACCTCAGCACCTTGAGGTTGTGGGTTCAAAAACCCATGCTGCTCCTTGTGACCCTGGGCAAGTCACTTAATCCTCCACTGCCCCAGGTACAGTAGATAGATTGTGAGCCCACCGGGACAGATAGGGAAAATGCTTGAAGTACCTGTATGTAAGCCGCTTTGAGTGTGCTTGTATAAATACAAAAAGACGGTATACAAGTCCCAATCCCTTTCCCTTTGAGGAAGAATTTATTTAGATTTTGCTCACATCTTTTTCAGGGGCCCATGCAGAAAGCCTTCCTGCAGAGCCCACACTCTACCACTAAAAAAAATTCCAATGCATGATATAATCAAAAAGCATGCAAATTATTGCCACTTTAAAATCGCAGTAGTAATCCACAGCTCGTTGCTTTATGTCACCTTTCTTGTCTATGCCGGCACTGACAGAAAGGGTGACATTGATATAAAAAACAATGCCGACACTCAGACCCAGCTTTCTGCATGGCCCCTATCCCTGGTAGTATTACAGCCTCCCTTCCTTCTCCCAGACCCAATCAGATCCTAACTCCCCCCATCTCCCCAAATATCTGGTGGTCTAGAGCAGTGGTTCCCAACCCTGTCCTGGAGGACCACCAGGCCAATTGGGTCTTCAGGCTAGCCTTAATGAATATGCATGAGAGAGATTTGCATATAATGGAAGTGACAGGCATGCAAATCTGCTCCATGCATATTCACTAGGGGCTAGCCTGAAAACCTGATTGGCCTGGTGGTCCTCCAGGACAGGATTGGGAACCACTGGTCTAGAGGACCCACCCCCATCCCACAATCTGAACGCCCTGCCCCTAACATTTATTTCTTTATATTTATATTCCATCCTCCCCAAAGAGCTCAGAATGGGTTACAGTTTACATTTAACAGATTAATATTGACACATCAAAATCCCTGGTGGTCTACTGGGTTCCCTATCCCCACCCCAACCCACACAAGTCCCTGGCTTTAAAAGAAACCTCTCTGGTGTCTACTGGTACCCCCTAATCCCCAATCCTTTTTTTCAAGTTCCCCAAACCCTCCACCCTATACTAGATGGCAGAGACCCTTATATCTTTATATAGTTGAATGCCTACCACATAGGGCAGGACACTGACATTTTCAAGATGATGATGCGAGAGGCAGAAGCAACTTGGTATTACTCATGCCTTCAGGCATAGGGATAGTAGGGGTTTAGGTGGGTGCTACTAGATCACCAGAGAATTTTGTGCTGGTGTTAGTGGAGTAGATTGGGTAGGGGCACACTAAACCACCAGGTATTTTATGTTTTACTGTTATTGGCCTCCCACCTCAGTCAGGGTAGAATTATCAGATTTTATTTATGTAAAATCCAGACCCATGGACCCAGCTCCACCCTCCAAGCCCCATTACACCTACCCCATGCCCTAGCCTTGCCCCTAGCTCCGCCCCTTCCACCTGTTCTCATTGGTCGGGAGGGCATCCACGCATGCGCTGTGATGATGCCCCCTCCCGACGTGATCTGCTTTTCATAACCCAGACAAAGTGCCGGGTTTTGAAAAGCCATCAGGATGACCAGACATGCCCTAAAGAGGACATGTCCAGGTTAATCTGTACATCTGGTAACCCCAAGTCAGGGGATGGAGGCTTTTTTTCGCATGGCTGTGGGATAGCTAAAGACTGCATTAACATGCTTAAAAAAAAAAAAAGTTCAAATATAAACATTTTATTTAATACAGAAATAAACACAAGCATAAGAACATAAGCAATGCCTCCACTGGGTCAGACCCGAGATCCATCGTGCCCAGCAGTCTGCTCACGCGGCGGCCCAACAGGTCCAGGACCTGCGCAGTAGCCCCCTATCTATACCCCTCTATCCCTTTCTTCAGCAGGAAATTGTCCAATCCTTTCTTGAACTCCAGTACCGTACTCTGTCCTATTACGTCCTCTGGAAGTGCATTCCAGGTGTTACAAAACCACCCTGCCGCCTCTCCCCCCAAAACTTGAGAAAACAAAGTCTAAATGGTAAAAAAAAAAAAAAAAGAAAGGAACACCATGACCCAGCTGAAAGGTTTGGGTCTTATACCACCAGTGATTCTCCAAGACATGGTACCATCCACAATACCTACTATACACAACAAATCCTCCCCCACCCCTCCCCTGCGACAATAGACATGAGCAAGGAGCACAATTGACTTCATTATACTACAGAGTTAAGCATCAGACTTCTCGCCTTGTTTCTTGCTACGAGGACTGAAGCGCACATCCCTGGCCTCCAACATCATCATAGCATGTAAAGTATTACTCCAGGTCCAATAAAACGGTCCTTCTGTCTACATCTAAGACTGCATATACTTCTCTGTAACCCCCACCTTAACCAACAATATCCACTCCCCTTTTCCCAAAGACCCAAAAACTGTCCCATTCTCAAATATAAACCCCCACAGATGGAATACAATGGGTTACTACAAAAGATATTCAAAATAACCTATAATAAATAGCCTGCTAGAATTGTTGAACCACTGGACAAGTCCATAATGCATGTCCGAATGAACTTTTCCCAATACCACACTTGAGACAAGTTGGCAAAGCAGCACAGCCCTCTATGTGTGCTTGCAGCTGGGAAAAATAAGCTCTCTGAATTGTTCAATAATGGTTTTCTCTCAGTAATATATAGTAATTATAGTATAAATCCTACACTCTACTCAAGTGCTACACCAGTATAGTCATAGAACCTCCATTCTCTCTTCCCTGTTTCTCTTTTCATAACTCTGCCTTCCTCACACAAGAAGCAGCAGTGGAATTTAAACCAAGCTCCTCTGGATGTCAAGCCCAGTGCTCTAACCACTAGGCTAGTCCTCCACTCTGTGCTTAGATCCAGAAACAAATGTCAGTGTCTGACCTGTCTTGCCAACCCTTTCCTCCCACCCCATCCCCCCAAAATGCTCAAAATCTGATGTCAGTAAAACACTGTATAGGAAAGAACAAATTTATTGAATATAAGATATCATTCTAACTGAGCTAGCAAGCTTGTTATCAATTACAGTACTTTATTAACCTATGTTGATTAGCACAAGATCCAAACATAACTCAGCAATACCTTCTGCTGTTTAATGCTGAGCAATGCAACACTATGACTTTCTTATATCAGCTTGGATTCAGCAACTCATACAAGAGTGGCACAATCAAACACATGAGACAGTTTAGTAGCAGAGAGTGGATACTGGTGTGTACAATATACATACATACAATTTACAAAATAATGTACCCATACATTCATATTAGAGGAAGGGAACAGGAAGAAAGATTGCATTTCTGTTATTGCTGAAAATGAAAGTCATTTTTATTGTGCCATTTTTCCCCTTGCAAATAAAATAAAAACGGTTCAAAGAACAGTAAAGAGGAGGGAAGAACATGCTTCACCATAATAGTGACTAATGCAGGGATTTCAGAGTCAGCTTTCTGATTGCCAATCTGGTGCTTGGACAATGCCATGTCTACTATCCAAAAGTAGATAGAATGGGATGCTTCCAAAACCAAGATCGCGCTTGGACAGCAGCTATGAAAACTATTTCAGATAGGATAAGGAGCACAAATAAAATAGCATATCAAGTTGTAAAAAAAGTTGATTCAGGTGGTTAAGAATCTCAAGGCACCTGAGACAGATCCTATGGTCAAGGAAAATTATAGGGCTGTATCAAACCTATCCTTTTTCAGGCCTCTCTCTAAGTGATGAGCACTTTTTTTTAGAAAATAAGGGGCTCATAATAAAAAAAAAAAACGACGTCTAAAAAGTGGCCTAAATGGGTACTTGGACAATCAAAAAGCCTGATCGGCCAAGTACCTGTAACCAAAGCTAGTTTTAGACTTATCTAAAATCAGCTTAGGCTTTTCCCCTGCCTCTAAACGCATAGAGCAAAAAGAGGTGTTTTTAGAGGAGGGGAAAAGGCCTACACCTAGGCGTACAACAGGTATAACCAAATCTTTTGATAGGTTGCCTAGTCGGCACTTATACATTTTGACTTAGACCAAGTCAAAACAGGTATAAGTGCCAAAAAAGGGCACACTGAGCTGATGGCGGCTGGCACGATCAGCTCAGTAGCCCAGCAACCTACCAACTCCCCATTGCAACCATTGCGGCAGGAGAGATGGCTCATCTCCCCTGCCGCGATGAAATCACCCCTCTACTCGAACTGCCGCGATGCGTGGCAGGAGAAATGCCCAATCTCTCCTGCCACGGTTTGTGGCAGTTCGGGTAGAGGGGTGATTGCATCGCAGCAGGGGAGATAGCCAATCTCTTCTGCCGTGATGCATCACCCCTCCCCCAAGATTGGGGCAAGAGGGAGCCCATGTCCTCCTGCCCGGCGAGTCACGACACCCCACATCGATCGGGGCAAGAGGGAGCCCAAACCCTCCTGCGCTGGCAAGCCGTGACCCCCCCCCAACAAGATCGGGGCAAGAAGGAGCCCAAGCCCTCGCCCCGGTGAGCCGTGACCCCCCTGCCAATTACGATCAGGCCAGGAGGGAGCCCAAGCCCTCCTGGCCAGGCGACCCCCCCCTACCCCACTAAGATACGGGCAGGAGGGATCCCAGGCCCTCCTTCCCCCTATCCCTTCCTACGATCGTTCCCCCGAACTCCTGATCAGCCCCCCCGCTGACCCGCAAGACCCTCCGCCAACCCCTCGACCCCAAATCCCCCTCCCCTTACCTGTACAAGTTGGCCGAACGGACAGGTCCCAAGCCCATCCATCCGGCAGGCCAGCCATCCCTGGAATGGCAGGCTTTAGGGCCTGATTGGCCCAGGCGGCTCAAACCCCACTCACAGGTGGGGCCTGAGGTGCCTGGGCCAACCGGAATTGGCCCAGTAGCCTTAAGCCCCTCCTGTGGACGGAGCCTTAGGCACAGGGGCCAAATATACAGCAAGGTTCTGGGGTTTGCTTTAAACTTTGCTTCTCAAATCACTCCTTAAATCCTTGAGGACCCCACAGTCATTAGTAAGACTGGACAAGATTACAAGGGAGCTAGTATGGGAAGGTTTATCTTCACTGCATGATGCAGTAGCAACTTTTATAGTTTATGGTTTATTATTCTTTATATACCCCCTTTTACAAACAGCAGCAAAGCAGTTCACAACTGTTCACAACTAAAAATAATAATAATAAATGAGAAATTCCAAATCAATCACAGAAAGACATAAAATAAATATTAATTTTAGTACTATTTTTCCCTCTAAGGACTGAGTTGATCTGAGCATAAATTTTTTTTCATGAGTAAAAAAAATGAGTTGAAGTGATCAAACATTTTTTGTTACCTTACCTTGTGAGCATTTCTTCAGATACTTACACACACACAAACACTCACAGTGAAGTTGGAAAGAATTCCATGAGTCTTACTATGCCTGCTTTCCCTACTTATTTGACTGTAGTTTATAGCCACTTTGAGTAAAATTCATATGCTAGATATTTAATGTAGCTTAAAAAACATTGCCCCCCCCCCCCTTTATGAGCACCACTGAAAAAAACAGAGGGGAGATAGTAGGGGCTCTTTTGAACACAGCAGAGAAGAACCATTTATTGTCTACCAGCTGCCTCTCATAGTACTTCCGTTACTGATGGTATTAGTCACACTGTATACACACCAAGGAATAATGCACTAAATTAAAATAATTTATAGAAAAACAATGCAGCATATTGGACAGAATAGTATTTGCAGTATTCTGAAAATATATGCAGGCACTTTAACACTTGGCTCTTCCTACTCGCCATATGAACAGTAATGTTCAGCAGTACTCTGACAGAAATTGAGGTCACTAACAACCATAAAATAATTTACCTAGCAGTGTTTTTGGTAGGTTGTTATAGGACCACCAGGATTCAGCTCCGCTAGCCTTTTAGTTTGCTGATGAGTTACCAAACATGCTTAGAGCATCAAGCTGATAACAAGGGAAACCAGAGAAGCCAGGGCTCAAATTGCACTGATTTTGCTTGAGATTTTGGACAAGTCACTTAACCCTCCATTGCCTCAGATACAAAACTTTAAAATTATAAGCCCTCCATGGACATACAAATACCTACTGTACTTGAATGCAACTTGTCTTGAGCTATTACTAAGAAAGGTATGATCTAAATCCAAATTCAATACCAGGTATGGTGAGAAGTAATACACAACATTACAAATGTCACCTAGGACTAGCAGAGCAATTCCAACATACCATAATAGCAGTAACTTCCACAAATCACACAACAAGCACCTGCCTAGGAAAAGACAGTACTACAAGCACTGCAGTGAGCACTAGAACATCAATAAATCTATTTGGAAAGCTAGAGAAACCAGATTAGAACAGATAGATTATGTTGTTGATGCTAGCAGAAAACCATGTCTCTTTCACACAAGCAGAACACAGACCTTCACCCAGTATAGAATAAGTAACCACAAAATAAAAATAGAAATAAAAATAAAAATTAAACTTAGCCCCCTCCCATTCCCCTGAGCATCAGCTTTCCATCACTCCCTCCCATTAGGGTTACAAGATTTTACTTGTGTAAAATCCAGACCCATAGCCCCGCCTCCAGGTCCGCCCAGTTCCACCCAGCCCTGCTTCATTATGCCCAAATCACGCCCCGTTCCACCCCAGCCTCGCCCCCAGCCTCACCCCCCTCAAACTGTTCTCAGTCTCAGGAGAGCATTGCGTGGATGCAATGTGATGTCACATGCATGTGCGTCACCACGTTGCATCAGCACATGCACAGATGCCCTCCCGAGGTGGAAGCTTTTCAAAGTACTGGGTTTTTAAAAACTGTCCAGATACCCGGACATGTCCAGATATATCTGGATGTCTGGTAACCTTACTTCCCATCCTCCTGAACAGCAGCTTTCCATCCCTTCTATCGCCCTAGGAGCACCTCTCAATCAGCAGGCTGTTTGAAGCCAGGGCCTTCCCTCTGCCGAGTCACTGATGATGTCATTAATGACATGGCAGAGGGAAGCCCTAGCAGAGCAGCCACAAACAGCCTGATCACAGTGCTGCCTCTGCTGGCTGGCCACCGCCATCGCTGTTGCTGCTTTGGGAGGCCTTAAAGTATGTCATATCTTATGGTGGTGCAGGTGGGTTTGGTCACTGAATTGGTGAATTGGGCAAAACTAGTAGGTGGAGGAATAGGGAGATATGGCTAAACTCAGACAGACTCTCCTATTAAAAAAACCCCCAAACATCTGGGCACCCGGATAATCCTCTAAAAAGGAGATGACCGGGTTTTTCCAGATATCTGATAACCCTAGACCAGAAGTTGGCAACCTTTTTAAAAGCAAAGAGCCATTTTATCCTAAATGTCTGACCCAAAATGTACAAAGAGCCGCAATGGGTAGAGAAGAGGGTTTGAGATATTCCAGATCTCTCACTCTCTTCCCTACCCAAGGTCTAGTTTTTCTCCCCCTCTTTCTCCCCTCCCCTGTGCACCTCTTATCCCTCCCTCCCCCTAGCCAAGGCCCTCTTTAAAGTCCCAACCCACAATTCCCCCTCTCCCCAAGGGCCTACTTAGGAACTGGGTCCAGGGGGTGTGGTGGGGGTCCTGGGCAGGAGCTTGGCCCTCTCATGGCAACTCAAACCCACAATGCCCCACCCCCTTCACTTCACCATGTATAGGTAGCCCCCCCAGGCCTACTGAAGTACCCTGTGGTCCAGCGGTGGTCTTTGTGACATGAGAGTGGCCCTCTCGCTCCTGCCTCTTTGCAGCTGCTTTCTAAATGGCTGCTGTGACCTTTTGCAGCTGCTCGCAGCATTTCCTGTAGTACCACAAGCTGCCAAGAGAGGTCGCAAGAGCTATTTTAGAAGGCAGCCATAAGGAGGCAGGAGCAAGAGGACTGTACTCCTGCCACAAAGACCAACGCTGGACCACCAGGTACTTCGGTAGGTCTGGAAAAGAGCCACATGTGGCTTGTGAGTCACAGATTGCCAACCCCTGCCCTAAACAAAGAGACCCTGGCAAGAAAGTTAACAAATAACAGAGGAAAGCAGAAATAAGAGTCTGGGACTAGGGTTACCAGACGTCCGGGAAAACCAGAAGATGTCCTCTTTTTAGAGGACTATCTGGGTTCCTGGATGGACTTTCCAAAACCTGGCAGTCTGTCCAGATTTTTGAAAGCCCCGAGCTCCGGCCATGTCTGGAGGGCTTTCAACAAGCATGTGTGGATGACGTCACACACATCCACACATGCTGAAGGCCCTTCAGACACGGCCTGGAGGTCAGCAAAAGAGAGACAAAGCTTTTGGGGGGCAGGACTTGAGGCAGAACAGGATGGGTTTGAGATGGGATAAGGCGTAGGGTTACCAGACGTCTGGATTTCCCGACATAGTCTCCTTTTCGAGGACATGTCCAGAAGTACAGACGGCTTTTCAAAACCCAGCACTTTGTCCGTGTTTTGAAAAGCTTCCAGCCAGTAGTGACATTGGGATGCAACGCAGTGACATCACACGCATGCGCGTGATGCCATCGTATCACACCAGCGCATGCACAGATGTCCTCCTGACAAGCAAACATGTTGAGGGGGGGGGGTGGGGCTGGGACAGAACAGGGCGTAACTCAGGCAGAATGGGGCAGGGCCAGGTGGAACTGGGAGGGTCTTGGGGCAGGGCCATGGGCCCAGACTTTCGATCTGGAAAATCTGGTAACCCAAATAAGGTGGGGCTGGGAGTGGAATGGGGTGGGGCAATGCATCCAGATTTTCTAATCCTTAAATATGGTAATCTCTATCTGGGACCAACATGATTAGAAAAATAAAATTATTAGATCACAAAGGTAGAAAAAATAATTTTATTTTCTATTTATTGATTAGATCATGTCAGCAATATACATATTCCAGAACTGTTTTTAGATATGGCTAGAACCCACAAGAAAAACCTCCAGTAGTAAGAGCACTTTGCTAGAGGCTTGGCTTTATTCTGAGATATTGTTCTGCAAAAACGTACAAATGTTGCAACTTTTTCCACCCATCTTTGTCCAGAAGATGAGAAAATTATGCCAAATGTTATGTAATAAAGATCATACACTTTTTCAATGTGTGTATGTGTATATTTTGTGATATTTAGCCATCATTTTATGATGCAACATTCTTTGTAATCCAACTAATGTGTTCACCCGGTTTCACTAAAGTAATTTTCTCCATCAAAATACACTCGATACGATACAGGAACAAGGTAAAAACCAGGATCTCCAGGACAACCCCAAAAGGAGCTTGTTGGCACTTGTTTCCACATATTGTAGTAATAAAGTCTCAAAGCAAGGAAGGAGAGGGTAAAGACAGAAGAGGATGAATGAAGAAAGAAAAAGTAACATGGCCAAGGGCCTCTCTTCATTAACCTTTCCTTTACCCCACCCCCCTCTCCTAAACCCAAATCGGCCAGGGATAACTTGAAAGCTGACATTCACTGAAAAGGCGCCAGAGAGTGGACCATACCACTCGAGTTCAGCAGGGGAGCAGAAGCCTACTGGGGGCACAATCCTAATATTCCATGAGCTATAACCACAGCCTCTATTTCCCTTCAAACAGTTCCAAACAGAGCAAAAAACGCACTGAATTAATCAATTTATCCCTTCCCACAGAAAATCTGAAGCCGATAAAGAGCTCTGTTACTTCACTGAAGTTAGAAGTGGCAGCCCAGTTTTTTTTTTCTCCCCCTCTCTCTCCCCACCCCCCACAAGCAGTCAGACTGGTAAGAGCAGACAGAGCTGTGAAAGACTACAGCAAAGGGAAAGCCAGGAGGAAGAAGATGAAACTAGTTCTAAGAGCAGTCTGAGGTAACAAAAAACAGATTTCTGGTTACTACAGTATTTCTAATTAAGGACCGTTTAACAAGGTCCCCCCTCCCCCTATAGATACAAAATGTGAACAAAGCCTCAATACATCAGCTTTGAGAAAATGAAGAAAAAGTGATTAGAGGGGCTGAGGGAAAAGCTGGCAGGAGTTTCTTCTCAGTTCCCGGGCCTGAGGAAGCTTTCTGCCAACTTACAGATTTCCACTCTGTTACTGTAGTCGAGCTTCTTAAACATTCCCAAGGGATTCCAAAGCAAGTGAGTATCCAGAATGAATATGCATGAGGTACATTTGTATATGCGAGCTGTCTGAGGTGTGCAATTTTGATCATGTGCATTTCCTGAAAATTCTGACTGGCTGTAGACATCCCAGAACGCGCTTGGGAAGCCCTCCTCCTCCTCCTCCACAGTTTAGGATATACAGTTCCTTATAACATTTCAAAGAGCTACAATCTGGGGATAGCTTGTTCTTAGCCTGTTACCGAGTAATGCACCTGATTGTCTAAATAAGATAGCTGACCAAAGAGAGATCTGCTGCAGGATTGAAATGATACTTTATTTCCTTCAAAAATCTTATTGGTTTAAGAGCACTTGCAGGAGGAAGAATGTGTAGGGAAAATGTTACAGCTGCCTATTATCACTTAAGACAATTGGTAGGAGAGGCTAGTGTCCTCAGTTGGGATCTGAAGTGCAGGAGAGCTACTGAAGTTAATTTTTAGGTAGCCAAGGCCACATTGCATTATAAGGGAGAAAGATTTCTATGTGACTGCTTATTGGAAGGGCAAAGGACAAGGGCTAGAAGCCTGAGCTAGCAGAGGGGTTACTAATAGAAATGTGCTTGGAAAAGTAGATGCATGTTCTTTGTTTTATATGAAGGTGTCATGAAAACAAGGTGGCATTTGCTAAATGTTCCTCAGGTTTGGGCTACCTCTTTGCTTTTGAATGAAAATGGTTAAAGGGAATCCATGAAGCTCCCAAGATATGTTTAATGACGTACTGTGGCTGACCTTTTCTGTGCTTTTCTAGAGTCAGAAGTGGTACCAGAGGATTAGAGAAGGGCGAATGTTGTCCCTCTCCACAAAAAAGGATGTAGGGAACTACAAGCTAGTAAGTCTGACTTCTGTGGTAAGTAAATTAATGAAAACTCTTTTAAAACAGAAAACATAGTGATGTTTCTGGAATCCAGTGGATTTCAGGACCCGAGGCAATATGGATTCACTAGACAAATCTGATCAATTTCTTTGACTGGATGACCAGAGAATTGAATAGAGGGAGCGTGCTAGATGTGGTATAGTTTAGTAAAGCTTTTGACAGTGTTCCACTCAGGCATCTAATAAACTGAGTGCCCTTGGTATGGACCCCAAAGTGACAGACTGGGTCAGGAACTGGTTGAGTGGAAGGCGACAGAGGGTAGTGGTCAATGGAGATCACTCTGAGGAAAGGGATGTTTGAATTAATTTTTTACTGACATTTTGTCCATTTTAAAATCTGTTTCTTTACTCTTCGACAGCATAACTCCTTTCATGTTCTCTTCTTAGCATTATGGCCAAAATTAACTATTGTAATGTAATCTATGCAGGATTCTTCTAGTCTTCTCTCAAAAGCCTGCAATCTTTGCCGAATAATCTTTGCAGGGTCCTTCCAGTGTTCTCTCAAAAGACTGTAGTCTTTGCATAGCACTGCTGTTCGATTGGTCTGCCATGCTAGAAAGTCTGACCGTGTGCCATCTCTACTTAAAAGCCTTCACTAACTTCCAGTATTTTTTTCAAAACCAATTTAAAATTCTCCTTCTGGCTTTTAAAACTTTTTGATTGGGAACCACATCGTTTCTTCCAAATCTGACAGACCTTATATCCTACGTGTACCCTCTGCTCCTTAAATGACCATAGAATGGTCTTACCCGGCCCAAGACAAGCTTAATATGAACACACATGAAAATGTGTGAGTGTGTTTGGGTTTTTTTTTTTTGTATTCCTGCACTTTGAAATAAGCTCCTTCTTGATATCTGGAGCGAGTTGTCCATTTCTAAATTTAAAGCAGTATTAAGACCTGATTTTTTAAACAGGCCTTCTGCGCCTCTAATTAACTGGATCTGTGACCACCCTTTCTTCCCGATTTCCATCCTATATTACTTTCTTTACTTTTTCCCCCTAGCTACTTGTGCTGAGTATGTGTATGCCTCGTTCTTGTCAAAATTCTGTAGTTTCTTACTATTATTATTAAATTGCACATTTTTCAGTTCTGTTTTGTCAGTTGTGACAGTACATCTAATAAGAATAAAGAATTTTCTGTATTTTAAGATTTGTATTGCGAGTTGTTTATACCACACTTAGATTATGAAATTTGAGAAACTTTAAATCAAAACTGAATTTGAATTTGCAGTAACTATCAGCATAAAAACAATATCTCCAGTATGAATGAATTGCAAGCTTGATGAACTTATACGTGTCAATTTTTTTTTTTTTTTGAACCCTGGAAATTAACCAAACCATGTTATTTCATGTGTTTTAGAAAAGATGAACCCTGAAGATACATGGAACGAGACCACTCCTAGCCCCACTATCAGAGGATTTCTTACTATGCCTACAGAGGTGATCTCACTGAGTACCATACAAGCTACCTTGGAAAAGGCAGATTCCCTGGCCATCATCATCTCTCTCATCTGCATCTTCCTTCTCCTGGCTACTTGTCTTATCTTTATGACGCTCTGTAAGCCTGCTGCACTAGATCAATCTTGTTATGGTCCACATGAGTGCATGCCTTATCACCCAGAAGATGCCAATGAACCCCAGTTAAGGCTCTGGAAAAGGCTTGGCTCTCTTAGACGTTCCATAAATAGCTTCAGACGTAGTCGTCCCATTTCTCAACATCAGAGGACTTGTCCCAGAAGGCCACCAGCAAGCCAAGACTGGGACTTCATGGAATCCACAAAAATGTGATCCATTACCTCCCTTTCCCCAAGAGAAAGCAACACCCCAACACATAACTATTAGTGGCATCAGACTTCCCACATCTTGGATTCTCATAACATTTGGATGAGAAGGACCTAGGGCACACATTCTTAAAAATTAGTTCATTTTGCCTTAGGAAGTTATTAGTGGGGTAAGCAGGAGATCTTCACATCTGCAGTGGAATAATGCTAGAATGATCTATTGTATAAAAGGACAGTGGCATGAGAGTGAGGATATAATGATAAGATTTTCTATAATTCTTCAAAAAGAATAGCCCTCCTAGAAAAATACTCCTCCATGTCTATTTTTCATTTTATTCTCCTTGTGTCTCAGTAGTTTCTACTGTTTGGGTTTGTTTGTTTTTTCAGAGAATATGCCCGTGTGACTTTGAAAACCTTTAGCAGTTCAGGGGTTTCAGGAGTATCTCTGAGGTACACTTTCAGTTCTGCTCAATGGTACACAAGGTCCACTACAGGAACAGCAACTAAACCCCCCCCCCCCCCCCCCCACTTCTCAAACTTGCACTCTCTACCTCTTTTGCTTATCCAGGCCTCATGAGCCCCATGGGTCTCAATTAGCTTGTCTTAACTGATTGTATAATTTACTTAAAATGGAAGCTTGAAGGATCACAAGTGTTATTGTTGCCTCTCTCTACCAGATTTCAAGCTGTTAGAAAACATTTTTTCCTTTCTGACTTTTTTCAACAAAGAAGAGTGATTCACTCCTTATGTTTAAAAAGAAAAAAAAAAAGGTTTCGCTGAGTTCAACCAATACTTTTAAAACTATGTGACATTGAACTCTAGATTCTGAAATTGGTTTGCTTTTGTAAACTAACTTTTTAACTTGAAGACACCATCTCTGTGGTAACTTTATTACTTTGATAAAAGGTGACTTTTCAAAATGCCTTTTGATTGTATTTCTCCACAAAAAGAAGAAGGCTTACCCAAATAAGAGGATCTAGTTCGCAAAATGCCATTAACAAATAAGAAAAGTCTATTATTGTAAGAATTACATTTAGCTTTTGCTTAAAAAATAAAATAATAATGGATTATATAAGAATCAGCTAGATCCTTCACATAACCGAAGGTATGTCTTTTTATCTGATATACTGTATTCCTTTACTTGCACATCTTTCTGTTGCACATCTTTCTTAGAAAGACTGTTAACTTTATATGATGATACACTACACAAAGATACTGAAATCTCTAAAAGAACACAAATGAGTTTTTATATATTTAGCATAATATACACAAAATAAAGCTTTTATATGTTCATGTTATATGTAAACACCACATGCCTAATAAACAATTAGCTAATAATTGGCTGAATCTTATTTTTTATTTAATTATTAATCTTTCCATACCCTACCCTAGAGATGACTGGTGATCTAGATTCTAAGGGACCCTTTTATTAACCAGTGTTAATGTTATAGTGTAGGTTAATATGAGTTATACAGCTAAAGGCCTATTTCAGATGTTATATTTGTGAGGAAAGAGGTATCTAGGTGTGCATGTGGAGGCTGGCAGTGGTACGTTACAAAAGCAATGGTGAACATGTAGCTAATGTTTATTTACCCAAAAATATTAGTATGGAAAAAAAAAACCATGGAGCAGGAAAATCCCTGTGCAAGTGGCATAAAATGCCACCATCCCCATGTATAAAATACCCATAACAGAAAAAACGTTCAGAACATTCAAATGGTGAAGAAGACTGGCATACACGTGTTATAGAAGCATTGGCACCTCTTTATGTGGAAACCAAAAGTTACAGGTATGCTCACGTTTAAGAGTATGAACAGCCACCTATAATAATCAAGTGCAAGTGGCAGCAATTTATGCCACTTACTTTTGTAGGTTACTTGTAGAAATAGTATGTTTCCCTTGCTGTATTTTGCATGTGACTCCCTGCCCTCTCAATGCATATGGCACAGCTTGCCCTGCAAAGACATGATGACACAACAGCCTCTAATGTGCTTTGGGTTTTTTTTTGTTTTTTTAAGAGAGCACCAACATGATGAACATGAAGGAGAGGAATGTATTTGAAGTAGAGAGAGCCCTTCTGGCATTCCTGGTGCTCTGTAACAAAAGCATGCTATTTTGGCCTGAGGCCAGACCACACTACTACTATTACTACTGATCATTTCTATAGTGCTACTAGACATATGCAGCACTATATATCCAAAGCACAGAGCTTAAAATCTAGTCAAGACAGACAAACTGGACCCAATGTACCAATACACTATAGTGAGGGTCTGGGAATATGGTAATATATTCAAATGACTAGAAAGATAAACAACGAGGCACTGATGGTTTGCTGTTATTTACTAATTGCAGTAAAGGAGGTCATGACTTCTGATGGGGAATAGGCAGGGTGCAGACATGATATCCCAGCATGTGGTAAAGCATCTAAGAAAACCTGCAGAGGATGGAACACAGCAAGTGAGTTAAGTGGCTCAAAGAAGCATCATAGAAACATGATGGCAGATAGAAGCCAAATGGCCCATCCAGTCTGCCCCTCCTCAGCATCTACTACCTCCCTAAGAGATCCCACATGCTTGTCCCATTTTATCTTGACTACAAATAAAAGTCTTCATCACCACCTCTACCGGGAGACTATTCCAATGCATCTTTCTGTAAAGAAGTATTTTCTTATATTACTCTTGAACCTATAATTTCTTAACTTCATCCTATGCCCTCTTCTTCTGGAGTTTTTCTTCATTTGAAAAATTACTCACCTCCTGTACATTAACACCACAGAGAAGTTTAAATGTCTCTATCATATCCCGTCTTTCTTCCAGAGTATACTTATTAAGTTCTCAAATTCTGTCCCCCATATGATTTATGACAAAGACCACTAAGCAATTTTGTAGCAGTCTTCTGGACCGACTTCATCCTATTTATAAAACTTACTGAAGGTGAGGTTTTCAACATTGCACACAGTATTTCAAATGGAGCCTCACCAGAGACTTATACAACGGCATTATCACCTCCCTTTTCCTACTGTCCCTTCTCCTTATGCACCCAAGCATCTTCCTGGCTTTGACTGTCACCTTTTCTATCTGTTTTGCCATCCTTAGATAATCAGACACAATCACCCTCAAGTCCTGTTCTTCTTCCATACACAGAAGTACTTCCCCTGCTATACCGTTCTGGATTTTTGCAGCCCAAATGCATGATCCTGCATTTTTTAGCATTAAATCTTAGTTACCAATTACCAGACCATTCTTCAAGCTTCGCCAGATCCCACCTCATATTATCCACACCCTCCAGGGTGTCTACCCTATTACAGAGCTCGGTATCATCTGCAAAAAGACAAACTTTGCCGGCAATCCTTCTGCAATATGAAGAGCAAGCTGCCAGGCCTGCCACAAGTAATATCAATGAGGTTGCTGAAGATTCTAACCCACCTCCATCACCTCACATTAACCATCCACAACCAGGAGAAGAATCCATAGGTACTGATCCACAGGTTTTCCCAACAGACAGCTTGGAACACTGACTATCTTGTTTGCTATGGGGAGTGCTTTCCGGCATAGAATAAGATGCTGTTTGTATACAAGGATGGGAAACCAGCTGCAAGAGAAGCAGTTGAAGCTAACACCGATGATGGTGACTGAGATGAAGTCCCTGCTTCAGAAGGTAGAATCCCTGCAGCTGAAGGTGAGGGAGTTACACAGTCAAACAGCATAGGAACAAATGCCAGCTCTGAGAACACCAGTGTAGAGAATGACACGGGGGCAAATTTTCCCCCGTCCCCGCAGGGGACTCATTTTCTCATCCCGTCCCCACGAGTTCTTTTCCTGTCCCTTCCCCATTCCTGCGAGCTCCATTCTCATTTGCACAAGCTTCAAATACTTTAATATAAGTGTTCAAGGTTTGTGCAGTTAAGACACAGCTTACAGAAATGGAATGGATAGAAAGATGTAGTAATGTTCACAATATAAAAAATGATGCACTTAGACCTTCCTTGTGAGAATGGACTCGAGTTCTTATTTGCTGAAGGCTCTGTATCCTCAGTTTTTGTGCAAGATTATGGAACAAGCCGCATTCTGTGAGCACATCACACACATGATCTGTCTTACAATGGAAATGGGTTTTGAAGAAACCTTGCTTTGGTGGTAGGCGAATGCACTTTTAAAAAATACAATTCCAAGGATTAACACTTGAAAGGAACAAAGAAGAAATCCTAAGTAAATCAGAAATAACATGTAATGCTCAGAAGGAAAAAAACAGTCCTCAACCAAAGACCACAAGACCACCCCTATTTGTGGAAGCTTTTTTAAATAGATGTAAGGTACTGTCTAATAATGAATAGTTAATGAAAAATGTTTGATGTTATAGTATAGTTATGATTATTTTTATGTTGATTTTATGCATGTATGCATTGTAACCTGCTTAAGTTTTAAGTGCGATATAAGACTTAAAAAGAAATAAGTACAATCAATCATAAGCGGATCTATCCGACTGGTTGTCCCGAAGAACTGGTATCAATAGAGGGGTCCTTTTATTAAGGCGCGCTAACCGATTTAGTGCGCTCTAAATCCTAAATTATCCATTATATTCTATGGGTGTGTTAGCATTTAGCGTGTGCTAATCTTTAGCACGTGCTTACAGTAACTGTTTTAATCCAGCACCCATAAGTCCTGCGCGCCATTGTCGGTGCGCATTTGTCCTGCGCGGTTATGACGGGTTACCGTTATACCTTTTGCTGCTGCCTAGTACAGGTTAATCCTGCCTCTGGATAACAATGATAAACAAAGTGTTCTTCATAGCTGTGGCAAAGGTGGCTAAATTAGTAAGGCTTTTAAAAAAAAAATGAATTCACAAGATGTTAAATCTTATACAGTCACATCATCAATAGACCTATTCCCAATTAGCTCAGCAGCTGTGTTTTGCATCAGCAGCAGACACATTAGATTATTACTATTCCCTGTATCATGGTTCTACAGTGTAATTATGCAATTAGTAATGGGAGAATACATTAAAGTGGCTAAAATGGTGCAGTTGTATTTGGCACAGACATATAAAAGAGGACTTCAGTGCCGTGGTGATCTGATTCTCCACTTTTGTCAAAATTCTTATGAATATTGCTGATATCTAGAATGCCTGATTAAGTTCTTTGATTTTTCTTGAAGCCAGATCGACCATTATGTAGAAGTTGACCATCATTCTTATAACTTAGAAGCTAAAAATTAAAACAACTTTTTCAACTAATTTAGACAAAAAAAGGAGGATGGAAAATGGGTCATATTGATTCAATAGCCTTGGATCTGAGCCAGGCTTTTGCAAAATGTGTCTTTTACTACCTTGTTCAGAGCTGTCAGTAAGAAACCCTGGAATAGTGTAATGCAGAACAGCCAAAGAGTAAACTGTTTTCTTAATTGCCTTACAAATTTTGTTGCTATAGGGTCAGAGGGAACTGATGATAATTTCATCCTTAGAAAGACTTCACCATCTCAGTAGTTACACCTATGTGAAAATCATTTAAGGCATAAAAACAGTGGGCATGGGATATACACTGTGAGGGGCATAATCAAAAGAAATGTCTAAGTCCAATTTGGATGTATGGCACTGGTCGCCCAAAGTTGGCAGCGACAAATTGTCCATTCTCAAAAAGTACTACTAATAAATGTTGGGGTTTTTTTTTTTTTTGAAAATCTGTATGTCCAGGCATTTGATCGTTCAAACTGCCACTATGTCTATCTTTATACCATATTCTCAACCAAAAATTTATCAAAGTCCCAAACGCCCAGAACATGACATTTTGGATGTAGGAGGGGCCAGCATTGTGATGGACTGGCCACCTAGACATAGCAAGAGAACAGTGGGGCATCTTACAGGGCACTGCTGTGAACGTCATAAAAAAGGGTGCCACATAAACATCTCACTATAACTCCCTTATAGATTCTGGTGAGCCCCCCAAAACATCCCCAAAACCCACTATAACCACCTGTCTACAACCCCAACAGCCCTTATGGCTGCAGGTGGCACCTATATGGCAGTACAGCAGGATTTTTTGGTGGCCTCACATTTTCCACCATTGATGTAGTTGTTAGAGTGGCTTATGAGCCTGGGCCCTCCTCTCTATGGTTCAGTAGCCCACCCCTCAGACTACTTAAGCCACCTCTGTGCAGCTCTACTAAGCTACTAGGCTTTCCTATAGAAGATACTGATGTTCCACAGACAGGTATGTAACTTTTTATTCTGAACTTTATGGGAGTGCACATGGGGGGGGGGGTCTTTACTTTGTCCCTGAAGTGATTATCTGGTCACTTTGGATACCTTTTGGGCACTTATACGTGTCTTTATATCATCTAACTCACAATGTATAAGTTCCATCTAAGCAGTGTTGTCAAACCTTCGATTATTCCTGCAGGCTCACATCCCGCCCTAACCATTCCTCCAAAAATGCCCCTTTCAGCTCTGGGCGCAGAGCGGGATTCAGAGGTCTAAAAAGTCCCTGGATACATCTAAAAAGTTGTTTTGATTATCAGCACTTGGATGATCTACCTTTTAGATCATCCAAGTGCCGACTTGGGCAGGTTTTTAGATGTATTTCAGTTTTGGTTATGAGCCCCTGTATATATATATAGTGGCTGGGTTGAGGGTGCCAGTGGGTGATCCCTGTTTCCTGCTCAATCCTACGCTGACAAAGCAAATCATCTAAGCCATTACGGTTTCCATCAGAAAAATACTTTATTTCCATCAAATAGCTTTTCTTCTCATAGGCCTTCCCTTCATAAGCATTACTTGCATAATCCTCAAACCGTCTCTGCGCTGGGATCATGTTAAAAGGAAAAAATGAACATTCTCCGTTTAATTATAATCCAGGTTCTGTCAGAAGGGAGTGACTGGTATATGGTTGGGCTGCCCTGTTCACTTTAGTTCAGGCAGCACCCCACTCTGGGGCTGGGGCCTCAACCCCACCTCTAATGGGTGGGCCATATTATCTCCAATCTAATACCCTTCTCAATATCTTTTTATCTTCTTAAAACTGTCACAAAATCATTGAAGAATGTCTTCCTGCTTATTTAAAGCCATATTATCTTCCATAACAGCAACTGCCTACAGTATTCTTTACACTTTTTCCACTGTCCTGTTAATGACACACTAGCAAAACTCTTCTCAGCATTTTTGCCCAACCTCGGCTATGGCATGTCTGACTTGTTTTAAAGTTGGCCAGAGTGCTAGGGCGTACCACCCTTATTGATCAGTTGGTTCTAATCCCCCCAATCCCCTTATAAAATGCTTCATATATCTAGGATAAGGTCAAGCTTCCAGCTTTTAACCTCATTTCCTTTTCACAGGGTTCTACTTTCTCCTTAAGCAATAAATACATAAAATTCCTTTCATATCTCAGGGGAGTTTCTCACCCACGTTCACATCACACTTTGTATGTCCTAGAACCAGCTTCTTCATTCACTTTCAAACATTTGTTACAAGGGTGTTTATTCACTTATACATTCAATAAAACCGTCTTCTCCAGCAGAGATCTACTCCATGCCATACTCTGGGTCACTGCAGCTCACTGGATCCTAGTTTTATTAAACATACATCTTCTAATGACTTTTCATTGTTCTCTGACAATGGGGACAAAAAGTAGCTCAAGACAGCTTCAAATCTCTACCATCCCCCCTCCCCCAGCCTTTCCCTCCCTGCTAACCTGGACAAAGGATACCCCAAAACGGGTTGAAAAGCACATAAAAAAAAAGAAAAAGGGGAAAGCAGAACAGAAATACTCCTTCAGGCTCACGTGCAGAAGAAGAAAAACTACAGGAGGCAGTAGAGCTCCCAGTGTAGATGAGGGTCAGAGAAAAAGTCCCGAGTGGATTTCTTCTGCAGATGACTTGCGGCCATTAGGAGATAACCAGCTTGTCTAGAATGACTCACCTGTTGCACTGGAAAAAGGCTTAAAAGTAAATACAAACAATATAAAAGTGAATATTGTAGAAATATTTGAGTCGACGTGTAAAAGGACAAAAGATGAGATGCTACTAAAATAAATCTAACTAGTACATATGCATAAGGGAATGCTATGTGGATTTTAGTGAAAGTGTTATGGAAATTGTCATTATATGCTTAGAGGAGTTCCACTTAAGAATAGAAAATCATTTAAGCAGCATCCTTCAGGATGGGGTCATATTGTTTCAGCCATATAGTGTCAAAACTGTACATTTCTGGAGCTGAAGAAGAAATGGGCCTTAGAGAAACAGATTACATGTATAAAGGTACCATCATAGGCCTCCAGGCCTATTTAATAGCATCAGCAGATTCAGACATGTAAAAAAAGCTGAAATATTTTCAGGATTTCCGCAATGAATATGTATGAGATCTATTTGCATGCACTGCTTTCAATGCATATTCATTGGGGAAATCCTGAAAACCCGACTGGAATACGGCTTTCGAGGACCTGAGTTCCCTACCTCTGGTCTAGACGATCTGCTGGCCAAGACATTCATATAAACAATTTAAAAATATATATACATATTTGGACGTCCGGTTCACAAATGGCCATTTTTGGGCCCTCAACTTTGGACGTTTTGCTGGAAATGTCCAAATCAAACTTAGACATTTTGGCCCTGATTCTCCAAAAGTGCGTCCCGATTTTAGTCAGCTGTAGGCGTCCTACAGCTGTCTAATCAGCCAATCGGGATGCACGTTTTAAAAAAAAAATGCTCCCCAGGCAGGCCTGAAGGTGCCTCCGGGAGCTTAGGGAGACCCGCAAGACGCCTAAGCTCGCCTAAGGGCCTTAGGCGAACCTAGGTGGCCCTACGCGTCTCCCTAGTAGAGGAAGAAACCTTAAAATGTAGGCCAGCAAAATGCTGGTCTACATTGTAAGTAGACGCAGCCGCTATACTTATCGCGGCAAGGGATCTCTCTGCCGCTATAAGTATAGCGGGCCGCGGCCTGTCCGATAGGATGCCCCCCCTCCGACACTACCGACCGCCCCCCCCCCACCATTACCGATCTCCCTCCCACCCTGACACTACCGATTGCTGGCAGGAGGGTGTCCAATCCCTCCTGCCCGAAGACGCACCCCCCGCCCCCACCCCCGGCGCTAACAACCTCCAAACTAACCTGTTCTTCAGGCCAGACGGTTCTTGCCCGTCCAGCCTGTAGCCCACCTGGTCGAAATGAGGCGGGCTCGCCCCTTCCCGGCCCATCCCGCCGAAGCCTAAGGCCTGATTGGCCCAGGCTCTAGAAGCCTGAACCAATCAAGCCTTAGGCATAGCGGGTCCGCCCATCCCCACTAAGTCTAAGGTCTGATTGGCCAATCAGGCCTTAGATTAAGTGGGGATGGGCGGACCCGCTATGCCTAAGGCCTGATTGGCCAGGCTTCTAGAGCCTGGGCCAATCAGGCCTTAGGCTTCGGCGGCATGGGCCGGGAAGGGGCGGGCCCGCCTCATTTCGACGAGGCGGGCCTACCAGCTGGACAACCATCTGGCCTGAAGAACAGGTTAGTTTGGGGGTTGTT
Source organism: Geotrypetes seraphini (assembly GCF_902459505.1). Taxonomy (NCBI): domain Eukaryota; kingdom Metazoa; phylum Chordata; class Amphibia; order Gymnophiona; family Dermophiidae; genus Geotrypetes; species Geotrypetes seraphini. The sequence continues at coordinate 197,256,946 of NC_047087.1, forward strand.
AGCGCCGGGGGGGTGCGTCTTCGGGCAGGAGGGATTGGACACCCTCCTGCCAGCAATCGATAGTGTCGGGGTGGGGGGAGATCGGTAATGTCGGGGGGGAGGGCATCCAATTGCGGGCCTCGCCTTCAATATAGGCGGCCTGCCTGGGGAGCATTTTTTTTTTAAAACGTGCATCCCGATTGGCTGATTAGACAGCTGTAGGACGCCTAAAGCTGCCTAAACTCGGGACGCACTTTTGGAGAATCAGGGACTTTGTTTAAAAATGGCTTTCCATGTGTCTAGAATCTAGTTCCATCATTAAGCTTGGACATGTACTTTGAAGAACATAAAGAAAGAGTGAGAATCTAACTGTAAGTAAAGAAATGGAATCAACAGAATATGGAAGGTAGGAGAAAAACCTTTTTAAAGAAGTAGATCAGCAAATCTGGAAAAAACAAGTGACATATTTCCTACTGCATTTGTGCATATAATGTGCTACTCCAAGAACCATACATGAATCAAGCCCAGACACATGAAAGGTTTTAGCTCTCCTAAACCAAAGGATGAGAGATTATTGGTTGAAGCCCAGGACAGTGTATTATGGATGAACGAGATGGTTCATAGCAAGCATAGAAAAAAACTGGTACAACTGAAATCTGTAGATTCTGTGAGAAAGAGCTAGACACATTTACTCCTCCCATTGCTGGCTGTGAAGCGCTGATGGTGGAAAATTTTTAAACAGGAAGGCACAAGGTGACATGACTCTAAGAGAATTATGGAAAACAAAGAGATTAGGATAACTGGGTTATGACCTCAGAAGGTAAAGCAATGAATGTATGCTTGGCAAGTAATTTTTTTTATCAAATAAGTTATGTAGCTTCATTTACTTAGATTTCACCATCATCTAGTAAAATATATTGTGGTACCAGTATGTATAATCCTACAATGCATCATCCCATCATTCACCCCCCAAAAAAAAACCCTAGCAAATATATGCGCAATGAATAGCCACATGGGCATCACTTTTTTTCCTTGCATAAAATAAGCATGTTTTTGAGCCTGTAGTCAGCAAGCTCCAATAGCAGGGGGTTGGGCACTGTGACTGCCTTCCATTTTCCAAGAGTTGCATTCAAAAGGGGTACAAGAAGCTCTTATAGATGGCATGACAAGTTCTCCACTCACTGAATCAGTGTTTTGATTTGAAATGAACTTGTAAGCTTCAAGGAGCCAGAGTGAATACACTACCACCATTCATCCATTCATTCTAACGATAGCTCGAGCAATGCAAAAAAAAAAAAAAAAAAAAATCAATGGGGACAAAATCAAGAATCTGATTTGTTTCTCTCCTCCTGCCCCCTCCTTGTCTTTGCTTTCCCTTTCAGATCTCAAACATTTAAACTGTAGTGGAAAAAAATGGATACATCCTACTCCTACAGAACCTAGATTTATATTCTCGCTGGCATATCAACAGCATTTAACCAAGTTTTTACTCAGCTTTGCTCTGGAAGTACATGTGCTTCTGGGAAGCAAGCATTTATCAATCATTCAATAGGTAATTCTCATTTTGAAGTGCCACTATTTCTTTAAGAATTTATATTCTTGATGTACATTTTTTTTAAATCAATCAATACATTTTAAAAAACAACATTGTATAGGCTACTGAGTTTCCTCCGTTGATTTTCTTACTTCTTACTGGATATTCTTACTTAACATGTACAATTCTGCATTTATTTTATAAGTTGTTATATTTTCTGGGGGTGGAGGGAGGGAGGCAGGATCAAAGTGCTTTGAAAATGAGCCCCTTTGAAGCATCGTTGAGGTCTATGGTGTGATGTCTGAAAAAACTAGATTAAAAAAAAAAAGTTTAAGCACTATATTTCTCCTTGGCTTTCAAAAAGAAAATTAAAAAGCAATCTCATATTCTCCACAAATGTCTCAGTCCTTGATCGGTTAAAAAAAAAAAAAAAAGGCTTAAGCAGTCCATCACTCTTTCCACAAAAAGTGTACACAGTCATGTTCTAGCAGCAAATGAAAATATAATGCTTTGGGGAAGTTGGAAGCTAAGATGTTCTGGCTCCACTCCTGATCTCTCTGCTTCTTCACAGAATGAGCAAATAAGGCAGAAGGAAAAATTAGAAAGTCAAGGCAGCTTTAGCAAATTCGGTGTAGGATCAGTTGGCTCAAAGCCATGCAGGTCTTTTACATCATAATAGTAAACTTGGACTCCACTCTTTATAACTGAGAGCACTATCCCCACAGAAGAAAAAGCCTCAGGTTATGTTATAGGCAGAGCCCGAATGCTCAAACCTCCTCTACCCACATCATTGGCAAAAAACCTCCGTAAGGGGATGTTCAAGTGCCACGAACTGTATTGGTACAGGGCTAAACAGCTATTGCCTCTATATCGTAAGGAACTAAGTGATATGTAAATTAAAGCCGACGTTTCACGGTAAAGACCGTTTCTTCAGGGCTTGTAAGCTTTCACTTTCCAATACGTTTTTTGAACTGCTTGCTTTTGCTCACCCGCATCTTTTACATCATAAAGCTGGGGTGCTGTCATATGCATAATTAATGGATTATTTTCCTGGCCAGTGGGGAAGTAGAATCAGTGGGCCAAAATCAAAACAGAGCTTTAAAACAGTAACTCTGCATGGTTACATAGAGGTAGAGATTTTGGGGCCTCTTTTACGAAGCTGTTTAACTCAGGCTGTTGCAGTAATTGCCCCAAAGCCCATAGGGATGTAAAGGCTTTGGAATCGCTAGCGTGGCTTTATAAAAGGGGAAGGGGGGGCTAAACTTGTAAACAGCACAATAAGAACATAAGAATTGCCATACTGGGACAAACTGAAGGTCCATCAAGCCCAGTATCCTGTTTATAACAGTGGCCAAACTGAAGGTCCATCAAGCCCAGTATCCTGTTTATAACAGTGGCCAAGTACCTAGCTAGATCCCAAGTAATAAAACAGATTTTATGATCCTAAGAATAAGCAGTAGATTTCCCCAAGCCATCTCAATAATGGCCTATGGTCTTCCCTTTTAGGCACAATTAATTGTAACTGGCTAACTCTGTCCAAATATGGATAATTTTGTTTAGGGCACTGAGATATCCATCCAAAAGTTATGCTTTTGGCAACCTGTGAAAGTTCAAATTAAAACATGTTAACCAGGTAAATATTTTTAAATATCAACCCACAATGTTTGAGCCCTTGGAAAAACTGATCCTGCCTCACTCCCCCCAACCCTTATAAAAACAAATGCAGGATTGCACATTTATGTGGTGGCATGTTAAGTATCAGCATCCAGTAAGAAAATCAATGGAGGAAACTCGGTAGCCTATACAATGTTTTTGAAATTTTATTTACTGATTTTAAACATTTTACATCAAGAATATAAATTCTTAAAGAAATAGTGGCACTTCAAAACCAATATAAAGCAGTTGAAAAAGGTAATGCAGAAAAAGAGAACATTCTCACAAAAAAAAAAAAATCCACATATTGGAAGATCCACATATTATAGAGAAAGCCATAATCAAAAAAGGAAACAAAAAATTAGTAACCTTCATCATTGTTATTAAAGTCCTGAAATTAAGTAGCACTGAGGATCACAATAGAGGTCCCTTTGACCTCTAAGAAGAACTGAAGTTAAGATTGATCATAAAACACAAGTGTGATTTTGCAAAGAAAAAATAAGAACATAACATAGGACTTGCCATACTGGGACAGACCGAAGGTCCATCAAGCCCAGTATCCTGTTTTCAACAGTGGTCAACCCAGGTCCCAAATACCTAGCTAGATCCCAAGTAATAAAACAGATTTTGTGCTGCTTATTTTAAGAATAAGCAGTGGATTTCCCCAAGCCATCTCAAAAATGGGCTATGAACTTCTCTTTTAGGAATTTATCCAAACCTTTTTTAAACTCCGCTAAGCTAACTGATTTCACCACATTCTTTAGCAATGAATTCCTTACATGTTGTGTGAAGAAATATTTTCTCCAGTTTGTTTTAAATCTACTATTTTAGTAGCTTCATCGCATACATCCTAGTCCTTGAAAACGGTAAACAAGCGATTCACATATACCCTTTCCACTCCACTCACTTTTGTAGATCTCTATCATATCACTCCTGAGCTGTTTCTTCTCCAAGCTGAAGAGTCCTAGCCACTTTAGCCTTTCCTCAAAGGGAAGTCATCCCATTCCTTTTATCATTTTTGTTGCCCTTCTCTGTACATTTTCTAATTCCACTATATATTTTTTGAGATATGGCGACCAGAAATGCACACAATATTTGAGGTGTGGCCATACCATAGAGCAATACAACAGTATTATAATGTTTTCAACTTTGTTTTCTATTCCTTTCCTGATAATTTCTAACATTCTATTTGCTTTCTTAGCTGCCACCGCACATTGAGCTGAGGATTTTAATATACTCTCAACAATGACACCTAGATCCTTTTCTTGGGCAGTGACTCCTTAGAACAGGGGTGTCAAACTAAGGCCCGCAGGCCAAATCTGGCCTACAGTGTAATCAGATTTGGCCCATGAGAAAATATCCTTTCTGTTCCTTCCCTCCCTCCATCCCATTGTCCACCATCTCTCGCCTTATTTTGGACGTTTTTTTTTGAGAATGGACATTTTCCCTGCTGCTACTTTCAGCGTTTAGGGCCTTAGGCCCAAAGGGGACTTTGACTTTTTTTTTTTTATGCACCTCCACATATCTTAATACAAATTTTGGCCTGTAATTTAGCCTGTGTTTTAGATTTCGGCTCCTTATGTGATTGATTTTGACACCCCTGCCTTAAAACCTTGCATCACATAGCTATAGTTTAGGTTCCTCTTTCCCACATGCATTACTTTGCACTTGCTCATATTAAATGTCTTCTGTATTTTGATGCCTAGTCTTCCAGTTTCGCAAGGTCCTCTTGCAATTTTTCCACAATCTTTTTGCCATTTAACAACTTTCTGTCATCAGCAAATTTAATTATCTCACTAGTTATTCCCATCTCTAGATCATTGATAAATATGTTAAAAAGCCACAGTCACAGCACAGACTCCTAGGAAACCCCACTACTGTATTTACCCTTCTCCATTAAAAATATTGACCATTTAAACCTACTCTCTTTTTTCTGTCTTTCAACCAGGTCTTAATCCATAATAGGATATTACCTCCTATCCCATGACTTTCTAATTTCCTCAAAAGTCTTTCTTGAGGTACATTGCCAAATGGCTTTTGAAAATCCAAATACACAATATCAACTGGCTGACTGTTATCCATGTGTCCCTTGACTAAAACGATGTTGGCTTTCTCTCATTAATAAATGCTTATGCATATGGTCTGTCATTTTGTTCTTTTAATAGTCTTTACTATTTTGTCCGGCATCAACATCAGACTCACTGGTCTATAATTTCCTGGATCACCTCTGAAACCCTCATGTTGGCCACCCTCCAGTCTTCTGGTACTATACTGGATTTTAAAGGAAAACGTCAAATTACTAACAATAGCTCTGCAAGTTCATTCTACAATTCTATCAGTACTCTGGCATGTATACTATCTGGTCCAGGTGATTTGCTACTGTTCAATTTGTCATATTGACCCATTATGTCTTCAAGCGTTACAGAGTTGAGTTTCTCTGATTCATCAGAATTGAATACCATTTCTGACACCGGTAACTCCTCCACACCTTCCTCAGTGAAGACCAAGGAAAATAATTCATTTAATCTCTTTGCTATGGTTTTGTCTTCCCTGAGAGCACCTTTTATCCCTTGATCATCTAGCGCTTCAATTCTCTTCCCGACTTCTTGCATTAATATACCTAAACAAGTTTTTACTATGTGATTTTGCTTCCAATGCAATCTTCTTTTCGAGGTATCTCTTTGCCTTCCTTATTAGTGCTTTGCATTTGTCTTGGCATTCCTTGTGCTTTTTACAATCATTTCATTCGGATCCTTCTTCCACTTTCTGAAGGATTCTCTTTTAGCTCTAACAGCTTCCTTAATGCCAGTTGGAGGGAAGAGAGAGAGAAATGACTGGGGAAACGATGTTAGATCAATAGAGGGAAGAGGAGAGATGCTGGAGCATAAGAGGCGATAGAGGTGCAGGAGGAAGGGAAGAGAGAAGGGAGGTGCTAAACATGGAGAGAGACAGGGACATAAAGAAGAGATGCTGGACATGGATGAAGCACAGGAAAAGAGATACACAAGGGTGATGCCAGACACAATAAGAAAGGGACAAAGAGGAGAGATTCTGAATATAGAGGGAGGATAGGAATACTGAGAGGGTAGATGCTGAACATGGGGTGGAATGACATTATGCTATTCATTAGCATGGTGTTATAGGGAATTCATCTTAATATTGCCACCTGGTACCCATCAATCTTAGCTACACCACCGACTGAGATCCATGGAAGGGCATTTTGACATCAGACCAATAAATGCCATAACAAATTCTAGTATTAGAAAAATGAGATTTCATTAGTTTCATGAGGCAAGTGATATGAAGAATGAGTGCAGATTTCATGAAGGGCCATGATATGAACAAAATAAAGGAGATTAAAAACGACAGTTATGCCATAAAAGGTAGCTTGGCCTGAATCTGAATATTGCTAAACTGATTCCATAAGTGAGCTGCACCATTTTGAGGTGTTTTATTTGTCTTGTAGAATATATTCCTGTTTGTTGTTTCCTCCCTTACATTGGTACGTCTCAGAGTTCCAATTCCTGCTGAATTTTGAGGAATTATAGCAGTGTCTCTGCAAGGTTATAAACACGTTATTCAACTTTCATAACCTTAGAAACATATTTGCTTACCTCCTTCTCTTGTATACACTATATTCTACATGCCCAATCTAAAAAATTTTTACATGCCTGCATGATGCTGGTAGATTCTGAGATGTTCTCTGAAACACTGGCCTCATAGCTGCTCTGCAGGAAGATCGGCTTGTTGTCATTGACATCCAGCACGGTAATGTGCACAGAGGCTGTCCCAGTGCGCCTGTTCTCTGTGGGGCCATTATCTGTTATGGGCAAAAATTGCAAAATTATAAGTATCCTTTACTTATGATATAATCAATAAATATATATCATTCTCTTCCATTATCTTGCTGGACAAGGGGGGAAACTTCTGAGCGCTCATAGTTCAAGTGCTCCTAAGGTTTTTCTGACAGAGGGGGAAGTATTGCCTCAGAAAAAGATCACCAGCTACATCTTTAGAGGCTTCTTTGATCATTGCTTGCCTCTAGGAAATCACCTAAATCATTTATTTATTTACTAGCTGATGCCCCGGCGTTGCACGGGTATTTAATTATAGCAATAACACTGTAAATGGATTCAAATAAAGATACTTTATAGTGGTGAATGAAATTATTTTTTTACAGCTTAATAAAAAGTACAATATTCAAATTATAATGTGAAATATTTGACAAAATGAATACAATACAACTAACGCAAAACGTGATTATAAACAACATTTTTAGTTTCACCTCCTGGAGCAAGAACATATACATTCTTGGGTGAACCCAGCCTTGAGCAAGCAACATAGAGTTGTGGGCTGCGGGACCCCCAGAACATATCACCCCAGGTAGTGAGGGATCTGCATACCAAGTTTCGTTCAAATCGGTCAAGCCGTTTTTGAATTACTGTGAGAATGGCAGCTTTTTACATTTTTTCCATTGACATGAATGGGTGAAATCTGATTTTCTGTTTGTAGCTCCGCCCATGTGTGCAGGTGGGCCGCGAGACCCCCAGAACATATCACCCCAGGTAGTGAGGGATCTGCATACCAAGTTTCGTTCAAATCGGTCAAGCCGTTTTTGCGTGATCGCAGCACATACACACATACATACCTCCGATTTTATATATATAGATTTGGATTTATTAACTGGTATTTTTTATGAAGAGATTCACCCAAAGAGTGATTATTTGTTAAATATATTAATCACTCTTTTAAAATCATAGAGATTCATAAACTATTTCTAGTCTCAAAAATAATAAAACACTGAACTATTTACCTGCTAAAAAAATCAGGTAGCACCACTATTGGTTCAAGTCTTAATACTATAACAGAGTAAAATGTCCTCCCATCTTCTTTTTATCAGGCAATAAAGCATAGTTACTTACCTGTAGCAGGTGTTATCCAAGGATAGCAGGCAGATATTATCACATGTGGGGTGAAGTCATCCATGGAACCCCAGCATGGATAGTCAAAAAGTGCACTATCACTTTAAAAACTTTAAGGCCGCCCGTATTGCACAGATGCTGGTGTCTTCCTGCCTGACACTGGCTCACAACAAAGCTAAGAAGCCAACTAGGGGAGGTGGGAGGTTTGTGAGAATATCTGCCTACTGTACTCGGATAACACCTGCTTCAGGTGAGTAACTATGCTTTATCTGAGGACATCTTTCAATAATATTATAAATCTAGTCAAAATAACTTCACCCTCAGCTGTTAATGTGCTAACTTCTCTTCTTTTATCTTTTTCAAACACTGTGCATAGTACTATAGGGAGTTCAGATTTCCACCTGGTTTAACAAACTCAGGGCGGTATGGATCTTCATTATTCCCAGTACAGCATCTTAACTATTTTTATTTCACTTTCCCTAAGTTCTCTTCATTTCCTTTCTTTTAGAGAAACTTCATTTCCTTTCTTTTAGTGCAATAAGCAATTTATAAATACATTAATAAATAAGTTGATAAATAAGTTTCTAGTAAGTTCATAACTTAGCTTTATATTGGAAGATTCACCGTCCCGACGTGTTTCGCTTGACTTTATCAAGGTCGGGGGAACATACACTGAAGCTAAGCTTTTCCCATTCAAAGTAGCCGCTGGCTTCCCCCGACCTTGATAAAGTCAAGTGAAATGCGTCGGGACGGGGAATCTTCCAATATAAAGCTAAGTTATGTACTTACAAATATAAGGAAATTCTTCTTCACCCAGAGAGTGGCAGAAAACTGGAATGCTCTTCCGAAGTCTGTTATAGAGGAAAACACCCTCCAGGGTTTCAAGACAAAGTTGGACAAGTTCATGCTAAAGTGGTGAGGCTGGACTCATTTGGAGCACTGGTCTTGACCTTGGGGCGGCCGCGTGAGCGGACTGCTGGGCAGGATGGACCATTGGTCTGACCCAGCAGCGGCAATTCTTATGTTCTTATGTCTATCCTGGTCAGGCTTATAGCTCATTTGTGGAAAATAAGAGAAATCTGTGTACCATGCTGATACAAAAGCATTTTTTTGTTACCTGCATCAGACAAAACACTACAAGGAAGATCCTTACCAATGGCTTCTAGAATCAATAAATATGACGCCATAGTCTCTCGATCCAAGCTAACTACTGTCCTGAGCACTCCATCCCGGAAACCAACACTGAATTTTCCATCCTGGTTTCCTCCTGAAGAAAACAAAAGTAAAAGAGAGAAGAAAAATATGAGAACTAGATCAACTCAAGTGGGTATAAAATCAAGAGTTTTTTTTATTTTTTATTTTAGTAAAATGTGTTGAGGGTCAAATAGGCACCTAGTTCGTTTGCCTAGAGTAGATAGTTCCAAATCTATTAGATGCTGGCACTGTCATCTTGAAGCTGGGATGTTGAATCATTTAATATACTATTGTCCCTTGATACTGAAATTCTGGAGATCTCTTTGGGATCAAGTTAATAATTTATTAGAGAATCCAGTGGCATTATCTTATGATATTATTTTATTTGGTACATCTATGAGGGCAAAGAGTCAAATATCGGTGAAAAATAAACTTTTGTTTATAATGACGGGGGTTGCCGCCATGCAGCTTATTTTCAAAAATTGGGACAGATTAAATTATTTATTCTGGTGGAAATCCCTATGTTATGTCTTTAAAATGGAACGGGTCATGGCCATTCAGATGGGATGTTTCAAAAAATTTATGGATGTTTGGGAACCATTAACTAAATACTGTAAGGACTGACCTATATATCTAGATGGGGAAAACATGAACATCCAGGGAGGGGGGTATGTTTTGGGCTCTGATTAGGAAATTGTAGTTTTAAAAATGAATAAAGAATGATAAAAAAATAAAAAATAAGCACCTAGCAAGAAAAGAAAACTATCAGAACTAGATCAGCTCAAGTGAACATAAAATCAAGTATTTTATTTTATTTTTTTACAAAAAAACATTTTTCAGTCAAATAGGCGTTTTTAGGGCTAGCTACAGATCACAAAATTAAGGTGTTAGGCAAATGGGGGTCATTACCTACAGAAGACATGTTTTTATTGAAGCATCAGCTTTTTATGGCTATTCTAACTTAAACATCTTAGCTACCGTATTTTCGCGGATATAACGCGCACCTGTGTAAAACGCGCACAGGGGTATAGCGCGCAGAAATCACGATGATATGTACCAAAACTTTTCTATACCGCGCTCAGGCATATAACGCGCATGATGCCCGACGCTCCTTTCGCCCGCCCTGACTTTCCCTGCGTTGTCCCGACTCTCCGTTCACCCCCCTGACTTTCCGTGCACTGTCCCCCCTTGAAGTCCTGTCCCCCCTTGAAGGTCTGTCCCCATCCTGAAAGCCTGATGCCCCCCCCCCCCGACGTCTGATACATCCCCCCCCCCCCGGCAGGACCACTCGCACCCTCACCCCGAAGGACCGCCGACTCCCCAACAATATCGGGCTAGGAGGGAGCCCAAACCCTCCTGGCCACGGCGACCCCCTAACCCCACCCCGCACTACATTACGGGCAGGAGGGATCCCAGGCCCTCCTGCCCTCGACGCAAACCCCCTCCCACCAACGACCGCCCCCCCCCAAGAACCTCCGCCCGTCCCCCAGCCGACCCGCGACCCCCCTGGCCGACCCCCACGACACCCCCACCCGCCTTCCCCGTACCTTTGTGTAGTTGGGCCAGAAGGGAGCCCAAACCCTCCTGGCCACGGCGACCCCCTAACCCCACCCCGCACTACATTACGGGCAGGAGGGATCCCAGGCCCTCCTGCCCTCGACGCAAACCCCCCTCCCCCCCCAACGACCGCCCCCCCCAAGAACCTCCGCCCGTCCCCCAGCCGACCCGCGACCCCCCTGGCCGACCCCCACGACCCCCCCACCCCCCTTCCCCGTACCTTTGGAAGTTGGCCGGACAGACGGGAGCCAAACCCGCCTGTCCGGCAGGCAGCCAACGAAGGAATGAGGCCGGATTGGCCCATCCGTCCTAAAGCTCCGCCTACTGGTGGGGCCTAAGGCGCGTGGGCCAATCAGAATAGGCCCTGGAGCCTTAGGTCCCACCTGGGGGCGCGGCCTGAGGCACATGGGCCAAACCCGACCATGTGTCTCAGGCCGCGCCCCCAGGTGGGACCTAAGGCTCCAGGGCCTATTCTGATTGGCCCACGCGCCTTAGGCCCCACCAGTAGGCGGAGCTTTAGGACGGATGGGCCAATCCGGCCTCATTCCTTCGTTGGCTGCCTGCCGGACAGGCGGGTTTGGCTCCCGTCTGTCCGGCCAACTTCCAAAGGTACGGGGAAGGGGGGTGGGGGGGTCGTGGGGGTCGGCCAGGGGGGTCGCGGGTCGGCTGGGGGACGGGCGGAGGTTCTTGGGGGGGGCGGTCGTTGGGGGGGGAGGGGGGTTTGCGTCAAGGGCAGGAGGGCCTGGGATCCCTCCTGCCCGTAATGTAGTGCGGGGTGGGGGTAGGGGGTCGCCGTGGCCAGGAGGGTTTGGGCTCCCTCCTGGCCCGATATTGTCGGGAAGTCGGCGGTCCTTCGGGGGGGGGGGGATGTATCGGACGTCGGGGAGTCGGCCGGGCAAGAGGGCTTGGGCTCCCTCTTGCTCCGATCGTGGATGCGGGTGCGGGTGGGAGCGCGTGCGAGCGGTCGTTCGGGGTGGGGGTGCGAGCGGTCCTGCTGGGGGGGTGAATCGGGCGTCGGGCGGGGTGGGAACTATGTTTAAAAACTTTTCTATACCGCGCTCAGGCATATAACGCGCGAGGGGTATGCGCGGTAGGTAAAATCGCGTATAACGCGCGCGTTATATCCGCGAAAATACGGTATATGGATAGCAGATGGATATTTCCACTAACTGTATAGCTTGGTTTAACACCCTTGCTCCACCCTGGCACCATTGCAGCAATTATTTTTTTATTTATTTAATTATTTATTTATATTTCGCATATCATACAATTCTATGCAATTACAAATTATTCAGGTACTCAAGCATTTTTCCCTATCTGTCCTGTTGGGCTCACACTCTATCTAATGTACCTGGGGCACTGGGGGATTAAATGACTTGCCCAGGGTCACAAGGAGCAGTGCGGGATTTGAACCCACAACCCCAGGGAGCTGGGGCTGTAGCTCTAACCACACACTCACCACAATTATATAAACTACTGTAGGTGCTAACAGTTACATACGTAAATAGTTACAATACTGCCATATCCACAAGTATACCTGTTTATTTTACATAGCATATATTTTCAAAGAAAGCGTACATAGGACGGAACTGTGTGACTGGTCTAAGTCCTTTCACTTAAATGTTAAGCATTTATGTGCCTGTTTAGGCTAGAATTCTATAAATGAAATTAGGCACCTATTTGACAGGTCGTCTACAATTAGATACCCAGAGGACATCTTATGGGAGCCTATTATATAAATGAACAATGTCACCTACTTTCCTTTATAGAGTACTGGCCTAACCACCCCTTACAAATATACACTAATTTAAGTAGATATTTACAGAATAGAGCAGGGGCAGTGGAACGTCTTTTTGTTTGGGAATGCCCAAGCTCTGTCCCTCCAATTTGTCCTTGACCATACCCCTTTCCCAGCTCCAGTTTTGCACCAATGCCTCTCCCCAGCCCTAACCCCAACCTCAACATCTCCCCTTCTTTTTTCTACCATCCTATAGTCTCTCCTCGCGGAATCCAACATTGCTTTCCTTCCTTGCCTCTGAACCCCCCTCCATGTTCAGCATCGCTCTCCTCAGCCCCTCAAGGTGTCCAGTCTCTCTTATTCCGCCCATGCTCAAGATCTGCCGGCTCCTGCCACCTCCAGATTTCCTGTTTCAGAGGGGGCAGAAGCTGACAGTCCCTAAGTATATGCAGATACTCAAGGACCTATGCTGGTTAGTCACAATGCCTTTCTGCAGTGTTGCTGCCCCAGCAGAGGGAAGTAAAAAGAAAACCCCCTTGTGGAGGAGCAGGGAATGAGGGAGACAGTATTCCCTCTAAGGACTGAGTTGACATAAGCAAAAAAATTATGTTAAATTACCCTGTGAACACTTAATAGTTTAATATACTTGATATATCACCCTGCAAATCATTCTCACAGATACATATACAGATGTGCACTCACACTCAAACATAAACACTAGTAGGGAGGTTGTAAAAAAATTCAGCAAGGAGATAGGGAAGGTAGAAATTTTTAGGGTTTCCATGGCAACTATGGCTCCCTGTATTTCAATATCTATGGAATGGAGTGTAGTTGGTATGTTGGCATTTATGAGCACATATGCAGAATTATAAACATTTCCTTGTGTAATGTCAGCATGAGTTTATAGAATTGTTTCCACAGGGCAGGGCAGTCAGAAAAATTCCCATGGCATTATTCATGTGAAGGGCAATTCTAGAATTCAGGGGGTTAGCATTTTCACATGTATTATGCACTTAAATGTTTAGAATAATGACATATTTATTGATTTATTTAATACATAGGGTGATTAACTACAGTATATACTCATTCTGCACCAGGACTAGCTCACCACACATACTAACTATGGGCTCCTTTTATCAAACAGTGGTAAATACTTTTACTGTGGGCCAGTGAAGTAAATGCTCCTATGCTCATAGTAATTGAATGAGCATCAGTTCAGAGCATTTACCTCGCCGGCACGTGGTATAAGGCTCTACCACTGTTTGATAAAAGGAGCCATAAATCAGTTCCTTATACCTTGTTTAACTGTTTAAACAACTTGCCTTGAGTTCAGCCTCTCATCTATTTATCCCAAAGCACTCTGTACCACCCATCTTGTCCCCATCTAATATCTGCATTTGACTCCTTGGCTAGGGGATAAGCTGTAATGTAGCATCGTATCTACAAGTATGTCATTTGAAAGTTCTGATTTGTGCTCATTAGATGATTCATAAATATTATGTCTCTCTTTTAGTATGTATTATATCTCTCTTATTTGAGTTTCAGTCCTGTTAATAAGTATATTTTTGAAACAGTTTCAATTTACTGATTTTAACTCCACCTCATTCAATGTATGTATTTATGTTTATCTCCTCCTTTTATAAAACCGTAGCGCGTTTTTTAGCTCCGGCTGCAGCTGTAACAGCTCCGACGCTCATAGGAATTCTAAGAGTGTCGGAGCTGTTACCGCTGTGGCTGGTGCAAAAAAACGCACTATGGTTTTGTAAAAAAAAAAAGGGGGGTATAGTTGATCTTTTTACTACTAAGTTTTATATTGAATTATACCTGCTATATACCGCCTTGGGTGAATCTCTTCATAAAGGCGGTTAATAAATTTCAGTAAATAAATATAAGCCTATATGGGTCAGATTCTATAATCAAGGACACCTAGAGATGCCTAACTTTGGAATCTGCATGCAACTTTTTTTTTTTTTAATGGGCATGGTAATTGACTACACCAATTTGCAGCCAATCAAAAATAAATCACCAATTAAGAGTTTGACGCCTAGTGACACCTAAGTCGAGGCGCTCTCCAACACCTAATAATGCCTACCTGAAAAGTATCCGTGTTAGGGGCAGAGAATAGGTATGGTTGACTTAGGCGTTGCTAGGCATCCGAGTTAGTTAGTTAGGTGCCAATGATGCATGCTCGAGTTCTAGTGACTTGATGAATTAGAGATCTAAAAAGAGATTGGTTTTGTGCTAACTTGGTAAGGTCCTCCAGGGTCATCCCCATGGTTGTTTTCACATGTCCAGCCATCTGACTGCAAGTCGCCCTCTTCACCTGGTTCCTTCAATCTTCCCAAACAATCTGACAAATTAGGCCAAGTAAAACCTGGCCTAATGTACCATCGCCTACCTCTAGGATGCCTAGCAATACCTAAGCATGCCTAGGTGTTGGTAGGCGGGATTCTATAAGCGGCACCTAGTGGTTGATTGACAGTTTCATTGAGTAGTGCCTACAATGTAGGAGCCGCTATGTGCTGTTTACAGAATCAGGCCCTCTGTGGGCACATACATGCATAAATGCCAATATTGCACCTAAGTGCTATACTATATCTTCTTAACTTATATAATATATATTTGAAAAGGGGAATACACACGTGTGAAGCTTGGGTGGGTCTCTGAATTACTTGAGTAATTTAAAGAATGTGGTAAGATATGTACACCTCTGCTGCACTTAGGTGCTTGCACCAATGCCAGCTCTATAGCTGGTATAAGTGCAGGTGCCTATATGTTAGGTGTGCTGATATTGCCATATGCTAATATTTTTTAACAGAACCTAGGTGCTTTGATTCTGTGACAGAATAGACTCCTAGGCATGCCTAAATGGAAGCACCCAGGTATAGAATTGTCCCCATAATCTATGGCCAGAGGATTTAATCTATATTCATTTAGCAGGCGCCAATATAAGCCCTTTGGAAAATCCTGCAAAGTCTCTAGAAAAAAATTTAAATTTGAAACCTATATGCTTCTCCCCCCCGTTGGGATGGCTTTCTGCAGCACAGTAGCCCATAAAACTTTCTGAGAACTTAGAACATGAGGTGTTGTACTATTAGTACCTTGAATGTTCTGGAGAGTGAAGTACAGTGAGAGAGTTGTGCACAGTGGCGTAGTGAGGATAGGAGGTGCTTGGGGAGGTGGCGCCCCCCCTCCTCTCTAACCCCTACCGCGCACACGCCTTCCCTTCTCCCCTTCCCTCTTTAACTATTTGCCAGCGCAAGCAGCATCTCCAACCTGCTGCCAACGCCAGTCTCTGCTCTCCCTCTAAGGTCACTTCCTGGTTCCGCGACCTGGAAGTGACCTCAGAGGGAGAGCCAAAGCCAGTGCAAGCAGCAGGTTGGAGATGCTGCTAGCACCGGTGAAGAGTTAGAGATACGGGTGCTGGAGAGGAGCTTGTGCTCCAACCAAGAAGATGCCTGGGGTGGTTCCCCACCCCCCCTTTACCACACCATTGTTTGTGCAAAGCTTTACAGAGAATCACTGACAGTGCTTGTATTCAAAATCACACCCAGTTGTCCCTTTTCTTGGGCAAGCTAATCTAATCATATTTTATACACCACCTGTCCAATGATAATAAAAAAAAATATTTACACATATACATATTTTACAGTTTTTCAAATACATTTACCGTATTTTCATGCATATAACGCGCGCGTTATACACGATTTTACAAACCGTGCATAACCTTGCGCGTTATACGCGAGCGCGTTGTACAAATTTTTTTTATATAGTTTCCCCCCCCCGACGTTCAATTCACCCCCCCCGCAGGACCGCTCGCACCCCCACCCCGAAGGACCGCTCGCACGCACCCGCACCCCGAAGGACCGCTCGCACGCACTCCCACCCGCACCCCCACCCTGAAGGACCGCTCGCACCCCCACAGCCTCCCGACCCCCCCCATCATGTAGAAGCTCCTACCGGTGTCCTGCTGCTTCCTCTTGGCAGTCCCGGCCCTTCTGTGAGCCCTGCGCCTGCGCTGCTTCCTCTTCCGGTGATCCCGCCCTTTCTCTGACGTCAAGCCCTCTTGCCCCGCCGACTCCCCAACACGATCGGGGCAAGAGGGAGCTCAAGCCCTCTTGCCCCAGCCAACCGCGGCACCCCCGACACGATCGGGGCAAGAGGGAGCTCAAGCCCTCTTGCCCCGCCGACTCCCCAACTCCCCGACAATATCGGGCCAGGAGAGAGCCCATGCCCTCCTGGCCCTGGCGACCCCCCCCCCCGCTAGTTGTTCGGGCCAGGAGGGAGCCCAAGTCCTCCTAGCCTTGGCGACCCCCCCCCGCTAGTTGTTCGGGCCAGGAGGGAGCCCAAACCCTCCTGGCCATGGTGACCCCCTACCTCCACCCCGCACTACATTACGGGCAGGAGGGATCCCCCTCCTGCCCTCGACACAAACCCCCCTCCCCCCAATGACCGCCCCCCCAAAGAACCTCCGACCAGGCGACCACCCCCCCAGCCGACCCGCGACCTCCCTGGCCGACCCCCACGACACCCCCACCCCCCTTCCCCGTACCTTTGTGTAGTTGGCCGGACAGACGGGAGCCAAACCCGCCTGTCCGGCAGGCAGCCAACAAAGGAATGAGGCCGGATTGGCCCATCCGTCCCAAAGCTCCGCCTACTGGTGGGGCCTAAGGCTCCTGGGCCAATCAGAATAGGCCCGGGAGCCTTAGGTCCCTCCTGGGGGCGGGGCCTGAGGCACATGGGCCCAACCCGACCATGTGCCCAAGTCCCTGCCCCCAGGAGGGGCCTAAGGCTCCCGGGCCTATTCTGGGACCGCCGGAAGAGGAAGCAGCGTAGGGCTCATAGAAGGGCCGGGATCGCCAAGAGGAAGTAGCAGGACACCGGTTGGAGCTTCTACATGATGGGGGGGGGGGTCGGGAGGCTGTGGGGGTGCGAGCGGTCCTTCAGGGTGGGGGTGCGGGTGCGGGTGGGAGTGCGTGCGAGCGGTCCTTCGGGGTGTGGTTGCGGGTGCGAGCGAGCAGTCCTTCGGGGTGGGGGTGCGAGCGGTCCTGCGGGGGGGTGAATCGGACGTCGGGGGGGGCATCAGGCTTTCAGGGTGGGGACAGGACTTCAAGGGGGAGAGGAGAGTCGGGGCGGGCGAAAGTAGAGTCGGGGTGGCCAGAGGAGAGTCGGGGCGGGCAAAAGGAGAGTCGGGCGGCGACGAGAGAGTCGGGCAGCATGAGCAATATACGGGTGTGCGCGGTATACAAAAATTTTTTAACATATATTTCGGTTTCCCGCACGCTATACCCGTGTGCGCGTTTTACACAGGTGTACGTTATCTACGTGAAAATACGGTACTTGATTATCGAACACTAGGTTAACTGTATCTTTCATCAAATAAATATTGATTGATTGATTGATTGGTATTTATTAACTGCCTTTATGAAGAGATTTACCCAAGGTGAATAGGTGACATATATTTATGTAGCTCCACTAATCCCATGCAAAGACGAAAACCAGATACGCTGTGGCTAACAGAAAGAGCAGAGACTTCAAATAGTACCATCCAGTCCTACTAGCAAAAATTCCATAATAATTTAAAAGAAACCTTACAGGAACATGATTAAAGCACTTTAATCTTTTATAGGCCTTCTGAATTTATAAACTTAAGGGGGTTCCTTGTGACTTGTCTTTTGTAACTGCCACATTAAATGCACAGGGTCATTTCCTTTCACTGGACTAACATTTTTGTCTGGCTATCCAGAACAACTGAAGAAGTACACTGAGTTAGCATTTTTTTCTGTTCTTTGACTTATCTTGAACTCTAGGAATTACTGATTTCTATCAGGAGAGGGCACTAGTTCACAATATTTGGAAGTTTCTTAAGAGATAGCAGCTTCTCCAGCATGTGTCTTTAAATATTACTAATGTAAGTAGTAGAAATCACGCCTACATTACAGGTGTAGGACATTTACACCTGCAGTATTAATTATTTAAGCATGCTTGCACATTATTTTATATTCTTTTTTAAAATTGTATTTTTATTAATTTATCAATTGTTACAATTTAAATCACTTGCCCTAGAAACACAGAACTAGTATTTTCCAGAAATATAGCAAAGACATACATCAAAAGAAGATATACTTCTCCCTCCCTATTCATGGGGGTTAGGGGCAGAGCTGGCCCGCGAATAGGGAAAATTTGCTAATAACTTTTGGGACGGCTCTGATCCACCCCAGGACTTACCTGGTGGTCTAGCAGTGACGTGGAGCAGGAGCAATCTTCCTACACTCCTGCCCCGTGCAGAGCCGCGCCCATGCATGTGACATCATTGCATCGATGTCCGTGCATGTGCGAAGACTTTCAAATGCAGCCTTCAAGCTTGGGGAAGTTTATATGAGGGTGGGGCTGGGGAGGAATGGGGTGGAGCCAGAGGCGGAATGGGATGGGACTGGGGTGGAACAGGGCGGGGCCAAGTGTCCTCTTTTGTTCAAAGAGGAAATCTAGCAATCCTAATAAGGTCCTAATAATGTGCAGCACCATTTTAGAAAAGTCATGGATGTCGACATATAGATTTCCTAAGCATAGCGTCTAGAACAGGGATCTCAAAGTCCCTCCTTGAGGGCCGAAATCCAGTCAGGTTTTCAAGATTTCCCCAATGAATATGCATCGAAAGCAGTGCATGCACCTAGATCTCATGCATAATCATTGGGGAAATCCTGAAAACCCGACTGGATTGCGGCCCTCAAGGAGGGAGTATGAGACCCCTGGTCTAGAGCCTGTGATATATTCCTTTGCTGTTGTGATGGTCGAGAAAAAAGAACTGAGGTGTAACTAGAACCAGTGAAGGTAATTCATGAAGAAAAGCACCCCCAAAGCACAAATAAAAAAGTTCAAACCAGAAAATTATTGCTGCTAGGGGATTCTATCATCAGAGAGATTAACCTGGGAACACAGGACAAAGAGCTAGAGAATGACACGGGGGAAAAAATCTGTCCCCGTCACTGCCTTGTCACTGGACCATCATCCCCTTCACTGCCCCGTCCCCGCCGTCCCCTTCACCACCCTGTCCCCGAACCCAACGTCCCCTTCACCGCCCTGTCCCCGTAGCATCCACCCTTCCGTCTCTCCACCTCACTGCCCTTCAGCGGCCCGAGAATCTCCCTCCCTCCCCCTTACCTTCAAGGCATAAAGAAACTTAAGGGAGGGAAGGCGAACGGTCACCGATCGTGCACACAGCCTCTTCCCTACCTCCGGCCAAATCTATCTCCCTCCCTCCCTCCCTCCTCCTTACCTTCGCAGCGCTTTAGAAAAGAAACTGAAGCTGGCGAAGCCTGCCTGTGCCGCCCTGCAGTCACGTGTGTGTGTGGGCGGAAGTTGCGTCAGAGGAGAAGCTTCCGCCCACACACATGTGACTGCAGAGTGGCACAGGCAGGCTTCGCCAGCTTCAGTTTATTTTCTAAAGTGCCGCGAAGGTAAGGGGGAGGGAGGGAAGGAGATAGATTTGGCCGGAGGTAGGGAGGGGGCGCGCGTGATCAGTGACTGCGCACCTTCCCTCCCTTAACTGCAGGGACAAGGTCATTCACTGCTCCATGGGGCGGTGGATGGCCTTGTCCCCCTGCCCACAGTGAGCACTCCCCCCCCCACCGTTTCAGCAGGTTACCTGCGGCTAACCGCGGGTAACTGCCACCATGTCATTCTCTACAAAGAACCCCAAATAGCGAAATGCCTTCCAGGATCCTCAGCTACCAGAACACCAGCCAAATATTGACTATAACTAGGGAAGAAACAAAAGATTCAAACCCTGATGTTGTTATCCACCTCGGAACAAAAGACCTGGCCAGCAATACCCCACCTGCAGCGCAGAAAGTTTTTCAAGAGCTGGGGAGGGGTTAAAAATCCTTTGTAAAGACTCTTAGCTTTTTAAGAAGTGTTGCCTACTTATGAAAAGGGAGAGAAAAAAGTACAAAATACAGAGAACTTCAATAGGCGACTTAAAGCCTGATGTCATCAATTCAAGAAGACTTTAGGGACATAGGAGGATGGGATAATACATAGAAAAACAAGAGACTATGGGCTAGATTCACAAAGCAAACCGATTGTTTTGCGACCTCCTTTGCAACCAGATTTTACTCTGGCCTGATTCACTTACCTCTCTGCCGATCCGATTCCGATCTGCACATGCAAATGAGGGGAACGGCATGCAAAGTAGGCAGGGACATGATTCACAAAACAAATTTTGCTAATCGACTGGGCTGGCCGATCAACTCAAGAAGCGACTGCTGGGGACCAGTCGCAAACGTCCTTTCTGACTCTCCAGCTCCATTGCCGCCCTGCTCTCTGCTGCCCCAATCTCGCTGCCTTTACTCTGCAGAAACTGCCCTGCTCTCTGCCCTTCTCCTGCCTTTCAGCCCCGCTTCACCTCCCCGACTCTTCTCTTGCTGTCCTGCTTTCTGACCTGACTTGCCGCCCTGCTCAGCCCTGAATCCAAACTCCCCCTGCTCTCTGCCGCCCAGACTGATCTCTGCTGCCCCGACTCTCCTGCTCTCTGCCTCCTTCCCCGCAGTGCGAGTCTGCGTGTTTAAAGCAGGGCTGCACTACGCAGTGCAGCCCCGCTTTAAAACTGCAGGCTTGCATTGCAGAGAAGGCAGCAGAGAGCAGGAGAGTTGGGGCAGCAGAGATCATTCAGTTTAAGAGGCTGCTGCCACCGGGGATCGCCCTTCAAGACAACTTTTGATAGCTGGAGAGTCGAGCTCCCCCCCCCCCCCCAAAAAAAAAAAAAAATCCACGGAGCAGAAACGAACACGAACGCATGCGCAGACCATTTACAGTGAAAGCAGATGGTCTGCGCATACGTCAGGATCGCACACTTGCGTATCCCACTTAGAATATTGCTGGTTTCTGAATCCATCAGACCTGCCCGGATTGGACACAGATCGGTCACGATCGGGCAGGTTAGTGAATCTAGCCCTATATTGTAATGATGGACTGCGCCTTACGATGGCAGAAAATAGAATCCTATCTGAGAAATTCAGGCAGTATGGTTCTAGGTGTTTAAACTAGAAAGTGGGGATGGCGTATGTATGCAGGTGATTTCCGGTGGCCATCCTCAGCAAAAAACAAGATATGATAGTACTAAAGGTAGCAACAAAAACATTAATATTAGCAATTCATTTCAAAGCATGCAACAGGAAATGAGACAGAACTAAAAACTGAGATTGTCACAGAATGGTAGCTGGAAAGCAATGATCAGAAACGCTCACAGTCTAAGCAACAAAAATCAGGATCTTCAAGCCCTGATGTTAGAGGTAAACTTGAATATTGTTACTATCACTGGCTCTGTCTCTGGCAGTATTTAAAGGTGCGTGCAGACAATTGAGCGCAGCAAATTACTGTTTTTAGGGCTCCGACAGGGGAGCGTGGGGGAACCCCCCCACTTTACTTAATAGAGATCGCGCTGCGTTGTGGGGGCGTTGTGGGGGGTTGTAACCCCCCACATTTTACTGAAAACTTCACTTTTTCCCTGTTTTTAGGGAAAAAGTTAAGTTTACAGTAAAATGTGGAGGGTTACAACCCCCCACAACACTGGCGCAATCTCTATTAAGTAAACTGGGGGGGCTCCCCAACAAAACCCCCCGTCGGAGCCCCTAAAAACTGTAATTTTCTTCGGCGCACGCCTCCGTCTTGCGCTCAGTTGTCGGCGCGCGCCTTTGTCTTTCGCGGGGTTGTCTATGAACCGCTCCCTGCAGAGGAAGTGGAAGGTTGAACAGCCAAGTGCAGAGACTCACTGCAGGCCTTATTTGAATAAGTCAGCAGATGCTGAAAACTGGGGCCCTGAATAAAAAACGCAGGCACTTAATGATAAGGCCAGCCCTAATCAGAGCTCCATGGGGGAAGGGCTTTTTCTCAAACAATACTTGCTTTCGTTTGTTCCTAACGTGAATACATTTTATGACAGACTTGTTAACTCTTAATTTGTTGCCTACTATTGCACACTGCTTGAAATTAGTACAAGGTAATACAAATTACCACAGATCTCTGGGAGTGCCAGCAGTGCAAATGCATATTTCCTTTAAAAGGGATAGAAAATATATCCAGTCTTGACAGTAATACTTTAGTACTACTAAATCCCATGCAAATCCCATTTAAATCAGTCCTGAGAAATAGCAGAGTGTGAGATCCTTGTCTGATCTGCATGTGCTCATCAGCAATGTCAAAGTAAGAGGACAGAAATGTTAGGTACCAGTGATGAAGTAACTGAGCTCAGCGTTTAGACCCACATCAGCATCAGTGCAGTTCAGACGGACCACTGTAAAGGCTCGGGTTACATCCTCGGCCAATGAGACATTGTAGATTTTTGGAAAAAAGTTAGGGCTTTCATCATTGACATCCAAAACTGAAAAAGAAAGAATATGATGAATAAGCAAAAGGCAATCTTGATACGGAATAAACAAAGGGACCATGCTGAATAAATAAGGGAAGGAAGAAAATGTGGCATCCTTACTCAGTCAGAAAGATTCATGAACATTAAAGCAATAGTAACAGTTATCTTCCAGTGTACATCAGCTGGATTAACAGGGGAAAGGTGATGGAGAAATTGTTTTTCCAGCATAGGAGAAATTGGTCCTCTCCCAGTTTATATTCAATAGACTCTTAAAAGAATACAGCTGCAGAAGCACAGACATTGCTGTATTGCAGGGCAAGAGAGAATCCAAACAGAAAAAGGAAAACTTTAGTTTGTTCAAAAGAACCAAAATCTCAAACTTGCAGGAAACAAACTTGTACAGAATATGATGTGAAATGCGCTCCCGAGGGAGGTGGTGGAGAAGAAAACAGTGACAGAGTTCAAACAAGCGTGGGATGAATACAGAGGATCAGAAAATAATTGGTCTACATTGAAGGAACAAAGGCCAGTATTGGGCAGGCTTACACGGAACTGTGTCCCATATATGGACATTCATTTGAGGATGGGCTGGGAAGGGTTTTGATGGCTGGGATGGTTAAGATGGGCTGGAGTAAGCTTTGATGAAGACGCCAGTAGATGGAACCTAAGCACGCTACTGGGCAGGGCTCTGGATTTCTGGCCCAGAAATATTTAAGAAAAAGGACCATTTAAACTAAATTAATTTATGGAGCATGTATAGTTGGGCACTCTGGATGGACCACTTGGATCTTTATCTGCCATCATTTACTATGTTACTATTGAAAGGTCACTTGGACACACAAAGTCAGAGGCGTGAAGAAAGTACAAGAGGATTATTACAGCATGCCGGACCCTAGTACAGTGAACAGCCTGCTTACTAGAGTGTTAGAATCAGGAAATGCACGGACTTTTATGCCCTTTTAACTAAACATATGCAAACTAATACATGCACAAACTACAACTTCTCATTTGTTACTTCTATAACTTTTCTATAATTATTATTGGTCCTAAGCCAGCACTTATGATAGGTTCAGGGCTACAACTTATAGTCCTATAGGAAACTAGCTCATTTATCTGCTTATCTAAATCTTACAGTTCTAAATGTTACATGTACAGGAGGGTAGGGTACATCATGGCTCAAACTCTTATCTATTTAGCTTACAATGTGGCAAGGTAGGGACATACATTTTAGGCAGATGAGGTCAGTAGATTGTACACTGTTTTCAGCTATGTAAGCCAGAGCAATATTTTAAACAACAGTTAACCATTTCATGACCCTACACTATGACTAACTTCTTCACAAGACCTCATACACCCAAGGCACTACTTAAACATTTTTTCGTGCCCTTGCTGGGGTGGTGTATTCATCATTGGTCTTTAAGGCATATAAAGAATTAATAACAATTCTTAATGGCAGGCTGAGAGATAAACAACTGTGTGTGATAGCAATATAAAAGAAGAGCAGAAGTTAAGTTAGTCATATTCTGTACAAGTTTGTTTTCTGCAAGTTTGAGGGCAAGAGAGAAGACAGACAAAACCTCCCCCAATAGGACATTCATAGCAAAGTGGTACATAGAAAATTATATTTTAATGTGTGATAGAGGGTTTTCTCAAAGTAACAAGTATTCTAACCATTCTCTTCCAGGGAAGAGACACACAGAATGGATACCTCTTAATATGGAGCACAGGAATCTCTTGGAGAGGTGAAGAGGAGTAAGAGAACAAAAATGAAAGAGAAGCAAACAGGCAACCCTAATCTGGAATGCCCCTAAAGTCTAAGAACAGGGCACCTCTGAACCTTCTCCTCAAGCAATCCAGGATCCATGTACACAGTCCCTGGAGCTACAGAACAGAGAATGAGGTCAAGAGTCAATATGAGGGACTCTAGGTTGGAATCTTACAGATATTGTTGTAGAAAGGAAGCCTGTCTTGGTAAGCGCACCAAAGCTCATTCAATTCCTATGGGCTTAGGTGCTTTTACCGTGGCAGCATTGCTACTGTGGCTCTATATTCTTTGTAGGGGAGAGTAGAAATCAGAGATGTGCATTTGTTTGAAAACAAAATGAAAAATGCAACCAATAAAAAGATGTTTTATTTTCAAACAAAATGAAAGTCATTTTATTTCACTTTTATTTTGTTTCATTTACCATTGATGTTTGTAGTCTATTAAAGACTATAGACAAAAACAGAAAAAAAAAAAACCCTAACAACTGTATTTGCTAAAAGGTGAAGAGGAGGAACCCAACTACAAAACTAACACCAGAATGATATAATAAGAATATAATAATGGTGAAGTATGTCCTTAGTGTGAGGTTACAAGCTTGAGGCAGCAACACAAAGTTCAAAAAGAACTACAGGTTATTAAGGAATCCACTGTGCTGGGATTCAAAGGCAAATTAGATGCACATCTCCTTATGAGAGGCATAGAGGGATATGGGTGACTAAAACTACATCAGGTGTATACCTGACTGGGCCTCCGCGTGTGCGGATCGCCGGACTCGATGGACCATGGGTCTGATCCGGAGATGGCAGTTCTTATGTTCTTATGCTTGAACATGATGGGCTTTTTCCAAGGTGAGATAAACTTACGAGTTAGCCCCACACCATCATAGGAACATAGTGAGCCATTTGTATGAGAACTTTCGGAGATGGAACATACAGGATGTGAAGCCCCTCTTAAGAGTTTAGAGACAAAGTTTAAAAAACAATTTGGGAAAAGGTCTGTCACTATATCAGCGTGATGGTTCTATAAAGGTTGCTCAAATTTGAGCACTAAAATACAGAGTGCTGAGCCCAAATTCTATAATGGAATCTTGGAGCCCAGATTCCATCATAGAATAATGCCCAAGTTGGCAATTTTTGTGCCAACGTTTACATGCTATCACATATACCATGTAAAAGGAGGGCATATATGTTGCATCCTTGTGACGCGGGGCCAGGCAGGAGCGCAAAAAGCTCGCTTCAGCCTTGTGTGCTGCTGGTTGCAAAAGATGAGGAGGCAGCCATCCAGCGAGGGAGGGACAGGAGCA
Source organism: Geotrypetes seraphini (assembly GCF_902459505.1). Lineage (NCBI taxonomy): Eukaryota > Metazoa > Chordata > Amphibia > Gymnophiona > Dermophiidae > Geotrypetes > Geotrypetes seraphini. Next base: position 197,282,957 of record NC_047087.1, read on the forward strand.
CGGAAAGCTCCTGACAATACAGCGCTGGACCACCAGAATTTTTAAAAGATACCGGGGGGGCTGCCTGCCTACCTACCTGCCTACCACTAGACCTGCCCTGGGCTCTGTACTCTGTCCTGGCCTACCACTAGACCACCAGGGGGGGGGACAGGGGACAGAGCCTGACAGGTAAGGGGGACAGGGAGCAGAGCCTGCTAGGAAGAGGGGATGGCTGCATATCTTGATAGGGCAGGGAAGGAAGGGGGATGGATGTAGAGCCTGGTAGGGAAGAGGGACATGGTGCAGAGCCTGGCAGGGAGAGGGGACAGGGTGTACAGCCTGGTAGGGAGTAAAGGGGGCTGGGTGCAGAGCCTGGTATATTTTACTAAATAATACACAATTTGGTTCAGAATGGTTTTTTTTCTTGTTTTCCTCCTCTAAACCTAGGTGCATCTTATGGTCAGGTGCGTCTTATAGTGCGAAAAATACGGTAACTTACATTAGGTAATTGCTTTGCTGATTTTGCCACATATGAGATTATTAGGTTTCGTTTTAGAAGCAAATACTTCTAATAACTTTTCATAACTTTGTTAGCAGCATTTTGAATACATCTCAATTTTCCCTCTTCTCTGAGCATTCCACTCCATGAGCATGCAGATTGTGTGTAATGCCAGGGTAGATTTTATCTTTTTTTGGTGCTTATGGCAAAAATAATTTCAAGCCAAGGTCCAGTGAGAATATAATGTCAAATTTCTTTTCAGAGCTGTCAAAGATTCAGCTCCTCAGATGCTAAAATAATCATGAAGAAATCCATAATTTAATACTTTTAGGTCATCCACAGAAGATTCTTTAAAAAATAATGTAATAATTCTGAGCATAGAGGTAGCATGTATGGGATCTTGCCACAGAACCTACCAGACTAATCTAAGAGGGGCTCTGCCTTCTCTCTCAGCCTCTAGATGATGGTCTGATTGCTTATCCCTTCCCAACTACTTTACCAGTCCTACTTCTGTCACTTTTTCTCAGAGCATAAAAGCTCAGATGGTGACTCCAAGGTTACTATGAAAAACTTGGTCATCCTCCCCCTCAAAAAAACATTTGTTTCCCTCATAACTGATGGTGACTTCAAAAAAAAAGATTCCAATGTAAGCTAGCAACATCCAGGGTTCATAATCACCTCGGACAGTCAGAGTGCTGGTAGAACTCTTGGGTGATGCTCCTGCATCACTTGCTACCACACGTAAGTAGTACTCTGAGATCTTCTCCCTGTCCAGAACTGTTGAGGACACAATCAGTCCACTGGTGCTATTGATCGTGAAGTCCATGCGTGGCATGCCCACTTGCATGATGTATGTCACCTGGCCATTCAAACCCTCATCAAGGTCAATAACATTCACCTGGCAAAACAAAAAAGAAAATAGTTGGAAGAGATGGGATAAGAGTCAAGAAAAAGGTGATTCAATGTTGCTGGCATATGTTCATCCTCGATTGTCCAGTTCTACTTTGTTTGCCTAAAAAAAAAGTTAGATAATGTGTTCTGGCTATAAATGGGTTAACTAGGACCAGAAATCATAGTCCAAAGTCTATGAGACTACCAAATCACCCTAAAATAATACCAATGGGATAGAGATTTTGTTCTTTAAGAATACAATGACCAGAGTTGTAATTTTATCCTTCTAAACATGGACTGGGGAATGAGGTGATGGAGTTCTGTATTAATTATGCTAAAATGTTTATTAATATTAAACTGTAGAGTTATAATCCTGTAATAAATGAGATGTTCTTTTGTAACTAAAGTCACTATTTACTAAAGTACACTAAGGTCCTGTTTTACAAATGCTGCGCGGTAACGGCCCCGAAGCCCATAGAGATTTAAAGGGCTTCGGGGCTGTTGCCGCATGGCAGCCTCTAGCGCGGCTTTGTAAAACAGGCAATAAGATTTAACATTAACTGCATGGTAATTGACTGGTGTCACAGGGCTCCGGATTATAACTGGTGACTTTTTTAATTTTATGTTTGCAAATTTCCAATCAGATCATTGATGCATCTCATGAAATAAAGAAATAAATGTTAAAAAGAGAATTACATACAATAATATGATGAAATAGAATGGTACTTTCATCCACAATATTAGGTAATAGAGCCAAGTTTAGAAATAACAAATACATTGAGAATTAAAATAAAAAGAACAAACACAAAATCAAGGAGATAGCTAGCCTAAACAATGATCCTCTAATTAGCTGTAAGCAAGTCATGTCTGAATTATTAACATTTCTCTTTAAAAACCATAAATTCTAATAATTACTTGGGATCATTAACGATATTGGAATTATGCTAAAAAGTAATGAAACAGGTACGAAAATGAAAATAAGATTGTTCAGGCTGACAACTCCTCTAAGTACTTTTTCCAGATATTTACTTCTCTATTTCTTCAGTGTCACAACCTAAAGCTGATGAATTGGTTGAATTTTCCCAGGGCAAGGTTAAAAAATTAAAGATCTGTTTTCTTCTAATGTTGTTACCATACCTTGTTGAGATTGAATCTTCAACTAGATTAGATAATATTTAGGTGAACACCTTTGGGATAAATTCCTATTACCGTGTTTTCCCGAAAATCAGACCTACCCCAAAAATAAGCCCTAGCATGATTTTCGGGGTAGGTCTTAATATAAGCCCTATCCCCAAAATAAGCCCTAGTTATATCGACCCCGGAAGCCTAACCTGAATGTCCCTGGATTCGCCAGCAGCAGCGCTTCCCCCCGCTGACCCTCCCATCTTTCCATCCCTCCCTCCAATCTGAACCCCGCTGACCCTCCCACTGCAAAGACCCCTAACAGCAGCGTCGGCAGAATTTTAAACAGGCTGCTTTGCGGACTTCTCCTGCCGGGTCCTGCTCTCTGCCACTCTATAGTGGCCAATATAATGATGAATCTGTTAGGTATGTGTAAATGTGTAGTACATAAGAACAGCCTTATTGGGTCAGACCAATAGTCCATCAAGCCCAGTAGCCTGTTCTCACGGTGGCCAATTCAGGTCACTAGTACCTGGCCAAAACCCAAGGTATGTTTGTATGTGGAAGGATGGATCATGCCACTTTGTCAGCCACCAACTCATGTCAACATGCACAGTAAGGAATCCACCCTGCGATGTTTCACAGCACAGTAGAGGAATGGTTTTCTATTGCCTTCTCCCATGCAGGGTGTGGCTCCACTATGCTGCTGTTGCCCAACATAGGGCCCCTCAGCCTACGGCACCTTGTACTTCTAGGCAGTCCCCCATCCAGGTACTAGCCAGGCCCAACCCTGCTTAGCCTCTGATAGTAAAAGCCAGCCTACTCGGGGTGGCTAGGTCATGTTTGTATAGAGAAACTCTATATACCAATATCTGTTTCTTGTTCATGGTGGGGTTTTTTTTTTGGTTTTTTTTAATTATCATACCAACTAAGTCAGGTTAATTTTATTAGGATATATCTCATACCTTGACCTACTACTGGAAATGAAAGGCATGAGCTACTTTCTAATAACAAACAGCAGATAAAGTAACGATTGTGCAGCTGGAAAATATGGATTGGAGTCTGATCCCATGTAACTCTTTACTTCATGTCCTGCTATCTTTAAAATGATAGGAGTTGATATGTGTAGAGGGGAGATAGCCACTAATGAAAGGAGTAATTCTGCAAGTCAGTGGGATTAGGACTGTGATAGGAGCATGGATGGGACAACAGCATGTCACCTACTTAGTACACACCTTACAGAATTCTATAAATTGCACATCCTAAATGGTGCACTTAGGCATGCCAACTTACAATTGCCATAGACCTGGCATAAGTGGGCACGTCTAAATGTAGGTGCCATCTTGGTGGGGGCACCATCACCTGTCTTCCTCTCTGTACCCCACTCCTTCCGGAACCCCCTGCCATGCGTGTGCTCTCCTTCCCTTCCCTCGTACATTTTTAATTTGCCCGGCACAAGCAGTATCATAAACTTGCTGCCCGTACTGGTGTTGGCTCTCTCTGACGTCAATTCTGGGTCCCGTGCCTAAGAAGTGACATTAGAGGGAGAGCTGACACGACGCGGGCAGCAAGTTTGTGATACTGCTCATGCTGGGAAAATTAAAGAGCTACGGGGGAAGGGAAGGGGAGCGCGTGCATGGCCGGGGGATGGGAAGGAGCAGAAGCAGAGAAGAGAAAACAGGAGGGGGCACCACCACCTCTGGTGCCCCTCACCATCGCTATGCCACTGGGTTTCACCATCGCTTTATAGGAGCATTGATGAAGTAAGAGTTTGTTTATCCTTTCTATAGGTACCACCAAATTCCTGAGAACATCTTCACCCATATATGGTGATGTATTTCTCGTACATTTATCTCTATAGCTTTCCCTTCTTTATAAATCAGTAAAGAGAGAGAAAGCAAATTGTTGCTGCATTTCCAGGCAGATAAAGTAGACTGTGGAGAAGCAACTGACAGAGAACCTTTTTAGGCTTTTCTGGGCTCTTGGAGAGCAGATCAGAGCTGGCTCCAGTTGGATGATATACAACCTAAAACTAGTTACCCCAGCAGCATATAATATAATCAGAAAAATAGTATATAATACTGCTCATACTGGACAATACATATCAGTATTAGAGGCCCAACATACTTGAAGGGCTCTGGCCTCAGAATCGGAGCCTACGCACAGCAGTGAATCACAAACTGAGAAGATCCGTGTAGTTTATACAGCTCCTGCTCCAATCATTGGCCAGTAGTTTAGTCTTTTTTTTGAAAAAAATTTTTTATAAAGCAATTTAATGAAGCTAAAACCCTTTCAACTTTAAAGGGATATTATACATATGTAGTAGCCAGGATTTAAAAAAATGTGAGACCAAAAAAAAACTTATCTCAGAACTTGACTTGTCTTTATACTATGTTCAGTCACCAGTGTCTAATTTGCCGACGCAGCCATGTTTCGCGGGAATTTTTAACATCCGCTGCGTCAGGGCCACCAGGACATTCAAAATCACAGGCTCACTAGAAGATCAGAAAAAGAATTAGAGCATTCACACTTCCAAAACCCACCAAAACACATAACAATAAACTAACACTCACATCAATTCACTCGATCACAGATTTTCAAACCGTATCAAGATGGCAGCAACAGCAATTTTATAGCGTACTCGTGACATCATAACGTAACACCACGCACCCACGTCATAATTCATTCATCACAATACACACAATACACTCTAATAGAAATGTTGCCATTCAAACGATCTATTAAGGCCCATTGGCCACAATGCATCCAGCCTATTAATCCAGCGCTGTTCTCTTTGAGCCAAATATCTCCTAAAGTCCCCCCCTCTCCTACCCGGAACAACCATCTCCAGAATTAAAGCCCGTAAGGATCCAAAATCATGGTCTTTATCGATACAATGTCTCGCTAATGGAGCCCCAATTACCTTGTTCTTGATGTTACTTTTGTGCTCTGTAAGTCGTGTAGTGAATTTTCTGGATGTCTGCCCCACATAGATTAACTCACAGGGACATTTTATAATATATACTACACCACAAGATTTACAGTCAGATGTGTGTCTTAAGATGTACTCTTCCTTATCTTTAGGATTACAGAACTTATTAGTGCACATCATAAGACCACACATCTGACACGTTCCACAGGCTCTGTGACCCATCCATACTGTATCACACTCAGCACTAGAAAGCATAGAGGGGCACAGAATTTCTTTCAAGTTTCTAGTTCTCCGAAAAGCTATCCTCAGATCGTAAGCTTTAAAAGTGCCAGAAGTTTATAAAATCGCCCAATGTCTTTTTAGCGAGCGCACCATACGGTGACACTGGCTCGAGTACGTTACAACACACGTCATGACCTGCTCCCCTGGTTTCTGGATATTCAAGCCCTTCGGAGCAAACAGGGCCTCCCTATCACAATACAATGCTCTTTTATAAGCTGAAGACACAACTTTAAAGGGGTAGCCCCGGGTCAGAAATCTTTGTTTAAGGACATCAGCCTGACGTTTGAAGTCTGTTTTTGAGGAACAAATCCTACACATACATAAAAACTGGGAATAAGGTAGACTCTTTTTCAATGAACTAGAGTGGGCACTGGAATAGTGGAGGGTCGAGTTACAGTCAGTAGGTTTAGTAAATACTGTAGTGTAAAAATCACCATCTCTAATCTCAACAGACACATCCAAAAAGGAAATCTGGTTCGTACTATAAGCATGGGTGAAACGTACGTTGGGATGACAGGTATCAAGATAAGTAAAAAATCGTTCCAACTCAACCTGACTCCCATTCCAGATTAAAAAGATGTCATCAATGTATCTGGTCCAAAAAGCCACATATTTGAAAAGTTCACAGTCATACACCCAGTCACACTCAAACCTATCCATAAACAGGTTCGCAACAGCGGGGGCCATCGTTATCCCCATAGCAAAACTTCTGGAGAAATTTATCAATATAGATGGACGTGGCTTCAAGTAAAGCACCACGATTTGACACAATTGGTCTACCTGGGGGAGAGGTGGAAGACTTGTGGTTCTTTGGGAGTAGATAAAAAATAGGAATCTTAGGGTGGCATACATTCAAAAATCAAGAACAAGGTAATTGGGGCTCCATTAGCGAGACATTGTATCGATAAAGACCATGATTTTGGATCCTTACGGGCTTTAATTCTGGAGATGGTTGTTCCGGGTAGGAGAGGGGGGGACTTTAGGAGATATTTGGCTCAAAGAGAACAGCGCTGGATTAATAGGCTGGATGCATTGTGGCCAATGGGCCTTAATAGATCGTTTGAATGGCAACATTTCTATTAGAGTGTATTGTGTATTGTGTGTATTGTGATGAATGAATTATGACGTGGGTGCGTGGTGTTACGTTATGTCGTCACGAGTACGCTATAAAATTGCTGTTGCTGCCATCTTGATACAGTTTGAAAATCTGTGATCGAGTGAATTGATGTGAGTGTTAGTTTATTGTTATGTGTTTTGGTGGGTTTTGGAAGAGTGAATGCTCTAATTCTTTTTCTGATCTTCTAGTGAGCCTGTGATTTTGAATGTCCTGGTGGCCCTGACGCAGCGGATGTTAAAAATTCCCGTGAAACGTGGCCGCGTCGGCAAATTAGACACTGGTGACTGAACATAGTATAAAGACAAGTCAAGTTCTGAGATAAGTTTTTTTTTGGTCTCACATTTTTTCAAATCCTGGCTACTACATATGTATAATATCCCTTTAAAGTTGAAAGGGTTTTAGCTTCGTTAAATTGCTTTATAAAAATTTTTTTTCAAAAAAAAGACTAAACTACTGGCCAATGATTGGAGCAGGAGCTGTATAAACTATGCGGATCTTCTCAGTTTGTGATTCACTGCTGTGCGTAGGCTCCGATTCTAAGGCCAGAGCCCTTCAAGTATGTTGGGCCTCTAATACTGATATGTATTGTCCAGTATGAGCTGTATTATATACTATTTTTCCAGTTGGATGATGTCATCTTAGGTGTGGCTGATTATGGGCTCATTTTCAAAGCGGTGAAACAATGAAACAACCACAAAAAACCAATGCTCAAATCGACAATACAACAACAATAGCATCAGCTGAAGCACTAACTGTATAGTGGTTAGTGTTCAAGGGGAAAAAAGACCTCCGAGACCTTCATTCAAGCAATCAAAACTGCTGAAAGTAGTTTGTAAAGCAGGTTGTTTCTCAGTCATCGGTCAAAATATTTTAAAGTGCATAACATTTAAGTTTCAAAAGGCAAATTGTATTCGCTCAAAAAACAAGATAGCGCCAAACATAAAGAGCACTTATCTTTTCATTTTTCTTTATAATGCCACACAGTTTTAAGTACCTGTTTTTTTAAAATTGTAACCGCTTAGATCTGTAATATGCTTAAGTGGTATATCAAATATTAATAAACATAAACATTTATTGCCAGCACAATTCAATCTTGTGCTGGCAACAAATGTTTGGTGCTATCTTGTTTTTTTGAGCGAATACAATTTGCCTTTTGAAACTTAAATGTTATGCACTTTAAAATATTTTGACCAATGATTGAGCCACGACCTGCTTTACAAACTACTTTCAGTAGTTTCAATTGCTTGAATGAAGGTCTCAGGTCTTTTTTCCCCTTAAACCAGGGGTGCCCAAATGGTCAATCGCGATCAACCAGTAGATTGCAAAGGCAACGCGAATCGATCGCATTGCCTTTGCGATCTTCTTCCTTCCTCCCCGAGCCAGTCCAGACGCATACAAGTGCCGGACCCACAAAACTTCACCTCCGACATCAATTCTGATGCCGGACAGGAAGTTCTGGGCCAGCCAATCACTTCCTGGCTGGCCTGGAACTTCCTCTCCAATTGACGTCTGAATTGACGTCGGAGGTGAAGGTTTGTTGGCCTGGTACTTGTAGGCGCCTGGCCTGGCTTGGGAAGGAAGGAAAAAATTGGCGTGGTGGCTTGTGGGGAAAAGGGGGCTGTAGGAAGAGAGAAAAAGAATCGGGGAAGTGGAGAAATCGATGCGATGGCTTGGAGGAGGCAGGGGGAGAAAGAAAGAAAGGCAGGCAGGGGGAGAGAGAAGGAAAGACAGAAATAAAGAGGGGGCAGGGGGAGAGAGAAAGAAAGACAGACTGGCAGGGGGAGAGAGAAAGACAGAAATAAAGAGGGGGCAGGGGGAGAGAGAAAGAAAGACAGACAGGCAGGGGGAGAGAGAAAGACAGAAATAAAGAGGGGGCAGGGGGAGAGAGAAAGAAAAAGACAGAAAGAAAAGGGGAGGGGCAGAAAGAAAGACAGAAAGAATCACCAGACAAAAAGGTAGGAAAAATTATTTTATTTTCAATTTAGTGATCAAAATGTGTCAGTTTTGAGAATTTATATCTGTTGTCTATATTTTGCAATATGGCCCCCTTTTACTAAACCAAGATAGTGGTTTTTAGCGTCGGGAGCTGCAAGAGGCATTCAGCGCAGCTCCCTGCGCTAAAAATCCCTATCACAGTTTAGTAAAAGGGGAGGGGTATATTTGTCTATTTTTGTATAGTTGTTACTGAGGTGACATTGCATATTTTAAAGTCATCTGCCTTGACCCAAATATAAATGATAATTAATATTTTCTCTGCATACAGTGTGCTTTGTGTTGGTTTTTTTTTTATTTTATTGTTGGGTATCCTTGCCTTAAACACTAACCACTATACAGGTGCTTTAGCTCATTTTCAAAGCACCATAGGTTTCTCTGGTACTTTGTATGTCAAAAGTGCTTTGAAAATAAGCCTCTATATCTTCTTTGTTAATGGAGGAAATCCTGGACTGTGATTCTGATGCACTGACATTAGTTGAGGGCTATGCAGACAAGATTACACATGAATATAAATAATTCACTGATCAACACATATTGCACTTTGTAAACTACAAGCCTGATCATCCATCAAAAATGAAGGATAATGCTAAAACAAAACCCAAAGTCTTCTTATACTTAGATTGCACAGACAAAAAAGTGGTAATAATTGGAAGCAGGTGGAGGATAACCCCCCCCCCAAAAAAAAAAAAAAACACCCCAACAAAAAAACTGTGTGTAGAGGGAAGACACTACTTAGGATCTCTACTATATTCCCTTACCCACTAATATCCTACCTCCCATCTAGAAACCTCCAGTCATCCCAACAAAACACCCCTGTCATCCCTTCATCCCCCTTTAGTGTTTATGTTCACAGTTTATAACATAGTACTTGTACACTACTGACATTACATTACATTAGCTTCTTTTATTACGCCAATACCTTGCGGTTCTAGGTGATTACAAAAGGATGAGATTTTGGTCATACTGACCAGAGCAAATCCAAAAGGAGTACAATTGAAGACTACAATATAAAAGAGAAATTTACCTGGAAGACTGAGGATCCAACAGGGGCCCCCTCAAAGACTTCAGCAGTAAAAGGCAGATTGCTGAAAGTGGGATCATTGTCATTGAGATCCAAGAGATTCACCATGACCGTAGCACTGCTCGCAGCACGTAAAGCCGGCCTCCCTCCTGCAGAGGAAGGAACAGCATGATTAGCATGGCATGCTCAGCCTTCCTTCTTACCTTGTTTGTTTCCTTCTATACCTTTAAACCTGTATTCTAAAATCTTTCTATATTTTACCTCCAATGTAGTTTTACAGATTTTATGTTATAAAATACTACATTAGTTACAATTGTGTGTACAGGTTTGGCCATGCCTGGTTAACTACTACCAATCATTTTTATAATACTACTACACATACACAGCACTGTACAACAAAACATAGAAGAGATAGTCCCTACTCAATAGAGTGTACAATCTAATCAAGACAGACAAACTGGACAAGAAGATGCATCAATACATTGTGCTCAGGTGGGAGAATTACAAAGGGAATGATAAGACAGATTTTGGTGCTTAGAAGGTGGGCTGGAGTTTGGAATGGAAAGCATCTTCAAAGAAATGGGCTTTGAGGCTGGATCTGAATACTGCCAGAGATGGAGTCTGATGTATCAAGTCAGGCAATTTGTTCTAACCATTTGGTGCAGCAAGGTAAAGAGGAAGAAATCTGCAGTTGGTTGTAGAGGAGAAGGGTACAGATAGATTAGAGAAACTAATCCGATGAGCAGAGTGCCTGGGGGCGGGAGGGGGGGAAAGTGGGGAGCAATGAGAGATCCTGAGGAGCTACACTGTAGGTTTCAATGAATCTCTAAGGGAACAGAAGATGATACAACTTTTATATGGTGTAAATCTAAACCCAACTGGGCTGATATTCGAAGCAGGTTATGCATTCACTGACATGCAACAGGCATGACTTGCATATCATAGATTTTAAGCCACAAACAAGGGAATTCTATAAAGGATTGCTTATATTCAGAAGGCGTGTTGAGTGAATTTCTTCATGAAGACAGTTAATAAGTCTCAGTCAATCAATAAATTTTAGGTGCTAAGAGAGCACCTATCTGGAGCTTATTCTATAGTAGAACAAACTCCTACTTTCTTTTATAGAAAACTAGCATAAGAGGTAAAATATGTGCAACTATTTACAAAGAGCTGTTGTTATGTGCCATTGACTTGTGTTTGAGTCCTAGCAACTTGGTGAATTGTGGATCTAAAAAGAAATCGGTTTTATGCTAGTCCGGAAAGGTCCTTCAGCATCATCCCCATGGTTATTTTCAATGTGTCCAGCCATCTCATTGCAGGTCACCCTCTTCACCTGGTTCCTTCGATCTTCCCAAACATAATGTCCTTCTCCAGTGATTTCTCTTTTCTGATGGCGTGACCAAAATAAGACAGTCGTAAATTCATCATTTAGGCTTTGAGTTATATAGCCAGTGTGATCTCTTCCAGAATCAATTTGTTAGTTCTTCCGGCACTCCAAGGCATGCCTAAAATCCTTCTCCAGCACCAAAGCTCAAATTAGTCAATTTTCTTTCTGTAGTGTCCAGCTTTTGCATCCATAACCACTGAGAAAATGGTGACCACTGACCACTGAGAAAATGAGTGAGTGAACAAGTCTGATCTTCGTTTGAATTCTTTGTCAAGAGCCTTCATTGAAGAGCGGTGGAGTATTTCTTCTCTGCTAGTAAAGAGCTGTAAGAGGTGTAAATGCCCGTACCTAGATTGTGAAAGCATGTGCATAGATTTGAGTAATTTATAACCTATGCAACTGTGTGCCCTGCCCATTGTCCATCGAAACTCCACCCATCAGTAAAATATGCACCGTTGACTATGGCATGAACTTATAGAATTGCACAAAGCTGGAAACTGTACATTTAGGGGGGAATTCATCAAAGTGTGCTACTGTGATTTTACCACAAGTTGTGCTATTTTAGCAGACGCTCTCATTGGATAAAATGGGACCCTGTGCTAAATTAGCATAGCTTGTGGTAAAATCACAGTAGCACACTTTGATGAATTCCCCCGTTATACGCAGATGTGTTCACATGTGCCCATAAATGACAAGAATATGTACTAGTATTTACTTAAGTACTTTCCACTGAAATCTAGGCAGCTATGATGGGATTACCCTTTAAAAGGGCATTTCCATAACAGGATGCCTATAATTTGGCACACTGGAGTGAACCTGGCAGGAACCTATTCTGTTAAGGAATGTAGTGTTTTTTTTAGTTTACGTATGTTAAGAAAAGTTAGATCATTTTTTCATCAAGATCATTTTTCAGTGCTGGTACAGTCTTTTGTACTTGCCCAGATGGATTATTGTAATTCTGCATACTTAGGTATCAAACAGGTAGTTTGAGAAGACTTCAGTTAATACAGAATACGGCAGCTAAACTCATCTTTGGGAAGGGAAAGTACGATCATGTCTCCCCTCTGTTGAGAAAGCTTCAATGGCTACCAATCCGTTTTAGGATCCAGTTTAAATGCGCCTGGGTCATTTTTAAGCTTCTCTAAGGAATATTTGGTCCTTTGGTCCCTTTATACTGGAATACCCTTAGATCTTGCCATTCGAGGAATACACAGAGCTATAAATTACTGTTCCCTTCCTTCAGAGGAATTAAATTGGCCAGGAAACTCAGTCAATCTTTCACTTATAAATTGGTAGAAATGTGGAATGGGCTTCCTGATTCTGTCAGATTGATAGGTTGTAAAGTCCTAAAAACCTTATTTACACAATACTTGAACAGTTTACCTAAAGATTAAACAAATTGATTGCCCTACAACACTTATTTTCTCCTATGCTCTTGTTTGCTTTTTTGCTGGTCTTTAATTACTTGTAAACTGAGTTGAGCTCCTGGGAGATGACCCGGTATATAAACCGAAGACTAGATTAGATTAGATTAAAGAATATTATTCTATTAAGGAATGTAGTTTCCCTTATAGAATACTAGCCTAACAGGTGCTCTTTATAGAATCAGTATGGGGCTGATTCTATAAAGAACACCTAAAGTTAAGCGCCTCTTAGGCACCTAAACTAATTGGCAAAATACCCTTAATAGGCTCAATAATTGCAAAAAAAAAATAATTGGGTGACAGGCACCTACTGCATGGCGCTTAGCAGCGCCTAATGCCTAAGTGGGCATTTCTAAGGGCGGAGCGTAACTTAGGCACTGCTAAGCACGAATCTCCCAAAACAGGTGCCTGAAATATTGGCCTACATTTCAGACGCCTACGTTTTTACATAGGCACCGCTATCTGCAATTCTGTAAATCAGGGATAGGGAACTCCGGTCCTCGAGAGCCGTATTCCAGTCGGGTTTTCAGGATTTCTCCAATGAATATGCATTGAAAGCAGTGCATGCAAATAGATCTCATGCATATTCATTGGGGAAATCCAGAAAACATGACTGGAATACGGCTCTCGAGGACCGGAATTCCCTACCCCTACTGTAAATGGTACCTAAGTGTGACTGACACACGGCCGGTGCCATTTATTTAGGTGCCGGCCGATTTTGGGCTCCGTTTATAGAATCAGCCCCTATGTGCTTAGGTGTGAGCATTTATAATAGCCAAGTGTGGTGGCACTTAATTGCTACACCAAGGCCTCAAAGAATGTATTAATAAAGGGCTCACTAGAGCAAGAGCTGTGAACAGAGAAACACTCCAGTCCATTGAGTCAATAGATCCACACCAGACTTTGCAGTTTGCAATTTTTTTCATTTTTCAAAAGACCTCCAGAAGGTTTTAAGAAAACATTTGTACATATTAGAGGGGCATCGTTGTTTTAAAGCAAAAAAAAAAACTAACTGTAGCTTACACGCAGGGTAAGAATATTAAAGAAATGATTGCACCATCTGCTTTCCACATGAAATTGTATCCACAGCAGGCCATTCACCATGTGGCAGGTGCTCAGTATGTTCATGTTCATTAATAGTCAATGATTTTGTTCATCCAAGGACAGGAAAAATATACTGTTTCGAAGTCTAACTGTAATATTGATAAAATAATTAGTGTCATTGTGTGCCCCTGTTCACTTTTAAATGTTGGAAAGACTATTCAAGTTAAAACAAGAATAACTGAACATTGAAGCAATATTATTTATTCAGTTTTCTATACTATTCTCCCAAAGGAGCTCAGAATGGTTTACATGAAGTTATTCAGGTACTCAAGCATTTTTCGCTGTCTGTCCTGGCAGGCTCACAATCTATCTAATATACTTGGGGCAATGGGAAGATTTAGGCCCAAATTCTTTAACCAGTGACTAATGTTAGGCACCTATTTTGGTGGCGCCCATCTAAATTGATCAACAAGCTCAATTAAGCTTTTTAATCAGCACTAATCGAAACGTAGGCGCCTATCAAGAAAGAGCGATTCTGTAACAAGGTGCCTCAAAAAAAATTTAGGCGGCCTTCAAAAAAATAGGCTCGATGCACGTTAGGCTTGGGTGTGGCTACGTGCTAGGCGCCTTGTTGCAGAATCGCTGCTCTTAAGCATGCTTAAGCGCTCGCATGGGCGCCTAACTTTTATTTGTGCCTAGAGCTGGCCTAATTATTGGGCGCCTCCAAAATAGATGCCGCTCAGTGTGATTCACTAAACAGCACCCAATTTTACTTGAATCGCGCTGAACAGTGCCTAATTTGGCGCCTAAATTTTGGGCGCTTCTTATAGAATTTGCCCTTAAGTGCTCCTGTGGAACAGTCTACTTGGTCATCTGAGATTATGCATAGAATGTGTCAACTTTAAGAAATTATTAAAGACCCAATTATTTGTCGATGCCTATATGTAGGTAGTAGAAACAATTCTAGTGCCCTATTGGACATGTGGCTGTCTTATACATGTAAATCATGAATATTGCCTATGTTTATGTTTTTAAAGATGCATTCGACAACTAATAAAATTAAATTTGGTCTACAACCCTGAAATTTGGATTAGATCAGGCGCTTTTAACTTTAAAAAGGGCAAATACGATCGCATGAGAGCCATGGTGAAACAACGACTCAAGAAAAAGGTGGATAAAATTGAAACAGTAGACCAGGCATGGTCCCTACTGAAAAGTACTATCACAGAAGCACAAAACCTACACATTCCGAGGATCTCCAAGGAAGGGAGAACAAAAGGTAAGGGAGAACCGGCATGGCTTACCAGACAGGTGAAGGAAGCCATAAAAGAAAAGAAGGACTCTTTCAAAAAATGGAAACACATCAAAACGACCGAAGCATGGAAAAAACATAAAGACGAACAGAAGAAATGTCACAAGGCGGTGAGGGATGCCAAAAAGGACTATGAAGAAAAAATAGCGCAAGAGGCCAAGAACTTCAAGCCCTTCTTTAGATACGTGAAAGGGAAAAAACCCGCATAAGAGGCGGTGGGACCCCTGGACGACCAGGGAAGAAAAGGGTACATTAAGGAAGATAAACAAATTGCGGACAAACTAAATTCCTTCTTTGCGTCTGTCTTTACGGAGGAGGATACTGCAAAAATACCAGAGGCAATGAAAGTGTTTAATGGAGTAATGGAAGACAGCCTCACCACAGTTGAAGTGGAGTTGGACCAGATATACTACCAGATCGACAAACTTAAAAGTGACAAATCCCCTGGACCGGATGGAATTCATCCGAGAGTATTAAAGGAATTGAAGGTTGAAATCGGAGAGCTATTGCAGAAACTTGCCAATCTGACAATCAGAACTGGACAGATACCAGAAGACTGGAAGATAGCGAATGTCACGCCAATTTTCAAAAAAGGATCGAGAGGGGAACCGGGCAACTACAGACCTGTGAGTCTTACGTCTGTCCCTGGAAAGATGGTTGAAGCACTGATCAAGGATAGCATAGTCCGGCACCTAGATACACACGACTTGATGAAACCCAGTCAACATGGGTTCAGGAAAGGGAAATCATGTTTAACGAATTTGCTTCAATTTTTTGAGACCGTGAACAAGCAAATTGATAGTGGAATGCCGGTGGACATAATTTATTTGGACTTCCAGAAAGCATTCGACAAAGTTCCGCATGAAAGACTTCTCAGGAAACTACAAAGCCATGGAATAGAGGGAGATATACAAAGGTGGATAGGCAAATGGCTGGAAAACAGGAAGCAGAGAGTGGGCATAAATGGGAAGTTCTCAGACTGGGAGAAAGTGACTAGTGGTGTGCCCCAGGGCTCGGTACTTGGGCCGATTCTATTTAATATATATATCAATGACCTGGAAGGCGGAATATCCAGTGAGATCATTAAGTTTGCAGACGACACAAAGCTATGCCGGGAAATCAGATCGCAGGAAGATAGCGAGGAACTCCAGAGCGACTTGTATCAGCTAGAGAAATGGGCAGAGCAATGGCAGATGAAGTTCAACGTGGAGAAATGCAAAGTAATGCATTTAGGTAGTAAGAATAAGGAACACGAGTATAGAATGTCAGGAGCAACTCTGGGTAAGAGCGAACAAGAAAAGGACCTGGGTGTACTGATAGATAGGACCCTGAAGCCGTCGGCACAATGTGCGGCAGCGGCAAAGAAAGCAAACAGAATGTTGGGCATGATAAAGAAAGGAATCACGAGTAGATCGGAGAAAGTCATAATGCCGCTTTATAGAGCAATGGTCAGACCACACTTGGAATACTGTGTACAACATTGGTCTCCCAACCTAAAGAAGGATATAAAACTGCTGGAGAGGGTGCAGAGACGAGCA
The DNA here is from genome assembly GCF_902459505.1 of Geotrypetes seraphini. Taxonomy (NCBI): domain Eukaryota; kingdom Metazoa; phylum Chordata; class Amphibia; order Gymnophiona; family Dermophiidae; genus Geotrypetes; species Geotrypetes seraphini. The sequence continues at coordinate 197,299,500 of NC_047087.1, forward strand.
ACGAAACTAATAAGAGGTATGGAGAAATTGGAATACGAGGAACGACTCAAGAAACTGGGATTGTTCTCCCTTGAGAAGAGGAGGCTGCGAGGGGACATGATAGAGACGTTCAAAATACTGAAAGACATCGATAAAATAGAGCAGAAAAAACAAATTATTTACATTGTCCAATGTGACACGGACAAGAGGACATGGTTTGAAGCTAAGGGGTGACAGGTCCAGGACAAATGTCAGGAAGTTCTGCTATACGCAGCGAGTGGTGGACGCATGGAATGCTCTTCCACAGGAGGTTATTAAGGAATCCACTGTGCTAGGATTCAAAGGCAAATTAGATGCACATCTCCTTATGAGAGGCATAGAGGGATATGGGTGATTAGAACAATCAGGTGTATACCTGACTGGGCCTCCGCGTGTGCGGATCGCCGGACTCGATGGACCATGGGTCTGATCCGGAGATGGCAATTCTTATGTTCTTATGTTCTTATGTTCAATTGTGCCCTGGCTTTTAAACTCTCTGATGCGCACTGCTCTCCTCCTCCCTATTGTTTTTTCCTTACATGTCTTCTTTACTATTTTTAAATTTGAATTTCCTTCCCATCCCATTCCTTCTGTATCTCGTTTGTCGTGTCAGTCACATTTATATAGTTTGTTTCCCTTCGATTACTGTAATTTAATATTTTAATATTTTGTACATCGCTTAGAATTTGGAATAAGCGATTAATCAAATATTTAATAAACTTGGAAACTTTTATGAATATTGTCTTGTCAATGGTCTTATGAAATTTTTTTGAATGTACTTGATTTTTGAAACCACCTAGATTCCAGGCGATATATAAAGGTGTTAAATAAAATAAAAATAAAGTGACTTGCCCAGGGTCGCAGGGAACAATGTGGGTTTGAGTCCTCAATCTCAGGGTGCTGAGGCTGTAGCTTTAACCACTGCGCCATCAGAGCAGCCTTGGTACAGGCTTGTTTGGATTTTTCACATTTATTTTTGTATTTAAGGTTGTCAGGATCTCATGGTGTAGGGGAAATATTGATGAAGTATAACAACAAGAAGAACAACTCATTTTTGAGTTGGACACTGTTTTCACCACAGGTCTAAATGCCAAAATTGATGTATGTTTTTAAATGAAATTTGTTCAAAAGATACCTTGTAACAATGTATTCCATTTTAAGAATAACTAACAATTTATATGTTCTATTTCACTGCAGAACTGTTCAATGAATATGGGATTTCCTTTTCTTTTTTTTTATTTCAATAATTTTATTGAATATTATAAATAATATACAAAAAGCAGTTCAAGTACATAAAGATTGAATAAAAAAAAAATAGTGATGTATAAACAAGAGAAACCATAATTGCATTCATTTGCATATAACAGACTAGTAAGAAGAATTCAATGTATTTGAAACTGCTAAGAAAAGAAATAGAAAGGATAGATGAAGCAGAGATGATGAAATAAAAGAAAGGAATAGAGAAAAAAAAAAAAAAAAAAAAAAGAGAGATAGAGAAAGAGAGAGAGAGTGAGAGAGTGGCAGAAGTGTCTACGAGGCAGAGTGAACATATGAATCTAAGAATGACCAAGGTGATTTATTTCGCACCAAATTTGTAGAGAAACGGGATATCATATTCTTTTCATATGCATATGTTTCGAATTTGTGGTACATGCTCAAAGAGTTCCACCAAAAGGTGTAGTCTAGTAGTGTGGATGACTTCCAATTTTTCAAAATGTGCATAAGAGCTGTCACAAACATGGTGTCAATGAGTTTAGGAGGACAGTTTGATAGTGCAAAACAAGGATGTTGATTTCCTTTTCAAATGGCGCAAAATGACCAAGTAGGAGTATTTTGGGTTTTAAAGAATGTACACTTCTGGTAAAGGATTCTGATTTGTATGTGTTCATTTTTTAACCAAGTGAATCTGCCTTTCGATTACTTGTTATGTTAGTTAATTTATTCATTTATGTTTCTTTACATTTTTGAATATCTATAGCAGTGTCCCACAAACTTTTTGGCCAGCGGCACACTAAACCCGATGCCCTGGCCAGAAGGCATCCGTAAGTGCACGGATGTTGATGCAATGATGTCACGTGCATGCGTGATGTCAGAACGTCAATGTCCGCGCATGCGCGGAGGCCTTCTGGCAGCAACGGGGGGGGGGGGGAGGAATCCTGGAGGAGGGGAGGTGCAGGGGGGGAGGAGGAGAGACACCAGCCAGGAAGAGAGTCATGCCGTGAGAGGCACGTCTTATAAGCAGTCAGCTGGCATTAGCGCCTCTCCTCCTTACCGGCGTCTCGTCGGGGCATACCTGGAATCTGCTGAGGATGCTAAGGTCCACCTTGGAGATTAGCACTCAAGAAAAGGATCTGGGTGTCATCATAGACAATATGAGGAAATCTTCCGCCCAATGTGCCAAAAAAAGCAAATAAGATGCTAGGAATTATTAAAAAAGGGATTGTTAACAAGACTAAGAATGTTATAATGCCCTTGTACACGCCAGTGCCTTCCTACCTGACGTCAACTTGCGGGATCATCAGTTCAGTTAAAAAGCTAAGAAGTCAATTAGGGAGGTGGGAGGGTTGTGAGAATATCTGCCTGCTGTCCTCGGATAATACCTGTTACAGGTAAGTAACTATGCTTTATCCTAGGACAAGCAGGCAGTATATTCTCACATGTGAGACTCTCTAGCTAGAAATAAAAGGGTTGGAGGGTAGTTTGTTTTTAAATTGAGAATAAATTTTGTAGAACTGCTTGGCTGAATGGACTATCTCATCTGGAATGTCTCTTCAGACAGTAGTGTGATGTGAAGGTATAAACTGAGGACCAAGTGGCTGCTTTACATATATTTTCAATGGAAGTGTAACCTAGATGAGCTACTGAAGTCACCAGAGCCCTAACTTTATGTGCTTTGATACGACCTTCTAATGTCAGTTGTTTGAACTCCTTGAGACTGTAGCATGCCTGCTACCTCCTTTTGTAGTATCTCCTTGATTCGATTTTGGAGGGAAGGTACCAGTACTGTGGTAGCCATCAGTATAGATGGTACTAGGTGCTGAGGCATTGGTGACCTCATGCCTTCTAGGAGACACTACCAGCAAAGATGGTGACCTGGTTCCCATGCGCCGACATTTTGAATGCTTCGATGGTGTGAACATCTGGGATGACACCAATGCATATTTAGAGGGGGAAGCACGCCTATGCTTCTTAGCCTATTTATTGGTATCTCCTGATGCTTGTAGCAGCGATTATGTAGACATTGAGTAAAGCGTCAATGTCGGTGCCAGCTTCGATGCTGAAGATGGAACTTGCATGTCAGCATCAAAGGTGGCAGACATCCTCGATGCTCCCAATGTTGTTCCCAAAAAATTTTGAATTGGAGCTGTTTAGCCTTCAGTGACCTCTTTTGAAGTTGAGAGCAGTACTGACAAGTGTCTACATGGTGGTCAGGGCCAAGACACTGAAAGCACCAATTATTTGGATCAGTGATTGAAATGGTTCTGTTGCACCGAGTGCACCACTTGAATCTACTAGAAGGCTTTGACATGGAGGGAAAGACCGCCAATGCAAGACTGAAGGTACTCTATGGTCCGAGGAGGTCCAAATAAAAATGAATGTGAAAAGAGTTCGACACTCCTGGCATGAGGGAAGGCTTGAGGTGGGCCAAAGGCCCAATGACTGAACCTTGGGAAAAAATTAAATTTGTCAAAGGAAAAAGACTGAAAATGAAATAAAAGTGTAACTAATGAAGAAAAAAGAACCGGGAAGGCACAAAAATATGAGTTTGACACGCTTTTGGAAGAACCTCAAATAACACAGCTTCTTAACTCCACGGTGCAGGTAGTTTTCAGACTTGCAAAAGTTTAAAATGACAGTATACTTTTGTACTGTCTGTACCGGGTTCCTTGAATAACATCACCCCCCATGTTAAAATATACGGCCTGCTTGTCCTAGGATAATTCATTCACCATTTGTACTCACTATTTTCACAGTGTATTGGCATTTTCACGCTTGTTTTCTTCAAGATTATTACCATTTCTTGTTTAAAGATCACAGTGGGGGTAAATGCCTTTCCTACTCAAATAACTGCAAACTGATAAGGGCAAAAAACAAGACCGACTGACACTGGCATATGAGAAACAGCTTATGTTTAAGCTATGAATAAATAAGAAAAGCAAGGACAAAAAGAGATTATAGTTGGGGCCAGAAAAGAACCCTTGGGAATGCCTTTTATTGTGGTCTATGGACTGAATTGTTATTTTTCCTGTGTTATCATTGTTTGATTACTGCTTGTATCATAAGGATAAAAGCATAAGAACATAAGAATAGCATTTCTGGGTCAGACCAGTGGTCCATCTAGCCCAGTATCCCGTCTTCGCGGAGGCCTTTCCAAGTCACAAGTACCTGGCAAAAACCCAAATATTAGCAGCATTCCTGTCTCGAGCAAACTATGGACTTTTCCTCCAGGAACTTGTTCAAAACTTTTTATAAAACCCAGATACATTAACTGCTCTTACCACATATTCTGGCAACATGTTCAAGAGCTTAACTATTCTCTGAGTGAAAAAATATTTCCTCCTATTAGTTTTAAAAGTATTACTCTAACTTCATCGAGTGTCCCCTAGTCTTTGTAAATCTTGATGTAGTAAAAAAAAAAAAAATTGATCCACTTGTACCCTTCTACATCACTCAGGATTTTATAGACTTCAATCATATCTCCCCTCAGCTGTCTCTTTTCCAAGTTGAAGAGCCCTAACCTCTCTAGTCTTTCCTCATACGAGAGGAGTTCCATCCCCTTTATCATCTTAGTTGCTCTTCTTTGAACCTTTTCTAGTGCTGCTATATCTTTTTTTGAGATAAGACCAGAACTGAATACAATACTCAAGGTGAGGTTGCACCATTGTACGATACAGAGGCATTATAACATTCTTAGTCTTGTTAATCATCCCTTTTCTAATAATTCCTAGCATCCTGTTTGCCTTCTTGGCCGCCGCCGCACATTGGGCGGAAGATATCAGCATATTGTCTATGATGACACCAAGATCCTTTTCTTGAGCGCTGACTCCCAAGGTGGACCCTAGCATCTGATAACTATGATTTGAATTATTCTTCCCATTGTGCATCACTTTGCATTTGTCCACATTCAATTTCATCTGCCATTTGGATGAACAGTCTTCCAATTTCCTAAGGTCTTCCTGTAGTTTTTTACAGTACACATGTGTTTTAACAACTTTGAGCAGTTTAGTGTCATCTACAAATTTAATCACATTGCTCATAGTTCCAGTTTCTAGATCATTTATAAATAAGTTAAATAGCACCGGTCCCCAGTACAGATCCCTGCTGCACACTATTTACCCTCCTCCACTGAGAAAAATGGCCATTCAACCCTACCCTCTGTTTTCTGTCCGATAACGAGTTCTTAATCCACAATTGAACATTGCCTCCTATATCATAACTTTTTAATTTTTCTAGGATCCTCTCATGAGGAACTTTATCCAAAGCCTTCTGGAAATCTAGATACACTACATCAAACGGCTTGCCTTTATCCACGTTTATTCACACCTTCAAAGAAGTCAAGTAAATTGGTGAGGGAAGACCTCTCTCAGCTGAACCCATGCTGACTCTGTCTCATTAAATCATGTTTTCCTATATGTTCTACAATTTTATTTTTTATAATTGTTTTCACTATTTTGCATCGAAGTCAGGCTTATCGATCTATAATTTTCCGAATCTCCCAAGTTCAAGTTCAATTTATTTAATATACCGCAAATATAAAACCAGAAGGCAGATCTAAGTGGTTTACAATAAAAAAGTTAAAATAAAATAAAAAAACTAAATAGGGTAAGTACAAAAGGAAGACAAAACGCAAAGAAAAACAACTGAGAACATGGGAAACCCTTTTTAAAAATTGGCATAACTTTGGTCACCCTCTAATCTTCAGGTACTATAGATGATTTTAATGACAGGTTACAGATCACTAATAGCAGATCAGCAATTTAATGCTTGAGTTCTTTTGGTACCCTGGGATATATACCATCTGTCCAGGTGATTTATCACTCTTTAATTTGTCAATTTGTCATAGTACGTCTTCAAGGTTCACCAAGATTTCTTTCAATTCTTTTAACCTCATCACACTGGAAAACCATTTCTGGTTCAGGTGGATTTCTTAAGTCTTCTTCAGTAAAGACTGAAGCAAAGAATTCATTCAGTCTCTCCGCTATGGCTTTATCACCCCTGAGCGCATTTTTTACTCCTTGATCATCCAAAGGTCCCACGGATTCCTCACAGGTTTTCTGCTTTTGATGTACCTAAAAAAAATTGTTACTATGAGTTTTTGTCTCTTTAGCAAGTTGTTCTTCATAAAATTTGCGGACGACACCAAACTATTTAGTGGAGCTCGGACAAAGGAGGACTGCAAAGAATTGCAAAGAGACTTGGACAAACTAGGGGAATGGCAGAGAGATGGCAGATGAAATTCAATGTTGAGAAGTGTAAAGTATTGCATGTGGGAAGCAAAAATCCAAGGTATAATTATACGATGGGAGGGATGTTATTGACTGAGAGTACCCAAGAAAGGGACTTGGAGGTAATGGTGGACATGACAATGAAGCCAACGGCACAGTGCGCAGCTGCCGCTACGAGAGCGAATAGAATGCTAGGTATAATGAAGAAGGGTATTACAACCAGAACGAAAGAAGTTATCCTGCCGCAGTATCGGGCAATGGTGCGTCCACATCTTGAGTACTGCGTCCAGTATTGGTCACCGTACCTTAAGAAGGATATGGCGTTACTCAAGAGAGTTCAGAGGAGAGCGACACGACTGATTAAGGGGATGGAAAGCCTTTCATACACTGAGAGATTGGAAAAACTGGGACTCTTTTCCCTGGAAAAGAGAAGATTAAGAGGGGATATGATAGAGACTTACAAGATCATGAAAGGCATAGAGAGAGTAGAGAGGGACAGATTCCTCAAACTTTCAGAAAATAAAAAAACAAGAGGGCATTGGGAAAAGTTGAAAGGGGACAAATTCAAAACAAATGCTAGGAAGTTCTTCTTACACAACGTGTGGTGGACACCTGGAATGCAATTCCAGAGGACGTTATAGGGCAAGAATACGGTACTGGGGTTTAAGAAAGGATTGGACAAATTCCTGCTGGAAAAGGGGATAGAGGGGTATAGATAGAAATTTACTGCACAGGTCCTGGACCTGTTGGGCCGCCGCGTGAGCGGACTGCTAGGCGCGATTGACCTCAGGTCTGACCCAGCGGAGGCATTTCTTATGTTCTTAGTCTCACTATTCATTGCAATAACATTTATAGCAAAAGGCAAAGCAGAAAAACTTAGCTGCACTGCAGGATCATCTGGGCTGCAGTACTCTCATGATCGACTTCCGAACCCTTCAAGCCACTTCCAATGGCTTCCTTCTACTACAGAATTTATGCAGCTAGTAACCCAACAGGGAAATCCCCCATTTTGCCTGAGTAGGCTGCGTCAGGGGTTTCACTTTTGTTCTTTCTTCCTTTTTTGACAAACGCCGACAAACTTGAATGCACTGCACCCTGCCCGATCATTTCAAAAATGGCACTCCAGGACTCAGATGCCGAGAAAAGAACTGCCCTTTGATACAGAGACTCTGCCCAGTTCTTCTCCCTAAGCCAATCAGTTTTAAATATCTTCATTCATACCGATCGGCACTTAGTCAGTGATGTCAATCAGCCTCAGTTAGTTAAAAAGCCGACCGCTTTACTCGATTATTCGGGTATACAGTATTCAGCAAATATATCCAATGTTGCTCACGCTGACGTAAAAAACGCAGCCAATTACCTTTTCTCACAGATTGCTTAAATGCATAATCCTGAAAAAACGTCATCAAACTGAACTTATGATGGAACTGTTGGCAGTGTACCACCAGCGGTTCTTCTCCTCGGCCTGTTTGTAGACAGGATCTATGTTCTTGTAACCAAATTTTAAACATTCTTGATGTCTGTCCTATATAAATCAAAGGGCAAGGACACTGAATCCCATAAATCACACCACTGGACATGCTGTATAGTCTAATTCATATTGTTCATGGGTAACTGGATGTTCAAATACCTGTGTCTCTACCATCAGTGGGCAAGTGGAGCACTGTCCACATTTATGATGTCCTTTGATTTCCTGCATTCTCATTCCTATATCTGTGGGTAAGATATTTGGACTCAAAATATCACTCAAATTGATGTTCCTTTGAAAGGAGAGCAATATTGTAGATTGTTCAAAGCAGAATGTGCTTTTGAGCAATGAAAAATGAGGACATGTAGCCCTCTGTAGTTTAATATACAGATCAGTGTTTTTCATAACAAAAGGCAAAATCCGATCATTATGTCTGTCATCCTTTTGTGTAAGCAGCTCCTCTCTAAGATTATACAATGCTCTAGTATACAGACACTTCAAATTGTGTTTTTCCTTGTATCTACAGGCTGCTGAGAAGATGACAGGGATAACTTCACATTTTTACTCTGCTTCCCTCTTAAGCACTCTTGGCTTTCTTTCACCATTTTTGAAACCTATTAGGATTCCCTAAATGGTCTGATTCAACAGTATCCTTCAAGGATACTCCACACCAAACCATCTGCTCCTGGCCAACTGTCGGCCCCCCCCCCCCAGTCTTAGTTTAAAGCAGTTCTATCTCCTTTTTAAATATTAGTGCCATATTTGCAAAAAAAAAAAAAAAACTTTGTTAAAAAAAGAAAGTTACAGTCCACCCAAAACATTCTGGAACCAACTAAGAACTAGTTCACCAATACAAAATATCTTTTAAACATGAAATCAGCACATTATGGTCAACCAAACTGAATGCAGCATTGAGATTAAGGGAGATTATTATCTATCCTGATATCCATATTAGTTGTAACCCCATTCAGTAATATCTTGGTACTGTGGCTTGTATGAAATCCTGATTAATGGGGTGCATAGCAACATTTTTCTTTTTTTTTTTTTAGTAAGTTGGTCATTTTATTTAAAAATGTATTACTCACAAACATCCAACAATTCTGTGCGAGTTACAATAAAACATATATAATTAAAAAACAAATATCAGACTAAAACGTAAACCATACTAAAAAATGATTTTACAATTAAACATCCATACTTATATCAGAAACTGAATCATATAACATACTTCCAGACTCAGTCACTCAAGAAAAACATGTTTAGCATTTCTTAAATATGTATGCATGTCATTTTGTAAATGCAAAGTTTTTTATGCGGTATATACATTTTTAAATAAAAAAATTTCTTTAAATGACATATCCCCCTTTTTACAAAACTGCGGAAGCATTTTTTTAGTGCAGGCCGGTGCGCTGAATGCTCTGTGCTGCTCTCGACGCTCACTATGAGTGTCGGGAGCAGCGCAGGGCATTCAGTGCACCGGCCTGCGCTAAAAAATGCATTCATGTTTTTGAAAAAGGGGGGATAGTTTTAACCATCCTATATTGAAGTATGTTGACTCAAGACAATTTATTGATCAGATGAAATGTAGACTTAACAGTTGATAATTATCTGCTATAGAAGGGGGCTAAAGCAAATATTTACAAGATGCTACTAAAGTATATATCTACTGTATATCTATGTATTTATTTAATTAACAGAGATGGATAGGCAAACGATTGTGCTAATTTGAATCACCCTTAATTAAAGAAGGCTGGGAGTTTTGTCAAATATTTACTTCAAAATATGTTCCAATATATAGAACATAAGCCCCCTGATCTCCTTTTCGGTTTAGCGTTCTGAACCCCTTTTTTACCCCATGGCAAACCCCAGGAACAACTCAGCTGTACAGAGGTATAGAAGTGAGGCCTACTGTCAGTAGCTGAGATGACTATCTTTCTCATTAGCTCCGCTTCGACAGGGTCAGGGTTCTCCCGGTCCAGTACGATCCCACTGGTTCGAATCTTCCCTGTTGTGCTATTCAAGACATAAAACTTGTTGGGTGGAATGATGCTGTAATACCACTGTGCCATTCTCAGCCAGGTCAGGGTCATAGGCAAATACCTTATGTAAGGGGAGGAAAGAGACACAGATTGAAAATAGTGGGTCACAGCAATATAATTTAGAAATAAATGCAATGCTCTTTCGATACACATCAGTGAATCTTAGGACTGTTTCTCACATATACAGGTATTTTGCTGAATTCTCATTAAACTCAAAGGGCTTTCCCTTATTGTTTTATGAAAAGACATGCCGGCTGTCCATCTTTAGCAATGGACTCCTTAGTTAATCTTGATGATATTCGCTGCTTCCACTTTATCCTTTCTAAACTTTTTGATTTTAAGTGGGACATGTTGGCATCTTTTTTTTTCTTCCAACATCAAACCCTAGAAGTTATCACAACTGTAATTCAGCAGTAGAACCCCCTCCCCCCCACCCCATTCTTGTGTACTCATATCAAGCATGCAAGATTTTGTTCAAACAAGATTTTGTTTCAAACCACCCTATGTCTAGCCAAAAGTAAATGGTGTTGGTCTTTTTTGCTTTAATTCAGCAGTAAATTTCTAGGAGTATATTGTGCATTTTTGTCTTTTATAGACAGAGGATCACATTAGATACCGTATTTACTCGAATATAAACCGAGGTAACCTTTTTTTCCCCTAAAAAAGGAGGAAAAAAAAGGTTGACTTGAATATAAACTGGGGGTTGTTTAATATTCAAGTACAGTGCCTTGCCTTGCCCTGTCAGGCTCTTGGTACCCTGTTCCAACCTCCCTTGCTGTTCTGCCAGTCTCTTCACCCACCCCTTCCCTCCCTGCCAGATTCTGTACCTGTCCCCCCTCCTCCTGATGCCTTGCAGGCCTCTACTGGGCCTGCTGTAAGTCCTGGTGGCCAGTGGTGGGCAGGAACAGGAGGGATCCCTCCCACCTCCTGTCCCAGCCGATTCTAAAAATTTTACCTCTCTCCCACCTCCCCATGTACCTTTAGAATTCCTGGTGATCCAGCAGTGAACCAAAACAGGAGTGACCTCCCTTTGCTCCTACCCGTGCAGAGCCGCTAGCTGATGATTGCTGTGAGTTCATGGCAGCCAATCAAGCTTGCGGGCTCTGCACGGAAGGTAGCTCCTGGCACTGTTCATTGCTGGACCACTAGGGATTCTAAAGGTATACGGGAGAGGTTGGGAGGAGGTAAAAATTCTTAGAATTGGCTGGGCCAGGAGGTGGGAGGGATCCCTGCTGTCCCGGCCAACCCTGGACCACGAGGGATTTAAAAGATACACTAGGGAGGGGGAGGGAGGTAAAAGTTATTAGAGTCAGCCGGGACAAGAGACAGAAGGGATCCTTCTGTCTTGGCCCACTGCTGGACCACCAGGTCTCTCGGCAGGCCCAGCAGATGCTTGAAACAGGTTCGGGGGGGGGGGGGTAGGTGGTGGTGGGGGGTCAGCGTTGACCCGAATATAAACCAAGACCCCCATTTCTGGCCCAAAAATCTTGATTTTATATTCAAGTATATATGGTATTTGCAATTTGGGAAATTATCAATGAAACAATGGAATACCTCTTTCTTAAATGTCTTATTCCTTGTATAAGTCCAGTGTGCACACCTCCTTAGAAAAATAATACTATACATGGTGGATGAGTGGCAGGACTGGTGAAATACACAAAAGACCTGTGCACTTCAAAGAAAACAATGCTTTTTTTTCTCTTTTATTTTAAGTTCACAGAAATAAAATATATTTGACAAACAGAAGAGAAAAAAATAATTTTCTGTGTTATTAAGCCACAGCAGGTATTCCAGCTTCGAGCCGATGACTGAGGAGCTTGCCAAAAACAGCGTAAAGTACAAATGATGCACATGCTCAGGCTGAAAATTTGACTCTGTAATCGGCAACAGATCCCTGGTTTGCAGTAGATGTAACTCAGGATTTATAAAGACGATGAATTTTTATATTCCAACTATATTTTCTATCTTTATAGCCCTTTCCACCCTCTCCTCTGTCCCTCTGTAACTCTACTAACTGAAGAGCTATTAGGAAAGTACTGAGTTTTGAGCACAGATCTACAGCTGCTACCCCTCAGTTATTTAATCTCCTTTTGCCTCAACATATTACAAAGTATCCTATACAATAAAGCATATGTGATAGTTCTCTTTAAGTAATGATCATGAATATTCAGCAAGCATTTCTAATTTGACAAAAGTAAATAATTAAAATTGTTACATGGACAAACCACTTATCAGGCTTATCCAATTGAAACAAAAATTGCTCTCACTGAGTGGGGGGGGGAGGGAGTTACAAAGCTGGGTTAAGTCAATAAACTGTGTTCGTAGCCCCTTAATAAGACTAAGGCCCAGATTCACTTATATAGGAGTCAATCGCTGTTGGTTGATTTTAAAACAGCGATTGATTCAATATCTTCTTTGCATGCTGCAAACTCCGACTCAAACCGATTGAGTCGGGGCAGAGCCTCACAGTAGTGACAGGAGAAGCAGCCTCCTGTCACTGCTGTCAGGGCTTCTGCCAGTTTAAATTTTTTTTTGTTTATTCAGGCAGATATTTTGCATGTATTACACACGCAAAATATCAGCCCTAATTAATTTTTTTAAAGCCCCCACCCCTTCCCAACAAGTGCACCTTCCCCCATCTCTCTCCCCCTAAAGTTCTCCCCCATACCACTGCCCGACACTGCTGCCGCGGCTTCAAAATTATGGCAGGAGGGATTCCCACTCCCTCCTGCCATCGGTCCAACTCCCGACTTCTCCCCTCAAAAAACAAACAAACGGCAGAAGGGATGTCGACTTCCTCCTGCCACCGAATGCTCCCTCCCCGTTCCTGGTCTCTTACTCACCTCCCCCCCCCCGTACCTGTAATGGAGCAGGAGAGGTGCTCAGTCCCTCCTGCTCCAATGACTCCAGGACGTGTCTGAGGCCCTGCCCCAGCGCATCATGTGATGAACGGGGAGGGGCCTAAGGCCCTAATTGGCTCAGGTGCCTTGGGCTCCTCCCTTGAGGGGCCTGAGGTGCCTAAGCCAATCAGGGACTTCCTTAGGGAGTAGTCTAAAGAAGTCCCTGACTGGCCAAAGCAATAGCCAATCAGGCCACTGGGCCGCTGAAATAATGCTGCTTATGAAGTGGCTCAAAAGCAAAGGTGTTAATTTCCCATGAGAGTCAGCAACCTGTGGTACTGAGATACCACAGGTTGCTGACTCCTATGGTAAATGAAGGTGGGGTAAAAACTTTCTGTTTAACTATCCAGCCTTATGATCTATTATTAGAAGCTGAACTGTGGAGTTGCAATATACTCTAACACAGTGGTTCCCAAACCTGTCCTGGGGGACCCTCAGCCAGTCAGGTTTTCAAGATATCCCTAATGAATATGCATGAGAGAGATTTGCATACCTGTCACTTTCATTATATGCTAATCTCTCTCATGCATATTCATTAGGGATATCTTGAAAAGCCGACTGGCTGGGGGTCCCCCAGGACAGGGTTGGGAACCACTGCTCTAACAGAATGGGGTGTGGGAGAAGACAAGCATTGGATACTTAAACAATGTACAGTAAACAAGACCAGAGTGAACTCCTGCACAATTCCTCTCTCAAACTACAAATTAAATATTTTGAATTTATAATTTATTTTCTGCTTTTTCTTGCAAATATGGGCCTTGAGGCATCAGTGGCATCTACTTTTCTGTTTTGTAAACTACAGCCTTCTTTCTGAACAGAGAATAATTCTCATTTTACAGAAGCAGATGAAGGACCCTAAATTAGTTCTTAATCAGTTTTCCAGATGGGCTCGTTGAGGGAAATTGCAAGCTTTAAGTCTGCTTAAAAGCAAAAATAGGGAAAATGAGCATGCATAAAAAAAAGTAAAACCAACTATTTAAAATAATACTGAAAGTTTATCCCTTCCCTTCTTCTAAAATAGTCTACTGTATTTTTTTTCAAGCAATAAAACTATGTTCAAACAGATTACCGTATTTTCACGTAGATAACGCGCACCCGTGTAAAATGCGTACATGGGTATAGCGCGCGAAAAACACAAATTTATGTACAGAAATTTTTATATATCGTGCACACCCGTACACCGCGCATGCTGCCCGACTCTCCTTTTGCCCGCCCGACTCTCCTCTGGCCACCCCGACTCTCCTTTCACCGCCCCGACTCTCCTCTCCCCCTTGAAGTCCTGTCCCCACCCTGAAAGCCTGATGCCCCCCGACGTCCGATTCACCCCCCCCCCGCAGGACCACTCGCACCCCCCCCGAAGGACCGCTCGCACGCACCCGCACCCCCACCCCGAAGGACCGATCGCACGCACCCGCCCCCACCCCAAAGGACCGCTCGCACGCACTCCCACCCGCACCCGCACCCCCACCCTGAAGGACCGCTCGTACCCCCACAGCCTCCCGCCCCCATCATGTAGAAGGGCCACCCCCCCCCCCCCCCCCCCCCCCCCCCCCCCCCTCCTCCTACCGGTGTCCTGCTGCTTCCTCTTGGCGGTCCCGACTCCCCGACATGATCGGGGCAAGAGGGAGCTCAAGCCCTCTTGCCCCAGCCAACCGCGGCACCCCCGACACGATCGGGGCAAGAGGGAGCTCAAGCCCTCTTGTCCCCCCGCCTCCCCGACACGATCGGGGCAAAAGGGAGCCCAAGCCCTCTTGCCCCGCCGACTGCCCAACTCCCCGACAATATCGGGCCAGGAGGGAGCCCAAGTTCTCCTGTCCTCCTGGCCCTGGCGCCCCCCCCCCGCTAGTTGTTCAGGCCAGGGGGAGCCCAAACCCTCCTGGCCACAGCGACCCCCTACCCCCACCCCGCACTACATTACGGGCAGGAGGGATCCCAGGCCCTCCTGCCCTCGACGCAAACCCCCCTCCCCCTAACAACCGCCCTCCCCAAGAACCTCCGACCGCCCCCACAGCCGACCCACGACCCCCTGGCCGACCCCACGACACCCCCACCCCCCTTCCCCGTACCTTTGTGTATTTGGCCGGACAGACGGGAGCTAAACCCGCCTGTCCGGCAGGCAGCCAACGACGGAATGAGGCCGGATTGGCCCATCCGTCCCAAAGCTCCGCCTACTGGTGGGGCCTAAGGCGCCTGGGCCAATCAGAATAGGCCCGGGAGCCTTAGGTCCCTCCTGGGGGCGGGCCTTGGGGTGAGGAAGGAAGGTTGCTGGGTGCAGAGCCTGATAGGAGAGGGAGGGAAGGAAGGAAGGGTGCTGGGTGCAGAGCCTGACAGGGGAAGGAAGGAAGGGTGCTGGGTGCAGAGCCTGACAGGGGAGGGGAGGAAGGAAGAGTGCTGGGTGAAGTACCTGACAGGGGAGGAATGGAGGGAAGGGGACTGGGTGCAGAGCTTGGCAGGGAGGGGATCCCTCCTGCCCGTAATGTAGTGCGGGGCAGGGGTAGGGGGTCGCCGTGGCCAGGAGGGTTTGGGCTCCCTCCTGGCCCGAACAACTAGCGGGGGGGGGGGGTCGCCAGGGCCGGGGGGACTTGGGCTCCCTCCTGGCCCGATATTGTCGGGGAGTTGGGGAGTCGGCGGGGCAAGAGGGCTTGGGCTCCCTTTTGCTCCGATCGTGTCGGGGGTGCCGCGGTTGGCTGGGGAAAGATGGCTTGAGCTCCCTCTTGCCCCGATCGTGTCGGGTGTCGGGACCGCTAAGAGGAAGCAGCAGGACACCGGTAGGAGCTTTACATGATGGGGGGGTCGGGAGGCTGTGGGGGTGCGAGCGGTCCTTCAGGGTGGGGGTGGGGTGGGAGTGCGTGCGAGCGGTCCTTCAGGGTGTGGGTGCATGCGAACGGTCCTTCGGGGTGGGGGTGCGAGCTGTCCTGCGGGGGGGGGGGGGTGAATCGGACGTCGGTGGGGGAACTATGTAAAAAAAATTTTGTACAACGCGCTCACGCGTATAACGCCCAAGGGTATGCGCGGTACATAAAACCACGTATAACGCGCGCGTTATATGCGAAAATACGGTAATGTGCTTAGATTGCCATTTGCCCTATCTGACAACTGTTTTCCCTAGCCCAGCTAATAGTACATAAGGTCTCCCATAACATGGTTTGAGCTGGGCTGGAAGGAAGTATTCTCTGGGGTGTGTTTAGGATACCTGACATTTTCAACAATATGCCAGGTATTAGGAGAGGCCTACTATCAGTAGCTAAGATGTCTATCTTTCTGATGAGCTCATCTTCCACAGGGTCAGAATATGATGCAATTAAGGATCAGAGAAGGGCAACAAAAATGATAAAGTGGATGGAACACTTCCCTTCTTTTATGAAAAGTGGCTAAACAGATTAAGATTTTTCAGCTTCGAGAAAAGACAACTAAGAGGAAATATGGTAGAAGTTTATAAAATTATGAGGGGATGGAGCAGTTGTTTAAACTGTCAAACAATTCAAAAACAGAACACTCCTTGAAGCGAATGATGAGCGGACTGAAAACAAATTGTAGAAAGGTTTTTCTCTTCATGCAGAGCATAATTAAGCTATAGAATCTGTTACCAGACTATGTGGTCAAGAATGCCAAAACAGCCAGATTCAAAAGAGGATTAGACAACTTACCGAGGAAAAGTTCATAAATATTATTAACTAGATAGACTTTGGAGAGCCATTGTTCATTCCTGGAAATGAACTATGGAAAATAAATCAAACCTTTTGGGATCTGAAGGATACCTCTGATGCAGACTGGCCACTGTTGGAGACAGATGTTAGCCTTGATGGACCTTGATTTTACTCAGAACAAGGGCTGTGGAAACGATGTTCTTGATGTAAAAACATTTTAAGAATAAATGTTTTTCACAGAGTAAAAATGATGCAGTCAAATGAAAAATCAAACCATATAACACACAGCAAAGAGTGGTACGGGCCCAACACGGTCAATGTTTCGGTTGTAAATAACCTTTTTCTGGGGTCCAATCTAACTGTACCAAAGAAATTAAGTATGCAATGATGCCTCTAAAAATGTGCGAGTGAAATCACCGAACACTGACAGCGTAGAGTGCATCACACGCCAAAACACAGTCTAACCGTGTTTTGGCATGCGATGCACTCTACGCCATCAGTGTTCTGTGATTTCACTTACACATTTTTGGAGGCATCGCTGCATACTTAATTTCTGTGGTGCATTTGGATTGGACACCAGAGGAAGGTTATTTACCCCCGAAACACGGACCGTATCGGGCCCGTACCACAACTCTTTGCTGTTTGTTATATGGTTTGATTTTACATTTGACTGCATTGCTTTTAATTTGTGATGAACATTTGTTATTAAAATGTTTTTACATCAAGAACATCATTTCCACAGCCCTTGTTTTGTTTTTTCCTTTCACTTCTTTGGAACTACTTGGTGATTTCGTTGTTTTGGATTTCCTTGATCTTACTCAGCATGGCTTTTCTTAAGCTATTAGTGCTCCTTAAAAAATTTAGGGGTCCTTTTACTAAGGCACGCTAATATTTAGCGTGCCCTAAAACGGCTAGCGAGCCTTAGTAAAAGGATCCCTTAGTATGTGGTAAACATATCTGTAAGTTAAGCTGACAAATTGCACCCTTTTTGCGCATATTGATTTTAACATATCAGTCCTTCTTTTCTAATATTCACCATTTGTGCGGAGAGAAAGACCTCAGGGGCATTGATTATTTGGTGTATCTGTACTCATATCAAAATTTAAAAAACAATTCACATTCTCCATCGTAAAAACCTCTGCTTAATTTCCATAATGCAGTATATACCATAGTCTTTCAGTGGCAACCACTGGAACAGATGATTCTATTTTGGAATCTTCCATCTCCATACTGTCTACCTTTTCAAAGCAGTTGATCTGCTGCAAATCTTCCAACGGTTCTAGAAATAAAGAGCTGCCCCACCATTTTGCTTAATTACAGTTTGCTAGAAAAAGACTGTTCATTTGGTTCTTTCTCCAATGACTGTGGTGCTGTACATACCGAAGTGACATCAGAGTTGGGTGGTGTCATCTCTACCAGGTTGATGATGTATGGCTCATCTCTCCACTGTGGGTAATTATCATTAATGTCAAGTAAGGTGATATTCACCTGAAAAAAACATTGTAAAAGTTGTTTATCTTCATCAGAAATTCAGCAAATATTATGCATGCCTAAAGGAGGCTAAAACTGAATCCACAGCTGATATTCACCACTTAGTTTCGGCTGAAATCAAACCAAAAACCATAACCCCCAATAGAATACTATCCCAAGTCGCTCCTGTCCCTGCATTGCGAAAATGGCAACCATGATAGTTCCCACTGCAGCCTTCTGAGACTGCCACAGGAGGTTTGAGTCACCATTTTAAGATTGGAAATAACATGAGCAGGAGCAACTGGAATTGCTCTTGGCCATGCCAGTTCCAATCCCAAAATAGTAATCACAACTTTTCACGTTCCCTAATTTCTTTTTTCTTCCTTGCTCTTCTTTATCATCTTTCCCTCCCTCCCTACTCCCTCTGCAGTTTTTAATTTTTTCTCCTTTTGTACAGGCATAATTTGATGTTTTATATATGTCCCCTTGACCCAGACTTCTAGTTCCCTAAACTCCCAGTAAACTCCAAAGCACTTTTCCCTAACCAGTTGTTGTTTGATGCAGATTTAGCTCACCCATCCCTTCACTGCTTCCTACTTCTTACTTCTTCTAAAGATGAGATTTCCTTTCCTTGTTAGGTTTAACTCATCTTCAATTTCTGACTCCCTATTGACCACAGGCATGGACCATTTTCCCGCCCTGCTCTCCCTGGCTCTAGGCACATTCTTATTTTGTGGGATTGCATCCCATCCCCTTTGGCACTGAAGCACTTCCCCTAGTACTCACAGATTCCAGACCAATGACTAAGTTTACCAGATGTCCAGGAAAACCTGGACATGTCCTCTTTTTAGAGGACTGTCTGGTGCCTGGAGAGATATCCAAAACCCGGCAGTTTGTCCATGTTTTGTAAGTCCCCGAGCTCAGGACCGCCTCTGGAGGCCCTCTGTGCATGTGCAGACATCGACACAATGATCATATACACACATGTGCATGATATCATTGTGTTGATGTCTGCGCATGCACAGAGGCCCTCCAGACGCGGCTTCAAGCTTGGGGACGGAGACTAGATATTTGTGTGGGGCGAAGCTGGAGGCAGAATGGGGTAGG